>NC_090269.1:447721315-448427815 GCF_040414725.1 Anabrus simplex
TCTAACACAGCCACCTCTATAAATACAAATTTGTTGCCGTTTACTTTAAAGCCTTGTACATCAACTATTAATGTTCCCGTCATGTTTGCGCTGCACTCTCTATTACTATATTTTGAAGACTAAAGCTTTCAGTCAACGATCAAGTCTAAACATGCACAATGACGTCATCGCAGCAACAGTTGCTCACTCTAGCCTTCGCGATGCATGTTTAAACTTGTTCGATAGAGATATGCCTTGACAGATGAGGAGGAGGTAGAGGAGCAGGAGGAGGAGGAGGAGGAGGAGAAGAAGGAGGAGGAGCAGGCCATAACAGCATATGTATAACCACTATTGTTTAAAGATAGCAGCTTGTCAATAAAGCACGTGGAATTTTTGAAGTTGTCGCCATCACATTTCAAAGGTAGTAGCTAAAGATAGTAGCACGATGCTCTGTTGATTAAAGATGGCCGCTGACAAAAGACACGTGGCTTTGAAAAGCACGTGTAATTTCGAATTGCCCTCCACCGCATGTGTAAGGATAAGGTTTAGTGCCATATAGATGGCAGCACGATGCTTTGTTGATTAAAGATGGCGTCCGTCAAAAAGCACGTAGAAATTGCCGCCACAACATTTCAAAGGTAGTGCTGTAAAGATGGCAGCACAATGCTTTGTTGTTTAAAGATGACCGCTATCAAAAAAGCACGTGGAAATTGCCGCCACCACATTTCAAAGGTAGTAGCTAAAGATGGAAGCATGATGCTCTGTTGATTAAGGATGGCCGCTGACAGCTATCAAACGGCACGTGGCTTTGAAAAGAACGTGGAATTTCGAACTGCCCTCCAGCGCATGCGGAAGGATAAGGTTTAGTGCCGTATATACAGCATCACGATGCTCTGTTCATTAAAGATGGTGACTGTCTAAAAGCACGAAGACATTTCCGCAACAACATTTCAAAAGTATGTGGATTAGTGTCTTAAAGATGGCAGCACGATGCTCTGATGATTAAAGATGACCACTGACATCTGTCAAAAAGCACGTGGCTTTCAAATTATCCACCACTACATGCATAAGGATGAGGATTAGTGCCGTAAACAGGGCAGCACGATGCTTTGTTGATTACAGATGGCCACTGTCAAAAAGAGCACGTGGCTGTCAAAAAGCACGTGGCTTTGATTACAAACAAGAGCACGTGGCTTTGTTTACAAACATGACCTTGCCAGAGGTCAATGAGGTGAAGGCCTCTCCCGAGAGCCTGAGGGGGAGGTGGCGGCCGAACCCGTGACTTATACTACTATGCAGCGCTGAAAATTATATTCTATGAATAAGCAACTTGTTTAATATTAGGAAAAAATGTAGACGTCAGCTGAATCCTGTGCTCAGCTCCTTTTTACTGCGGTTTATTTATAAAATAGCACGCAATTACACAAGCTATGTGTGAGTCTTGAAGTAAAGAACGTGGTACTCAGTATTTCTGATAGTAAAGATGACGAATGTAATGCTCCTAAAATTTCAAATTTAAAGTTGAAAAGCCGGAGATTGCTTATGAATAGCCGGAAGATTAAGTATCGTATAAATGAGTGTAGAAAAAAATTATATTAGTAGAGCAGGAAATTGATAACTTTAACCTAGAGATAATGCAATTTGAGAATGCAAGCAGCGACGGAGAAGAAACAACTGGTATCAATCAATCAATCACTACTGATCTGCATTTAGGGCAGTCGCCCAGGTGGCAGATTTCCTACTGTTGTTTTTCTAGCCTTTTCTTAAATGATCGCAAAGAAATTGGAAATTTATTGAACATCTCCCTTGGTAAGCTATTCCAATCCCTAACTCCCCTTCCTATAAACGAATATTTGCCCCAATTTGTCCTCTTGAATTCCAACTTTATCTTCATATTGTGATCTTTCCCACCTTTAAAGACACCATCCAAACTTATTCGTCTACTGATGTCCTCCCACGCCATCTCTCCACTGACAGCTCGGAACATGAAACTTAGTAGAGCAGCTCGTCTCCTTTCTCCCAAGTCTTCCCAGCCCAAACTTTGCAACATATTTGTAACGCTACTCTTTTGTCGGAAATCACACAGAACAAATCGAGCTGCTTTTCTTTGGATTTTTTCTAGTTCCTGAATCAAGTGATCCTGGTACGGGTCCCATACACTGGAACCATACTCTAGTTGGGGTCTCACCAGAGAAAAATAAGCTCTCTCGTTTACATCCTTACTACAACCCCTAAATACTCTCATAACTATGTGCAGAGATCTGTACCCCTTATTTACAATCATATTTATGTGATTACCCAAATGAAGATCTCTCCTTATATTAATACCTAGGTATTTACAATGATCCCTAAAAGGAACTTTCACCCCATCAACGCAGTAATTAAAACTGAGAGGACTTTTCCTATTTGTGAAACTCACAGCCTGGCATTTATCCCCGTTTGTCATCATACCATTGCCTACCGTCCATCTCACAACATTATCGAGGTCATTTTACAGTTGCTCACAATCTTGCAACTTATTTATTACTGTGTACAGAATAACATCATCTCCGAAGAGCCCTATCTCTGATACCACTCCTTTACACATATCATTGATATATAAGAAAACATAAAGGTCCAAAAATACTGCCTTGAGGAATTCCCCTCTTAATTTTTACAGATAAAGCTTCACCTACTCTAATTATCTGAGTTCTGTTTTCTAGAAACAGGGCCACCCATGCAGTCACTCTTTTGTGAAGTCCAATTGCACTCATTTTTGCCCGTAGTCTCCCATGATGTACCCTTAGACAATCCATCGCGATACAGTCCAACTGACCTCCTGAATCCAGGATATCTGCTATATCTCGTTGGAATCCTACGAGTTGGGCTTCAGTGGAATAAGATTTCCTCAACCCAACTGCCTTCTATCAAACCAGTTATTAATTTTGCAAACATGTCTTATATAATCAGAAAGAATACTTTCCCGAAGCTTAAGTTTTTGTTGTATATTTATTTCGCTTCGCAAAACCTAAGACATGTACAAAATGATCCTTTGGACCCAGTTTTTCCTCGGTATATCATTTTCAAACTCCAAAGAGCATGTTGCTTAGTTTTACCTTCTAGAAACGGCTTTGAGTATCTATCGAGGAGTACAACTTTTTATTTAATACCCACTGTGATCGATAAGTTCGCTGCTTTGATGCTGTATGACTTATTACATCTCAACTCGATTAACGTCGTAAAAGGCGTGGAACAGAAATCGCTCAGATTATTCAGTTCCTTATTTTCAGATCATCAATAGCCATACGGATTACTCGTTCCATTTATACAAGTTTAAAAACCCTGGAGGAATTACTCCTTTGTCGCATTCGAAAAAAATTCTTTTCTTACGTCCTTATTGATTAAATTTTTATTTCTGCTATCTCTAGTTAACTGCCTGTACTGCAGTGGTATAGTTTGCTATACTTCGCATTCAATAATTTTTATCTTTGCCTCCCCGTTGATCTGCTATAAATTTTTCCAATTCTGAGTAATTTCTCTGCCATTGTTTTCCTTCATATAGTACATTTGGGACCTGTTGAAGGATATTCGATACTACAAACATTATTATCTAGTTCTTGCCTTTTCACATAGCTTACAACCTGTTTGAACAGCGTTTCCTCCATTATTTATGTAGACGATGCTATCCGTATCGAAATATAGTACGGCTTCTTCTTAGCCTTGCGTTTGAAGTTGTAAACATTTGTTACTTTCTACATAATAATCTTTGAACATATATGTCATTTGAACCATATTGTCGTTGAGAAACGTAGACTCTATAACATCTAAACGTTCATCAGTTAAAATTTGATAAAATCTCTGACCAAACTTTCCCCACAGTAATTTGAAACAAATTTTAGCGACAGCACGTTTACTTGGAATGCCTTCAATCTTGTCAGAATATAAATCAATATCTAATTTGTTTTCTTTGTTTATACATCATTTTCCTTGTTTCCAAAATTATCTGTCCATGGACTAGTCTTGAGTTTGATTTTAATAAAATCCTTAAATAATTTGTTGCTCTTATTCTTGAAATGGCAAACTTCGTAAATTTCTATGATTTTATATCCTTTTCTATAGCCTTGAATATCTCATCAGTTGTTCATGTACCTGCAATTTTTTTATTTCTGAATGATTACATATTTGCGTTTGTTCTTCAGCACACTTAAGACATAGAGGAAATAGTAATTTCTCATTTCTGTCCATTTTTAATTTTATCGGACGAACTGGGTGGAATAATTTTCTGGGCCATGGTTACGTACCCACGAGAAATGTAGTAATCGGGTTTATATATATTTATTGGATGGCCTACCGGATGCTTATCATAATACTGCACCGTGGGCTACAGACTGCAAACTTCTGTGTATTCTAATTTTTCTTCAACTACGTTAACTGTCGCTCTTAATTTTAATGCATTAATTTGGCCGCCATAGAAAGCGTCTCTTGTATTGTGCGGTTCTATAATTTCATGAACATTCGTGTTCTATTTTATTGACTTGGACGTTCGTGATTTCATATTCCCACAACTCAGTTAGGTTTATCCAGCATCTCTTAATTTCCTACTTCGCTCTAAAATTTTCTGGTACAAATCGCCCATAGTTTCCTGATTAATATTTTTGATGCTTTCTGATTGAAAACATTTTGGACATCCGTGCCAGAAACAACCGCAGAACTGTTACAGCATATTTTCTTTTTCATCTAACCCATCTACTTTAACGCCTGCGATACAAACTTCACCACCATTCAAGCATGATGAATATTTTCTTGTACTGACTTGTTAACCTTGATATAGAGGCTTTTATGTAGTTTCCATTTTGTTCTTTATGTAGTACGGCAACGGTTTTTTCCTGTAGATATGTTGACCGCTATGTAGCCATGCACATGCCAGCTACTGTTAAAGAGCAGAACGGATCAATGTTTGCAATTAGAAAGAATTGTTTTCTTAGTTCTAAGAACCCTCTTCTCAGAATATCGACATCGGAGTTACAGTAGTCATTAATTTCGGTTTCCATGCTGAATAAATAATTTTCTTCAACTCTTTCATCATGCCATGGTAAGAACACAGTCACATCTCTGCAACATATCGAATACTAAATGCATCAACGATCCACACAAATATCAGCATCATCCTTATTATTATTACTCTACTTATTAGCCATCCTCTGTCATATTAATGATATATTAATGTGATTATTTCCACTGTTAGAGATCAGGAAGGTTATCATCATAAATTACTTGTGGCTAATTATGATTATTAACTAAATGAAGGTATAATATATTATTATTATTAAAATGATACTAAGGTATCAGAATAACTATGACTTCTTAGCATTTGTTAGTTAACATCCAGCGATCAGCTGACCTACTTGTGAACGTGGTACCTCAGCGTAACTCAAACTGAGAATTGTGGAGGTCTGAACCAACACTCCACAGACTAGAGAGAACACTAGCAACAACATAACTAACACAACTATTTACATGGAAATACATCACAACACCCTAGGTTGGTGAGTGGTTTCATGTAACTTTCAAAATAACATTCAACAAAATAGAAATAATAGAGGGTTTGGGAAATGTGCATCTCACTGAACAGGCATAAGCTAATCTAAGAGCTCCTACCACAACACAACAAGATTTCCTGAGAAAAATTACAAATTATATATGGGAAAGTCGATTGTCAACATTCATCTTCAAAGTAATGTAGTATGTTTGATGCTGACATGGTTTGGGGAAATGCCAACAAGATTTCCACCCTAGCCCGAGGCTAATTTAAATATACTCTCAGTAGTGACAACTGATGTACTTCCGTTAATACTTATTCATGAACACACAAAACCTGCCCTGGGACTTTTATCCTGTAAGGACATACTGATCATCATCACTGACACCTAAGAACAATTTTATAAAACTCACATGTTGCACTATACATTCATCATCATTACTAACCTCAACAAGGTTCACTACATCATCGCTCGCGAATTCACATTATTATCCTCACATCAAGAACTCACTAACATCATCGCAGATACGTATTACTAACCATATATTAAAGACTCACTAACATAATTAATTTTCACTGATACAGTTTACGATGAGCAGACATCGGATTACCATCAAATGCCGATATGTAGTGGTCCAAAACCTGCAAGGAAGTACGTTTGAAGGCTATCTTCGACCAATTATTGAGTTTAATAATGCATGTGCATATACATTGGAACATATTCGAGATTAGTGCGTACATTTCAAATTTCGGACTTATTGTGCATGTTTTCGAATTTTATTTTAAATATTTTAAGCTGTTCTACAAGCATTATTCAAGAAAGTTTAAGTAATTAATGTGTGAAGACTTTCCGCAATGACACAGTTGAAAGGTCACTGATATCTATCAAGACACTTCGAAAACACACCGGGATCAGTCAAGAAGCTAGAAATACGTGGATTGCGTCTTGGGGGACGTGAAGTGTGAACTGAATGGTTTTCCCAAAAATCCTTCGGATCATGACTATCTACCAGAATGTTTATCACCCACATTCGCTCCCGAACTCAAGTACTCGCCTGTCCGATCCGTAGATGCAGAGAGATCATTCTCCACACAGAAGCTAGTTTTAACAAACGCCACAGAATTTAAATAGAAGACTTGCAGAAAACTTCGTGCACAGCAAAGCAAATAATACGGACATCGATATAATCATGCAAATTAGGAAAGTTATCATATGTTAATAATTGTGGCAACAGAAAATAAGGAGCCTACTACATCCATACATCGCACTTATTCCTAATAAATACACGGTGATGTAAATGTGAACATTTTAACATAAAAATGAGAACGACTCCAGCAGCGTTAAACTGACGTCGTAGATAAAATTTCTATCTCTTGAGGGGAATTCCTCAAGGCAGTATTATGGGACCTTTATGTTTTATATATATATATAAATGATATGAGTAAAGGAGTGGAATCGGAGGTAAGGTTTTTGCGGATGATGTTATTCTGTATAGAGTTATAAATAAGTTACAAGATTGTGAGCAACTGCAACGTGACCTCGAAAATGTTGTGAGATGGACAGCAGGCAATGTTATGTTGATAAACGGGGTTAAAAGTCAGGTTGTGAGTTTCGCAAATAGGAAAAGTACTCTCAGTTTTAATTACTGCGTTGATGGGGTGAAAGTACCTTTCGGGGATCATTGTAAGTATCTAGGTGTTAATATAAGGAAAGATCTTCATTGGAGTAATCACATAAATGGGATTGTAAATAAAGGGTACATATCTCTGCACATGGTTATGAGGGTGTTTAGGGGTTGTAGTAAGGATGTAAAGGAGAGTGCATATAAGCCTCTGGTAAGACCCCAACTAGCGTATGGTTCCAGTGTATCCGACCCTCACCGGATTACCTGATTCAAGAACTGGAAAAATCCAAAGACAAGGAGCTCGATTTGTTCTGGGTGATTTCCGACAAAAGAGTAGCGTTACAAAAATGTTGCAAAGTTTGGGTTGGAAGATTTGAGAGAAAGAAGAAGATCTGCTCGATTAAGTGGTATGTTCCGAGCTGTCAGTGGAGAGATGGCGTGGGAGGATATCAGTAGACGAATAAGTTTGAGTGGCGTTTATAAAAGTAGGAAAGATCACAATATGAAGATAAAGTTGGAATTCAAGAGGACAAACTGGGTAAAATATTCATTTATAGGAAGGGGAGTAGGGATTGGTATAACTTACCAAGGAAGACGTTCGATAAATTTCCAATTTCTTTGAAATAAGTTAGGAAAAGGCTAGGAAAACAACACATAGGGAATCTGCCACCTGGGCGACTGCCCTAAATGCAGATCAGTATTGATTGATTGATTTGACTCTCTGATGTCCATACTGTAGCGTAATATATATCACAAGCGAATAATTATGTTCGGTACTTCACAGATGTTATTTCTATTAGGTGAAACGAAATTAAACGCAACTTAAATACACCTAAAACAACTCTAGATGTAAATACAAACACATTTCTAAATACAATATATTTATTTTTTCGGTCCAATTTTGATACAAGCTACTTAAAAGTAAAATGTGCGTCATCATCAGCTCATATAAAGGGAACATCCTTCAAGTGAAATATGTGGCTAAGTTCTTTATCCCTTACTGAAATGATGACTATTTTTGTGTCTCATTTTCTATTTTATTTTGTATATTAGTATTCACCACGGCGGTCGTTAGAAATTTCATGTTATTATTATTTGAACATTTTTCAAATGTTTTAGTCTTAGAAATTAAGACTGTGTATATTTCATACATTCCGCAAGCAGAGGTATGGTTAGTTATTTCTTTATCATTATTATCGACAACATGGTATTTCAATTGAATGGTGTGCCAAGAAACATACAATAGTTAGGCTTATCGCCACTATGGGCACTTTAAAGTTCCACGGTTGGCTATCTTATAACAGTAGTCAGAATTATTTTTCCATAGAGAACGCATGCGATCTAACATGTTCCTACAGCATGCGTTTCAGAATGAAAGTCTTGCTCAGCAATTTGGCTTTTAACCTGTAGGTTTCCGGATAGAGGCCTTAAAAACATAATGCATCTGCACGCCTAAACACCTGTATGCAACCGCAATGTTCAGTTAACTGGGAATCGAGGTGATGGGCTTCGCCGCACATATTGCACGAGTACGACTTGTGCCATTATGTGTCAGAATGTGATTGGTTAGATGAGCTTTCTGGCTAAAGGACTTGCTACATATATTGCAGTTGTATGGCTTAAACCCTGTATGACTCTGCAAATGTTTGGGTAAATATGCCTTTAAGCTAAATGCCTTCCCACATACATTGCAAAAGTAAGGCTTCAATTGCGAATGCGTTGGCATGTGCTTCGCCAGATTGGTTTCATTCCTAAAGGCCTTGCCACAGGTATTACAGCAGAATGGCTTCTCGTCAGTATGTATCCGTAAGTGTCGAGAGAGAATTGTTTTCAGTGAAAAGGACTTTCCACATATATTGCAAAAATGCGGCTTCTCCCCTGTATGAGTGCGTAAGTGTTTGGTTAGATCGCCTTTTCGGTTAGAGGCCTTGCCACACATATTGCATTTAAACGGCATTTCACCTGTGTGTATCAGCATGTGCGAGGTTAGGTGCCCTTTCTGGTTAAAAGACTTGCCACAGGTAGTGCACCAATACGGCCTCTCACCTCTATGTGTCCGCAGGTGTGTGGCTAGACGGTATTTCCGAGTAAAGACCTTAAAACACATATTGCATTTGTACCGCTTCCCACTCATATGAGTCCGCATATGGAAATTCAAATGTGACGAACTTCTAAACATTGTCTGGCATACTGAGCACTGAAATCTCGTTACATCCGTGTGCAATCCCATGTGCACGGTCAGGTTGCTCATCTTTGTGAAGGTTTTCTGGCAAATTCTGCACTCGTGGAGCGCCTGTTCCATGTGGATCAAGACATGTTCAGACAGGCTGTTTTCGCTACTGAAAAGCTTTCCGCAGTAATCGCATATTAAGGGACGATCCTCTTCCGTTCTCTTGAGATGTCGTCCGCCATCCGGAGGTGGATGATCTGCGCAGCTCACTTCTGGGCCCAATCTGTAGTGACAAATTGAAACTATGTGATCAATAGTTCAACAGGCTACTCCACTACAAGTCTCACACAGAGGAAAGGCTACTGAACATTTCGCGGACTGATATCCCATGCAGGGAGCTCGTTACTAATGACCATAACATTCCTGAGTGTCCACCTCATCCCAAGTCAAATTCTGTGTGCAGTCGTGAATTTAAAAAGCAATGCTTCTTACGAGGAGGTGTTGCGTCTTTTTTCTCGAATGCCTAATGTCACAATATAAAGGTCAATAATCTTCTGACAATTTAGTAATGTACGAGCTCATAGACTACCTCAATTAAAGAATGAAAGAGGAGACGTGGTCTAGCCGAAAGGAGAATCTCTTACATCCGGCAAACATTTATCTACTGAAATTAGTAAAACTGCTCTCCTAAATAAGGAACGGCATATTCTTGGTTTGTGGCATGTGTGCAATTAATTTTTGTAACAGCCCATGTTGTCACTTGAGAGAATCTTAGTGTTATAAGTATTAATAAAGCTGAGAACGTTCTTTGCCGACAGTCATTAAGATCTACCAAAACATGGCAAATAGTTTATAAACATTATGTACTGTATCACAAACATACTATAACACTCTCAGCTGGACCAGAAAAAAGTTGACTATCACTATGCAAAAATGTACGAAGAGACAGAATGTGCGGCGGAAATGAGAATAATCATTTATCGTTTCTTTTGAATGTCATGCTGCATGTCAGGGAGGGATATTTATGTACTTATCAATGAACAATGTTTTGGGAATTGTTGTATCTTATTTTGATTAAAATTATTAGTATTAGCGTGAATGTGCGTGTAGAATTTTCTGCATGTCGCGCCGTCGCAGAGAGGCCTTATGGCGACAAAGCAATAGGAAAAGCCTAGGAGTTAGCAGAAACCACCCTTGGCCTTAAATAATGTAGAGCCCCAGCATTAGCATGGTGTGAAAAGGGGAAACAACGAAAAACTATCTTCAAGGCTGTTGACAGTGGGTCTCGAACCCACTAACTCCCGAATGCAAGCTCACAGACGCGCGCCCCTACCCGCAAGGCCAACTCGCCCTGTGTACAGTTTTCTTGCTAGAATTGTAATAGATTTATAAGATATTTATACGGAAGGGAATTTGACGTACGTTACCGGTACCACGAATTTAATAACTGGCGTCAAAAGTGCGAGAGTCCTTGGAAACTCGTGACCGTTAAATGACAGTAGGATATAAGGAATATAATACAAGGAATAATGACTTTGATGAAAGTGAGTTTGAACGATTCAAAAATTGCCGATCTGAAGTACGATCTGGAAGAACGTGATGAGCATATTTTCGAAATCAAGGCCGTGTTATTATCACGACTTCCAGCAGCAACAGAAGCAGAAGGTAAGGATACAGATAAAGGCAACTTCGAAATAGCAGGTGATACTATGAGATCATCCACAAATGTTAGAAGATCGTAGAAGGTTCTAAAAAGATTAGCCAAAAATTTTGGTTAATTTGAGTAAAAGCTAGCGAAATATTTTCGGAAAATAGCTGTAAATTATAGATTGTTAGAATCTAAAATAATTGAAATTGATAAAGGACTAAAACAAATAGATACGGATGTAGAGCGTAAAACAACGAATAGCGAGGACCGATTTGCATCACCAGAAAAGGAGTCCGGCGAAAGAAGACACCTACCGCTGAATACAGAACAAAATAAGGGAATTTTGCAGAGACGGTGCTTGTGAAACCACCACCTTACGTTCGTAAAACTCCATGGAAATCTTATCGAAGGCAATTTTAAGCCGCAGCCCACACCGATGGTTTGACTACAGAAGAAAAAGGCACTGCCTTGGAAGTTGTGCTGCAAGTTGATACACTGGATATATTCCGAGCGATTCCAGGCAGTGACCAATGTAATTTCAATATCTTGGTGGCCAGATTACAAATGAGATTCGATGATAAAACTCAACAAATTTACCATAGTCAACTTACCAGACGCCAGAAACGTAGCGGGAGACTAAAGAATTTGAGGCAGACATCGCGCGTCTTGCTTGTATGACTTATCATTCAGCTACAAACGATTTCATAAAACAGATAAATTTATGTAGAGTCTCTTGTGATGGATATATCCGACCCAGAAATGCAAAGAGCTCTTCGTCTGGCGCACCCGAATAGGTTAGATAATGCGTTGGCTCGTGCATTTTAATCTGAAGCTGCTACAATGATCGCAAATCTACAGCAGCTTCAACGGCTGGATGAAGAGGAGCCTCTAGACGGAAAGGTAGAGATGATTGCTTTGATAACACAGTCCAACGAGGATGGAAGACTTTGAAGGCGGGTGATTCGCTATTGGAGTTATGGTGTGCTTGGATATGTCAGCAGGCGCCACCATAAAGACTCAAAGTATCAGGAAAACTAAAGAGGGCGGTGCAAAGGGGCGAGATAGACGTTTCAGCCCTTCTGCCCCGAGAAAGGTGGTATATTATCATTTCACTCTGCGTCGTTCAGACAGTATTTCTGTCGACGGATCAGTGAATGGTTTTGCTCGTACTTTGCTTCTGGACATCGGGGCTCCACCAACGTTGTCAAGAAAACCTTAAAAGGAGACCTGAGACCTACAACATTTTATTGAAAACCGCAACCGAAGAGCCATTGAACATGTACGGCGAGACATAATTGAACATCGGCCTGCGGAGCAAGTTGATAGAACATCGAGTAAAAGTAGCTGATGTCACAGAAGGTGTTATTCTTGGCATGGATGTAATGACTAAATTTGAGCACACTTTGGATCTGAAACGGGGATGCTTGAAATTCGCAAACGAACAAGACATTCATCGCGGATGAATCAGTACAACCATTCAAAATGTTTTAAGTACAGACGAGGTACTTAATCCCAGAAGCAATTATGTGATCGTGGGTCAGATGGATAACATAGACCGATAAGTGACGGGAATTGTCGAGCCCGTTGCAGAAGAGGAAGTCTGCCCAGGTAGTATTAGAGCGAAGATGTTTTGTAAATGCTAAGGGGCCTACTCCAATCAGAATGATGAACCTAAAGATTTCCCAGTATCACTGAAGAGAGGCACTCAGGTGGCCTGTTGTAATCCGGTATGATCCCTTGTTCGTGGGGAGACCACGAAGGATACCCAGGATGTCCAAAATTAACAGAGAACTCAAGACATACTAAGCTGACGCAGGATCAAAGGGCCAAAGTCGAAGAAATGTTCTTCAAATATCAAGATGTCTTCGCAACCGAGAACTGTCCGTACGGCAGGACGAGTACCATGAAATATAAACACCAGAAATATACAACCGATAGGACAGCACCCACGAAGCTCCCCACTATCGAGAAGGAAGGAGGCGGAGAGAACTGTTTTGACATATATAAGCAGGGTGTTACAGAACCGTCAAGTAGTCCCTGGACGTCACCGGTGGTTTTAGTGAAGAAAAAGGACGGGTCGACCAACCAGACTGTATGTGGACTAGCGACAATAAAAGACATCCATTATCCAGGAGAGACGACTCTCTAGACACACTGTCCGGACCTCAAGTGTCCTCCACACTGGATTAGGAAAGTGGATATTGGCGAGTAGAAATAGAGGCCGAAGATAGAAGACAGTGTTCTCAATTGGAACGGGACTTTGGCACTTCACGGTTATGACTTTTGGACTTCGCAATACACCAGCTACGTTTGAAAGACTGATGGAAACAGTACTCCGAGGTCTGTAGTAGGGAACCTGCCTCGTTTACTTGGATGAGACATAGCAATAGGTAAGACTTTCCATGAACACCTACTGAACCTGGAGGAAGTCTTTAGGCGACTGCAGGAAGCCAACCTGAATATGAATCCAAAGAAAAGGAGAAATGTCCGTTATTTTGGATATGGTGTAGTTGTAGATCCAGAGAAGATACGTGCCTTACAAGAATGGCCTGTCTCCAGAGATACACATGAACTCGGGAGTTTCTTATGGCTATGCTCCTAATACCCATGTTTCGTGCCCAAATATCCCAACATAGCTAAACGGATGAACAGGACGATTGGAAAACAGCTTTCTAAAGTTGTGACTGACAACCAACTTGACTGGGATGAACACTTGCCTTTATTTTAATGGCATATCGGTCTCCGGTCCATGAAACGACGTTCCCTTCAGAAGGGAGATGCGTTTTCCCTCCGATCTGAAGTTCGGCAGTAGACCCGGCGAGCACCAGATGGCTGGGGACGAGTACATGAGGTGTTTGAGAGAAAGAGTGGGGTCAGATTAACGCCCTCGATCGAAGAAGCTCAGAAGCTGCTGGTGGCCTAATAAAACATGCCTACGAAGCGCGGGCTGAAGAAGGTGGATTCGAAGCCAAGGATTTGGTGTGGCTACTTAATACACGAAGGCGGCGATGTCTGCCACCCAAACTCCAATGTTCATGGGACGGACCGTACGAGGTGTTAAAGTCTTTATATACCGTATTCCCAGACCTTCCAAGGGAATGCCAAATGTGGTGCATTTCAATCGGTTAGCACCATACGAAGGAGCAAATTCCTTGACTAACGGGTAATCGAAGACTGGTTGCGAACTGATCCAGGACGTAACAGTCTTGAGGAGGGGCAGTATTACGAGTGAAGGAGTAGTAATAACTCCTTCAGCTGGACTGAGAGACAAGTGATGAGCGCTAAGCGAAAAAGCAAACAGAGACAGAAGTGAGAATAATCTTTCGTTTGTTGTTGAATGTCATGCTGTATGCCAGGGCAAGGAAATTTATGTACTCGTTAATGAAAGACGATTTGGAAATCGTTCTGTTATTTTGATTAAAATTATTACGATTGGCGTGAATGTGTGTACAATTCACTTTATAACCTGGTAATGAGATTTACAAGATATGGTGCCATAGGGATTCCTACAGAAAAGAAATTGACGTACGTTACCGGTACTCATGAATGTAACAATAAGTACTTTACTTGTACACTGTTATCATACCAGTGTATCATTCTATTGTGTCACAATATGGTCATAACTAATCTCACAGCTTTCATGTGCAATCAAACAGAGCCTCCTTAAATATAGTACAATAGGATTATACACATTAGTTCACACTGACTACCATGTATTACGTCAGTCTATGTATTAACTGCTTTCTTTAACAAAGGCCATATGCAACATGGAAATCACTAATCCTGATGAAATTTTGGAGAAGCTTAAAGTTAACAACCAGATGACGGCTCTCTCCCTAACTTTTGACGCTTACACATTATCTTTAGATAATGCTGTCCTAGACGTTACGATGGCGACAAAAATATAACTTAGGTTGTAGTGTTTTATTAAAGTGTTCTGGTATCCTGAAATACTTGAATCCAAATGCTAGCTATCATGTCCATGAATTATTTTCTTAAAAGTGTTAAATTGATACTACAGCTAAAAGGACCATGAAAATCAAAGCTTAAACCACAATTCGGTACAACAGGACATTGAAATGCACCGCAATGTCACACAGAAAATATCGAAATATGCATACCAAGCAAATTACAGCTGCTATGGACAAGAAACTTAGGAGCTACGAGTACACATAAAGACGGGAATCTCCGTGCATATTAGTGGTTGCTGCAAATGAACCCACGGTACGATAAATCGTCTTTGCTCCCTTAATGGCAAAAGTTCTCCCAGAATGCAACCCTTCACAAAATCTTTACTGATCTGCATTAATTATCTGCTCTGGTGTAAACTTATACTCAATAATGAAACGCCTTACTTCCTTAACAAACTCACCAGTCTTCTCTTCTATATCAGAAAATCGAATGGATGAATATTAATTTAAAACAATCACTGTATCCGACCCGCAATACCTCACCTTCCCAGAAACTATATGACTGACCAAGCTCTGCTTCCAAAGCGCAATCCTCAATCGATGATGCTTGTTGTCTAAAGGGGTTCAATATAAGGTCAAAGGTCTCTAATAATGGCATTTTTTGCTAGTGAATTAGAACCAAGGTATTCCTCAAGTTGCGGTACTAATCAAAGTTAACGAAAACTCATGGTGTTCCAAACATTATGGTGCTACTAACAAGTATTGTACGTCGTACAGGTAACGCACACCTATGGTACTTCTCACATAATGGTGACACTCGTCGCAGCACAAACCCGTTGTGCACCTCACATAAGTGTACTAATCACAGGGACTTCTACTATCGCAACGTGTTCCTCACATTGTGGGTACAGATCACAGGTAACTTTTTTGCTAGTTTCTTTACGTCGCACTGACACAGATAGGTCTTATGGCGACGATGGGACAGGGAAGGGCTAGGAGTGGGAAGGAACTGGCCGTGGCCTTAATTAACGTACAGCCCCAGCATTTGCCTGGTGTGAAATCACAGGTACCGCAGACCAACAGTGTCGCTCATATAGTGGTATGAATCACAGGGGCTCATACTATCCCAAGGTGTTCCTCACATAGTGGGTTCCAATCAAAGGCAACGCCCAGCCCAGTGCTGTTTCTGACTTAATGGTACAAATCACAGGCAATGTAAGCCCATGATGTTCCGCATATAGTGGTACTAATCACAGGTACTGGAAACCCACAGTGAACCACTCTCTGCCGTTACTCATCACAAACCTATTGTGTACCTAACATAGTGGTACTACTCACAAGTACAGGCGACTGATGGCTTTCCCTGCATGCTGGTTACAAATCACAAGTAGTTTCATGGTTCTAATTCAGTCATTCCCTGGTTGCCCCTTCCAGTCGCCTCTTACAACAGGCAGGGGATACCATGGGTGTAATGCCCGTCTGTGTCCCCACGCACAAAGGATAGAGAGGGAAATGAAAAATAAGGGATCGTGTGTGCAGAAACAAGGTACCGAGGAGGGTGAGGGAAATGTACTATAGGAGAGTCAGTTGTATGAATGTTGGAGGAGAGAGAACCAACCGCTTCCAGCAAAAATATACATTAAGACAAGGAAGTGCTCTTCATTGTAGTAATGGACAGGCTAGTGACAAAAGTGGCAAGGAAAACTGAGGTGGATCAATATGGAATGAAATTTAATGCCAAACAATAGTGAGATAGTGATCACAGCTAGAAAGAATGGGACACCTGCAAGAAGGTTAATGCTTGAAGGGGAAGAGCTTGGTAAGGCAGAGAGTTTTGAAGTACTTGGCAAGTACCATACAGAAATGTGGAAGAAATTATAAGGAAATAAACAAGCAAGGAAAACTAGCAGGAGCGTACCTCAAAATCATTATGATAAGCCAGCTGGTCCAAATAATGTTGGTTTATTTTTTGAGATGAACAATCCATGCACTAATGATGTCAACCTAAGTAATGAGAGGCTATTTAAACCTTAAGTGTAGGTTCACTAGGGATAATAAAAATTGGAAAAATTTAGTTGGAGGCAAAAATTTGCATAGCAATGTGAAACCAAACTTTTGACCACATATTTGCTATTGCTGAATTGTGTTCCCAGTAAATCATGGGTTAGAGTTCTCTAGATATGTTACTGTGTTGTGAATCCACATGCAAAATTATTAATAATGCAATTAAGTCATCAGGCTTAAGCATAAAGAATGTCCTTTCTTGGTTACTGAGAACAAATTTTTTGGTTGTGCCTGAAGTTACCTATAAATGCTAGGTTCTTCTGGCTTGAAACACTAATTTCTGATCAAATAAAATTTACAATATGGATGAAAACAGAACCTTTAACAACAGACTATACCCGAAGAAGAATGACATGTTTTATTCTTGAATGACTTCATCAGATTAAAAGCAAAACACTCTTTTTAAAATTATGAATATAATAGGAAGTGTAAAACCATTCATGGTAAACTATTGTCCACTCCTTTAATAATTGTTGAATTGTTGTTTTTTATTTTACACATTGCTTTATGTCGCATGAACACATTTATTTATTTATTTATTTATTTATTTATTTATTTATTTATTTATTTATTTATGTCTTTCTGTACATGGTGGGGCTCAGGCTATGAAGCCTGCTATTATGCCAAACCATATAATTGTACACCTCCATAAACATAATATATTGAACATTACAACTACAGTACTTAAAATTAGAAATAAGTTTATTATAATTTAAAATTAACATGAGATGTAATTTAGCTGAAATGTAAAGTATCATAAAAATGTTTTTAACATTTTAAAATGAATTTATAGTATTTTCTGTTACTAAAACTATACCTCAAATATTGTCAACTATAATGTTACTAGTCTTACATTTACATTTTATTCATTTGACTTAATCTAACATTCGAGGGAGCTTCTTAGAGTAAATTATTCTGAATTGAGGTAAAATTTCCAGCACATTCTTCTGAATAACTTCAGGTTGCTTACGTCTCTAATTTCATCTGGGAGAGAATTCCAGGAATGTATGGCCCTGATACAAATGAGTTGTTATACATACTAGTGTGGTGGGTGGGGATGGACAGCAGGGATCATATTGATGACTTGAGGCTGTTTTACCTGAGGGAGGGAGGTAGCTGAAATCTATTCTCAGGTAATATGGTTTACCTGTTCGCAGTATTTTGTGCAGAAGGGAAACACCATGGTACTTACATCTATCACAGAATCTTAACCAGGACAACTGATGGAGGAATGGACTGATGTGGAAATGGAGCGGAACATTTAGAATGAATCAAATGCAGGCATTATGCACCCGCTGAAGTTTAGAACCAAGTGAACAACTTATGTTATTACAGACTATGTGACCACAATCAAATATTGGT
Source organism: Anabrus simplex (assembly GCF_040414725.1). NCBI lineage: Eukaryota > Metazoa > Arthropoda > Insecta > Orthoptera > Tettigoniidae > Anabrus > Anabrus simplex. The sequence goes on from NC_090269.1 coordinate 447,739,593, forward strand.
AGTTTTAGTCATTGAACAAGCAGTTTCCTGGTTTTGACAGGTAGAAAGTCCCTCAGTTTGTATGGCGAGTATAATGAACTGAATACACGTTGACAAATTTTTGAAGTCTCTGACCAACTTAAATACTTATTAAAAATTATTCCAAGGTTCTTAACGGAGTCTTTTGGTGTTATAGGTGTTTCATTGATCTTAATAACCGGTATATTGATACTTTCTAACTTGGCATGCACATTTTTAGATCCTATTATGATGGCCTGTGATTTTAATGGGTTTACCTTCAGGAGTGGCTACTAGGCCATTTGTTAATGTTAAATAGGCCTTCGTTTAATTTCATGGTTGCTTCTTGTATGTCTTTGGGCCTGGTATGAATATACAAATGGATGTCATCTGTGTATAAGTGATATTTACAGTCTGTCAGTTGTTCCGATAGGTCATTCCTGTATAGGGAGAATAAAAGCGGTAATAACACCGCACCCTGTGCTACCCCCATCTCAGTATTTAGCCATCTAGACATATTGTCTCCCACTGACACACACTGTTTACGTCCACTGAGATAGGAATGTACCCAGCGTTATAAATTATTACAAAATTTCATAATTTCTAATTCGGCTAGTAAAATGTCTTGTCTACGCAGTCAAATGCCTTTGTAAAGTCGAGAAGAATTAGAATTGTTATTTGTCCATTATCCATTGCTAGCTGAATGTCATTAGTTACTTTTACTAATGCTGTGTTGGTACTGCAATTTGATCTAAACCCTGATTGATATCTGTCGAGTAAGTTATGATGTAAGAGATAGTCTGTAATTTGTTTGTGTTCTAGTTTTTCCAGTACTTTTCCTAGTACAGGGAGGATACTGACAGGGCGGTAATCGTCAAGGGGTATAGGGGTAATATTTAAGACAAGGGTCTGATGATGGCATTTTTCCAGTTCTCAGGAAAGATTCCCATCATAAGAGAGGTGTTAATAATGTGCGTTATGGTAGGAAGAATGGTGTTTAGAATTTTTCATCAAAGGGCAGGTTTATTGCGTTGTGTCCAGTAGACCTGATTTTATGTCATTGAGGGCACTCTTTACATCACCTAGAGTCACATCAGGGAAGTAGAATATTTCTCCACCATGCTTTCTCTATGAAGGTATTCTATCAATAGTGGCTCTCTTGGTATTTCCGTTCGTCTGGACATTTCTTGAGCTAAAATAATCATTCAGATCATCCAAAGGTGCATTACAGTTACTATCCTTTGTCTTTGTTTTATTTATACCCATATTGCAGAGAGTTTTTCATACAACAGCAGAGTTACATGCATTTAAAACTTCGTATGAGTGACGTATTTTAGTGTTTCTTACCATCTGCGTTGTTTTATTTTGGAGTTTTTATATTTCTCAAAATTGTCCTGTGCTGGATGTTTCACACAGTAACCATAGACTGTGTCTCTATCTTTCATTTGATCATGAATTTCTTCATTGAGCCAAGGATTAGAGGGTTGCTTTACTCTAGCAGTATGTAAAGGGGCATGTCTGTCATATAATGTTAAGAGAAGTTCATTAAAATGAGATATTTTTTCATCAATGTCCTTTATATACTGAACTGTGTGCCATGGTGTGCTCAGAGCATCCTCAATGAGGGCTTCTTCGCTCAAATTTTTGAAGTCTCTCTATGTGATTTTCTTAGGCTCGTATTTAGGACACTTCAAAGAGTATGCAGTGTAAATCATACCATGGCAGGAAAAGCCTGGCACAGGCATCTGTCCATGTGACAATATACAGTCTTCATTTTTTACAACGATTAGGTCAAGGAGTCTGTGCAAATTTGCAACATGGTGTGTGGGTTGTAAGGGCAGACTTGTAATATTAATGTACTCAAACATGCATGTTAGTTGCCTAGTTTCAGTAGTTTCATTTTTCAGGTCAGTGTTAAAATCTCCCATTAAAAACATATGTTATTATTATTATTATCATACGGCATTTACAAGCATAATCTGTAAAAGTATACAATTAACATAATTAAAACATAGAGGTAATAAAACTAGAATGTTCAGCTTTGACAACCAGTCCACTGCACTTGGTGTCAATTCATGCAGAGTCCGTAAACCGTCCTTAAATGCTGACAGTGGACAGCTCTCGACAACATGAAGCAATGTCTGCTTCTCAGCACCACACTCACACGCAGCACTTTCACAATATCCCCACTTTTTCATCATATATCGGCACCTGCCGTGGTCTGTTCTGAAATGGTTGAGTTTTGACCACTTATGTCGAGGAAGATCGAAACCTAGCACTTTCTTTGTTGGGTCTTTAATCAGAAAGGCGTTGGTGGGTGGACGTTGTTCCCATCGCTGTCTCCATTCTGCTGTTACACTGAATTTTTCATAGGAGTGTAGATCAGTCCAGAGTGGCTTCCTGGATTTTAACCTCATCACAGGTGGATCTCGTAAGGCATTGAACAAAAGTGAGTTCCTGTGTGCAAAGGTCTTCTTGAGCAACTGTACTTTTGCTGCTTTTCTCCTCAGATCTGGAGGAGCAATGTTTGCTAAAACAGGCAGCCACTGAGTAGGAGTGGACCTCACTGTACCAGTAACAACTCTCATGGTTTCATTGAGCTGTACGTCAATCTTGCTTGAATGTACGCTGTTTTCCCACACAGGCGCGCAGTACTCACCAGCCGAATATACAAGAGAAAGTGAAGCAGTGCAAAGAGTGTTTGCATCTGCACCGCAGTTGCTGCCCACTAGTTTATGCAGTAGATTTACTCTTGTACTCAGCTTCTTTGACAGATTCGAGCAATGCTGTTTGAACGACAAAGACCGATCCAGTGTGACACCCAGATATTTTGGGAAGAAGTTGTGGGAGACTTCTGTTCCGTTAAAAAGCACATGTAGCTTCCGATTAGCTTCCATGTTATGCAAGTGGAATGCTGTTACTTCCGTTTTACTAGGATTTGGTTGAAGTCTCCATTTGTGAAAACAGTCGCACATGGTAGCTAGGTCCTCTGTAAGTACATCCTCACAATGTGCCAAATCCGTACTCTCTGCTTGTTGCTGTGTAAAACATATGTTCATACCTGGATATTAAATCCTGTAGGGTTTCCTCTAGATTCGCTGCGTTTCCAAACTTCGATGGGCGATACACTACACCGAGTAAACACTTCATACCATGAATTTTAATTTCTACGAACAAGTACTCCGGTCTGTGAGAGGATTCACTTTGCTATTTAAATATTAGTTTGTATTTCAACTCGTCACATCTGAATATTCCGACTACGCCTGCAGCCTTTCCATCTCTATCGTTCCTAATTAAAGTGTATCCATGCATTTTAACTGGTGCTGAAAGGATAGAGTGAAGCAGCCATTACTCGGAAATCATTATAGCACACAAATTACAGGTGGAAAATATTTCGGAGAATTCTGAGAAATGTGGGACAATGTTGTGTACTGACATGTGCTATTTGTAGGCAAGTAGAGTAGGCTGCAAGAATGTCTTTGAGACGGTAAGCGGTATTCTTCCAGGGGGCTGGCATGACAGGGTAATGACCTGCCTGGGACAGTGGTGAAAGGAGGCTGAAAGTAGAGACATTTGTTTTCTGGTTGTTTAATGCTGTCAACTTGAAAGTTAAATTATGGCAACTGATACTAAGAAGTACCTACTAGACCTACAACTATAAGATTAGCACATAAATCACAACTACAACTATGTGGAAAATTAAGTGAACTAAAATAACTATGGTGGTCCTTATATAGCTGAGAATCTGCTCATGACTAGTGGATACTGTTCAAATCTGAACAATTAGTTATGGCTATTTTATGGTTCCCTTGTTTTACATATATGATCCCATCTCTAGACCATACGTTCTGGATGGTAAATTTTGCAACTGGGTCCTGAAGAAGTCGGAGTCTTGCTGGAGTAAGGTAATCACGGATAGTTTTATTCGAGCCATTAAGTTTCTTTATGTTGGTGAACATAATGTTTCTTTTAGAGTATGATACAAACTTGACAATTATAGGTCGCGGATGCCCGTTCTGGTTTTTCCCAACCCTGTGAGACCTATCAATGTCATCCACAGAAAGACTGACCCCGATTTCCTCCGCAATGTCAAGTACTAAGTTGTCAGTGTTCTCATCCGCAGTTTCCGGTATACCGAACACACTTTGATACTGTTCCAAACAGTCAGTTTTATCCTGCAGTTCAATTTTTAAATCCCTGATTGTTTTGTCCCTCTCCTCCAGAGCCCTCCTACGTTCCTCAATTATACTCGTATTAAAATTAATAGTCTCTTATTGTTCAAAAAGTGACTTTGTTACCTGGGTAAGGTTGGCAAGCATGCAATATGTCTCCTTGCAGCTCAGCGCTTCCTGTACAGCCTGCTTAACTATGGCCTCCATTGGCACTTGCTTCACCTCGCGTGGCATTATTAATTTCTTGAATTTTTGCTTTTTGCTTTCACCAATCACTTCACTCACACTCATTCAGAACCGCTGCACTGGTAGAGATAATGTAATACACTCTGAGCTCCCACACTATGAAAATTCACCTGTTAAATTCACATCTATGCACTGTCTGCCATTAACGACGATGGCGACAACGGGACAGGAAAGGGCTAGAAGTGCGAAGGATGAGGCCCGGGCCTTATTTAAGGTACAGCACCAGCATCTGCCTGGTGTGAAAATGGATAACCATGGTAAACCATCTTCAGGGCTGCCAACAGTGGGGCTTGAACCCACTATCTTCTGAATACTGGGTCTACTGTGTTGGGAGGATAGTTATATTCTACCATGATTTCATTTCCCCTTTGCATATTTTGTTAAAATCTCTTTTGATCACTGGTACAATCACAGAGCTGTGTATCATTGTGTTCAGTTCTGCTAATCTGTATGTGGTCAGGTGATTGGAAACGTCATCTGTTGTGTTTCATATTTCATGTATATCTTCTCGAACAATTTATCTTCAATTCTACTGATTATGATGTAGAAAAAGTTGATCCCCTCATTTCTTTCTGATTCCATTGTGAACTTCATTAACTCTGTATAGAGTTAAGTACAGGGTGTCCCAAAAATCCGTTAACATTTGACCAGGCAATACTTCAGAAAATATTGGAGATGAAGAGGCAATAACTAACACACATGACTCAGGTTTTATGAACACAAGACTTTTGTACTCATCTTAACCGGTGAGATCTTGAAGATATTATTCTATCATCCTGGTCCTTGGAACATTGTCTTCCTTCATATTACCACATTTTCTAGGCCCGCAGAAACTCCATCCTAGTTTAGGCTTGCATTATTACATTGACAGGTATTTCAACACAACAATTCTCCATCTGATCCATCATAGAGTAAACTGCATGATGCCATACTCGACTTGTATGTCTTTCTTTAAGGGACTATAGTTTCTACTTTTAAGATTTACTTTACTTATTGGCATATGATTATCAGATAAATTCGACTGTACTACAGTTAGACATCTTGTCATTCATGACAAGCGATGATCATTCTCATTTTTCCTTATAACCAAACCCAACCCCATGGCACTACAGCCCTTGAAGGGCCTTGGCCTACCAAGCGACCGCTGCTCAGCCCGAAGGCCTGCAGATTACGTGGTGTTGTGTGGTGAGCACGACGAATCCCCTCGGCCATTATTCTTGGTTTCCTAGATCAGGGCCGCTATCTCACCGTCAGATAGCTCCTCAATTCTAATCACGTAGGCTGAGTGTACCTCAAACCAGCCCTCAGGTCCAGGTAAAAATGCTTGACCTGGCCGGGAATCCAACCCGGGGCCTCCGGGTAAGAGGCAAGCACGCTACCCCTACACTACGGGGCCGGCCATTTTTCCTTATACTGTTCTCATATTAAATCATTACTGCAATAATATAGCTGTGTGCATTTTTCTGACTGAGAATAATCTTAGCAACATTACCCCCTTTAATAGTACTTGCAAGAATCAAGGAACATTCTCTTTGACATAACTTATCTCACAAGCGGGAATGCTCAATTAACAATGGAATGCGCTCAATAATTCATATCGTTATTTCTCCAATTCAGTTCGAACCGACAGCTTCCTAGAGAACTCTCAATCATTTGTGGATGTTCACAGCAAACAGATACTGCACAACTAATGCAAGTGAAGGTAAATCGAACATGTATATTTCATAAGATTTTCTAGTCCATGACCTGCATTGTATAAACTGTCATCGAAGTGAAACGTTGTGCATTAGTAATCAATTTACTCTCCCATCCAGTACAGTCCTCTTCACTCAACAATAGCTGACTACTTTAAAATCAAACTTCCGGACACAAATTTATTAAGTACCACTGGGTTCTGAACTTGTCAATTTTCACAAAATGAATATTTACTTTAAGTTATCACTCAGTTAAGTGAGTTACTTTGAATTATTGCTATATCTAACCATAAACTGACAGGTCATATGTTTTTCTCAAGATTTCAACTTACTTCAATGTTATAATGAACTTTAAAAAGTTCTTCATGTTTGTCCGGAATCAGCTGAAAGGTTGAAACATATATATATATATATTCCTTTTGCAGCACTGCACAACTAAAGGTTTTCTCAATGATATATAGGTATAATTATAGAGTATATATGTATATGTGTGCAGGCATGGAGGTTTAGGAACAGAAGAGGTGCCTTATCAATTTATTAATTACATTATTTAGTAGAGGAACTTTGAAATCTGAATGGAATATTGAGAAATCCAAGTTGTGTGGTTCTTAACTAGCATACTGAAAGCACAGCAGATTCTTACCAATGGGGAGTTTTAGTGAATTAGTACATTAAATAATATATGTTAAATTATTTTTTTAACTACACAAGATAAAATGAATTCTGATAAGCAAATCTCCACAGTCTATATGCTCACTACTAGACCAGACCCATGGCTAGTCCTATGACTTCATTGATCTTACCATGAAATATTTTGATTTACGCACTGTTTATCTAAGTTTTTAAAGTTTATTCTATTCTGTACCTATGTTTTATTTAGTTCTGAACCAGTGATTATATAGACAAAGTGAGCTACGTTAATGTCTGAAATTTAACATTATAAACACGTGACTTGAAATGAACAGTCTGATATAAAAGTTTTGTGTCCTTTATATTTATTTACAAGGAAAACATATATGGTTTCCTATAACAGAATTTTATCATGATGTGAATATCAAACTTTCATGGCATCATTGTTGTCTAGTCTACCATTTAAACATTTCTCCAGAATTTTGAACTCTAGGGTCTTAGATTATTTTGCTGTAGATTATCTATTAGTGATCAGTAACACAGTTATGTATGAATTATTGTTTATGTTTGTTATTGGCTTTACATCACACCGACACAGACAGGTCTTATGGTGACGATGTGATAGAAAAGGGCTAGGAGTGGAAAGGAAGTGTCCATGGTCTTAATAAAGGTACAGTGCCAGCATTTGCCTTGTGTGAAAATGGGAAACCACAGAAAACCATCTTCAGAGCTGCTGACAGTGGGATTTGAACCCACTATCTGCTGGACACAAGCTCACAACTGCTCGCCCCTAACCGCAAAGCCAACAAGGATTAGTGAAAAATATATTTCTATTGTACTCATCATATGATGAAATATGAGCATTTCTTTGATACAGAACAATGTCAATAATGAATTGTATTAAATACTCACAAAATAAAAATTGAAAATGGACATGCAGCTTCAAAAGTAAAACAATGGGCTGACTCATTATCTGAAACAAAACTCTTGTTAGTTATCTAAATCTAAGCAAGGAACCACTACTTATTGAGAAAAAATTGTTGCTGAGGTACTTTATGGTGCAAATAAGGATCATTATATAATAGCTATCAAACTGCATAAACTACTCCCAAATACACGGAAAATAATCGACTGAATGTGAGATGGGAGGAGAAGGTCCGTGTAACACAGAGGTGGTAATGGAAGTGAGGTTATTGAACCTGGATACATCTTTCCAAATTGAAGACTAAGGCCCGGTTTCACAGTATACGCTTAAGCCTTGGATTGGGCTTAAGCGGGAGCTTAAACTCTGAACGAGTTTCACAGTGGGGAGTGCAAGTGGTAAGCCGAGCTTATCTGTGACTGGCTTAAGCTGTATGAAACTGAGGTTTAAGCTAAGGATTCAGTTCAGATGGTAGAGCGCTGGCCTTCTTATAGCCCAACTTGGCAGGTTCGAACCTGTCCCAGTCCTGTGCTGAAGGTGCTCAAATTCACAGTTAGTGGGACGTAAAACCAATAACATTAACATTAAATAACTTATATTTCTGAATATATTTCGAGGCTCGTGAAATAATACAGTTTCCGTGTTCCGATATACAGTAAAAGAGACAAAAATGTCGGTGGGTCACTTGCTTTCCTGGCTTACACTGCGTGAACCATCAACGATAGACCCCAAGTGTAAGCGTGCGAATTGTAGAGCATAGAAACCTCTACAAAAAAGCCCGCGATGGTATGTACCTATTTCCAACCGTTTGCCCTCTAGAAGCGATTTTATGCTATACTCAGCGGTAAAAAAATATAACTCCTTAACATTAAATAAATATTTCGATATTATCCTCGAATTCCTCATCGAAATAAATTGTTTGACCTCTTCCAGTATTTTATAAGGATTTCAATAACCTTTTCAGGACATTATTTGCATGAATGGTTCAGAAGTTATGGCCATTTTAGACTGTAATGGTAATACGTGTCAGCAGGACGGGCGAGTGACCTTTTTTAAACTTTATTTTTGTTACTATTATTGGAATCACATTTTCCGTTCATTTTTTTAAATTATCTTGGCTGATAAACGATGTATAACCTACAAGTCAATCAATCATAGGCTACGGATGTAAACAAAGATGAGAACTGAATCATTGCGCATGCGCAAGCATTACCAACTTCGGAGATGTTCAGCTTAGTAAAGCTGCACATGGTCCCCCTACTGTGAAACTCGTAGTGTTTAAGCCAAAGAGTAAGCCTTGCTTAAGCGGCGTGCATGGCTTACTAAAGCTTCGGCTTAAACTCAAACTGTGAAACCGGGCCTAAGAGACAGAAGAATTAGCAGCCACAATCAATAACAAATATAAGAGCTTTAATAATAATAATGCTATATGTTTTACGTCCCACTAATTACTTTTTAAGGTCTTCGGAGACGCCGAGGTGCCGGAATTTAGTCACGCAGGAGATCTTTTACGTGCCAGTAAATCTACTGACATAGGGCTGTCGTATTTGAGCACCTTCAAATACCACCGGACTGAGCCAGGATCGAACCTGCCAAGTTGGGGTTAGAAGGCCAGTGCCTTAACCGTCTGAGCCACTCAGCCCGGCGATATATAAGAGCTTTAGTGAGTTTAGTAACCATAGTACTTCATTCTTGTTTACATAAGTGTCTCTATTGCAATCAGTAGTTAAGCAATCTCCTCAGCTCTAAATCATCACTGAAAAATCAATAAATATAACAGTGAACTGAAGCTACATTGTTTTGAGCTTGAAAAAACTTTACACTGTCAGATGACAAGGAATTGCCATTTCATAAGGAAACTGTCGTAGGCATATGAGAATAATTTCCTATGCCAACAATTAGGTGTTTGGATTGTTTTCTGCAAATATGTATAACCACTTAACAAAGAAAGAGTAGCAGCAGCAGTTGCAAGATTTTGAGAATAAAGTTTATAGAAAAATATTTGGCTCATGGTATAATCCTATCTCTAAAAGCTGGCTGAAAAATCTAAATCTGTGTGTTGTAATAAGCTCCAAAATAGGAATGAAGTTGTGTTGTTGTTTGAGTCATCAGTCCATAGACTGGTTTGATGAAGCTCTCCATGCCAACCTATCCTGTGCTAACCTTTTCATTTCTACGTAACTATTGCATCCTAAATCTGCTCTGATCCGTTTGTCATATTCATACCTCGGTCTACCCCTACCGTTCTTACCACCTACACTTCCTTCTAAAACCAACTGAACAAGTCCTGGGTGTCTTAAGATGTGTCCTATCATTCTATCTCTTCTTCTCGTCAAATTTAGCCAAATCGATCTCCTCTCACCAATTCGATTCAGTATCTCTTCATCCGTGATTCGATCTATCCATCTCACCTTCAGCATTCTTCTGTAACACCACATTTCAAAAGCTTCTATTCTCTTTCTTTCTGAGCTAGTTATCATCCATGTTTCACTTCCATACAATGCCACGCTCCACACGAAAGTCTTCAAAAACATCTTTCTAATTCCAATATCAATGTTTGAAGTGAGCAAATTTCTTTTCTTAAGAAAGCTCTTCATTGCTTGTGCTAGTCTGCATTTTATCTCCTCCTTACTTCTGCCATCGTTAGTTATTTTACTACCCAAGTAACAATATTCATCTACTTCCTTTAAGACTTCATTTCCTAATCTAATATTTCCTTCATCACCTGCCTTCATTCGACTGCACTCCATTACTTTTGTTTTCCACTTATTTATTTTCATCTTGTAGTCCTTACCCAAGACTTCATCCATACCATTCAGCAACTTCTCGAGATCTTCTGCAGTCTCAGATAAAATAACAATATCATCGGCAAATCTCAAGGTTTTGATTTCCTCCCCATGGACTGTGATTCCCTTTCCAAATTTCTCTTTGATTTCCTTTACTGACTGTTCTATGTAAACACTGAAAAGGAGAGGGGACAAACTGCAGCCTTGCCTCACTCCTTTCTGGATTGCTGCTTCTTTTTCAAAGCCCTCGATTTTTATCACTGCAGACTGATTTTTATACAGGTTGTAGATAATTCTTCGTTCTCGGTATCTGATCCCTATCATCTTCAGAATCATAAATAGCTTGTTCCAATCAACATTATCGAATGCCTTTTTTAGATCTACGAATGCCATGTACGTGGGCTTGACCTTCTTGATTCGATCCTCTAAGATCAGACGTAAAGTCAGGATTGCTTCACGTGTTCCTACATTTCTTCTGAAGCCAAATTGATCTTCTCCCAACTCAGCTTCAACTTGTTTTTCCATTCTTCTGTAAATAATACGTGTTAAAGTTTTGCAGGCATGAGATACTAAACTAATGGTGCAGTAGTTTTCACACCTGTCAGCACTGGCTTTCTTGGGAATAGGTATAACAACATTCTGCCGAAAATCGGATGGGACTTCTCCTGTCTCATACATCCTGTACACTAAATGAAATAACCTTACCATGCTGGTTTCTCCTAAGGCAGTCAGTAATTCAGAGGGAATATCATCAATTCCAGGTGCCTTGTTCCTATTTAGGTCACTCACAGCTCTGTCAAACTCTGACCTCAAAATTGGGTCTCCCATTTCATCAGCATCAACAACCTCTTCATGTTCCAGAACCAAATTATCTACATCGTTACCTTGATACAACTGTTGGATATGCTCCTGCCATCTTTCTGCTTTGTCTTCTTTCCCTAGAAGTGGCTTTCCATCTGAGCTCTTAATATTCATGCACCTAGATTTCCTTTCTCCAAAGGTTTCCTTGATTTTCCTGTATGCAGCATCTACCTTTCCCAGGACCATACAGCCTTCGACATCCTTGCACTTCTCCTTCAGCCATTCTTCCTTAGCTATCTTGCACTTTCTATCCACTTCATTCTTTAATCGCCTGTATTCTTTTCTGTCTTCTTCATTTCTAGCATTCTTGTATTTTCGTCGTTCATCAAGCAGGTCTAGTATCTCCTGAGTTATCCACTGATTCTTAGTTGATCTTTTCTTCCTTCCTAACATTTCTTCAGCAGCCCTACTGGCTTCATTTTTCATGACTCTCCACTCTTCCTCTATTGTGTTTCCTTCAGCCTTTTCATTTAGTCCTTGTGCAACATGTTCCTTAAACAATCCCTCACACTCTTTTCTTTCAACTTGTCTAGATCCCATCTTTTTGCATTCTTTCCTTTCTTCAAGTTCTTTAACTTTAAATGGCATTTCATGACCAACAAGTTGTGGTCAGAGTCCACGTCTCCTCCTGGGAAAGTTTTGCAATCCAACACCTGGTTTCTGAATTTCTGCCTAATCATAATGAAGTCTATTTGATACCTTCCAGTGTCTCCAGGTCTCGTCCACGTATACAGCCGTCGTTTGTGGTGTTTGAACCAAATATTGGCAAGGACTAAATTATGATCAGTGCTGAATTCAACCAGCCGACTTCCTCTTTCGTTCCTTTGTCCCAATCCAAATTCTCCTAATGTACTACCTTCTCCTCCTTGGCCTACCACTGCATTCCAGTCTCCCATCACAATTAGATTCTCGTCACCTTTTACATATTGTATTAAATCTTCTATCTCCTCATATATTCTTTTAATTTCTTCATCATCCGCTGAACTAGGAATGAAGTTAAGAGGTGAATAATGACTGTTAATTACCAAGTTAGGAGATCTTAATGGTTGGGTAATTCCACATTTAGAAAACTACACAATTTTTATTCCTTCGTCTATTTAAAAAGGCACATGTCTCTTCTCTCTCATATGAGACATATTCAGCCTTGATACAATTATAATTAAAAACGCATAATATTCCTGATAACAATCTAAACAATGACTTACATAAATCTAGGAATCAAATCATGCATAAAATAAGTGTAAGCGGTTCATTCTGTTAAAATATCTTGTGATGAAAACATTATGCCATGAAGGTGGACTGGTGACTTACAATAAGTAGTTAGGAAAATGGAATCTTGTTTGTTGGACTATTTAATGGTCAAGTTCCTTACATCTTATTTTGAATGATCATAACAAATCATGGCAACATTCAGAATACCAATGCAACCTGCAGGGTAGAGGACAGGTACCAATACATTTTTTGTTGAACCTTCAAGAGATATCGTCTACAATAAAATAATTTAGTTACCACTTAAAATGCAGATGACTGTCAAATAAACTAACTGAAAATTAAATACAAAAACCAAGGAGGAGTTAAGTCAGATAAACAAAATTCAGCCAACATGTTTGCACACCTGAAAGATGAGACTTATTCAGATTTCTGCACTACTCAACGAAAAGGAGTACTAGTAGTGTACACAGTGTTTGGTGTTGAAGTGAGGTAGGTGTGAGTCAAACATGCCTTTAAGGAGACAACAAAGTTAGTATCAGCAGCTTGCTGAAATTTAATAAGGCTGTACAGTAGGGCTATGAGTAATTGGAAGGTTTTCCCCAAAATACTGAATGAATCAGCATGGATGTATCCACAGTGTATTGGTGTTGGTAAAAATGATAGAAAGAATGCGCTCTTTCAAGAAGACCAGGGTCTGGCCACACACAGGCCACTACAGAGAGGGAACACCGCCATATTCACTGCATGGCTGTAGCGGATCGTACTGCATCTGCAGAAGCCAATAGAGCTTCAGAGCAACACAGCAAATTGTAACAAACTGATTACAAGAGGGATAGTTCCGAACCAGATGTCCTGTAGCGTTCATGATAGAAACTCTGAATCACTGCCATCTGCAGAAGCCAATAGAGCTTCAGAGCAACACAGCAAATTGTAACAAACCGATTACATGAGGGATAGTTCCGAACCAGCTGTCCTGTAGCGTTCATGCTAGAAACTCTGAATCAATGCCATCTCCAGAAGCCAATAGAGCTTAAGAGTGACACAACAAACTGTAACGAACTGATTATGTCAGGAATAGCTCAGAACCAGCTGTCCTGTAGCATTCATTCTAGAAAGTCTGAATTACTGCCATCTGCAATTTCAGTGGTGTCAATCTAGAGCTCATTGGAGGGCAGAGTGGAGACTGCTGTGTTTTCAGGTGAGAGAAATTCCTGCCTTGGAACCGGTGATGGCCATAGGTTAGTAAGAAACAAATGAGCGCATGGAGCCAGGCTGCCTGTCGCGTCAACACACTGGACCTACACAAGGAGTTATGGTCTTGGGAGTGACTTCCTGTGACAGCACGAGCACTCTTGTTGTTATCCCAAAATACTGACAGCAGTTGAATATGTTTTAAAATTGGGAGTTTTCCAACAGGACAACAATTGCCCTCCTACTGTTACTGTCACCCAATGTGCTCTAGATAAGGTTCCCTTGACCTTCAAGAGTAAAATACATTTTGCTTACTGAGAACATTTGGGACATTATGGAAAGACAATTTGAGTGTCATCCAATGCCAGCATTAACTGTTTCTGATTTGGCTGACCAAGTTCAACAGGCATTGAACTCCATCCCACAAAATGACTTATGGCACTGGTATGACACAGCATGCATGTTTGTTTCCATGCATACAAAATTGTGGTGAATACAGCAGCCATCAATGTAGCACCATATCACAAGTTCACTCATGAATGCTTAAATCTGTGACATGGAAATATTAATAAAATAAATATGTCACCTAGACAATTTAAGAATCTAAATTGCATTTTTCTAAACTAATTTGGTGTTTGGATTATGTTTTCTGCAAATATGTATAACCACTTAACAAAGAAAGAGCAGCAGCACCTGCAAGATTTTGAGAATAAAGTTTATAGAAAAATATTTGGCTCATGGTATAATCCTATCTCTCAAAGCTGGCTGAAAAATCTAAATCAATAAGATTTACACCCTCTCTCAACAACACACTAATCCAACACATTATGCTGGGCTGGACATGTACTCAGGATGCAGGATAACAGAGCACCAGAGCATATTTGGGACCTACAAGAGATCTCTTAATGGGAAAAGACATTCAGGAAGAAAGAGATCAACAAGGTATGCCGGACCCTCCAAACTGATAACTGGGAAAAGCGGGCTCAAGATCGAAAAGGTTAGAAGAGGATCGTGAGATCAGCACAGGAACTTTACGTCCCTCAGAAGTCTATGAAGTGAGTGAGTGAGTAAATGAGTATGTGTGTGTAACTGCTGGAAAATAAGTAAATGAACAGATACAGTTCAAAACATAATGACAGAATTGAAAAAATGAAATGGGGTATGGATTTTAGTACCGGGATGTGTCCGAGGACTTTGGATCACCAGGTATAGGTCTTTTGATTTGACACATGTAGGGGACCTCCACGTGATGATGAGGATGAAATGATGATGAAGACAAAACATACACCCAGTCCCCCTGCGAGAGGAATTAACCAATTATGGTTAAAATTCCCAACCCTGCCGGGAATCGAACCCAGGACCCCTGTGACCATAGGCCAGCATGCTAACCATTTAGCCGTGAAGCCGGACTGCAGAATTGAAACAACAAGCAAACTGCAGAATCACACAGTCTTCTGAACAAATACATCAAAAATTAAAGTAATAATTGTCATCTCTTTGCAACTCACATATATGACCAAAGTACATTTATTCTGCATCTGTTATACAAAAAAAGCATCACTGTGAGAAACCTTGGCACGACCACAACTTTAACTCAACTGGATATCAGTTATCAAAAATTTACATCAGAACATCTTCACTTTTTTATCCATTCAAAAGAAACAAACATTTTACCACCAGACATGTGACAAAGACTTGTTGAAACATTAATCCTTCCTCTCTTCATATCCTGTGAACTAATCTTTGCTGACACAGCTAAACAACAAATGATGAAACTGCAGTGACTTTTCAACATTTGCTTCACATTCATTTTTTTAACCCGGCAATGATGGACATATACCTCCATGCTATCAAGAACTTCAATGGATAAAACCTGATCAAAAGTTCCAAAGCCTGTTTCTAGTCAACTGAGTCCAGAATGGAAGGAATGAAACCCTTCCTAGCACCAAGAATAGAAACAGTGCAAGCTGCTGAAGGCTGTCACACTCCTTTGTGGCAATGATTAATGAATGGCAGATGAAATGAGTTGCTGGAAAGAAAGACGACAGTGAAATGAGGACATGGAGAAAAACCCGTCTGACCTCCGCTTTGTCCAGCACAAATCTCACCTGTAGTGACTGTGATCTGAACCCCTGAACCCAGCGGTGCGAGGATGGCAGTGCTGCCGCCTGAGACTTGGAGGCCTAAAGTCTGATAACATATAAACATCTGTAAAGCAACTCGCCTTAGTACATTTCCTCCAAATTTCACTTGTCTTCCTCCTTTCATTACTGTAATACGAGTGTTGGCACTGGCCTCGCTATTGCTCTCCACCAATCATCAATATATAACAATCCCTTTACTGTGAGTCGTTCCAGACTTTGGAGTACCTCACAGTCATTGTCAGGGACAGTGGTTGAATACCTCAATTCAAGAGAGTCGTGCCAAGATTACCTGTTGACAGTTACAGAATGATATGTACAGTGCACAGCTGAGAACATCAGTGATGAAGGATTACAAGTGGTTTCCTTTGTACATCAGCACCTACTTGACTGATGTATTGAACCCCTGAACTTACCATTCCATCGTTGGTCGGCCACGGCTGCTACAGTAGAACAAATATAGAACTCTTAAATCATGGGTCGTTGCGGGAATAAATTTGGTCACAATCTTAATCAAACGATGGGGTTCAGAAGAGAGCCTAACTACTTGAAATGAGGAGCAAATATGTGCTTACTAACTTTCATTAAAATAGAAATGACACGACAACATTGTTATTTTAATATAAATCCTAGAGAGAAAAAAATTTAAAAATTATTTATTATTGAATGTTTCAAACGCAGTCACATTGCATAGCGTTGATTGATTTCTCACAATATCGAAGAGTTGCTTCGGAGAAATTAGTACATTAGTGGACAGCGAAACTGAAAAACTGAAAAAGGAAAGACCTGAAAACCGGGCACCTATTACTCCAAACGAGAACTGAGAATTAATCCACACGATCCGTGGAAAATCTGACTTTCAACAAGTAGAACGCCTGATTTCCTCTCAATTAAGGTTATCCACCAGTCGAATACCCTTTACGGATACGGAACACCCGCCAAATGGACCCTTAATCGAACCAAATTGACTATCAGTTGCTTTGGATAGGTTGCGAAATATTATGGGAAAGCATGGTGTTCACTACAAGTTAACAGCATCATTCACAATTGAAATAAAATTCCACCATGTATTTGTCATTCATGACACCCTTAAGTGATAAGGTAATCCCGATGCTAAATGTGCATCGCCCAAACAGCTGTTCGGAAGGAACCAACAACAACATGATCCGCGAGGATCTTACGTTACGTCGTTCTAAAGGAACAAAACTGCGAAATGCAGGAAACACTTATTCATCACGCATTTAAAAGAAATGCCAAACACTGAAGTTAATTAAAAAGTGGTAAATCACTTGAAAAGTATTATTACAAACCGATTTTCAGGTTAGAAATGGTTATGTTACGCTTAATGAAATTACCAGTCCACATTGAAAAAATATTACAACTTTAAGGAATTCTTTCCAAAAAAAAAATGACTACCTTTACAGATCCGTCTACTTATTGTCTGTCCCAACACACTACCTATAAAATGATTACTTAATCGTATTCAACTACGAATAAAATGAAAGTACGACGAAGATTGAAAATAAAATAATATTACTGGCTGACGAATCGAAACCGCATTCGCAACTCAAGTCTCACGCTAATACACTGAGTTCACAATGAAGTATTTATTTATTTTCCACCTAGTCGATACAATGATTGCCTAAGGCAATTTTTATTGGTCAAAAGTGGTACATGTTTCGTATATTATCAACATCTTCAGCCACATAACACTGTTTAGATGAAAAATATATAAAATTGACAAAGTAATGCTTTAGAGGAAGTGTCCTTGAAATAAAATTCCACCATGTATTTGTCATTCATGACACCCTTAAGTGATAAGGTAATCCCGATGCTAAATGTGCATCGCCCAAACAGCTGTTCGGAAGGAACCAACAACAACATGATCCTCTAAAGCATTACTTTGTCAATTTTATATATTTTTCATCTAAACAGTGTTATGTGGCTGAAGATGTTGATAATATACGAAACATGTACCACTTTTGACCAATAAAAATTGCCTTAGGCAATCATTGTATCGACTAGGTGGAAAATAAATAAATACTTCATTGTGAATCTATTGAAGTGCGATACGGACCATGAAGCTGATTTTATGTAATACACTGAGTGTCAATATGCACACTATCAAAACAAAACGGACGTCAGAGCGACAAAACAATTAAGTCCGTAAAATAAAATAACATATCGAAGTCATTAAAACTCAACACGCATGGAGAATTACAGTAAAAATATTTAATCTCCATCAGGTCGATATCCAAATTTTTGGGCAACCCTCATTCACCGATAGCGGCCCCGTTATCTCAAGGAACACCCTTCAACTGCTGGAGCTACGCACTAGTTGGCCTCATTATTGTCGATCTAACCCTCTTCATATTTCATATTTTACTGTAGAGGCTACCTTCGCCCAAGTCACTTTGCAAAAACAAAAGAAACATCTAATCTGAGACTTGAGTATGTACAGCTGACATCCCAGACCTATCGTCGGGCTCACTTAAGATCTGTACATCCTAACACTAATCTCTATGTACATGACACCTTCCAAATTCTATCATCGGGCGTGAACTAGGACATCTCATCATCAGTAACACCAAGGATAACATGTGACGTCCTAAATCTATTGTCGGGCGTCAAAATGGATCGTACTACGTATCCCCTAGCATATCAGGCGAACTAACAATTTCAAACCAACTCTGACATTTCAATACACATGGGACCACGTCTCTTACTATTAAACGAATGCAAGTCGAAAAATGCAGTAAGTCTCCATCTCGTTACAATACGTGAACTCGAAAATAAATATACGTGACGAACAATTCTCCAACTCAAACACAATCTCAGCCTGTGCAATGAAGTTTTTAGGGAAGCAATGATAACTCCCAACACACGTCTACCATTTAGTGGATGTATTTAAAATAATAATCATCACTACCGCATTAGAAACTCTCAAATCGCCTACCGTCAATTCCAAATATTTATATCAATGACATATCCAGTGAAACGAAATTTAATACAACACCAACCATGTATTCGAAATACTCTTTTATCCTTGAGGTCGCATTATCTTAATATTCATACGGGCTTTACGTAACTAGTCACTTGACTTTTATTACCAAGATTTTTAACCTTTTACTAGAGTCGTTTTCACTTGGGATCTTACTAGAAATCTACGATGCCTCACACAGTAGTCGTCTCAAATTTAGGATTGGTAGGAATACTCTACAGCCTGTCACAATACAGTCTGTTTCACAAATACTTCCTCGGCAAACATAGCCTGTCTCAAACTCATTCTCCTCGCCTTATCCCAGCGGTATCACTTAAAATCCAGGCTTCATTTCATCTTCAATATTCCTATCACTCTCATCTCCACATATATAAATTCTTTGCTCTCAACCCATTTTTCTTATATTTCCGAGACCCCTTTCATTTTTCAATCCTCTAGTGAAAACAACAATTATGAAATACACCTCTTTATTTTACTATTACTACGACTTTCGGACCTCGAGAATCCAAGAACACACCGCGACTTTCCGTATCACTGATATACACGATGTCCCAAAATTTTTATACTTCCCATGAATAAATATAACTCTATCAAATTTCACTGAAATATTCTAAGTGCCTGTGATCCTTGTAAAATATACAGGTTAAATGCACTTTTAACATAGACAAATTTCTTTATCCTGCGGTAGACATTATTATTATTATTATTATTATTATTATTATTATCGACAAACATTTCTGAATTCAACTGATATTTGAAATTAAGATGCTCGCTAAGACTATTTTACAATTATATCTTTCCTAAATTTTCTCGCTTTGGACAATATCTCATAGAACATTAACACCAGATTTAAACGTCGCATTTTTACAGTTTCTTGACGTGAAATTTTCAAACTAAAATTTTCACATGCTGACCAAAATTATAACACCTTTTGCCTGATAATTACAAATATCAACCCGACAATCATCTTGAAAAGTATGTTGGGACAGAACAAAAAAATCTAACTACAACATAATACAAATATAGACAGACCTGCACATGGTGTCATTCCCAGTATTCTGGCTACATCGTCGCCAGCTGACCTCGTGCCTTTAGCCGTACATTTTCACAAATAACATCATCATTTCCAACATATCACTCTTACAAACACTGCCTTTCCATACGATATAAAATTACAACACACATCACGCACTTCCCTCGTTATAATGTGTACCACGAACCTCCCGTGTTCTGCAGTCAACTGCTACTGTCTGCTTTCGTCCCAGAGTTGTCTCTCTCTGTCAGCCACAAACACACCAGGTGTTCAACAGATAACGAAATCAAAACTACTCTGACTAGCTTCCCAATTCTCTTACCACTTTCAAGCGCACATAAGGTGATACAGTAAACTTTGCTGTGTACTTTAACAGACGCCTAGACTTTCACAATTTGTCGGCAATAGTTCAGAAATTTTCTGTCACCTTCCCTTTCTAACCGACTGGGTGGACCTCAGCCACGAACATGTACTAAGTCGTTTGTAGATCAATCTGGTATAATTTTCTGCTGACGACGGGCGTAAGCTACCGCCGCTTCAAAAACCAGATCGACACTGAAAAATATGCAATGGGGGTTCCTCTTATAGTCTATAGGAGGGACGCTGCACACACTACTAAGCTTGATTGCATAATCTGCAAATTTCGCGTCCAATAGACCGATTTTTATGAGACTTGTCCCAGACTTCCGGACAGACTTGTAATTATTTTAGATGCTAATCTCATAATTTTACCACACTCACAACAGGTGAAATAAATTATTTCTGCCCGGAGGTTTCGCGCGTTTTCTTCATCCCTTGACCTTGGCAAGTGGAGCTAGTTCACTGATTTGACGCTGACTTGTACTTGGGCCTAACTGCATTTATAATTTACCTTGGGGGATCTGTCCTCACGTAGAGTTTAAGAATAATTTAGATGATTTATTTCTTTATTTACTGTATTGCCAAAATCCCTCGTTACGCAGAATTCCGTGAATTTATAGAATTATCGGGCACTCGAAGTCCACCGAGGTGTCACGGTATTTCACGAGCCTGCCGCGGGTGAGATCCTTCCCACACGACATTGAGCCTCTTAGGAGCGCAACATGGCTGCCCTCAAAAATAAAAGTAGCTTGTTGATTTGAAGTAAATATTGAGAAAATAAAAAAATATTTTTCTCATCGTGGAATTATGGGTTCATAATAGTATGTATAATTATTGTGTGAGTGCAAGATTAATTGATATTCATATTGGTTACTCTGCAGTACACCATTTAAATTCTTTTATGAATGTCAGAGTGTGTGTTTAAGTATGCTGCAACTCTGATACATTTTAAGTTAATACACCTGCAGGAGACAGTTGTAAAATGAGGTCAAGTGTAAGAAAAGAAGCCAATATAAATAAATACATCAAAGAAATATACTGTAATGTGTTGGCAGGGTAAATGAATAAATGAGTGCTGAACCTGGTAGCATCCTATTTCTATGATTTATTAACTAAGCACTACAATTACATATTTACACACAAACACGACTGCTGTGCTTACAACCTACACAAGTATGCGGATACACACTTACACGGTTCGCTCTCTCCCTTAGTTTCTCATGTTCCATCTACAATGAAACACAGAGAGTGTCTTCAATTATTTACACTACACTCACGCAGCAACTCAGTCACACCCGTTAGAGCTGTCACAGTCCACAGCCTACACGTCAGTCTCACAGCTTGGGACAGTATCTGCTGTTCACTCAATCTGTTGAACTCCGTTCGCACTCTGCACATGTCGTCACCCAGTGTTCCCTTCACGCAGTTCCAGAACACCCAAGATTCTTCTCCAGCAGCCGACCTCAAGAGACTCACACACTTGACGTCAGGGAAAGGGGAAAGAGTCCTCGGCTCTAACAGACAGATACCCCAACAGGCTGACACCTCAGCCCAGGCTGCACTCTTTGCTAACTCACACCAGTAAACTCAACCTCAGACTCACTCTCACTAACTCCAGGCAAGGTGTTCCTCTCTTATATACCCGCGCTTGGCCTTTCTAGAAAAGTCCGGATACTAGATGGATCCAGCCATATGACAACAGCATCATAAATCCTTATATATCTTCACTTTATAGGAGCCAGTATATTTTTTATTTATACTAACGTATAGCTACAACGCTGGGACATATCGGGTTGATTACCATAATTTGAAATAATTAATTCCCTTTAAATATATTATAAAATCATACAATGTTTAATTTGTACATTTAGTAGACAATCTATCTCTGTGTGAAATTGTAAGTACAAAAGTCCATATTTCTTTAAAAGTTGAGAATGCTTTGGAGGAAATAATTGCAGATCACATTTCAGATGATAAAAAAAAAAATGATGACAAGTACTGCAGTGACAGTGAAAGAATGAAGACAATTTTCATGGTTGCTCAAAGGTACTAAATGAACCCAATGAAGAAGTACCTGATTTATCTCAGATATATTTCCCAGACTGTATCAGCTAAAACTATATATACATTAAAAATGTTCTTAAAGATCCTGAATATTTCACTTAGTTCTAACCACAAGCTTTTAAGCTTATTCAACCTCAAAGTTAACATTGTAACGAGACAATTAAAGAGATATAAATGGGCAGTACATGAACATAAAAAATACACACAACTGAGTAGGTTAGTGATTAGGTAATTAAGATATTTCATTTTATGCACGTTTAGTGGTGTACTTACTTGTTTTCTTCTTTGATAATTGGAACAGGTTGATGTTGTTCAATGAACATTTCTTCTTTTATATCTGTAGAAGGCTGTAAGTAAGAAATAAGGAGAGAAGGGTAAAACATATCTACCATAAGCAGATAAGAAGATAAATTTGATATTAGTAAAATAATCATTAATTTATCTTCCTATGTAAAAATATGAGAAATGGAAAAGAAGAAATGAAGTGTTAAATCTAGTCATAATTATATGGAGAGGTGGGAAAATGAAAAGGAGCACACAATCATACAGTAGTAGTTGAGCTGGTGGCAGCAGACAAGGTGAAACTTGAACGGACATGACAACCTACATGTCCTGAGATAATTCTCTTTCAATAGCTCCTTCTTTCCAAAAAAGCAAGCTATTTTGTTTATCGTATTCTGTGCTCCATTCCCTGCTGCATTGTTTCTTTTCATGAATTCACCTCTCACTTTTTGTTTCTCTCCATTGTAAAGAGGATTCTAACTATAAAGCAGACATGTAAAGGCCCTCACTGCAACAAAGCTATCCACATTCATGAATTGCCTACCATCATTCCAAGACAGTTTCCCAATCATACACTATGCATATTGCAAAAAATCTTGGAACTCTTTCAGCTGTTGTATGGTATGGACCAACAGGCCTTGGAAAAATGCTAGTTGCCATACAACACCTAAGTGTTACAACACCCAATGAAAACCTTGGGACTATGTGCAGAAAACTAGAATATTATATACAACTAGCTGTTACCCACAGCTTCGCTTGCGAGGATTTGTTAAGTTGATAAAAATTAATTGTTCCTCGATACTGCACTATGACATTATCTGAAAATCCCTAAAGTATAAAAACTAACCAAAAATTTGCATTTCATCTATGCCAGAACCTCTTTGTAAACCATGTTTGCGGTATTGCCTTTTGGTGCTAAGATGATGCTTCTGCTATTTGCTTTATGCTGGACCGCCACTGATATGTCTTATGGTGATGATGGGATAGGAAAGGCCTAGGAATGGGAAGGAAGCGGCTGCGGCCTTAATCAAGTTGTAAAAATGGGAAACCACGGAAAACCATCCTTGGGGCTGCTGCCAGAGGGGTTCGAAACCACTATCTCCCAATTATTGGATACTGGCCACACTTAAGTGACTGAAGCTCTTGAGATCTGTGGGGTGAAGTTGACCAGCCTACTGGCAAAGCTAAATCTGGAACATGCGACATGGAACTCTACATGTGAGAAACTGTCCTCTTTTAAGTCAGAAAGAAAAGGGTTTCTTTATTTCTAAAGGAGATTCCAAATACCGATTTTTACGTCTGTAACATCTTAGTTTCTGAAATATAAGTAACCTCATCAAGAGAATTCAACTCCTACTTCAGTTGATTTTGATCTCCAGCTAAAGTCGATTTTACGAAGACAAAAAAATATGTGTTCCTTTATTTTTAAACAGGATTACAAACACCAATTTTCATGTCTATAACATGTTAAGTTTATGAGATATACTACAGATATACTCATTTTAAGAACCGCATCACTCCTTGCTGAGTGGTCAGTGTTGAGCCCTTTGGTTCACAGGGTTCTGGTTTCGTTTTCGGGCTAGGTCGGGGATTTTAATCTGTGTGATTAATTCATCTGGCTCAAGGATAGTTTTTTTGTGTTTGTCCCAACACTCTCCTCTTCATATTCACTCAACACATCAAATTATCAACCACAGCAGGAACACACAATATCAATTACATCCCTACACAAGTGTTTGGTGTTAGGAAGGGCATCCAGCCGTACAACAATGTCAAATGCACATGTGCGACACAGTTTGCACCCACAAACGTACAGGTGTGGGAAAAGCGGTAGAAGAAGAAGACACTCATCTGCTTTTTTATTATTTCACACCCTTAACTGCATTCTCCAAAAAAATGTGTTCATTTATTTTTAAAAGAGTTTCCAAGTACCAGTTTTACCGTCTGTACCATCTTCAGTTTCTGAGATATATGTATCCTCATATAAATAAATAAATCAACTCCTTCCTCACTTCTTTTTACATCCCCGCCCTCACCCCTTAAGTGGATTTATTTCATTTTTTCAGGTGATTCCAAATACCAGTGTACATGTCTGTAACATGTTAGGTTTTTGTGATATATTGTAGATAATCTCGCTGCTGTCAGAATGCTGGAGATGACATTGCCATGGTTGCGGTTCCTAGAGCAGGGTTAGTATGGTGCCAATATCTCCATAACGGTTGGTTTTAGGGCCTCGAAACATGGTTTTTAGGCCCATAGGGCATACCGAGTTTTGTACTTTGCATCAAGGGGCTTAAAATGAGCTTTGTCTCGTCCTTGTATGATAAATTTGATTTTCCCTAAATTAGCCTATTATTTTATATTTTTATATCTCCCCCCGTCCCCCCATTGACCCCCGCCTCGTTTTGTTTTGAAAATAAAATACTGCCCATGGTACTCACTGGCAATATAGCTTTCTATAGGTGAATTCATTTTTTAAATTGGTTCAGTAGTTTTTGAGTCTACCTGTTACAAACAAATATACAAATTTTTCATCTTTACAATATTAGTATATATACCTAATAAGCCTATGACAAATACTACATTCTAGAACAAATTCTGACTTAGTGCCCCAAAATAAGGAGTCTCTCATTGAAATGGGATCTATAGTTTTCTCATGTTACTACAGTGTGTCAATAACAGTAACAAATGAAAATGTACAGAAACTCTGTGTTCAAAGATACTCACAGAGTCAAAATTAATAGTAGCAATGATACCATCTCCTACACAATAGGTAATGGAGGTCATTGAAACCATCTGCCCCATGATACCTAGTGTGAGATCTTGGAACAACCCAAAGCAAATATGAAAAATTTGGTTATAAAAGGACATTCAAATTTTATGTAATGAAATAAAGGGTCACACAGTGAAAACTGTTTTGCCTTCTTCTTACTACTATCATTATCAGACAATGGCTTATCAAATTATATACATTACCTCAAATTCATTTTCATGTGTTGGCCCTGGCTCTGTTAACTCTAATTTAGTTTCTTCTTTCAGAGGTATCATTTCTGATACAAGTTGAGAATGTTCCTGCAGAAATGAATATATATCAGGCATGCAATTTGCACATATCCGTCACCAACAAAGAAACATTATAATACATTATCTGTGAGTATATCAGTTAATTTCAAAATTTCACTAATAATTAGGGAAAATTTCTACAAATAGGGCATCCTTAAATCCAATGGGTGCAGTTCAGTAGAAGAAAAACATCCTATTAGATTGCAAGGGATGCTTTTCACTGCATAGGAATCATTTCAAATATAAAACACTTTAAAATATCACTATGATATCAGGAAAAGCATACATAAATACTGATAATTATTCTACTCATCCTAATATTTAAACATTCAGACCACCAAACTTTACTTATGTAGTTATGTGAATGTGTGAGTGAATGTCTTGAGTAAACAGTTCCCAAAAGTTTACATAAATTACTGTTATTTTATATGAATTCCACATAGAGTAGTTAATACTGAATTCATTTTGTTCAGTTTAGACTTAGGATGTAGATCTTTTAGTTTTAGTCTATATTAGGTTATATTATTATATACAGTATGTTATGTTTGAATATTAAGTTTGTATTCATTATCAATCCGCATAATGTGGTTAAGTGTAAGAGAGGGCCAAGGGCCGTAACTTTGTTACAAATAAAGATATCAGTAAACACATAAATAAATCCTGAGCTAAAAGACTGGTTGGATCAACTCAAAAAATCTATAACCAACTGCAGCAGAGAGATCAGGTACTACCAAGGATGCATACTACAGAAATTAGGAGTGAGATAGTGCCCCATTACATTCATCTCCTAGCCAGAAAGTGCTATCACACGTTAGCCTGCAATAACCACAGATTTTGTTTTTTACTATTTCTTTTACACAAACAAACATGGACATGCCCCATGGCAATAATGGGTTAGAAAAGAAATGAGCTGAAACTTACAAGAAGGGACTGTAGCCTTAAGAAATGTATGGAAAAGAGAAACAATAGAACACCCACTTCAGGGACGATAACAAAGCTGTTGAAAACCACCATCTCCCAAATGCAACCTGGCAGGTCTATGAATTTGACGAACTTTGGTCTCTGATCGGTTGGTATTGACCAAGTTCATTAAAAATATCATGGGTAGTTCTATAGTCCTGTCAATATTTTTATAAAGGTCTTTTAGATATTCAATACTCAAACATGTTTCTAAAGATATCCACGTTTTTCATCAGAAGCATAACATATACAAATACTTAAAATTCAACATTAATATATACAAGACTGTTGTAGTATTGATTACAATTTTAGTTTAACCTGACAGGTGTGCAACATATACCGCTCAGTTAGCTTACACAATCCCTATGATATCTACACCAAAAAGCCATCATAAATATAAACAATGACCCAAATGTCTCACAATGGTGGTGGTCTCCAGTACTAACAAGAAACAAATGAGCTACAAGCAGCTGCTGCTATCTGCTACCAAACAAGTGACGCCTATCCCCTCACACCAATTCAATAGTCCAGCACGGTCTATGCTCCTCCACCTTTTAATACTGCTGTCTTCAGATATGTGATGCCCTCTATTTCCCCTCCAATTCTCGATTAATCCTTCACACAACGAACATAAAAGACCGCGTTCTTTACAAGATCCTCACATGCCAATACCTGGTCTCTCAAACTTATCCATCTGTCCTTGGGCTTCAAGCCTGAGGAAGAGGTGAACAGCCAAGAAAACCAGCAAATTTTTGATGGATAGTGGTATGATCCAAGGGGAGAGTCCTCTCCCCTAAACTCGGTCTCTGACCTGGTCTACAGGACTCTTCCAAAAGAAACTGAGAGGTTATGTTAGGGGTGATGGGTTACATTAGGTTATGATGTGATGACTTCAGTGAAGTCAGAGAGGTAATTGATTTTTCTTACATTGCACCAATAAAAAATGTTGACACAGAAAAATTCAAGTCGCCCATCATAGTCCACAATTGCCCTAGCACACACTATTGATATCAAGGCAACATCTGGACATGAAATCTCTACTGCTTTGCTGATTATTACTATATTCATATATGGTTATTTGAGACCATGTTAAGCAACAATCACACATTTTGGAAGCCCTCCTTGCAGCCCAAAATCTTTGCATTCTTTCTCTAGCACCCTCTTTCCTCTATCCACTGCTTATTCAGTTCTCATTCTTTAATGGAAGCCTCTGAAGCTGTCAAACACTGATCTATACTTTGTTCAGTACAGGATTACTTCCTCATCTAAAGCAGACTGTTCAAGATCGTTTCTTTACCTGCCTGAACCATTTGTACGAAATTTTAGGTCTGCTACCAAATGTTTTAAAAATATGTTTCATCAGCCTATTCTCATCCATATTAAATATATGTTCATAAAATCTGAGTATTCCGTTCCTCGCTGACTCAATCAATGCACAATGCCCACAACAATGCAACCTACAGTCGGCACTTAAACAGAACAGTAAGGCTGTTGGGAGAATCAGTTAAGCAGCATATTCTGAGAGATTTGGCAACATGCTCATCTTTCTTGAAAACATTACACACAAATTTTTCTTTTTCTTCTACAACTGAAATGCCCATTTTACTCATTTATGAGTGTCTTAGTGTGTTTGAACTTGCAGAATATGTCAGCATCCTTGTCATGTACACTGACTGAGCAAATGTCATGGGATAGCGGAGCACTGATGCGCAGGTGTGTCTGCGTACCACATGCCCCCTGTGCCAGCGGCAGTTGTATAGGACACCTTGTGAGCATTGGCTGTGCATGTGACAGGTGTAACATGGAACATCGTCGTGAGCTGACACCGTTCGAACGGGGTATAGCGGTCTGTACCCGACGGATGGGAAGTGCGATTTCGGAAATGGTGCGGGAATTTGACTTCACACGATCAACCGTGTCCAGGGTGTATCGTGAATGGTTGAATGCAGATGTCACCATCCAGGACAGATGAACGACCGGCTGTCCAGCCACCCTCAAAGACCATGACCGGCGACATCTGACAAGGATTGTCAATAGTGACAGATGGGCAACCATGCAACAAATCACCGCTCAATTCAACACAGGCCGTGCTAGACACGTCTCCCAGTGGACAATCAGTAGGAACATGGGCTCCATGGGGTATGGGAGCGAGCGCCGCACACGGGTGGCACTGTTAACCCAACGTCATCGGGCACAATGACGCACATTTGTCGCCAGTCACCAGGGATGGACACTGGAACAATGGCATAACGTGATAAGCTCAGGCGAATCACTATTTCAACTGCACCATGCCGATGGCAGGCACCGTGTATGGCGCAGACCACATGAAGCGATGGATTCCGCCTGCCCCGAAGGTGTGGTCTAAGGTGCTGGTGTCTGTGTTGTGGTCTGGGGTGCATTTTTCTGATATGGAATGGGCCCCTTAGCTGTTCTGGAAGAGACTTTGAATGGTACGCAGTATGTTGAGCTGCTCGGAGAACATCTCCACCCATTTTTGGCCTTCCAGCGCCCAGACGGTTCTGCAGTATTTCAAGATGATAACGCACCACCACATTGTTCCCACGTTGCCCGGGAATGGTTCTAAGAACATACAGCAGAGGTCCAACGACTGTCATGGCCACTCAGGAGCCCCGATATGAACCCTATTGAGCATATCTGGGATTACCTGGAATGCAGCCTCTGTGCCATGGATCCTGCACCCACAAACAGACCAGCACTGGTGGCTGCTCTGCAAATTATTTGCTGTCAGCTGCATCCAGAGGACTACTAGGGACTTGTCGACTCACTTCCACGGTGTCTCACTGCAGTTCGCACTATCCCATGACATTTGCAAAGTCAGTGTAGTTTGTTCTCAATGGGAGGTAAGACAGCAAATTTAAACTTCTACAATACTTAGTAATTAGTGACAGTTATATAGTTCCATTAGTTTCGGAATTATTATAAATTTTTGTATCTAAAAATGGGGAGGAGTGAAAACCGTCCCTACTGTTGAAGTTTTATTTTGACAAAGTTTCCACTATAACACAGAGGTACAGAAACAAGGTGCTGTTCATGGTTTGAAAGTTAGATGATATTTCTCGCTATAAATGTTCCAAATTTATCTAATTTTTTCATTTGTGTACCAATTATTAAATTCTATCTATCCCACGTCGGGCTCATTTGCTCATTATCTCACTCATGCCAATGGTACTGGAGATGGGAATGGCATGTGGCTGTAAAACTCAGATCATCAGGAAATGGTCAAGAAGTGGAAGAACTGGATCAATAGGAATTTCACTGTGCTCTGGCAATTGTGTCCATCCTCCCTTGCAAAATAAATCACATCATCACAAGCATGGATGAATATGGGGACATAGGAAAGGAAGGCTGGGCATAAGACAAAAATTTATCATCGCAAACTTCCTTCAAACATTTTCAAAGGAATCATGAAATACTACCTTCATTCATAAACTAACATTCCTTTCCATCCGATCCTAGTTACCTAACAGAGATTACTGCAGAGAACGGATAAAAATCTAGGATGGAGATACGAGGCCGAAGACTGCTGGAGGAACAACTGAAATTTAGCAGAAAACAACAATAATTGAACGGTGTTATTCAATGGAGTAATTTTTTAAAAAATAAGACTTTGATGCTACTAAGTGAATTGTACAATGAACTATCTGTATGAAGGGTTTTGGTGTCTTTCACTTAGTAATGGTAGTAGAGAAAATGCAACCCAAAGTAAATTATGTGGTGGAAACCACATTTCATCTTTCCCCAAAAGTAACCAAAGAAAAAACTGGAGACATCTTGCAATTTGATGGAGACTAATATCAGGGAAGAAAATGGTAAAATAGGGCAAAATGTGACATAGAGTAAGAGCAATAAAACGAACATGGCTGCTTCCTTTTGGGAAGTGCTTTACATCACTCCAAGCAAATTGTAAGGCAAACAGAACCAAAATAAATGAAAATATTAATTTGCAACACCAGCAGAAAGTTCAAATGGCAAAACACAGAGACCCATACCAAGAGATGCTGCTTAAACAAGACAGCGGGCAAAATAAATATGTGAAAAATTGCAGAAAGAGAGTCTCCTGTTAATTCAACTTGGACTTGACAAACGCAGTTCCACAGATATCAACTCGTGCTACACCCATAGCACCAAGAATGCTTTAACACCTTCTCCTCATGAGAAACCACTTACCTTTATATTCAAACAAAACTCCCTTGTGGCGACATAAGTGGACATAAACATTGCACTATGTTATTCAAACTGAGAAATAATTCCATTCCAAATCACATATAGACAGTGTTACCAATATCAGAACAATACATCCTCAAACATTCAGGATCAAAGCCCGTAATAAGCAATACAGTCACACAAATATGCATTTGAATAAGAACCTTAGTTAGACACAGGAACATCTAGCCACATGAGATCGCATGCTGTACATTAGAAAAAGAAAAACTAACATCACAGTACAATATGAATTACGATTCTAACAGAGATATAACATGTCCACCAGGCACTACTGAAATAAAATATCCATACACTACATCGGACGTTAGAAAACACGCAAGATGTACTGGGAAAGGAGCACGACATTATGTCCAACTTACAAGATTCCATTTACTGCTGAAGATAATAAATAATAAATGGGTAAATATTAATATGTATGCCCAGATTTTTCTCAGCAGAAATAGCCTCAAACCTAAAACAAATTTGGTTAACAATACTTGAATTTGAAACTCATTAATGTATCAAAGACTTTTGGTGAAATTAATGGATACTAGTAAGAATGATCCTACTGCTGTCTAGTGTGACCAAGTTTAGTAAATTCCAGATATTAAGAAATCACAATCAGGTAGGAAAGAGTAATTAATTTGATTAAAGTTAATTAGAGCTAAATGGTAATTGCTCAACATCAAGCTTGAGGACTTTATGATCTACCTGAACAGAGTTATATTCAGTTCATGTCAAGTTATATTCAGCATGTCAAGGATCTAATGAGATCTATCATCCTTAGGTACCAGAAATCCATCTGAAGGGTAATAATGATCCAAATGGTGAGGTGAGAAAGAAGATAATCATGAGATTAATGCAGTGGAGGATGTAGGATTATATGTACATCATCACTGATGACATATCTAACTTATCCTTATTCTCTTCAGTCAGAGTACTCTCCTGCCATTGTTCTAACCCATAAGTACCACCAATCACTTTTGATGTTTTCATGTGTAGTTACTTCCTGTTTATGATTAACATATTCCGAGTTCTTCCAGCTTACCTCCCATACCACAAATTTGGGCTGAAACAGAGTGTTGTAAAGAGTCCTTTCTTGCAGAATACCAATGCTCGCTGCAAAATCTTTGCTACATCCACATTAAATTTCACATATTACCATCCTGGCACTTAAAATGATCCAACTAAATCCACCAGATAGCCAAGAATCCTTACTATATTTTCATTTACCGTAATCCCCCACTGCCGTTTAATGATCCATGTATACCATGAATAACCAGTAACAAGAGTGAGCCTGTAATATTCTATGGCTAACAACCAATGACTTTTCCTTCGTACTCTGATGTATGCCTATACTAAATCTACAAAAGATAAGCATAACTGTCTACTCCTCTCATAGTATTTTACAGTTACTTGGTTGATCTGACCGCCCCTCTGTGCTCTGAAGAACTGCATTTGTTTTCATCCAATTGACTCCATTTTACACTCTCAATTATTCAATATTACTTATTATAATCAACTTACTAAGTGTGGGGGCTCTTCTTCTGTATCCAACAATGATGTAGGCTCACATTTGACAAACACAGGTTCCTCCATACTTTTTGACAGAATGCCCTGCAAAATACAAGCAGTACAGCTCTTGAAATAATTCCTATACACAGAAAATCACTGAATTAAACACTGGAAATTGTAATAATGCCCCCTGATACACATTCATATCACTAAGAGTGATTTAGATTTTAGGGGATGTAAATCGGGGGTAGGTGAGCTTTTTCCCTTAACTCCGGTCAGAAGAGTTTTAAAGAAGAGGAATTCAGTAAAACTAGTAACTAGCTCAAGCAGAGAGATTAAAATCCAACATGGCGTCGTTCACACGACATCACAATATGCTACACAATGTTCCCAATTTCGGAGCTATTCTTTCACGGGCTATGGATAAGAACATGACAGAATATGAGACATGTCTGGCTAGTGATAAGCCCATTAGGCCCCAGATTAGAGTCGCAAAATGGCCACACTCTTCTACCATCCACTGGAACAGTATTGGCTAGTGACAAGACCAATTTATAGTAATGTCACTGAAACAGCCATTACATTCAGCACACACCATGGCATTTCACTTTCAGACTCTGAGGTTTCATTATTCTTGGTCTGGATTTTAGGGCAGACATTTCCTGAATACCATCTGTTTTCCAGCTGAAAATTCCCACATAATATGTACAAGAATTGGAGCTGCAGCTATCCAGGTAATAATGCCCTCTCTCGTAACTAAAACAATAATCTGTCAAAAATAATGAGTAATTAGGTCACACATGGACAGGAAATCTTAATACCGTACCAGAAATTAACGGCTAACAATTTGTATCTCTACCGGACAAATATGAGGCAACAAGAGACAGCATTCCTCATCAAGTCATACACTGATATTTCGCCATACCACGATAAGTGCATTTCCAGTCCAAAAGATGTATTTTTGTGTGATCTCAACGTAAAAGTATGTAACATTAGACCCTTAAAATAGCTGTATCACACTGGAGTTCAGCACTGGTGTCATGTGCAGATTCATGGGTTTTAACTGGAAACTGAAGGAGAATTCACCACGATATCTTCAACTGTCGCGGTTTTGCGCGGACATAATTTGGAACCTTCAGAAAACTTCAAACCCCTATATCTCAATAACACGATTTAGGAAAAGGCTAGGAAAGCAACAGATAGGGAATCTGCCACCGGCGACTGCCCTAAATGCAGATCAGTATTCATTCATTCATTCATTCAGCAGATACCGTAGCCTTGCACTCGCATAGCAATGTGTTAATAACAGAAACGAAAGCTGAAATCATACGATTAAGAACGTGACTCTGCTGGCCGACAGGAGCTGTACCAGTCACCAGCGAGTTCTCAACAGAATGACGGCCAGTTCGAGACGGAACTTTCACCTTCCTACAGAACTTCAGTTTAACATTATCGTAAAGAAACATGCTGAAGAAGTAGGAAGGTGTGGCAGTAACACTTCCAGAGCAAATTACATGCTTATCTCCCTTTATAAATCTAAATTAGTGGCAAGCACTATTACTGGTTGGGAAAGACATTGCACAATCACCACCAGTTGTAATCGTTATCAGTGCCGAAAGTAACACATTATATCTGCAACGTATTTTAACTTACCTCCCGTCAGACGAAAACAAAATTTCAGCTTGATTATTAGAAGAAGTCCTCTCTATATCCTGAAATGGTAGAAGACTTAGTGAAACCACTAAAAAAGTTTTCAATATTACTGTTTAGACGTGTTATGCTGATATTTAACGCCAAAAGGTGAACAATATACCCACTGACATCGGTCTCTTGCATCAGAATCCATTGGCCATGATGACGGGTGGATTGGAATGAGACTGGCAAATTTACGGTGTAATAATTAAGTTATTACCTAACTGAAATTAGCATAAAGATATTAGAGTCGCCTCTCTACGCTAAACATATCGAATGAATAGGGCCTACTGTACCGGTAACTAATTTAAGCGACATTATATGAGACGAGCCAGTTTATGTTGAAATCATTAATATGGTAACTGTAAGAGCAGAGGCTTATTTTGTGTGATAATAATAATCTCTTGTGTCTGTTTCAAGCAAAGTGCAGTCCTTGTAAGGCAGACCGTCCGATGAGGGTGGGCAGCACAAACACCCGGTCCCCCGGATCATTTGAATTAACCAGTGAATGTTAAAATCCCCGATCCGGCTGAGAATCGAACCCGGGACCCTCTGATCCGAAGCCTGTTCGCTGACCATTCACCCAACGAGTCGGATTTTCTGTGATGACAAGGATATACCGTACCAAGACCAACCAAAGAGAATGAGTAAGAGATGACTCTCAACGTTATTTTTCACTTCTGTACGCAACGGCTGCGCAAAGATCGCCAGCAATTGCACAATAGCGCCTCTAGTGAGCACAGGGTTGAACTAAAATTACCGGGCGGGCGATTTAAATCGTTTAGCGCACGGAGGGTCCCCAGGTTCTGGCCCCCCCCCCCCTCTTAAATATTATATTAAATATATTTTTGTTCTTTTTTTCCTCATATTTTTTCTTTCATTTCCTTTTCTTTCTTTCCTTCTTTGTTACCTTTTTCTGAAATACTGCATTCTGAACAACAATACACCTGGAGGTTGGCCTGTGCTTTATTATTATTATTATTATTGTACCGGGCGGTACACCTCTACACCGTTTATTTAAAAGTTGCGCCAGTTGAAACTCCTCTTCTGGAGGAAGGTTGAACTTTATCTATTCTATTAATTCTTTACTTTCTCAGAAGATGTCACCACGTGGAAAATTTTGAGTTTTTGAACTGTGTCACTTTTGATGTGTTTTTGTTTCGCTTGAAGTAAGAAGTGTGAACTTTCTCTTCTAGAGGACACTACTGAAGATCAACAATAGTGCGACCTAGTGCGGAGTCAAAGAACTATTTTGTTGGAGAAATTTTTATTTCAAGAGTTTGTTCTTTGTTAAATTTCTTTCTGTCATTGTTTAAGTTGGCTGTATACCCCTCTTTTTCCCCTTAGTTTGGATCTAGCCAATCCCGAATTTCTTTAATTAATTTTCCACCAATAATGTGTTTCTTTTTCCTCTATGTAGGGGTTTCTTTTCCCGAACCAATAAAGATTTTGTGGGAGGGTGTTTTCTTTCCCCTAACGCCTAGAATCTTCCGCGAGAGGATATAAACTGCTGATTTTGGGGTCTCCGGGCCACTTCTGTTCCATCTTTCAGTGTATTAAGTACATAGCAGGAGGCGGGAAGCGCCTCTTTCTTCTTCAGCCGTTCAACACCAGGTAATGGCCTATTAATAACTTCTTTTCTTGCTAGGTCGGCAGTTTAACTCTCGCGGCGGGTTCGAAGCGTTTTCCATCATGTAACCTTTTCCTAAAATGTAACTACTCTTTTCTTCTATTCTCTTGTAAAGCTATATTATGGGATAGAGAGTGCTATCCCTCTCGAGTTCCCACTCACATCGTCTTGAGGTGAACTTATTTTTCTCAACCAATTCTCCCGTAATGTAATGTAAATTGCCATTAAGTCACCTCTGTAGTATGGGATTAGCCCTTGTATTAACGGCCTAGTGCCAAGTAGGTCTTAAGCAAAGTGTATTAGGAGTGCAAGTTCGCCTCCTCTCTAGTTGTATTTTAGAGGTCATGTATTAATCTTTTCTCACCTAATAGACCTCAGTAGGTTGGGTATTTTACCCCTGTGTATATGTCCTTTGAGGACAACTTGAAAGTTGAGTTTGGTGTGGCCTGGGAGAGGCTTAACTTTAAGAGCGAGTGGCTCTTTTCTAAAACTGAGAGTTGTATGCCTTGAGGAGGCTTTGCTGTGTAATTTGGAGCAAGGGCTCCAGGGTTTGATTGGGGTCTTCTGCCCCTTTGTTGAAATTGGTATATCGTAAAGTTGAGCTAGTTGCTCAAGAATTGTGTTTTCAGGGCTCGAAGCCCAAATTCTTTAATCCCTGTAATTGTACATTTCAAGTTGTATTTCGGCTACTAAGTACCTGTTCTATTTGTTGTTACCTAATTTTGAAAAGAAAATATAACCTTGTTAAATTTTAAAATTTAATTTCTCTTTAGTAGCTTGAGACCTATTCACCACCCAGCACCTTCTTTCATGCTTAACTACCACAAAAACACGGTATCAAGTGGTAGCAGAGCGTGGTTGAATGGGTCTCAATTTAGCCCCTTTTGACGGCTAAACATTGCTTTGATTCGAACTCTAACAATTTTCTCAGTTGCTGGAATTTTTTGAGTTTTTCAAAATTGTTCTGTCATCATGCCCGGCCCTCGCGATGTTCTCCTCCTTAACTACTTGCGCAAAGAGGAGTTGATATATGAGTTAACTATCAGAAACGTTCAATCTGGAGGCACGGTTGCAATAGACACTAACAAGCTTAGAGAGTCCCTTGATTTGCCCATTTCCATCCCCAATTTGGGAGAGAAAGAAATTGATGACTCTCTTTCCACGATTGTCGAGAATATTACTGGGCTAGCATCGGTAGTCAGCTTTTTTGATGAAAACGACCCATCTCCTAATCAAATTAAGCGTGTGCAAGGCAGGCTGTATCACTTTGCAAATAGAGTTAATGATCTGTTGTCTCTAAAGGTGAATGACGTTCAGAGGAAGCAAGCTAATACGCTCCTTGAAACTATTTCTGAATTGTCTAATAAGGTCACTCAATTGCTAACCGGCGAAGCTCCTCCCAAAACTGATCAACCCGCCGCGGTGAATGTAGGTAACGAGGAAGAGCCTCCTCAGGGAGAAGTCAATAGGATAACCGTTGCTGCTCAAACTATCTCTGCCCCATCGAACAACGAATCTGAACGCCGTGCGTCATTGAGTAACATCCGCTCTGAATTAACTCCTTTGCCATTGAAACCTTTAACGACTATGTCACCTGGGTTCAGCAGCTTGCCTCATCCATTGGCAATGTTGCTTAGAGGTATCTCTAAGTTTTCCGTCAACACCACCAGTGACGTAATTTCATTTTTAAGATTTCTAGTGGAATTTCAGGATCATGCCCTTGTGTTTTCTCTTTCCCCATGTCAAATTTTGCAAATTATCTATCCTTATGCTATTGGTGTTCTATCTGACAAAATAGTTAGAGCCATCGCTGAGCAATCTTCTATTGAGGATTTCCATGCCCATTTGCTAGCTAACTTCATCCCGGCTAGGGCCAGGTCCTCCCTTATTCAGAAATACTATTATCGGGTACAGCGCTTGGATGAAAACCTGGCAGACTTCATCCAAGATATTAAGTTTTATACTAGGGTGTTTGCTCTCCACTTCCCTGAGGATCAGATAGTGCAAGCTATTGTCGAAGGGATTTCACCACCCTACAGGTCATATTTGTGTTTCGCGGCGTGCCCGCAAACCTTCTCTGAACTGGAAGCATTAGCCGTCTCTGCGGAAGGAGTTAGGTATGCCGATTTCTTGCGTGTGGCGAAAGAACCCCCGCCTTCCTTTAGTAACACTCGGCCTCCACCTCGCCGACCAGTCAATCCCCGTAAATGTTATGCTTGTGGGTCGCCCGATCATCTGCGGAATAAGTGTCCTCTGATCAAGTCAAGTGGGACAAGGAATGGAGCAGAGTCATCACAAGGCTGTTTTAAGTGTGGGGCCTTCTCACATATCGCCAAGAATTGCCCAAACTCAAATAGCACCCCCTCCTGCTCAACTTCTGGTGCAAATTCCAGCTATGCCAATAATAAAAAGTGACTAGTGGCGTCGGCTGAGCCGACTAATCCACATTCCCGAGACTCAGCCCCTAGTAAACAGGTTGTAAATGCAGAGAACGACCAGCCTTCAAATTCATCTTTTGAATGCCCTAAAGAGTGTCTTAGGATTGCGGCGGATACCCCCGCACCTGTTCCTTTTCTTAAGATTGAGTTAAATAACGAGCCTATAACAGCTCTCTTAGATTCAGGCAGTGTTTGTTCCATTATTTCGGCTGATTGGTATTCTAAATTGAAATCTGTTTGTAAACTCCCTGACTATGTCTCTTCTCCTGTTCAATACGTTTCGGCTAATTCATCTCCATTAGAAATTCTAGGTTCCTTACTGGTCAAAATTCGTGTTTTTAAGTTTACATGGAAAGTTAAATTGTTTGTGGCCAAGCAATTGTCTTGCCCCATTATATTGGGAGCTGACTTTATTTCTCACACTGGTCTTGTGCTCGATCTCCAGAGTAGGTCGTGCACATTCAAATTTGCGTCCAATTGTAGAATTCCCTTGTTAAAGTGTAATTCTGTATCATGTTCATCTATTTCGCCTACCCAGGATGAGATGTTGTTAGACCTTAGACATCTACCTGAGGAGCAGGCTGATAGTATTCGCAAACTGTGTCAGTCGTTTCCCGAGGTGTTCTCTGATACTCTTGGTGTTACTGACCTTATTGAATACAAAATTGAGGTTACGGATTCGATTCCTGTCCGTTTTCCACCGTATAGGCTATCTCCACCTAAAATGAAGGCTCTGAAAGAAATCATCGATCAGATGTTGAAGGATGGTATTATTAGGCCCTCTAAGTCAGCGTATTCTTCGCCTATTTTTCTAGTCCCGAAACCCCAAGGAGGCTTCAGGCCTGTCATTGATTACAGGGCTCTCAATCGGAAGGTGGTGTTGCAATCTGTGCCCCTTCCCGACCTTCATTCTTGCTTTTCATGGTTTCGTAAGGCCAAGTTCTTCACTATCTTGGACTTGAATCAGGCCTATAATCAAATTCCCCTTGCCGAAGAGTCTAAACACCTTACAGCGTTTGCCACGGACTGGAATTTATATGAATACAACCGCGTGCCTTTCGGGCTCCCCACGGGAGCAGCTGTACTCACTAGGCTACTAGATAGGGTCTTCTCCGACATCAAATTTGAGTACTTATATCACTACTTGGATGATGTCGTCGTATTTTCAGAGACTTTTGAAGAGCATCTAGATCATCTGCGAGAAGTTCTCGATCGCCTTCGTAAGGCTGGGTTAACTGTTAAGTTGTCCAAGGTTGCCTTCGCTAAGCCCTCTATGTCCTTCCTTGGGCATATTGTGTCACCTGATGGTGTAGCTGTCGATCATTCTAGAACACAGGCCATCCGTGATTTTAAACCTCCTAAGGACATCAAAGGTATCGCTAGATTCATTGGTATGGTGAATTTCTTCAGGAAGTTTATTCCTAACTTCGCTAATAGAGCGGCGCCCTTAAACCTTCTTCGTAGGAAAGGCATTAAATTCGAGTGGGGACCTTCTCAACAAGCCGCTTTCGAAGATCTTAAATTAGCTCTTTGTAACGCCCCTGTTCTTGCTATGCCTGATTTCTCGAAGAAATTCATCGTCCAAACCGACGCGTCGTCGTCAGCGGTAGCTGCAGCCCTTCTTCAAGAGACTGAACTAGGGAGGCGCCCCATCGCCTATGCATCTAGGACTTTGTCGGTTCAAGAAGCCAAGTATTCCATCTATGAGCTCGAAGGGTTGGCAGTCTTATTCGCCTTAGAAAAGTTCCGTCTCTATCTGGAACATGTCAAATTCGACCTGGAGACAGATAATCAAGCCTTAAGCTGGGTCTTAGGTAGGCCGCGTCGTACTGGTCGTATAGCCCGTTGGGCCATCCGTATTTCTGCTTTCCAATTTGATGTACGACATATCAGAGGTACCGAAAATGTTGTTGCTGATGGACTCAGCCGTATGTTTCATAACGACGTCGAAACCCATGAACCGGTCGACAGTTCATCACCTTCCGAGTCCACACTATTTGATGTTAATGCCATTTTAACTGATGCCCCCATGCTCTTTAGGGATATCGAGAAATACCAACGTGAAGATCCGACGCTGGCTCCGATAATGGAAACCCTTTCTTCTGGGGAGCATGTCGTCCCTTATGTTCTGAGGAATGGTGTTTTATGTTGCCCTTCGAGGCATGATAAGTTGATGAAAGTTGTTGTTCCAGCGGTTCTTGTACCTATGATCTTCAAATACTATCATGAGACCCCATTGGGGGGGCATCTTGGAATCTTTAAAACCCGTGAAAAGATTCGTGAAATGTTCATATGGAAAGGTATGGACGGTGAAATCCGTGAACTTGTAAAAGCTTGTAAATCTTGTTTGCTCAGTAAACCCACCATGTCCACTAAAGTAGGCCTTTTGTCTTCTCATCAAGCGTCGCGCCCCATGGAACGCCTGTATATTGATTATGTAGGACCCTTCCCCCAGTCAAAGGGCAATGCCAACAAGTTCATCTTTGTGTGTGTAGATGGTTTTACAAGATTTTCCTGGTTATTTCCGACTAAGCTGGCTACCGCTCAGTCAACCATTACTTGCTTAAATTCTATTTTTGCTTCTTTTGGTCCGTGTCAATATATTGTATCTGATAATGCTAAGGCTTTTACATCTAATTTATTTCGTAAATTCTGTTTTGACTTATCAATATCTCATGTAACTACTTCTGCTTATTACCCTCAACCTTCTCTGGCTGAACGGGTTAACCGTAATCTCAGGTCCGCACTCATTGCCTATCATCATGAAGATCCTTCCAGGTGGGACACGTCCCTGCATTGGATAGCTTTTGCTTTGAATTCGGCGGTTCATGAATCTCACAAGTTTACTCCAGCTTCCTTGATGTTCAAGTTTGTTCCCAACTCGCCGCTCTCTAACCTCTGGTCTTTGAATGACATTCTACCCGAGACAATAGATCAGGATAACATTAAAGATCTTTGGAAGAAGGCTAAAGCCAATCTTAAAGTGTCTCATGAAAAGGTTAGGGAAAGGTATGATCGTGGACGGAGACCCACCACTTTGAAGGTAGGTGACCAGGTTATGGTCAAAAATTTTGTTCCCGCGGGCAAGCTTGCCCCCAGATTTCATGGGCCTTGTATCATTCTCGATTTTCTTACGCCGGTTACCTTATTGCTAAGTAATCCAGCCACCGAGAGGATATTTAGAGTTCACCTGTCCCAGGTGAAACCGGTGTAATTTCTGTGTTAACTTGCTTCATATTATTTTGAAAGGATATGAAGGTTATATTTTTTTTTGAGTTTCACTTTTAAGGCTTTCTGCCCCTTCTGTAATATTTTGGTTTTAGATGTAAGCCTTGTGTAAAACCTGCCCCGACCCGTTAAACTGCCATCCTGTTCTTGCCACGGCCATTACCACGCTCCCGTCTCCTGCTCCACCTTACACTGTGGCTTCATAATAGTAAATGCCATGGATATCTACACGCCGCTGGCCCCTCAACCTCTCCACAAGCCTGTACCCTCAAAGAAGATGATAGTCCAACACAATTCTGCCGCCTAGCTTTAATGTTTCAGCGCCCCCGCAGCCGCGCAGCGCCGTGCAGCGACTGGGGAGGGGGATGGGCCCCCTCCTCTCCAGCGAGGACGACATGTGCACGGCGAGCCGGAGCTCTCCCCCCGGCCAAGGCTGATGTGCGGCGCACGTCCTGCTACATGCCCGCAGCCTGTATCTGTTCACCGCGGGCGCGGCGTACTTCAACACCTCTGCTCCCCTCATAGTGCGGGCGAGCGGTATCTCAGGGTACTTGAGGGGTCCGAGCGGCCTCCGTTGGACGCAAGCTGCAACGGCCGGTCTGGCCATCCGACTCAATCTACATCAACTACATGGACAGTCACCATAAGCAATAATTACATTTGGGAATTTAACAACAATATTTGGTGGACATTGCAAATTTTTCCTTCACTTTTAAGTATTAAAAGCTTATCTTCAGAAATTCAACTTCTATAAACATAAAGACCTTATTTCACCTGCAACAACAAAATTTTGGAACCGACTTAAGAAATTTCTCAAATACTTCTGCAAGTTATCTTAATCTCAACATCAAAACTTGGAACTTATTTCAAACAAAAGTTTATGTTCTTCTGTGTTACCCCTTGGAGGATCTTTTGGGGGGGGAGGTCTGTACCGGGCGGTACACCTCTACACCGTTTATTTAAAAGTTGCGCCAGTTGAAACTCCTCTTCTGGAGGAAGGTTGAACTTTATCTATTCTATTAATTCTTTACTTTCTCAGAAGATGTCACCACGTGGAAAATTTTGAGTTTTTGAACTGTGTCACTTTTGATGTGTTTTTGTTTCGCTTGAAGTAAGAAGTGTGAACTTTCTCTTCTAGAGGACACTACTGAAGATCAACAATAGTGCGACCTAGTGCGGAGTCAAAGAACTATTTTGTTGGAGAAATTTTTATTTCAA
This sequence comes from Anabrus simplex, assembly GCF_040414725.1. Taxonomy (NCBI): domain Eukaryota; kingdom Metazoa; phylum Arthropoda; class Insecta; order Orthoptera; family Tettigoniidae; genus Anabrus; species Anabrus simplex. The sequence goes on from NC_090269.1 coordinate 447,782,153, forward strand.
GAGTTTGTTCTTTGTTAAATTTCTTTCTGTCATTGTTTAAGTTGGCTGTATACCCCTCTTTTTCCCCTTAGTTTGGATCTAGCCAATCCCGAATTTCTTTAATTAATTTTCCACCAATAATGTGTTTCTTTTTCCTCTATGTAGGGGTTTCTTTTCCCGAACCAATAAAGATTTTGTGGGAGGGTGTTTTCTTTCCCCTAACGCCTAGAATCTTCCGCGAGAGGATATAAACTGCTGATTTTGGGGTCTCCGAGCCACTTCTGTTCCATCTTTCAGTGTATTAAGTACATAGCAGGAGGCGGGAAGCGCCTCTTTCTTCTTCAGCCGTTCAACACCAGGTAATGGCCTATTAATAACTTCTTTTCTTGCTAGGTCGGCAGTTTAACTCTCGCGGCGGGTTCGAAGCGTTTTCCATCATGTAACCTTTTCCTAAAATGTAACTACTCTTTTCTTCTATTCTCTTGTAAAGCTATATTATGGGATAGAGAGTGCTATCCCTCTCGAGTTCCCACTCACATCGTCTTGAGGTGAACTTATTTTTCTCAACCAATTCTCCCGTAATGTAATGTAAATTGCCATTAAGTCACCTCTGTAGTATGGGATTAGCCCTTGTATTAACGGCCTAGTGCCAAGTAGGTCTTAAGCAAAGTGTATTAGGAGTGCAAGTTCGCCTCCTCTCTAGTTGTATTTTAGAGGTCATGTATTAATCTTTTCTCACCTAATAGACCTCAGTAGGTTGGGTATTTTACCCCTGTGTATATGTCCTTTGAGGACAACTTGAAAGTTGAGTTTGGTGTGGCCTGGGAGAGGCTTAACTTTAAGAGCGAGTGGCTCTTTTCTAAAACTGAGAGTTGTATGCCTTGAGGAGGCTTTGCTGTGTAATTTGGAGCAAGGGCTCCAGGGTTTGATTGGGGTCTTCTGCCCCTTTGTTGAAATTGGTATATCGTAAAGTTGAGCTAGTTGCTCAAGAATTGTGTTTTCAGGGCTCGAAGCCCAAATTCTTTAATCCCTGTAATTGTACATTTCAAGTTGTATTTCGGCTACTAAGTACCTGTTCTATTTGTTGTTACCTAATTTTGAAAAGAAAATATAACCTTGTTAAATTTTAAAATTTAATTTCTCTTTAGTAGCTTGAGACCTATTCACCACCCAGCACCTTCTTTCATGCTTAACTACCACAAAAACACGGTATCAATTATTATTATTATTATTATTATTATTATTATTATTATTATTATTATTATTATTATTATTATTTTGCTGGAGAAAAGAAACTTACCAGCTTGTGCTGCTTATTATAATTATTTGATTTATGGAGTTATATTTTACTTTTACTAATTCACAAAGCCATGAAAGATGGGAGTGACTGGCCTTGCATGTGCTGCTTTTGTTTGTTTCTGCTGAGGAAAATGGAAGCTAACTCACAAAGGGAGGAAGGAAGTGACCAGAAGGTGAGTGGGATTGGCAATCCTTATCTCAGATTAAGACCTATGACAGAAATAGACACTAACATCCCCTCGTACATCAGTCCTCTTTAACACTACTTAAGCCAACCGTAACAGTCAATAGTATCAAGATATGCCATATATGCAGGAAATAAAATATAAATACAATGTAAGAAAGAAAACCATACACAGGAACCAAAATGATTAAAGGAAACTCATATGATAAGGAGGGAGTTTGTAGGATTCAATGATAAATTGAAATGAAACATGATCTTTTGGTTTATGGAGCTATATTCTACCTACTATCCACAGTGTTACAGGTATAAAATTGTGTAGAAATTTGCACAAAAGTTTTAGTGATCATAGTATATCATAATCTCATGACATTACATTCAGCAGTGTTAATCATCAATTAATATTCATCAGCCAGAAAACTATACAATACAATAAAAATACAAAATCATTCATTTAGGAAAGAAAGACTGGAAATGACAAGTTACAACATAATACTTTTCTCTCTTATTGCAGTCTAACGTTGCACTGACATTGCAAAAGTTTTCAGCAACACCATTTGTATTTTCCCAAGGAACTTACTATATGATACATCTTTCAGTCTGTCAAAAGAGGCACCTAGGGCCACACACTGAGAAATATTGAGATTTGTACTTCTTTTGCATCTACTAGAGGATGGCAAATCTCTGGCAGAGTAGTGTTTGAAGAAACCAAGACATGATAGCACATACTCTGTTCCTACATACTGCACCAAAACACAACATATCATTCAATCAGTCATCTGCATTTAGATGACAACCAATGTCAAGCTACACAATTGTATGCATCCCGTGTATTCGTTGATCTGCACTATTTACAATACTTAAAAATGTTCTATTTTATGTGACAGTAGGATATATCTAAATTTTTCTGCTACATGGAAAAAGATGGAATCATGAATATGTTTGTGGGTTTAAAAGACAAGAGAGCGCTTACAGATTCTGTGATTGTTCCCTCTTCCAACATGCAGGAGGTACAAATAATGCTTCCTTTCAGTCCATCCGCAGGAGAGGAGTTACAATAAATGGACAGAAATATGTAGCATCAGGATCTACGTACAATAATATGGCAGCTGATCCAGCACAAAACATTACCTTGCCAAGTCACAACATAGCTCCACCTATTAAGAGTTATCTCCAAGGAATTGTATGCTAATTTAGTACAGTATTATGAAAAATATGCTGCTACTTCCACAACATTATGGTGTGCAAGGGCCTTTGTTGTGATCTAGATGAAATGCCTGTTGAAGACAGTGGAAACTCACTTCAGACAGTGCCATTTGTACCTACTGTATACCGAAGGCAGAAATCTATGTTGGTGGTTGCAGAGTAGGCTGATCTGTGGTCTGACAGCATGCACTCCACCCGGCCAACCAAGTGGGGAGCCTGGCACAAGTAAGCGGAAACAATGCCAAAATTCAATTAAGGGCTGCATGGTTGCCCACCCCCTACCCACAGGGGGACAATTATGATAAGGCTAATTTCTTTACGTTGCACTGACACAGATAGTGACGATGGGACAGGAAAGGCCTAGGAATGGGAAGGAAGCAGCTGTGGCCTTAATTAAGGTACAGCCCCAGCATTTGCCTGGTGTGAAAATTGGAAACCACAGAAAACCATTTTCAGGATTGCCGACAGTGGGGTTCGAACCTACTATCTCCTGGATGCGAGCTCACAGCTGTGCGCTCCTAACCGCACGGCCAACTTGCCCAGTACTATGATAAGGAAAGTTTGTAGAACTGATACCATCACATCAAGTGAATGGGTTACCAACATCACAAAATACGCAAATATTAATTTAGTTACTTGGACATTGCGTACATACCAGTACATACTTTTGTATAGGAGGATGTGCATACAAACTGCAAATAAGAGAGGAGAGAGCATAATATATTTCCTGTGTTCTGATGAGAAATGTTCTCCAAAATACAAGATTTTCAGTGAAACCGCCTTTGGTAGAAATGGATGCTTAACCAAAACTATGACTTCTTTACACAAATCATTCACACAATATCACACGACACTTCCACTTCAGTATTTGAATATTATCATACAAATGATGATCTCATATAAAGGAACAGACTATGAGTTCAGTAAACCACATGTTTGAAAGGTTCATTGCTCTTGAAAATAACTCCACATTACAGTTTTTCACTTCCCATTTAGCAGATATCTTTCATGATGTACTTAATCTCCCTATAATAATATATTAATATTAATATTAATATTAATATTATATTAATATTAAATAGTAATACTAATATTAATGATAATAATACATGTCCCATGAAGTTTAAATAAAGTGTTTGATTATATAACAACTGTAGGGCGGGAATTTATAAAAGTCATTATGAATGCAATTAAGACAAATGGGGGTCTGAAACATGCAGATGTATGGCATATTTTGAATTATAACACTGAACATGAACTTAACATTTTTCCACCTTTATGAACAATTATAATGATGTTCTGGGCTTCATAATGATCTCATTTTTTTGCCTATGAGGCTCATACACCGATTCATGGCAACGATGGAATGGGCCTCAGAAGGATGCAACTGTGGCCTTAATTACGGTATGGCCTTAGTATCTGCCTGCCTATTGCAAAGAAGGGAAACCATCTTCAAGATAGCTGACAGTGGGGTTCGAACCCACCACTGCCCAAGCGCAATTTCATAGATACATGACCACACTGCACAGCCTACTTGTTGGGTATTTTGTAATACAAAATTAAATATGTTGCTAAACAATCATTAGCATTCATAAACTGAAATTGCTTAATTTGAATGTAAAATTAACATTAATAACATTAGCACCAGTGTTCTCCCCAGAAATGTTTGTCAGGCGGGTGGCAAGAATGAGTTGCCAGGCGGGGAATACTACGTAAAACTTCAATATGAATATAAATTTCAATTCGTTCCCCTCAGGGCGTTAACAATAATATCAGACAGGTAAATATTAACTGCACAATTGAACTATTTGAATGTTATTATCATGAACAAGTTATAACAGAGTACGTTGAACTTCTAGTGTTCTATTGCTCCTTCCAAATCATGTAACACTGGACTTAGGCCTCCCACTTGGTTGCTGTGGACATGTGGACTGCCATACAGGTTTGTGATGTCATATGGAATAGCGGGCTCGCATGTGATTCCACGCTAATCCAGACCCCTGCTCGCAACTACATAGTGGTCAAGCTAAACATTTGATCTCCGATGTAATTGATGCAATTATGGTAATGATTTATCATTTAAATTGGCAGATTTACAGTATTTACAGAATTTGGAGCACCCAATGACTCAAATGTGTATCGTACCTATTAATAATATTATGTAATTAGCATATATCTAGGTTTAGTCAAGCGGTCTCTAAAACCGGCACGGTGGTGCACCCATTTTACAATGCTTAGTAAAGCATTAGAAAGGTCCTAGGGAGAACACTGAGCAAATAAATACCAATTAGTGAAACAACAATTACAGTCCACAGGCTGAAGAGAATAAGGAATTACCTCAATAGTTCTTCATAATAACAACTCTTTACAATGAACGACATCCACTCAGGAAGGGAAGATTTCTTTCTAAGGGTTATATATCACTGTCAGCACAGACCGATGACTCATTAAAAGTTCAATCCATTTCACTAATGAATTTCATGTTTCAACACAATAATGAGACTGAGTTCCATAAGGGCAGAATGGAAATACGAGTATTATCATAAATCATAATCAGTACTAGCAATTTAATGAAAATGAAGGTGGTTTCTTCAAATACCCAGCAAAAGAAAAAACTGTAAATCAACTTTCTGTGTTGTAACTTCTTAACTTTATTTACCACTTAGCAATTGAGGATTTCATGGCCAGCGTTACAAATCATGTCAATGTTTTCCAAGCTTGTAGGCTGTGGTCCTGAAGCATGTGTTGGTCCCGACGTTTCACTGAAGACTGCGCTTGGTATTATCAACACAGTCTTCAGTGAAACGTCAAGACCAACACATTCGCCTGGACCACAGCCTACGAGCCCAGAAAACAATGACATGATCTATTTACCACAGATTTCAATAACAAAGAGTTGTTAGAAAGATTTCTACTATAGGTAACTTAACATTCCCTCCTTTTGAGATAAGGTATATTACATCTTCTTGCAAGATGGACTGAATCTCTGTGGAAGAGTTGACCCACCATCGCTTACAGAAGTGGTAAACCCACCACACTGGTGCAATGTTCAACACATCCCACCTCGTTCCATTCATATTTCAAGAAGATGTACGCTTTCACCTTCTGCAGAAGACACGTTTCATGTGCCATTTCCTCAAGCTTCAGCAACACCATTTCTGATGCAACAGAAACATGGGTGGTGAAGGTGGGAGAAGGCAGCACCAGCTTTGGATCTTCCGGAGCATTTTCCTTCAGCTGGATGAAACAATGTTCAGGAAGATGGGAAGAAGAGCTCAACGTAGATTTACTGGCTGTGCACGGATATTTACGGAGAATTTTCCATGCAAGATAGCCAGCAACATAAGCAGCTGATTCTCGCCCGCTGTTAAGAATCAGCCCCTGGCTTGAAACTTGTGACGGTCCAGCACAGTGTTTGTACGCTCAGTCAAATACAGAGTCTACCTCAGCGGAAAAACACTGTATGTCCTGCAGTGAATAGCCCATTGCTGAAGACTGCGTTCCAGCCCCAGACAGAAACAGGGAAAGATCACACAGGAGATCATCACCATCATCCATGCAGTTCCCCTTCTCTCCACACCTGGAACTGAGAAGATTGTTGACGATGCTGGCCTTTAATGCTGGTACAAATTGCCAGCAGGTAGGGTTGGTGTTCTGACACCCATGCTGGAGAATGATGCCAAAAAGATTTTCAAGGGGATCCTGGTTCAGATTCCGAATGCAAAGTTTCTGAACACCTTCCTCCCATGAAAGCTTTCTCCACAGCATTTGAATAGCACGAATATCATTCACCCAACCTTGCCTAACTTTGTTAGTTGAAGTTCCAAAGTCCCATCTTGATATCTTTTTAATCATTCCCCCCCAAAATTTCCAATGTGCCGAATTCTTAGCAAGGCAGCATCACAACATTTTGCCATCTTCGGGGAATTCTGTGTTGCCATTAAAGCTGTCAAAGAGCTGGCCCATGACACCACAAAACTCCCCGAGATATTTGGCATCTTCTTCAAGAACAGTGTGATGTTCACCATCCTTTCCACTGTTTCTGACTTGGCCAGCCAACAATGCAATAGCAGCTGCCACTGCACGACTGAATACTTGGGCTGCCAATTTCACTCGCATTGCCCTATAACCTTTTGGCTCAATGTGGTCTTTTGTGAGCCTGTGACAAAGGCGGAACGTCCTCTGCGAGTCATATTCAAACAAAGTGACTAGATGTTTCCATTCCGCTTTCTTCCCAGGCTCATAAAACACTCCATGGCGAAACAGGTTATTTCTAGTTGTCTTCAAAAGGTGGGGTGGATCAAAGATTGTAACAATCTCCTTCCTTCCCACCTTGAAGAACGGACCGGGACGGTCAGTGCGAGTCTCACTGCACAGCTCATGTATTGCCTTGCTGTTTGTGGGACCCTGGTCGCTCACAGTTGCCACAATTTCCAAGCCAGCTTTCTGCAAAGCAAGGATGACATCCTTTATCAAAACTTTGAGTTTCTTAGTGGGTACAGTGCCTCTGCAGAAAAAGTAAGCAACAGGTTGCTTCCATTTTCTGAGGAGACCTCTCACCATGAACACCAAGGCATGATCAGCTAATTTGTTGGTACGGCCTAGGTGTCCATAGTCTTCGTACCCATCAATTTGATCCAACGTCGCATTGTAATGAAGTCCAGCGGACAAAGAAACTTCATCAAACATGAAGGAACAAACTTTCTGATCACTACTCATAGTTCTGACTCGAGATGCCAACTGTTTGAAGAAAGCCTTGCCAATGCCTGTAGGAAAAGGAAAGGAATAAAGCATTCTGGTAAGGGTTCGACGGGAAGGCATATGGATCAACTTCTGCAAAAGACGATAACAAGCAGGACTTCGCTTAAACAAGCCAAGTGCAACTGCCTTCACCTTGAAGCTCCAGCGCCTACCTCGACCTAACTTGGAAACATTCTTCACCAAGTCAGCAAGTAATGCTGCAAAGTCACGATGCTTCGAGAAAATGTTCTCCAGGGAAGTCACCAAAGATCCCACCTGATCTTTGTTATTTCCCTTCGAACTATTCCTCAGCATCTTGCACTTTGTGCGTAACTGTTGCAGCATTTTTTTCTGAATGATAATTTTCTTGCACAGTGTACGCTTCCTAGGAGATATCTCCCTGTAATGACGTGCATTTATGAGAGATAGAGCTCCTCTCTGTTTGGGAGGTGTACACGGTGCTAGAGGATTCCAAGTTACTTCGCAAGTAGGTGTTGTAGGTCCAGGTAAGGGCTCTGCTGCTGAAGATATCTGCATCTGAAATGCAGGAATCTCAACTGCCTGTGGAGTGCTACTGGGACTAACAATATCAGAAGAAGAAGGAAAACATGAAGAAGCAACAACAGTGGTTGTAGAGGTAGTGGTAGTAGAAAACGTAGTAGTAGTAGTAGTAGTAGAAAAAGTAGTAGTAGTAGTAGTAGTAGTAGTAATAGTAGCAGGAACAGCAGCATTACCAGTAGTAATAGTAGTAGTAGTGGTAGTAGCAGCACCAATGATATTATACATGGTACAAGCAGTAGCAGCAGGCGTGGAGATGGTGGTGGCAGCAACAGCACCGGTGATAGTAGTAGTAGTAGTAGTAGTAGTAGTAGTAGTAGTAGTAGTAGTAGTAGTAGTAGTAGCAGAGGCAGTAGGAGTGCAGGTGGTGGGAGCAGCAGTCATAGCAGCTGAAGGCCTTGGCCGAGGACCAGACTCATGTTCAGGCACACCTTCATGCACAAGAAAAAACAATAAGAATGGTACCATTTTTTCCTCCTCTACTACAATGAATGCAGGGTATTGATTTTCAAATCTCATAATGTCATTCATTCATAAACATGTATTATGGTTCTTATGGTCCCTCTATGGTTCTTACAGTAGGCCAAACAGCAATAAAATTACATTGAGCATATGATATTGTCCATCTAAATATTAAGCACTTGAATACATTAACAGTAACTATATTGAGAGATGTCATACAACTGTTTTTGCTCCATTCATGTTCAGTTGAACTTAAGGAAGAAAACCTAATTGTACTTGCACATTTTATATTCACTGAGTCCAGAAAAGATCCCCTACATGCTGAGAGGATGTTGGAAATAAATTCAAAATGGTACATTCAAATGTTAGAAATTCCCCATCCCCTCCCCCCATGGGGCTGGTTCACCTCTGCTTAGCCAACCCAGTCACTCCAAGCACCCCCAGGGTCACCTGTGCAGACACCAAGTCAACGTAGATCACTGACCAGAACACCCGACCTCAAACCATCCTCTAAATGAAGAGTGGACACTGCAGTTCAGCACATAATGAAAGCCATCAAAATTGTGAAAAATAAAGAGCCTGTAGTTCTGGAAGGTGACCTAAGTTGTAGAGTTAATAAACCATATCAAAAGACAATGATTATACTATAATTAATAAATGATGAAGGATACAAAGTAATCAACAACTCAATGGAAAAGATATATATAGCCCTAAACACTACAGTACCACTGACTTAGTTTTTGTGAACGGCGCCATTGTATGAATTCTAGTGCAACAGATTATGTACACAGATCCAGGAAACATGATGGTAACAAGCAGGTAAATACTAAACAATGTCTTGTCACAAAATAAAGTAGGAATTCATGATGGCAAAACAACTTCAGATACTATTAAACAGTGGGGTGGAGTATTACAGGGTGATCTATCAGTCCGCTTCTATTCAATATCGCCACAGCAGACGTTACAGAAATAATTCTTAACGCAAACAAATTGTACTTATACGCTGATGACCTAGATATAGGTTCTAACAACAAAGATTATCTTCAAGCAACTATGGTCAGCCTTGAAAAATATTCTGAAGACAACAAACTTAAAATTAAGCTGGACAAAATGGTACAAATGGTTTTCGGATAAAGAGGCAGTTAGGATAGTGAGCTCATTTAAATACCTCGCCTTCACAATACAGGCAACGTAAAGCCATTGATGGATTATAACAAGGAATAACATTTGCACATGTGTGCACTATTTTGTTAATAATAAATGTTAGGTATTTCAGCTACACTCTGCCTCAAAGAAATGTACACATTTCAACTTACAGGTAAGGCAAGCTCAGGTATGACAGGCATTATAGAAAATTTCATTGTGAGAAGCGAGGTTCCCCCTCATCTGGCACTGATGAATTTATGATCATTACCTCTGGAGAGCAATTTGAAATGAATCACAGGAAAATGTGATAGGTCACAGTACCGGTACTGTGAACAATAATAACAACAACTACTTACTTCTTTCCGGGACAGCATCTTTATACAGCATCTTCGATAGGAGTCCTGGATAGCTGGAGTGACAAAAGTGCCTCGAACACAGAGTGCGGTTCCTCAGCTGCTTCGGGGGAAGCTGCCGCAACCGTTCGACCCCCACAACGTCCAACCACTTTCTGTAAAAATTAGGTCTAGCAACAGGGAAATGATGAAATAAGATTCCCTGTTGCCGGCCTTCTTCGCTATCTGTGTACATTCCATAGATCTGACACTTTTCGTGCATGGTCTGGGACATGAAAAGAAATAGAAGAAAATAATTAAGGACACTGTAATCAGCTTATATTTTTACTGCTAATATCAATACTATCAAAACGATAGTGGCTTATCAGACATAATATTACATTACATCAACTGAATTTTAAGGTGTCTGTTTCAAGTAGGCTTATGTAACTATCATATCAACCACCATGCAAAAAGGTAATAAAAAGGTGGCAGTCAAAAATAATAAAAATACATTTTTGGGAACAAAAGCAACTATCAATCATCAACTTATTAACTTATTTAAGGATGCTTACCTCAAATATCTTGTACTTTTTCTTCAAACACGCAAACGAAGATAATAGATATACGCATCCAAATCAAAGTGAAGCAAAATGTCACAAACGTCAAAAACGTGGTCGTCCCACGTGGTCGAAGGTGTCAAACTCAAATCGACCAACAGCAATCGGAAGATGTTTCTACCAATAGGAGCTGCCGTATTCGTCACGTGAGTGACGTGTTGTACAACAGCGCGCTCACAAGAGTGGAGGGCGAAAGTATTCAGTCTGAGCCGGGCCCTCGGAAGGGTAGGAGCTATGCCGCTGTCAAACCCGTGAGACCAACTACAACCTGTCAGACCAAAGAGAATAACTTGTGTCTAGGGAATGTCGAGTTGCAGCCAACATCGGCTTTGCTCGGGACAGCTCGAGAAATCTCGGCGCCAAGTGTGGAGCAGGAGGAGAAGTGGAAGAAGAAGAAGAAGCTTTATTTAGCTGTCGAAGTGCAGCCGATGCAGTTTTCGTGAAACCAGCACTGTGTCTCGTGAGCGCAGCGCGTGGAGCCGCTCCCACGTTTTAAAGTATGAATTTCCTTCATTCTTAAGCAATAGTACAAATAAAATCTGTCTCTCCAGACGCCGTGCATGTTTGTATAACTTTAAAGCCTAGAGTTTTAACTACGGTACTTAACTATATTTTTAAAGCTTTTTCAAGTCCCTGAAAAATAATCAGGCGGCAAGGTTAAACAACGAACGTTACGTGTTTAAAAATGATAGAAATAATGAAACTAAATAATGATTTTTGCCTCTTTCTATTACGATAGTTGAATGTTAATACTGACAGTAATAATAAAACTCAATAAGGATTTCAGTTTGTTCGAATCCTTGACGTTGTGGCCGTCGTTTAGAAGGTCCCGGATTTGATTCCCATCCGGATCGGAGAATTTAATCCTGTCTAATTACTTCTGGCTCAGACACTGGGTGTTAGTGCTTGTTCCACCACATTTCTCTTAATGTTCAGACAACACACTGAGCTTCCGTGTATCATAATTTCATTAAGTTACATTCAGTAGTGTTAATCATGAATGAATATTCATCAGCCAGAAAACAATACAACACAACACAAAATCATTCATTTATGAAGGAAAGACTGGAACTGTCAAGCTACAACATAATAAATACTTTCCTCTCTTTTTGCAGTCTAACGTTGCACTGACACGTCGAAAGCTTATGGCAACACCATTTGTATTATCGCAAGAAACTTACTATATAATACATCTTTTAGTCTGTCAAATGAGGCATGTAGGGCCACACACTGAGGAATATTGAGATTTGTACTTCTTTTGTATCTGCTAGAGGATGGCAAGTCTCTGGCAGAGTAGTGTTTGAAGAGACCACATACTCTGTTCCTACATGCTGCACCAAAACACAACATATCATTCAATCAGTCATCTGCATTTAGATAATAAATAATGCCAAGATACAAAATTGTATGCATTCCTTGTGTTTACAGTACTTAAAAATGTTATATTTCATGTAACAGAAAGATATATCTAAATTTATCTGCTACACGGAAAAGGATAGAATCATGAATATGTTTATGGCCTTAAAGGACAAGGAAGCGATTACAGGTTCTGTGATTGATCCCCTCTTACAACATGCAGGAAGTACAAATAATGCTTCCTTTCAGTCCATCCGCAGGGGAGGAGTTCCAATAAATTGAAAGAAATATGTAACATCAGGATATACGGTACGTACAATAATATGGCAGCTGATCCAGCATAAAACAATCCCATGCCACAAGATAGCTCAACCCATTAAGATCTGCGTCCAAGGAATTAGTTGCTAATTTATGTACAGTATTATGAACAATATGCTGCTACCTTCCGAAATTACCATGTGCAAGGGGCTTTGCTGTGACCTAGTCAAAATGCCAGTCAAAGGTAGTGGAAACTCACTTCAAATACGGTGCCATTTGTACTGCACCCATGGAATTGAGCTTAATTGCATGATATTAATAAATTGTAATCAATATCATAGGTGGAATATTTCCACACAGTGGAAACTCTGTTTCTCACAATACTACAGGAAGCAAGACCACACACAATAGAAGCTTAAGCTGCTGAAGCCTCTCTAAGTCACGTTTTGTTGCCCCCCAATAAAGTAATTACCTCCGAACAATACAGCGAGAGGACGCGTAGCTACCTAGGAATTGAGGTCATCCCGATGTACTTTTCCGCTGTTTGTAAGACAGAAAACACCTACCAGACACCCCTCAAAATTCAAATGGGAACAGTCCAACGTCCCCCGCTTAAACCCTCTTAACCAATCAGAAACCTGTATTTGAAATATTTCGAATAGAGCGCTCTTGAATATTCAGTCGTTTGACAGAAGCTGACAGTAATTAATAACTTTTCGACGGCAGTAACACTCCAATTTGTGTATGGTAAAGAGTGAGTGAGGTATGTCGTGTTAATATTGAATTAAGTGAAAGAGTGTCTGTGAACGAGAGTGAAGAAATATTCGCGCCATTACCGTCTTACATGAAGTAGTACGACAGAAGAAATATTCCCACCGAAGCCATCTAAATTATTTGAATTTGTATGATAAATTCAGTGATCACAGTGTATTAATTGAACCACCGGAGTTTATTTATAAATTAGGACAATAATGAAATTACAGATAGGGATACATGAATTAAAAGTCGCTCCCGAAATCAGTTAGTATTACTCCGCAGACACACCAAAGGAGGCACAAGCCGTCAGACAAGAAGATCACTCGTTCGTCAACAGTTGTGAAGTTTAGACGTGTAATCTGAATTCTCTGACTTGAACAATGTAAGATATCTGCTAACAGTTAAACTCCTGAGGAACTTATAGGTTTACTAAAAGACATTACAGTACACTTTACTACATTATTACATCGAGAACCTTATACTAAAATTTGGTGAAAATAAGCTATTCACACTTGATATTTGCGATCCAGAACACTTAGTAACATTTTAACATTACATGGGTGACCGAATGAACTTCCTTCAATGAACGACAGGCTGTCCTGGAAGTACTATTTTGATTCATTCATAAATACCAGGTAAAGGGAGAGACTATGGATGAGTAATTCCACTACAAACAGGTCATTAACACCACTACAAGGGCAAGATACTCGTAAGGGGATTTAAGCAGCTCGGAGATATCAGTCCAGGTGCGGGGAAGTACTTTCACTGAGGAGAAGCGAGCCCAGCGCGCACATAATTAGCTCGTAGAAAGCTCTAAGTCCGCGTGTGCCGTGAGAAGAGAAATAGTGTATAATAATTGTCTTCATTTTGTGTATATATCTTTAAGTGTCATTGCGTTAGAATTAAGGCAGCAAGAATATTAAATGCGTGTGCATAGTGTAACAAATACCATGCATGGATACATCGATTTTGTAAAGATGTATAGTATCTATACGATCATGTTCTAATTCCAACTCGACGGGCGCCCGATGATGGCGAAGCTTCATTGCAACATGTGAGTAAATTCCAATCAGATATATGACTCTAACATGGAATGTACTACTTAATTAGTTAGTTACGTGAGCAACCAATTAGATGTTTAAGTATTGTATTTTCATCCCAGGGTGTAGTACAGAGGAGATTTAATAACGATGATTTATTCACGCATGATGTGTTCAATTTCATTTATTTTCTTCTTCTTCTTATTGTTATTATTATTATTATAATTATTATTATTATTATTATTATTATTATTTTCTTTCATTGTTGTTATCAATTTCGATTGATTTGTTTAAATGAATAGGCCTACATTTAAACGATATCAGGGATCATTATTATTTTTTTGTAAGATTGCACATTATGACGGTTCGATTCGCTTAGTCACATGACAGAATTTTAATGGAGTGTAAATTTATTTTATTCATGGTTATTTTGAAATAATTTATATTAGTTTCATATACAGTTCGCCTGAATAACGATTATATGGACAGGTGAAAATCAATTTTATTTGTCAACTGATCATAATGGATTTTGGTGAAATAATTTAATATTGTTGTGATATGATAGAGGCATTAAATTGGGAGATAATCATTGAATATTTCGATAATGGGGAATTTGTACCCCAGTAAGAAAGGATGTTATGTCATTATGCTCACACGACAATATTATGTGATGATTGAATATGCACTACAGGCAATTATCTCAAAATATGAGAAGTTATTGATATATTATCAGCCGGGGAGCTGAGAATAAATGAATGAGCCGTTGGGGCTAAATAAATGATGAATTCAAGCTGTGAAAGCTAGTATCGCGATGTTGAAATTATGTGCCGGCCGTGAGGAGCCGAGGATTGAAAGTGAGCCGAAGGACCAGTCTCCCAATGAAATTGAAATGCATTAGAGATGGCGATTATTACGACGAATAGAGGAGGAGGCGACATGACATACCATCTTATACTAAATAATTATGTGTAAGCATAGTAGATTGATCCGATGTAAATGACGCATCAGAGTAGCAAAATCCCACTTAACATGCCAAGATCGTATTACAATGAGTATTCTGGTAACTTTTTTGATGTGAGTCAGAGTGTTATCACATTTTCCTTAAATTTTATCGCCACCTGATTTTGAATTAATTTATTCTGATTTCTTCCTCGATATATATTAATGAATAAAATTAGGGAGCCATGAAAAATTAATATGGTCATGGTAGAACGATATCCTTAATCAGAGATTTGGAATTGCTGGACTCTGAGTAGGATAATATATTATATCTATAATGATGCAATCTAAATAATATTATGTTTAGTTTATATACGGCTAATTGCGTGAATGAATAATTGTTATATAAATAGTGTAAATATGACAACAATTCGTGCGTTAGAGAGCATTCAACCCTGACGGGTATATTTTAATCATGTTATGAGTAGAATTAGGTAATTCCTCTGTGACTACGATGTAATCTAGCTATTTTCCGTAGTTCTAAGCCTATTTGTGTGCTAATTAATGTATTCATTTAACTGTAAATAGAACAGTAGCTCACGTACAATAAGTACATGAAGTGGTAGATTTGAATTATACGCTCACATAACAACGCACAACCAAAATTTGTAGAAATTACTGAACGATTAATTTGGTTACTAAATTTTATTTCAACAGTAAATAATACGATGATATTGATGTTTAATAGTCATGAGAATGTTATGAAAGAAATACTTTTGAGAAATGAAAGTTTACGTATTTTGAGTGTTATTTAAAAGTAAAACTTGGTTTAATTGAAGTTCAGTAATATCCAGAGTCAACAATTATATTTGCAGACTTATTGAGTCGAATTACATCACGTTACACAGTGATTTATGTTAAAGATTGCATCGATCCTCAATATTTAAATGAGGGGATTTAAATGTCAAATAATTTATAGAGAATGTGGAGATTATGCTCCCAAAAAAAAAAGAAAATGATGGAATGTTCTAAATGTTATGAAAGGTTGGTTTAAATTGATAATAACATTGTAAGTTCTTTGTTTGCTATAGTGTGATTTTCTAATTCAGACACACACAACTTAATTGGTTTTATAATAAAACAGGTGATTGTACTGGAGATCATTGTGGTATAAATAATTAATTCAACCAATTTGAGTACTTGACGATGAAATATGATCAGACAATTATACTAAGATTTATAATGGATAAATTTATCATAAGTATTTTACTAGTTATTTAATTAATCAATTAATCTTTTTGTATGTTAATTACAATTAATTGTGGTTATCTACGATGGCGAACTTGCAGATATATAAATTTGGACATTCAACCGTTGGTCAAAACCTGATCCAGGATTATTGATTTTACGCATTTGGTAATAAAATTTATTTTATTTAAATTCAGTCTGTCATGACAGTTATTTAGTGAGTAGTCATATAGCAACCTATAGCTAGGCACCCTCCAGACGACCAAGGACTGAGCACACCTGAGACAGAATCTCAAAAATGCGGTGAGTATTCTTTTTACAGCAGCCGAGGCAAGATAGAAGAAGATGTTCCGCAACTCTACCGACTAAAGGGTGCAGTACCTACTGTATATTGTACCAGGAACCGCCAGCGGTCTGGAACGTAATTTATTTCAGCGCGAGGTACTGCGAAGTAAACAAAGTCACAGCTGGAACTTTTGGTGAGAGAGCGAGTAACTACGTCACGAGCTCCACGCAAGGAAGTGACATTGCTGTGACGCGCCGATCACGTGTACAGCGCGTGATTGCATGGAAAGGAATAGAACTTATTTTTACGATATCTTGATCCGGATAAGCTATCAAATAATGGAATATGTCATTTGGCAGCCCATCATTTGAAAGCAAACATAACAAAGTTTCAAGTGAATCGTCCCACGGATTTACGAGTATGTCCACCTCAAAGGAGATCAACCCTGCCTCGGCAGAATGATATAAAAGGACAGGGATTCGCCAAGTAAAAGTCAGTTTATAACTAGCAGCTGAAGGAACAACACAATGTTGCACGCGAGTGACTGCGCCGAGGTTCGAACATAGCCGCCACGAGTGAAAGAACTCTGCCGTAATTGTCGTCAAAAGATTTGTATTCACAGTGCTACTTTTGGACTCACAAATATTTCGAAAATTAAAATACGAACTTAGTTTTCACGAACTACTAGGACTATTTCGAGAATGTGTGACAATAACTTAAACTGTGGAATAATGCCTTTGAACTTCAACTCAGTTGAAAGCGATTGTGCAGAACTTGTACTCACGCCAGATTTATTTTTAACTTGAAACACTTGTAATTTAAAAGCGTGTGCATATTAACGCAATGGTCCAGTAAAATACTTAAATACTTAGTCTGTTAAAACCAATAACGCAATAAAAGTGCTTAAAGATTGGTATTTAATTAAAGTGTGATTAACTCTAAACAGCATCAAAACATTCGTCGCGGGTGAGCAAGACAGTGCCGCATTAGAGGATCTCTTCTTTGTAACACTCCAACTATTTGAACGTACAAACATTCATGAGTTTAAAACACTTCTACTGTTGTAAATAGAACTTTCCTTCTTGTGTCATACCAATGATTATATTGGAACTGTATTCTTCCTCTGAACAGTTCTTCCGATAAATGAGCTTTCATAATTTTGCTGCCAGTGTTACGAACAGTGAACAAGTGCGCATTACAAAGTACCGTGCATACTTTTATGAAGTGCAAATACGAGTTATTTTGAATAGGACACTACTAAGCAATCATAGTCAGTTGAACTTTCACGTGTTCGCTAACACTACACAGTGACGCGTGAAATCGTGACAGGTGCTTATTTCTCATAATCATGATATGCCTGCCGCTACACGAGCTGAATCTCGAATCGACGTGGGACGTGTCAACAAGGGAATGGAACTGCGGTACCAACATGGAATATGGAGTGTGGTGCTATGGTGATGACTTCACGACATCGGCTGCCTATGGTAACAACTTGTTCTTCGCTGACCAGCAGCTGTCTACATTCCAGTCCTGAGTTCCAGTGAAACAGGTGATATGAAGTGCATTTTAAACCAATTTAAAAACAAGTGCATAAAATTCCACAAAACTAACTTTCTTCTTGCCAAGTGGAATAGTAATTTCAGTGACTTCGTTTAGCAGCTTTACGAACAATTATTATAACGCTCATTGGAAACTAGACTTTTACTAAATTCTACTTTGCGTTATTTTCGACGTGTTAAATTTTCATACATATAAAAACTTTAGGGAGAACTTCACAAACTTTGAATGTGAAAGAGTATTTATTTTAAAGTGAAGGAATATTTCTTATTATTTAAAAGACTGTACGAAACAAGTGATATTTATTATTTAAAAAGACTGTAGGGAAAACAATTCAGTATTTGGAATTTGGAATTTGATCTTCTGGCGAAAGACATTCATTTCAATTAATTTATGGTGACTTGCGGGTATCATGTTTTTAAATCAGGCAAACATTGCATTACGAACATTTCGTACAATAACTTGCTTTAATGTTTAAATGATTTGCCAATGAAACAAATATTTCGTGAACAGGAGCAGGAATAATACAGGAGGAAACATTGCCCATAAATACATGGTGGTAAATAAATTGAGTTTTAAGCCCAACTATTATTTTGCTCTGCGTACGTCTCTCTGTTCCTGCTCCATAAGAGCCGTCCACCCCTACGTGAAGATTCTCATCCCCAGATCCCTGATCGTTTCCCGGTACAGAGAGAGTATTAAATGGTCGCCCATCTTAAGGGGCCTCGAAAGGAGATATACCACGCTAGCAACAAATGCGTAGCGACACCTCATTCCTAATAATAAATGAAGGCCAACTTAGGAATTTCGAAAGGAGCTGTGCTAGATATTATTGCACACAGGATATTGAATAAAGTTATATTTAAGCTTTAAAAGATACCCAAGATAACTGCATATTTTGAAAGACGATATTAGAAATAACATCCGAACATGTTTAGACAACGCTAGGAGACGTAGGCATTGTCAAACTGCGCACAGTCGACTTCAATTTTGATCTTCAGAATACATCATTAATTTTCAAGTCCATTATAAACATTTGCTACCATGGAAAACATAGTAGCCGCAATTGAAGCGCTTCGCACTCAAACCAAGGAATCCAATGATCAATTGAATACAAAGTAGATCAATCTAATGCTAGGGTTGATCTGGCTAACAAACAACCAAGTCAACGACTAGGTCAACAAATAAAAACCACTCATAATAAAATGCAAGAATTAGCTAATAATCTTAATTCAAGGTTCGATGAAGCACAAGCTTCTTTAGAGAAAAGATTTGCAGAGGCAGATAAATCCTTTAATACCCGATTTGCTGAATCAACTGCTAATCTCGAACAAATATTTCGTGAGGCAAATACTAATTTAGAAGAGGCTGAAGGATTCCAGTGACAAATTCGAATCCAAATTAGGAGAAATAAAAACCCTATTCGTAGAGAATCTTGAAACACTGAAGGAAGAAATTAAAGGTCAAGTTATTCAGTCCTTTGGTCAAGATCTCAAAAATGTCCAATCCCTTTCAGAGGAGTTAAAAGCACTTCGAGCCGAATTCCAAGAGTCTCATGGACACATTTCGCAGGCTCAAATAAAAATGGCACAAATCCAGGACAGCCTTAGGGACTCATTCAAATCGGACGTAAGCAAACTCAACTCTGAAGTAGGACTTACGAAATCCACACAAGCCGAAATGGACAAGCGTTTCACGAGTCAAATGCATAGCACCCACACACAACTCACCGCCTTCTGTAAGGATGTTCAAGCTTTGAAAACTGATTTGCAGCCTGAAATTAAAGCTCTTGATAACTCATTTGAGATAAAAGTAGACACCCTTGCTGAGGAAGTCTCCTCGATTAAGTTAAGAGAAAACTCATCATTTATCTCCAGTCCAGGTACATCTAGAGAGTCAATTAACACCACGACACTCATTAAAATCCAAGACGACAAATCAACTAAATTTTCGGGTAGAGATGAGTATACCGCTAGGGAATTTCTTCAAAATGTTGAGGATATCTTTCAAGAAAATCGCATAGGACAAGATGAGCAATTACGCTCAGTATCTAAATTGCTGAAAGGCAGGGCATTATCTTGATTCATAGCCTTTAAGAACAATTTCAAGACCTATGATGATTTTAAAAAGGCCTTATTAAATCGTTTCTGGGACACAGAGACACAGCATCTCGTGAAAATGCAGTTGTATTCGCGGAAATACAATTCATCGGTGAATACATATAGATACTCAGATTTTTGTTTGATGCAATTGAAGAAGATGCAATATCTGGATCCTCCACTACAGGTCCCAGAACGTTTTCAAATAATGACACTTCAATTTCCATACCATGCACAGGAAATATTAGCGGCAGCAGACATCCAATCTCTTGAACATTTGGATGCTATATTAAGGCTACCAGATACGGCTAATACGCAGTCAACTCCAAAGTGTACAAAACTAAAAGGAGTATCCAGTAATTCAGCCAAGGTGCAGACCACAGATCAAGAAACAACACCGAGGGAAAACGTTGTAAATAATTCACGTACTCCTCCCAGATTCAGGAAATTCCTAAGACAACCGGACCAACGACAGCCTACGTACAGAACGAGACCACCGTGGAGAAAACCGGAGATAACTTCCGAAGAAGCCAGAAGTGCTCGGAGGGAAGATCTTGAAAATAGATGGAAAGAAACCAGAGAATACATTCGAGACAGGAACAGAACTAATGAGGACTTAGGAGCCACACCATTAGAACACCGAAAGCATGTGAGGATTCAAGAAAAAATTGACAAAGACCTCAGATCGACTGGCGCTATTAAAAAAAACCCAGACCAACTAAATTGGAGATTGCCTGAAAACGAAGAAGGGGACGATCATCAAGTTATTTGTTTTACAAAAGTACAGTGCTGGCACATGGATGATTCTGAATTATTATTTGAGGACGAACATCAGAATAGGCCCATAATTAAGAGATCATTACCTGTCATATCCACGAGTCGGAAACCTAAATATGATGACTTTGTTCGACTCTGGTCCGCAAGCTTCGCTTATTTCGGACAAACTTATAGATTGTTTGGGGAAAGACACTCTTATTGGTGCCTGTAGCTCAACTAAAGGTTTGAGGTGTGGACCCTGATCGCAACATTAAGTGTACACGACAAGCATTCATAGAATTTTATGTAAGTGGAAGACTTTTGGAACATATTTTTCTAGTCATTTCAGGTCTCAATTTCAATGTTATATTGGGATCTGACTTCATGATCAAGTACAAGGGAACTATAAATTACGAATCGAATCTTGTCAGTTTAAGCAACGCTGAGACTGTAGAATTGCAGCTGGTGGATCATTATGATGCGGAAATTCGTGAAGATGGAGCCCCTGCTGAAGAACCCGGTAGCGACATGGATAGGCCTGCTGAATGCGAGGATGCGCTAGCCGCGGTAAAGCTACTGAAAAGGGGAAATCCTGGAACGGACGAGGAAATGTCCGTATTTGATGAATGTTCCGTTGTCGGCGATTCTTTGTTAGGATCCTTAACCAGTGCGATTGAAGAGCCAGAAATAAAAGCAAAGCTTGAATCGACTAGACAAGAAGTTTTAAAATTATACCCCAATGTCTTCGACGAAAAACCAGGGGGAAATTCAAGGTTTTGAGTATCACCTCAACAATAATGATAGTTCTCCTTATAAACGGAAAGCATATCCAGTTCCTGAGACATATCGAGACGAGGCAAGGGCACTGATTAGTCAGATGAAGAATGATTGCATAATTTCGCCATGTGTCACCCCATATATCAGCCCATCGGCGATCGTCGGAAAGTCTAATGGTCCCATAGGGCTGTGCTTGGACGCTCGTGCTTTCAATGAAAGACTCGTATTAGAGTATGACTGTCCTCCTCTTCTGAAGGATATCATACGGCGCTTCAATGGCAAAACTACAGTTGTTTAGAATGTTAAGGCATGCCGCCAACATCAGGGAACGTCGCCAGCGCAATCGAAGATTCAGGCAACCCCTTCAACAGGGAGACTTAGTATTAATTCGCAAACCTGCTATTTATAATTCTGAGCACAGAATATATGCGAAGTTCTGCCCTTTGTTTATAGGCCCATACAAAGTAGAGACTGTTCTTAGAAATGGAGCATACCAGGTCACGAAACTGGATGGAACCCTAGAAGGAATTTATAATGCCTCTAACCTCAAGAAATATGTTCCACAAGAAGAGTAAGCAATTAAGATAAGAAAATCCTTCGAATTTTCTTTTTCCAAGGAGAGAGGAACATGTACCAGGAACCGCCAGCGGTCTGGAATGTAATTTATTTCAGCGCGAGGTACTGCGAAGTAAATTAAGTCACAGCTGGAAATTTTGGTGAGAGAGCGAGTAACTACGTCACGAGCTCCACGCAAGGAAGTGACATTGCTGTGACGCGCCGATCACGTGTACAGCGCGTGATTGCATGGAAAGGAATGGAACTTATTTTTACGATATCTTGATCCGGATAAGCTATCAAATAATGGAATATGTCATTTGGCAGCCCATCATTTGAAAGCAAACATAACAAAGTTTCAAGTGAATCGTCCCAAGGATTTACGAGTATGTCCACCTCAAAGGAGATCAACCCTGCCTCGGCAGAATGATATAAAAGGACAGGGATTCGCCAAGTAAAAGTCAGTTTATAACTAGCAGCTGAAGGAACAACACAATGCTGCACGCGAGTGACTCCACCGATGTTCGAACATAGCCGCCACGAGTGAAAGAACTCTGCCGTAATTGTCGTCAAAAGACTTGTATTCAAAGTGCTACTTTCGGACTTACAAATTTTTCGAAAATTAAAATACGAACTTAGTTTTCACGGACTACTGGGACTATTTCGAGAATGTGTGACAATAACAAGAGCATAACATATTTCCTATGTCCTGATGAGGAATTGTTTCCAAAATACAAAATTTTCAGTGAAAATACATTTGTTACAAATGGATGCTTAAACCAAAACTAACTTCTTTATAACATTCATTCAGAAAATATCACATGACACTTCCACTTCAGTATTTGATCATTATCACACAATTCTTCAGAAATTATGAGCTAATATAAAGGAACAGACTATGAAGACAGTAAACCACACGTTTGAAACTTTCATTGTTCTGAAAAATAACGCCACAGGTTTTCACTTCCCATTCAGCAGATATGCTTAATGCTTCTTATAATATTTGTACCGGGAGGTACACCCCAAAGCAGCGCATTTGAATCTTGCGCCTAAAAGAACTCCTCTACTGGAGAAACCGTGAACTTGAAACTAGACCTACTTAGAACTTTACTCTGAAGATGTCACCGCTAAAATTTGACGTAATTTTGTTATTGTAAAGTTTCCAGTATTGTATGAATTTCTACTTGCTTTGTTTACCCTTCCTCAGGAAGTTTGGGCATTCTTCCATAGATGTCGCTGCTAAAAAGCTATGATCATGCACCCTGGTGCGAAGTGAAAGAACCTTTCATTTGAAGAAGTTTTGTATTCATAAGCTTTTTACTAACTGATGTTCCTTATTTTTGGGTTGGCAATATTTATCTTTTCTTTCCCCCAGTTTTGAATTTAGCCAATGAAGAATTTCTGTAATTAATTTTTTCAGCCTATCACAGGCTTCTTCCTCGATTTTGAGTGTAACTTCTAAATTCACCAATAAATTGAGAGGGTGTGGCTGATTTATACATGAAAGGTCTCGAATTTTCCATGAGGGTTTATAAACTGCAGATTTTCACGTCTCTTGGCCAATTGATCGTCATCTAACTTAGTGTGTGTGTCAAGCAGGAGGCGGGAGGCGCCTCTTTCATCAGGCAGCAGTACACCGACAAGGTAATGGCCAAATAACATCTTTATTTCTTGCTAGCTCTGTAGTTTAACCCGAGGGAGAGGTCCGAAACTTTAACTATGTAACCTACTTTTCCGAAAATGTAACCTCTGCCGGCTTATGTAATTACTTCATGAAATCTTTAACTGTGAATCGGGGATAGAGAGCGATGTACCCTCTCGAGCTCCCCTTTCATATGGGTTCGAGGTGATTACGTTTTGTAACTAGTTTTCTTCCTTTCCGTTAAGTCTTAATTTATTCTTATACGACTCACCTCCGTAGTTTGGGAATAGCCCCTGTTTCATCGGCCTAGTGCCCTTTAGGTTTTAAGAATTCGTATCTAGGAGTGCATGCATTCGCCTCCTGTCATTTTTGTTCGGGCCATTTATCTAACAGCTACTTCTTTTTACACGAAGGCCCTATAGGTTGGGTACGAGATACCCCTGTTTCAATTTGTAAGCTGGGCCATGGAAAGTCAAAAGATGTAAGATATTTTTGGTGTTTCCTTGAGTAGGTTTGGAAACTGAAAGCCTGTTAGCTCTTTTTCAAAGTAAGATTACTGAATGCCTTTTGAAGGCTGGATATTGTATGTTGGGAGCAAGCGCTCCATTTATTGAGGGATTTCTGCCCTTGTGTAAATATGTGTCTTTTGTAAATTTGAGCTAGGAGCTCAGGAACTGTAAAGTGAGGGCTTGAGGCCCAAGATCTGTTTATACCACCAATCTTGTCTCTCCTAGACTTGTTCATTGCTACTGGTACTTGTTACATTGTCATTTGTTGATTTTTAATTTCTAAAGAAATGTAACCTTTCTTGAAGTTTTAAATCAATTCGTGACATTGTAGTTAGACCCATTCACCCCGGCACCTTCCTTCACCTCTGCGTTCCACGGGTAACCCCGTAACAAGTGGTAGCAGAGCGTGGTTGAATGGGTCTCAATTAAGCCCATTTTGAGGCTAAACATAGTATCTGTTCCGAACTCAAAGTATTTTCTCAGTCCCTGGAATTTTTCTCTCCCTTTTCCAAATTTATAAATTTATGTCATCATGTACGGCCCTCCGGAAGTCCTCCATCCCGGCTACTTGCACAAGGAGGAATTGATTTACGAATTAGCTATTAGAAATGTTCAATCTGGAGGCACGGTTGCGGCAGATACCATCAAGCTTAAGGAATCCTTTGAATTACCTATTAGTCTCCCTACTTTGGGAGAGAAGGACATTGATGAGGCTCTGTCCACTATCACGGACAACACCACCGAGCTAGCTTCTGTAGTAAGTTTTTTGAAGTACGTAATCCATCTCCTAATCAACTTAAAAGAGTACAAGCTAGATTATTTCACGTTTACAATAGAGTAAGGGACCTATTGTCTCTTAAACTAAAAGAGGACCATGTTAAGGGGGCTAAAAACCTTGTTGAACATCTCTCTGAAATGTCAAATAAAGTTCTTCTATTGTTAACAGGGGCAGCTACCCAGAAACCGACAAAGCCACTGCGGTAAACATCGTAAATAAGGAAGACTCGTCCAAGAATGTAGAAAGCCGGAAATCCGTAGCTACTCAACAAACGTCTGCCTCATTGGAAACCGAGTCGGATCGTCGTACATCCATTCCACCATTCTTTTTAAATAATGCTGTCTCTGAGGCTTCTTCACCTCCTAGGCCGTTACCTACTATGTCACCTGGGTTTAGTAGTTTGCCTCACTGTTTGGCTATGTTGCTTAGGGGAAATGCTAAGTTTTCCATTAATTCTACTAATGACGTAATTCCATTTTTAAGATTCTTAGTTGAGTTTCAAGATTACGCCCTAGTTTCTTCTCTCTCTCTCCTTCTCAAATGTGTCAGATTATTTACCCTTACTCCATTGGTGTCCTCTCGGACAAGATAGTCAGAGCAATAGCTGAACAATCGTCTATAGAAGACTTCCACGCCCATCTGCTAGCTAATTTCATTCCGGATCGAGCCATGAGTTCCCTACTTCAAAGGAATTATTAGAGTACAGCGACTGGATGAAAATCTCGCCGACTTCATCCAGGACATTAAGTTTTATATAAGGGTATTTGCTCTTCACTTCCCAGATGATCAATATGTGCAGACGATTGTTGAAGGGATTTCCCCGCCCTACAGGTCATATTTGTGTTTCGCGTCGCGTCCTCAATCTTTTGCTCAGTTAGAAGCTATGGCGGTCACAGCCGAAGGAGTTAAGTATGTCGACACCTCACGAGTCGCTAAGGAGCCCCCTCCGTCTTCGAGTAATTTTCGGCCTCAACCTCGCCGAACCTTCAGCACCCGCAAATGTTATGCTTGTGGATCGGCAGATCATCTGCGTAACAAGTGCCCAGCAATAAAATCGAGTGGGACAAAGAATGGAGCAGGTTCATCACATAGAAATAAAATTCAGGAAACTCAATCGTCAAAAGTTACCAGTGTTTCGCCCAGTGTTTCTAGCTATCTCAATCGGAAGCCATATTTTGGTCATGCTAGCCCGGGAGGGCAATATAGCAAGTGGGCATGCAATTCTCCCCTAGCACTTAGGCACTGCATTGTGCTTATCACATGTATGGCTTGCAGTGGTGTCGCTACCGGCCAGTGTCTTGGAGCAGGTGCGCTATCCAACTGATGAGCCCATGCCGCACTCTGGCCGAAACACTGGTAACTTTTGACGACTGAGTTTCCTGAATTTTATCTCTAGCTATCTCAATCGGAAGCCATATTTCGGTCATCACAAAGATGTTTCAAGTATGGCTCCTTCAATCACCTCGCCAAGAATTGCACTAATGCCAATAGCACCCACCTCCTGTTCAACTTCTGGTGCAACCTCCACCAACTCGAATAATCGAAAGTGACTAGCGGCATCGGCTGAGTCGGCAAATTCATCTTCCGAAGGCTCAGCCCCGGTTAAAACCACCGAAAGCTCACAACAGTATAGAAGTTCTTCGAACCCCGCATTTGAATGCCCTAAGGAATGCCTTACGATTGCGGCAGAGACGCCCGCACTGGTACCTTTTCTGAAAGTGGAATTGAATAGTGAGCCCTTTACCGCTCGGTTAGACTCTGGGAGTGTTTGTTCCATTATTTCGGCTGAATGGTACTCAAAATTAAAGTCTGTCTGTGAATTTCCTGATTATTGTTCGTCTTCGGTAAAATGCGTTTCGGCTAACTACTCTCCCTTAGAAATTTTAGGGTTTATCTTGGCCAAAATTCGTATTTCTATATTCACTTGGAAAGTTGAATTGTTTGTGGCTAAGCACTTGTCTTGCCCCACAATATTAGGAGCAGACTTCATGTCTTCTACTGGTCTAGTGCTCGATATTCAGAGCAAGTCGTGCACTTTCAAATTTGCTAGTAACTGTAAAATTCCTTTGCTTAAGTGTAGTTCTGCATCATGTTTATCTGTTTCGCCTACCCAGGATGAGATGTTATTAGACCTTAGACATCTACCTGATGAGCAGTCTGATAGTATTCGTCAATTGTGTCAGTCGTTTCCTGATGTCTTTTCTGATAATCTTGGTGTTACTTACCTTATTGAATACAAGATTGAGGTTACGGATTAGATCCCCGTTAGGTTTTCACCTTATAGGCTATCTCCTCCTAAAATGAAGGCGCTCAAAGAGATCATCGACCCGATGTTAAAGGATGGCATTATTCGGCCCTCTAAATCGGCGTATTCATCGCCTATTTTCCTGCTTCCGAAACCCCAAGGTGGCTTCAGGCCTGTGATTGACCATAGGGCTTTAAATCGCAAGGTGGTGTTACAATCTGTGCCTCTTCCCGAGCTACACTCTTGTTTTTCATGGTTTTTCAAAGCTAAGTTCTTCACCATTTTAGACCTTAATCAGGCGTATATTCTGATCCCTCTAGCCGAGGAATCAAAATATCTAACATCTTTTGCCACGGATTGGAACTTGTATGAGTACAACCGCGTGCCTTTCGGGCTCCCCACGGGGGCTGCCGTGCTCACGAGACTGCTAGATATGGTCTTCTCCGACATCAAATTCGAATACTTGTACCATTATCTTGATGATGTCGTCGTATTCTCTGAGACCTTTGAGGAACACCTAGATCATCAAAAAGAGGCCCTGTTTCACCTTCGTAAGGCAGGGTTAACGGTGAAGTTATCTAAGGTAGCTTTTTCCAAACCTTCCATGTCATTCCTAGGGCATATTGTGTCGCCCGATGGTGTTTCGATCGATCATTCTAGAACACAGGCCATCCGGGATTTCAAACCTCCTAAGGACACCAAAGGTATTGCCAGGTTCAACGGCATGGTGAATTTCTTCAGGAAATTTATTCCCAACTTCGCTAACAGAGCGGCGCCCTTGAATTTACTACGTACGAAAGGCGTCAAATTCGAGTGGGGGACGTCTCAACAAGCCGCTTTTGAAGACCTTGAATTAGCTCTTTGCAACGCCCCTGTCCTTGCTATGCCTGATTTCTAGAAGAAATTCATCGTTCAAACCGACGCCTCGTCGTCGACGGTGGCTGCTGTGCTTCTTCAAGAAACTGAACTCGGAAGGCGACCCATCGCCTATGCGTCTAGGACACTCTCGGCTCAAGAAGCCAAGTATTCATTCTATGAACTTGAGGGTTTGGCAGTCTTATTTGCATTAGAGCAGTTCCGCCTCTATCTGGAACATATTAAGTTCGACGTAGAAACTGATAACCAAGCCTTAAGTTGGGTCTTAGCTAGGCCGCGTCGTACGGTCGTATAGCCCGATGGGCCATCAGGATTTCTGCCTTCCAGTTTGACGTTAGGCATATAAGAGGATCTGAAAATGCTGGGGCGGATGGACTACGCCGCATGTTTGCTAATGATGTGGAGACCTCCGAATTGGCAGACAGTTCGTCTCTTCCCAAGCCCATACCTTCTGGTGCCAATGCCGTTCTAATTGATGCCCCCATGTTGTTTAGGGATATTGAAAAATATCAACGTGAAGATCCTGTGCTGGCCCCTATTATGGAAACCCTTTCTTCTGGGGAACATGTGTTCCCTTATGTATTAAGAAATGGGGTTCTGTGTTGCCCGGCAGATGGACAACTCCTGCCGAAGTTGCTAGTGGTGTTGAAAGAAAAAATGGAAAATTTAGACCTAATATAGAAAGAAACTATTTAACGCACCAAATGTGTACACTTTGCCTTCAAAGTCCGGAAAACTGACCAAAGAACTTGTACAGAAATGGTTAGGGGATATTTATTATGAGCTAACAGAAAATTTCGTACAAATAAATGACAACCTTTGCACAACCAAATGGATCAGCCAAACGATTGGAGTGGTTCAGGGCGAACCACTGAGTCCATTACTATTCAATGTCCTAACGCATGATGTGACAGCCAAGATCAAGAGATGCACTAAGAGTGTAAACGCATACATATATGCCGATGACATGGCATTGGCCTCAGAGAATAGAGATGAATTGCAGACTGCGATGGATCTCATCACAGAATGGGCAGATGAGAATTAAATGGCGCTAAATATAAACAAAACTGAGTTAGTAGTATTCAGAAAAGGTGGTAAATTAGCAAAACAGGACTTTATACATTGCAAAGGACAGAGGCTCAGGAATTGGACTAGACAAAAGAGTGACTGAATGGGTTGCTATATTTCTAGAAAATAGATCTCAGAGAATTAGAGTAGGTGAAGCTTTATCTGACCCTGTAATAATTAAGAGGGGAATTCCTCAAGGCAGTATTATCGGACCTTTATATTTTCTTATATATATAAATGATATGAGTAAAGGAGTGGAATCGGAGGTAAGGCTTTTTGCTGATGATGTTATTCTCTATAGAGTGATAAATAAGTTACAAGATTGTGAGCAACTGCAACGTGACCTCGAAAATATTGTGAGATGGTCAGCAGGCAATGGTATGTTGATAAACGGGGTTAAAAGTCAGGTTGTGAGATTCACAAATAGGAAAAATCCTCTGTTTTAATTACTGCGTTGATGGGGTGATAGTTCCTTTTGGGGATCATTGTAAGTATCTAGGTGTTAATATAAGGAAAGATCTTCATTGGAGTAATCACATAAATGGGATTGTAAATAAAGGGTACAGATCTCTGAACATGGTTATGAGGGTGTTTAGGGGTTGTAGTAAGGATGTAAAGGAGAGGGCTAATAAGTCTCTGGTAAGACCCCAACTAGAGTATGGTTCCAGTGTATGGAACCCTCACCAGGATTACTTGATTCAAGAACTGGAAAAAATCCAGAGAAAAGCAGCTCGATTTGTTCTGGGTGATTTCCGATAAAAGAGTAGCGTTACAAAAATGTTGCAATGTTTGGGTTGGGAAGAACTGAGGGAAAGAAGGAGAGCTGCTCGACTAAGTGGTATGTTCCGAGCTGTCAGTGGAGAGATGGCGTGGAATGATATTAGTAGACGAATAAGTTTGAATGGCGTTTATAAAAGTAGGAAAGATCACAATATGAAGATAAAGTTGGAATTCAAGAGGACAAACTGGGGCAAATTTTCATTTATAGGAAGGGGAGTTAGGGTCTGGAATAACTTACCAAGGGAGATGTTCAATAAATTTCCAATTTCTTTGAAATCATTTAGGAAAGGGCTAGGAAAGCAACAGATACGGAATCTGCCACCTGGGCGACTGCCCTAAATGCAGATCAGTACTGATTGATTGATTGATTGATTGATTGATTGATTGATTGATTGATTGATTGATTGATTGATTGATTGATTGATTGATTGATTGATTGATTGATTGATTGATTGATTGATAGCAACGCCTACAAATACGTCAGAATCACAATTCAACTAACTGGAACGTCTTTCTCGATACACCTGAGAGAAAGAATAGCCGCAGCAATTGGGAACATCAACGACATCAAACAACTACCACGCCTGTCCCTGGATACAGCCATGCGACATTTCGTAATCAAGGTTATGCCTGTAGCCACATATCGTCTGGAGTTAATATGGGAGTTCCTCTCGAAGAAACAACTGCAAGAATTGGAAAGTCTGAAAGCGAGGTTCCTCAAGCGAGTTCTAAGCGTCTCGAAATACACTCCATCTCGACTAGTCTATGTGTTGGCGAGGGGAACGTTTTTAGTGGAGGATCTAAGACTTCACCTACTGCTACCATCCACAACAAGTTATCGGAAACTCTTACAAGAACTGAAAGAAAAAAAGAGAAGATATTGGTATGGATTTCTACCGGACAGACGCCATGGTCAACCGTGAATGGACGCGCACAGGGTATGACTTACAGCATAAAGTTACGAGGTTTGCCATACATGGGTTTCATCATAAATTATGCCAGACCTTGAATTATCATGAAACAGGCCCGGATTGCGTGTGTAGACTATGTGACCAACACTGTGAGAAGTGTCATGCTTTACAGTGCAAGCGTAGGCAACAAACGATCACCCAGCTAGCTAATGAATAGTGGAAATGACAATTAAAAGTGCAAACAAACTTGGTGACAGTAGGTGGAAATATATTTTATTTTATTTTATTTTATTTTATTTATTTCTTATATGGCCATTAGCTGCAATAAAATTCTTATTATTATTATGAGCTAGTACCAGAGTACAGTGTTTTAGTTCTCGATTCCTGGACCGGACAGAAACAAGAAGATATTTTAAATGGTAACATTGGGAGTAAGAAAATCATTAATGTTCAACAATTCCGAAAGGTGGTGGTGGTGGTGATTTTTGTTTTAAGAGGAAGTACAACGAGGTAATCATCCTCTAATTCCGAAAGGAGCCACTGGACTTATCCAGCCGTTAGATGTTTTGGGCTTCCGCATTTGTACGATTTAATTTTGTTAAACTCGTTAGACATCAAGGTACATTTCAGGAACAACCTTTTAAAAGTGCAATCTTTGACGCACAACCAGTTTTCCTCTCCGCGTTTTCGTAGCATGTGGCAGTACATTTGGTACAAAAGTGGCTATGTTAACAAGAACCTGTACAATTTGTTAATCCAGTCGAATATTGTTTCAAAGAAGAGCCATCCTATAATCAATGTAATACTTGTGAAAGCGACAGCGCTGTAAGATGTGCATGGTGCACACAGTATCTGTGCCTTGTACACTTTTTGTAAACAATCACTATTGCACTAATTACGAGTAACAAGAACTCGGGCGTGAATTCTTCAAACCTTATTGGCATCGTTGTTCAAACATTGTCCATTGCACAGTTGTTTCATGTGCTGTTTTCATATTACGTTTTGCACATGTAATCGGGAAGTTAAGGGGAACGCGCTAACTATAAGCTACCTGGCTGCTGGCGCAGCTCGACACAGCGCGGTTGGATCACGTCTGCTGCTTCGCTCCTCCCTACCTCTCCGCCACTCCGATACTCCCGCGGCACTTCTAATTTTACGACTATTTATTTGTTCTATTTTGGCGTTTAAACTTGCGCTGGGCACATGCAATTTTCACGTTAGCTTTCTACTGCCTCCCACGAATATTCCTACCAAATTTTAACCGAATCCGAGTGAAACACATGTATGTGCTCCCTCGTAAGACTAATTTAGTAGACTGCAGTGTAGTGAAATATTACCTTCGTTGCTTTTTATGCATCCCTTTATTATTATTATTATTATTATTATTATTATTATTATTATTATTATTATTATTATTATTATTATTATTAATATTACCGTGCTTTGGTGGGTCGCGGAAAGAGGTGAAAGAAGGTGCTGGGTTTGAATGGGTCTAACTGCGATATCAGAAATTGAATTAAAACGTTGAAAGGTTATATTTATTTTCGAAAACAACTTAACAATCTTTTTCGCTGAGTGAACATAACGACATGACAGGTACAAATAGCAATCTTGAAACAAGACTTGGAAAATCCAAGGTTAGTGAATTTTTACAGATTTGTGGCTTCAATCCCTTAGTTTACAAAATCTGACATACCGGATCCAGTTTACAAAACTTGCGAAATCTCAATGTTTAGACAAGGACGGAAATATCCCAATTTAGGAGCATTTGCTCCAAAGGTTACAATATTTAGCCTTCCAGAGGCGCACCACACTATAACAAAACTTAGAAAACAGCTTACATGCTCTCAATTTCTTACAGCCTACTTAAGACAACATTACACAAAATTTCAATATCTCTGGCCTCTCTGGGCGCAATTTGAAGTTGACAAAAGTGATTATACAGGGGTATGGTACCCAACGTACTGGCGGGGGCCTTCGTGGAAAAAGAATGGTAGGGTAAATTAATGGTTCGAACACAAAATGAATGGAGGCGTATACTTGCACTCCTAAATGAATAAAATCCTAACGGGGCTCTTGGCCTAGTGATACAGAGCTACTCCCGAGCTACTGAGGTGACTAGAATGAAAGTTACTTTAGGGCATTACAGAAAAGAAGAAAAACAGTTACAAAATCGTAGTCACCTCTAACCAAGTTGAAGGGGAACTCGAGAGGATAATGCTCTCTCTATCTCCTATTTACAGTTAAAAATTTCATGAAATATTACATTAGCTGAAGGAAAATTTATATTTTAGAAAATGTTGGTTGCATTGTTAGAAATTCGGACCTTCCACTCGGATAAATTTGCGGAGACAGCAAAAAAGATAGAATTTACATGGCCATTACCTGGCTGTTGTTCTGCCTGCCGAAGAATAAGGCATCCCGCCTCCTGCCTTAACACACACACACACTCAGAAAGACGACGATCAATGCTTAGCTTATATACCCGAAGGGAAGGTTCGAGAGGATTCTGGACTGGTCCGGACACACCCTCTCAATTTGTTGGCAGACACAAAAGTTACACCCAATGAACCAAAAATAAGCCTGTGATATTCTGAAAAATAATTACAGAAAATTCCAATTGGCTAACTTCAAAACTGGCGGGATGAGAAATAAGTGTTGCAAACGTGGAAATATATCAGAAAAAGAAATGAAAGTTAATTTACTAAAGGAAACCCATGAACACAAAATTTATTTCAATAACAACTTTCTTTACCTTGCACCAGAGTGCATGGCCGTAGTTTTTGTTAGTGACATCTGTGGAAAAATGTCCAAACTTCTTGATGTACAGCAAAACCAAAAGAAATCCAATCATTTTGCGAAACTTCACAATAACACAATTACTGAATACTTCAGTAGTGACATCTTCTGATTAAAGTTCCAACTTTATGTAGTAGCAATTGCACGTTTATGTCGATAGAGGAGTTCATCAAGGTCCTTCTTTTGAGTGTGCGGGGTTGAGATGTACCTCCCGGTACAATTATTATTATTATTATTATTATTATTATTATTATTATTATTATTATTATTATTATTATTATTATTATTATTATTATTATTTTCACCAAGTTGTTGCATATGTTCTGTATAGTGCTTGATAATGTTCTGTTTCCACAGACTTATTATGAGTGATGATTTCTTGGTATCTGTTTATCTTTTGCCCTTGAGAGTCTATTTTTGTTGCCATATGCCACTGGTGGTTTATGAATCACTGATGTTTGATAATCAAGTTTTCCCCCTCCATTGTGGTCTTCTTGTGCTTGGGCATTGGTTTGATGTAGGTCCTTTTCGGCCAAACGTACACCAAGCACAGTAAATACAGTATTTTACTGTTTTTTGTGAAATTCACGCAGCCTTTGTAGTGGATGTCAGATGCATTGGCATTTTAAACTTGGCTTCACTTCATAATGGATAACTTTTTCTTTTTTTGCTTAACGTCGCACCGACACAGACATGTCTTATGAAGACGGTGGGATAGGAATGGTCTAGGAAGCGGAAGGAAGCGACCGTGGCCTTAATTAAGGTACAGCCCCGGCATTTGCCTGGTGTGAAAATGGGAAACCACGGAAAACCATCTTCAGTGCTGCCGACAGTGGGGCTCGAACCCATTATCTCCCGATTACTGCATACTGGCCGCACTTACGCGAATGCAGCTATCGAGCTCGGTGGATGACTTTCAAGGTTACCTTTCAGCTAATAATCCCAGAATGATATGGTAATGGGAAAAAATGGTATGTGCCTTATATTATGATAAATAATTGCATTAAACAATTATAGTGGCACCATACTCATGGTTCAGGTGGTCCTGCTTGGTTGAATGGCTCGTTCCCCTGTACTTGCAGAATTCTTATGCTTTGATCTTTCTGCCGTTCTTTTCCATCTCTCTGCATAGCTTTTGGTTCCAGATTTTGCGTCTCTTTCTGCAGGTTGCGTTTGGTTACACTGTAACATGTCTGCATGGCAAATATAATAATATATATTCTTGAATGCCCTACTGGCACCCTATTGTATGAACCTGCGTGTAGTGTGGAATGTTGTGTGTGAGGAAAGGAAGATTAAGGACGTCACAAACACCCAATCCCCAGGCCAGGGATGTTAATCATTACAATTAAAAAATCGGAATCGAACCCGGGGCCGGGTGACAGGCGGACGCGCTGCCCCCTACACCGCGGGGACAGACATATTTATATAATACTTATAAAAATATGATATGAATGAGGTTATATCCTATTGTAGATCCCTATCATTTTAAGGATTTCTCTCATAAATATTTATGTCCACGGTTTTTATTCTAATTTGCGCCACAACAGCCAAGCAGGGTGACGTCATGTCCCTATTTCGAGACCTATTCGTGTGCCAGTGAGACGATTTTGAACCCTACATTCAAATGATCGTGATGTTGGCCTCGTGTCACAACACTATGATGTGGCGGTTTTCGCAGTCTATGATTTTTAATGCTTTAAGCTCTCGGCTAACGGTCATTAATTCTCCCCCATTGGTTTTGAAATGCGCATTTTCTACACTTTTCGTCATTCAGAGCCACAACAGGAAACAAGGCGGTCGTTCGTTCTATTAGCTTCACCCAGGCAGCGCTGTTGTTCCAGCTCGTTGTTTCAAACACATCTTGAATGTATACGAGACGAGCTCATCTCATGGTCTTCACTCAGCGATGGAGTACTGTTTTCATTTAAAACGCTATCTGAGGAGGTACTTGGATTTCTTGGCGCGTTTCAAACCTTTCAATGTAATAATAAGGCGAAGTACCTTTCCGAGTACTATGGTTAAATTTCTCTGGATCTGGGAAATACTCATGAATGTATTTGAAATCATCGCTTGGAAGGCTATTTACAAGCGTATCAAGGGAAATATTAATACATTTGTATGAGTATCAAAAGCGAATACTAACATCTTCTACATGTTACGAAAATTAATTTCAGCGCTCTTGATTTTGTTCAGTTACACAATAGTGCATTCAAGGAGTGCAAACTCCCATACAATTATGTGTGAGTCATAGCCAGGAAAGTTATAAAAAGCAAGGAAAGAATTCGCGTACCTCAAATATATATTTACATGTCTGATAAACACGTCCACGATACTGACCCGATAATAGACCATGATCTCTAACTTACATCCCTGTAAATGCAATAGCTTGATTACAGCTGTTACATTCATCTGCTTCTTCATGCAGAATCATATCGTCTAGTGTCACTTAACAGTACAGTTTGGTCCGTGGAACATATTACAAATGACAGGGAAGGATCGAAAGCACATACAACTGTGTATGTCACAGAAAAGTTGTATGCTTCTGAATTTAGTCAGTATACGATTGTGACAAATCTTGTTGACATCGTAAAATATTAAAAATCTGCCGAAACATTAAACGTAACAGGGTCCTGCCGATAATTCTCAAATTTACATTACTGCTTCACTGCCTTCAGGATGAATATGTTTTATAGCGGGATAAGTGATACAACCAAATATGTGCGTAACTAACACACTTTCTGATGAAAAGTATGGTAAGCATTGCACCCCTCATACTATGAGAACCTGTAATTTCCACGATGAATACTATATGTTATTGGGTAAGACCAGCCCCATCGCATGCCTACGGCAGATCTGGGCACGATGAGCACTGAGGAATGAATAGCCGTAAAAACACAATACATACACAGGCAGAAAGATAACCAGAAATGAAAACAATAAAAATAAATGGAAGCTCAAATCAGCCAGAGGTAACGAGATGATAAATACTTACCTATGATGTTCACGTGGATCGGGTCGAAAATGACTAGAGAAGAAGTCATGAACTGCACTCGAGGCTATGAAATTAAAAGGGTAAAATTTAAAAAGCTACACCTCCTACTCCAACAAGAATACAGCAGATTAAAAATTGTTTATAAAATAATAATTAAATCAAATAATACATGGCCACACGAAAGTAAAAGAGAAAAAATACAAAAAGCACGGAAAAAAGGACAGATAGAAACAATACATGGGCTCGACACACAATTCACTATCCGCATAGCATCGCACCTCCTCATAACTTGAATCAGCTAAAAGGTTCATTCACACATAGAATTTAATTGGAAAATAATAAGAGAAATTGTTACCTGGAAACAGAGTGCAATGAATGTGTGACGCATAGCTCAGCCCAAAAAATAAATTATTACTTATATCAATAGGAAGAGTCCCGATGCACGGCCATTCAATGGGATACCACTCTACAATGGTTTCCGACGAGAACCAACGGAAGGGAGATCAAATATATGGCCGAACAAAACATCAAGGGGGAAAGAAGGCGCGCACAGGCATAGCGCCCGGGATCAGAGATAAACAAAGCGTAACTAAGGGAATACATACACACACCAAAGAAAATGCCAGGGGCCCGAAAGCAAAAATAATAATAAACGGCACAACAAGGCAATATGATCTGCGTCCTACATACCTCACATTCGAACACTCGCACACACGGTTACAGGGCTCTACGAAACAAGCAACGCACAAAACATAACAATGGTCGGTAGGGCACAATTGTAGAAGTAAGGTTCATACTGTAGATAACGTCTCAAGCGGATATTCAAGGCCAAAGCCACACAAAATCTGAGGCCCAAATCACATCATCAATACGTCTCCCATATACAATTCAAAAGCCTAAACAGCGTACAAGTCCTTCCGATACACAATAACATAATGGGGACATCGGTGAGTAATTCGTACATGAATAATAACAAAGAGACTTCCACACATGCACCTTAGAATAAAATAAATTCGACGTAAAACATATCTAAGGTACATAAGATATCATTCACGCAATACAGACACTCATTTATGGTAAGGCGCAAGTCATTATATCGAATTGTGGCACAAAGGGGAACATAGCTGATATGAATGATATTGTATGTGCGGCAACAGAAAGATCGAAACGTGTCACCAAGAACATGAATACCTACGGAGGGCAAGAACAACGCCACGGAGCAATATTAACTGACATGATCCACGAGGCCAACTACAAATAACAGGATGAAAAATGAAAAGAAAAGGAAGTTACATTACCTCAATCAGGCCATACATATATGTGCAAAGGCACGTTGGAAACATAATGCATATAACGAACATTGTGTCGCCCGCCATAACCCTTCACAGAAACGAAGACTTTTGAACAAGAGCCATGGAGAAAAACTAGATAGACAAGATTGGGAACAAACGTCGTAAAGCCACAGAACGACAAAAGCGACACCTGTGATACCTTTGGGCTAAGCTTGCGTGTACAATAAATTTCAAAGAGTCGGCCATGATACCGAGTACGCTAGTTGTTCCTCCGTAAACCGAAACAGAAGTCGACAGAATATCGCACAATCTTCACACACCTCCCGTTAAAATGAGAGCTTACCAGATGATCAGTGAAGAAGGTTTAATTTTGTACCACAAATAAGGAATAAGTAAACTAAACATGCGCACGCATATTAAATATAAGAACCTAACTTAACACAGATATACAATAAGTATCTTATCGCACTATATCACAATACAGTCAATTATGAAAGAGCTGTTATGAGTATGTGAGTGTCCATATGAAATAAATCTGCACTTCCTCCTCTTTGATAAATGGTTTATACACTATATCACAATCAAAATTATTCAGTTCCCTTTTACCAGATACACATCCAGGC
The DNA here is from genome assembly GCF_040414725.1 of Anabrus simplex. NCBI lineage: Eukaryota > Metazoa > Arthropoda > Insecta > Orthoptera > Tettigoniidae > Anabrus > Anabrus simplex. The sequence continues at coordinate 447,820,821 of NC_090269.1, forward strand.
TCACATTTGATAACAACTGGCAACCCCGCCTCAACATTATCAAAAGGAATTCATTCAGGGGAACTAAAGTCGCATCACTCTCCTCATTATAGGTTTCAAACTTCACTTCCTCTAGTTTATGGTCGGTAATGGTATATTATTTTCAGACCTGGAAAACAGGAACTATTAGTCCTACCAAACAATAATATACATATGTAAAAGTCGTGGAATAATGAGTTAGATTCAGAAAGTAATACTAAAGAAACAGGCCGAAGAAAGCCTTTATTTGACTCGCTGGAAATATGGCTTTAACAGGGATACATGAGCCTTGGATAATACACGAGTAGCGACATCCTCCAATCTGACAGTTACAGGTCCCAGGAGGTCAATAAATTTCTTCGGCTCAGACCATTTTTGACATAGTTTCCCGCTGACGTGATCGACTGCAGAACTGAGAGGAAACTTCTTAGACAAAGCCAGGTCTCCAATCTGGTAAGGAGCAGACTTCCTTCCTTTATTATATATCTGGGCCAATTTGTTCTTGGCTTTAATCAAGTGTTCAGAGGCTATATTCTACATTCATGCGACGGGAAGGTACCGAGAGATATTCAATGTTCTATTATAACATAAGTGGATCATTCGGAACTCTCTGTAGGAACAGTTCGTCTGGCGTAAAGCGGCTAGATTCATTGATAGCAATGCTCAAACTTAGAATAAAATAGCAGATACGAATCCCAAAGGGAGTGATTATTATGATGAAAGGCAGTTAAACACAACTTCAGTTTACGGTGGAATAGTTCGACCAGAGACGGTTGAGTATGGTGAGGGCTAAGAATGTGCTTCATCCCCCATATGAAACATGTATTCTGAAAACCAGAACAAGTAAAGAAAGAGGCGGTGTCTGACACCAAAGTCTTGGGAGGGCCAAAAATTGCGAAAATGTGCTTACATAACCTACGGATAGTTAATTTTCTGGACCGGAAATAGCCAAATGAATGTCAAGAAACCATCGACAGACAGTATACCAATATTCCCGTCCCGGGATGTACTTAATAGCCCAAGGAAAATATTTATCGATTATTTATCGGAGTGGAAACCAACTTGACTATTTCGAACAAGTTTACATTTTAGACAAGTGTCACTACTTCTAACACATTCAAAGATATCCTTGCATGTTTTACCAATAATAATTTCGTGCAATTCTGTGAAAGGTTTTAAATTGGCCAGAGTGTGCACCTACGCATGAATCATGGTAATAATTGAAAATCATAGGACTCAAATCACGGGGAATAAACACATTTGAAGTCTTGTTTCGGGGACACTTACGACGAAAGAGACTTCCCTTTATCTCGAAGGACAGCCGGCTGGGGCCATTATTAGAAATTCCGTATAATATCTAACACATACATCATCCTTTTTTCTGAAATTCAATCGATAAAGTAAAGCTCCAGGGGTAATTTTGAAAGGTATTGACCTAAAATTTACTATCAGGACTACATTCATTGCTATCGTCCGGTACTTCCACACCATCAAACATGCTCATTAGCCAGTAAGCCACAACGTTGTCCTTTCCTCTCACATGAACTACGGTAAATTTATAGGCAGACAAGCGAAGAATCCATCAAACCGTTCTCCCTAACTTTTTGACATTAGCGCTCATCCATGATAACGCCTAATTACCTGATTATCAGTATGGACCCATAAATTTACGATGTTTAAGATAGGAATGGAACTTTCCTACGCCGAGAACAACAGGTAAACACGCCTTCTTGTGTGTGGAATACCTAAGTTCCGCCCCGTGAACCATCTTGCTGAAATACGCGATAGGGGCTAACGTACGGTACCATTCTCTAACTTCTGATTCAGAACGGCAGAAGCAGCAATGTCACTGGCATCACATTGTAAAATCGGAAATATGTAGGACAGGAGTTTGGCAAATGGCATACTTAAGTTTACAGAGAGCCTGTTCATGTGCATCACTCCAATAGAAAGGAGTGTTCTTCCTCTTCAATAATTTCAAAAGGCCGAAATGTCGGGATGAATCTACTGTAAAACCCAACCATTCCGAGGAATCTACTGACAGCACGAACATTCTTACGTCTGGGAAACTTACGAATACACTTCACCCTATCAGGATTCACAGAGATACCTCAATCGGAGATGACATGTCCCAAGAAATTGATTCGCCTAAAACACAAGGATATCTTCTCAGGATTGACAGTAAAACCACGTTTCCTCAGTCTCGTAGGAACTTCACGGAGGTGAAAAATATGTTCCTCGAATGTACTACAGAACAGAACCACGTCATCGAGGTATGACAATAGACAGGAACTCTTAAATCGCCGAAAATTGCATCAAGTATACGACTGAGCGCTTGACCACCAATGGAAACACCCATGGACACACTATTGAATTGATACAGACCGAAAGGAGTTGCAAAAGCAGTGAATTCACGGCAACTAGGATCAAGAGGGATATTGAGCTTCTCCAAAAAGTCAGCAAGGCTGAGTCTATTGTAGAAAGAGGGAAACTGTCGAAAATTACGTTCCGGTTCAATACTCTGTGATCCACAAGCAGGCATGCTTGGCCGTCTTTCCCAGGGACCAACAAGGCAGGACTGCTCTAATACCACTTCGACGGACTTACCATACCCTTCTCAAATAAATCATCGATACACTTCCCCATAGCTGCAAGGTTAAGAGGAGAACTGAAGGAAGGAAGTCGAACAGATGTGTCATCTTTCAGTTCAATGCGATACGAAAATTCTTTAGCGCATCCAAGTTTTGCAGAGAGGACAACAGGGAATTCTTCTAAGAGACTGGTCAGTATGGAATCCTGACTTTCAGACAGATCACTTTGATCATTATGTGGGCTACAGTTTGATACGGTACATAGGGGTCTGTTTCCAAAAGGTTTTTCGAAGGGAAAACTTTCAATAGATCTAAAGCGAAAAGCAAAGGAGCGAGTGAACATGAAATCTGTGCCTAAGGTGAGAGGAATAGCTAAATCTGGGGCAATGTTGAAATTACAATCCCAAGAGAGGTTGTGAATTTTCACGTGAGTTCAGATACGCACCACAGGAAATACACCACTTTCGGGACAATCGCTATTGCGAAGATATTTCAGATCCATCCCTTTCATAAAACAATGGTTGGCGGAGGAACTGCAAGATGATGTGGCCCAGTGTGAAGATGAAGTCTTACGATTAAAGTAGTTATTAGGCGACAACGGAGGGCAATTAGGCTGTTGTAAAGGTAGTTTCCCTGATTGGTATTACACCGCGGACATATATTGCGATATTAAACCACACTGACTACATTTCTTAGAAACATGGCCATCCATTCCACAATTCTAATATGCGATTGAATTTGACACCTTACGCCGATTCACATCCTGACTTGAAAGGGCATGGGTGGTACGGTCAGAGGGTTGAGGGGATACATAATGGTCAATGGAGTTATTAGGATGTCGAAAAAGGGTAGGTGACCCAGTGAAGGAGTACGGCAAGCAGTATCAGTAAAAACAATCGGCCGGGGTAGGAGGAGGTTGATAAAAATGATTTAGATGCATATTTGACTCAAATACACGACCCAGATTAATTATCTCATCAGCGCAGTTTACTTAAGACCTCTTAATGAATAATTTATATCGAGGAGCTACATTTCGTTAGAATGAGTCGAAGATCTCGTGGTCATGGGCATTAACATTGAGACGATTGAACAGGGTTAAAATACCTGTAGCATACTCATCAACTTTTCCTGGCCTTGCGTTCTTCTGAGTATTACTTGTTTGAGGATGAAGTCCATGTCAGACAATCAAAATCGAATCCTAAGTTCATTACCAAAATCATCCCATCATCGAATCCTGCCTTTGCATAATCTGAGCATTTTACTGGCAGAATCTTCTAATATTCCAGTAATGACGGGGAATAAACAGGTCTAATGACACAGAGGTACACCATGCCATATTTTCTACTCTTTCTAAGAACTCGATGACCGAATGCCCTTTTCCTTCGCCAGATAATTTCAAACTTCATTTACGAATAATGTCCAGAGAAGGACTAACGTGAGGCAACCCACCCTTTACTGAATGAGAAATGTGGTCCATCATGTTAAAATTCGTATCAGAGAGAAATTCATTACGACCATTTCTAAATCATACTCAGCATCGCTGAGACTAGCGCTAGACAGAATGGATGCGTTATCATTCGCAACTTCACTACTCAATATTGGGAGGGTTATGGGGCATCATTTCATTGTCACCACAAGCATACTTATCTGTTTCATCAGCGATGGTGTACAGATCATATGAGCAGCGTAATACAGGGGCGGGATATATCAAGGCACACACAAAATAATCCAGAAATAAAGAACACACAGTTCTGTTCAAGATAAAAATAATTACATATTGTGCCCGTTCGTAACGTCGCATATAGTATATCATGATACCCAGGAGATGAAATATGCCGTTTTCCGCGTCATTCTGCGGTAAAAACTGTCCAAGTTAGGATTTATCCACCTGCTCCGGGATGCGATAGGCAGTATGCCGGCTCGCGCGACCTAACTCTAGTTGTCGGTAATTAGCAGCGAGGCATCGCAGGAGCGCTGGTACTTGAAGTTTTCTCACTCCAACCACGAGCAAGTTGGAAAGAAAAGCGTCATGTGACAGAGAATCTAGGTCACTAGCAGAGCTCATGCAGTACATCCAACGTGAGAACTAACATTATACCGTATTTCCCTCATTCATTCACCACTGCTAACTCATCGAGTTCAAAAGTTTTTCCCCTGATAATTATTATAAATCGCGAAATACTCAACGGAGAGTCACGTGCAAACATTCATTTGAATCAGGGAATTTTACACATAATTATGAGACCGAGAAGTGCTCTACATAATTGAAAGAACGGTAACTACGTCGTAACAAGGGCGGGTCTAAATGGTTACCAGATGTTGGGTCCCAACCGTGGCAACGAGCTCGAGGATTCGTCATCATTCACCGACAGAGCAAGAGGAGGCTTTTAAGATTGCTTGAGAATGCACGAAGCTATTTTAATAATATTCACTCAGTGGAACTGGGAATAGAGGAGCTACAGTTTGATATCCTATTCGTCACTCTACGTAGCGTATTACCGAAGCTCATCTTGAGAAGGGATTGTGTTCTACTCCCAATCCCAACACCAGGGCATCTCGCCTATAGAGTAAAGAGCCGAGTTCATTTTCAGTTCAACGTCAGTTCGTTACCATTTCGTCGTGATTTGTGTTTGAGTCCTTTATGAAGAAATCATTCTGTAATGTGAGCAGTGTAATGCAGTGATTTATTAAAGTATGTGAATGTATGTGGAAATAACCACAATCCGAGTAAGCTGTCTGCGCGTACAGTGTGCCGCTAACAAACATAGTGGGAACGGTACGAAACCGTGATGATCGCTGTCCGTGTGCCGAAGAGGTTGTGCATCGAGCCTCATATATATCTAAACTAAGACGGCTCAATTAACATAAATAAGCTCGTATTTAACTAAGTGTGTGGAGCGAGTGTACTCGATATGAATGTGAAATATGAGGAGGGTGAATGAACGGCTCATTGTCGGCATGATTAAAGGCAGTGCCACATTAGATCGAACCCTAACGCAGTAGAGAGCACGACTTACGTATGACTAATGCACCGAACCCAATACGAAAAAAAAAAAATATATAACCGACGGGAGATTCGAGGACGTGGACTCCAATCAGGAGAGGCAGATAACAGCCTCGAACTGAAGACGTTGATTAATAATAATAATAATTCATGACAAGGAAAAACAACTAACTAACAGCAATAAAAAATCAAATGAAATTAAACGAGGGTTTATTAAGATAAAACGTAAATGCAAAAAGGAAGCCACCCAAAAAAATTACAAAATAATTGAAACATTATTACATACATGATTTTGTCCTTCAGGTCAGTAGAAGCTAGCACCGTAACCTTTTGAGCACAACATACCATAAACATGTGGATAAACAATACCTTGAGACGTGCTCACGGCTTAATTGATATTTTCACAACATCTTTAAACACCTACAACAGGAAGGATCCTCACGGACTTATTTTGGTCATTTCTTTCCGCGAAGCAATTCACATTATATTTTCCAAACATTACTCAAACCTCCATCATTATTACAGCATCAACAATGACCATCACAAGGATAAGACATCACGCAGCCTCTCGGAGTAGAGCGAACAATAGTTACATGAAGGCAATGAAGGTATCGAGATGGCCAGGGGTGCAGCATCTCTGTACCAAAGAACACACAAAAGGGCAAAGAAAATAAAGCGGGTGTGCGCATCACCCGAATTGAAATGAAACAAAATGGCGGCCATAAGAACGAGCAAAACGGTCATAAAATAGACCATGATAAAAATAATAAACACAGCACTCGAAGTGAAAACCAAGTGTACGAGGAATAAATGAAAAGGAACATAAATTAACTGACCGATACGACATCCATTTAGCCCCTCGCTCGCTCTCACACATACACACATTCAGGCATTGTCGATATCGGGCAACAATAGGGTCAATAACCTCCTTTCAAAACAGATCGTAAACACATGTAGTATGACTCACCTGGCCATAAGTAAGTTCCCGCACACGACGTAGAAACGTGCACACTGCAAAAATATGTATATATAAGCAGGACGATATGGACCCACGGCCCACGTACAAGCCCACCAACACAGGCACTGGGTACGACGTATCTCCGTGTCGACACCCAGAGTCTAGTAACATTTGGTGGCAATAAAGAAGTATAATGTCGTGCACATGATGACAATTCTCGTAGAGACCCAGTTATCTCGTCACCACCACCACAATAATGCCCGCAAACACACACCCATTCATATCGCGGGGCAAAGACGTATATCAGTCAGTCGCGATTACGAGGCACTTAAAACGGCCACAAGGTAAACATAAAATAAAAGTGAAAACACAGGCTCACATTACCTGAGGTTGAAGCTGATCAATAAAAAATCAGAACATGAATACAGGCAGACTTTAAACCTGATAAAGCCCATCGATAACTCAAAAATGCTCATCATCCCATAGCCCCGTTTTAAAATGTGTCTTCCTTTGGTGAACAGCCAAGAGACACATTTTAAAATGAGACTCAAACCTATTAACTAGAGTGTGTACACATCTAAATCTAAAGAATCTTACATCCTAACTACAACTAAATGAAACACACAAGACAGGTACAGTTACGAGCTATGTACACAACAAGGTATCATGAAATCGAGTTCATTTCTAGGTTCACTACTTTCTTGATTAACAATAATAGGCTGAATTAATCAGTCTCTCTCTTCCCTTTTTTCATCCCTTCTTTTTACGCAATTTATTTAATGTCTCCAGCAGCGACGGTCGGAATAGCTGAGCAAAAGTCAGATTGGGAGTCCTTTCCTCTCTGCGGAATCTGCATTCATTTCGTCTCATCTCCAATTCACGACATCCTATTATTCTTTTTCCTTTCCAGTCTCTCTTTTTCATCAATATTATCCCTGAAAGAAAAGGAATTTTAGAAGATTGCCAATTTTGCTACAAGCAAAAAGAACATGTACAAGTATTAAACATAATATGGCAAATTAATGAAGTATTATTGGCTCCGTGGATGATAAACTTTCAACAAAGACACGTGAGCCTTACTAAATTTGTTACTTTGCAGATCCTGTAGTTCAACGGTGACAGGTCCCAAGAATCTGACTATCTTTTTGGGGCCTGACCATTTATGACACAGTTTGGCGGTGACCTGGTTAGCTGCAGAACTGACAGGAAACGTTTTCACCACCACCAAGTCTCCAATTTGCAGGGCGACCTCTCTTCTGCCCCGGTTGAACCGTTCAGCCACCCGGTCTCGTGCACGGATCAAGTGGGCGACTGCTTCTTTCCATTTCTGTTCAATCTCTACGTTCCTTGACAGTTTGCTCAGGTATTCAATATTCCATTTCAACTCCAATGGGTCAGCCAGATTTCTACCAATGAATAATTCTGCCGGGCTGCGGCGATGGGACTCGTGGACTGCACTGTTGAAAGCTAGAACATCCCAGGTCCATTGATCAGCGCTATGGTAAGCACTCAGACAGGCCTTGAGATTGCGATGAAATCTTTCGACGTGTGAGGGTTTGGGATAGTGGGGGCTCAGAAAAACCTGCTTCACTCCCCATACGAAACACAGATGGCGAAATTTATTTCCACTGAAGGTAGACGCATTGTCAGTTACTAACATTTTCGGGGGCCATAAAGTCCGAAAATATGGCGAGATAGAAGGCGAATGGCGCTGCTGGAGTTAATTTTTCTAACCGGAAACAACCAGACGAATTTAGAGAAGGCGTCAACTACCGACAGAATTCCGATGTTGCCATTTTTGGACTTCATAAGAGGACCAAAAAATCTACAAACAACTTTTCTCCGGGGTAGGATGCAATGTCAGCGGAATGAAGACCAGTTTGACAGGATTGCGTAGGTTTGCACCCTTGACATATGTCGCAACTTTTCACATACTCCAGTATATTCTTTTTCAGGTTGGGCCAAAAGAAATCCCGAGAGATACGATTCAGGGTTTTGAATTGACCCAGATGAGCACCTAGGAAAGAGTCATGGTAGTAGTGTAACATCATGGATCGTAATGCCAGAGGAACGAAAACCTTATCTTTGCCATTTTTACGGCTGCGGTGGACTAACAGCCCTCGTTTGACACCAAGTGATTTGTCTCGAAGAGACCCATCGGCGACACCCTTCATCAGCTCCTGACATTCAATATAATTTTTTTGAAGTTCGGAGATGTCTGTGAAAGACCAGGGAAAACTTTGCAAAAATGTTGACGCTTTCAACAAACTCGGATGGATAACAATCGTCTTCGGGTTCGACCGCACTCTCCGGCACTCCGTCGAACATGCGCGACAGACAGTCGGCCACTACATTTTCTTTTCCTCGAACGTGAACAATGGTGAATTTATAAGCTGACAAACGGAGTATCCATCTAGCCGTTCTACCGAGTCGTTTGACATTAGCGCCCATCCATGATAGCGCTTGGTTGTCGGTATGGACAAAGAAATGGGGGTGTTCCAAATAAGACCGGAATTTTTCAACTCCCAAAACTACGGCTAGGCATTCTTTTTCATATATAGAGTACCGCAATTCAGCTCCGTGCAACAACTTGCTGAAGAATGCAATGGGGACCAGCTTCCCATCCTCATCGGATTGATTTAATACGGCGGAAACTGCAAGTTCACTAGAGTCGCACTGTAGAACGAAATCACTGTAGAAATTTGGACTGTGAAGAACAGGGGCTTGACAGAGGGCATCTTTCAACTGACTGAAGGCATTGGCTTGAGGTTTGTCCCAGACGAAGCGACTATTTTTCCTTTTGAGAAGGTTTAAGGGGGCCGAAATTTGGGAGAAATCCTTAATGAAACGACTGTAGAAGCCAACCATACCCAATAATCTTCTAACGCCACATACATTCTTTGGGCGAGGAAATTCTCTAATACATTTGACTCTGTCAGGGTTCACAGCAATGCCGGACTCGGAGATGACATGGCCAAGGAAATTCAGGCGCTTAGAGCAAAGAGACACCTTTCTGGGATTGATGGTAAAATCGTGCTTGCGCAAACGGGTGAGTACCTCGCGCAGGTGAGCTAGGTGTTCGTCGAAGCTCGAGGAATATATGAGAAGATCGTCCAGAAAATTGAATACAAAAGAAATTTTAGGTCTCCGCAGATCGAGTCCATCACCCAACTAAGCGCTTGGCCACCAATTGAGATACCCATCGGCACTTTATTGAATTCGAAAAGCCCAAAAGGAGTGGCGAAGGCGGTGCAAGGACGACTTTTGGGGTCTAAGGGGATTTGATAGTACGCTGAATTGAAATCAAAAACAGTGATGAACCTTGCGCCATGAAAATGTTGAAATGCGCTTTCGATGGTAGGCAACGGGAAACTGTCAAAGACGATGTTCTTATTGACTTTTCGATAGTCGATCACGCACCTAAATCGACCGTCCTTTTTGGGGACAAGGAAAGCGGGGCTACTATAGGGCGATTTTGAGGGATTGATTGACCTTCCTTTCTAAAAACTCGTTTAGCATTTCGCGCATAGCGCACAATTTAGGGGGTGAACAGCTAAACGGAGGGGACCTAACAGGGGTGTCGTTTTTGAGTTCGATTGAATAGGAAAAATTCTTGGCACAACCCAGATCGGCAGTCAGCACATCGGAAAATTCTTCTAACAGACCGTTCAACATCAAGGTTTGATTCTCATTCAATTCACATGAGGCGTTGGGCAGCGGAGATTCCACGATGGCGCATGCAGTGCCACGCTGGAAGGGGGTTTCAAAGGGATAACTCACATCAGATTTGAACCGAAAGGCAAAGGTACGACTGATGAAATCAATGGACAAACCAGTTGCCAACATGAAATCGGATCCTAAAATGACCGGGACAGACAAGTCGGGAACAATATTGAACGTCCAGTCCCATGACAAACCACGAATTTTGATATGACACTCGACACGACCCACGGCACACAGCTGACGCCCATCAGCGGACATGAACTGTCCCAGGTCCTCACAGGCAGGCAGATACGTCAAATTGATGGAAGATACAAGGGATTGGCGGCTGATGAACGAAACACTCGACCCGGTATCCAACAAGGCATAAACTATTCGCGATCCTATCAAAATCTTGGCCCGGGGTGTAGACGAGGGGAGACCCCAGATTCGTTTACTCACATCAATATCAGGCGCCAACGGCGGGCCATCACGCCAGCGCGCCTTCAGTTTCCCTGCTCAGGATTGCATCGCGGACACACGCGCCGAGTAACACCAGTAAGACCACAATTAAAACATTTGAGAGGACTCTTAGACCGGCAGTACTTTGAAATATGTCCCAGTTTACCACAATTCCAGCATTTTCTAGCAGTGGCGTTGCTTATGGTAGTCGGATAGAGGGTTGAATGGCGTTGACATAGCGCCGAGGTGGGGATGCAAGGTCGGACTTACGATCGGGACTGCCACAAGGCCGAGATGGAGAGGGGGTGGCACCAAAGGAAACCGACTTGATGGGTACACGACAGGGAACATCGGGAAAAGAGCAATCGGAAGGAGTAGGAGGTGGACGATACAGCTTGTTCTGACTGACTGTCGATTCGAACTCACGGCGTAAATTTATAATGTCTTCGACACAGTCTACTTGGGACCTCTTTATATATAATTTATAGTCAGGGGCCAGATTTCGATAAAATTGGTCCAAGATCTCATATTCCGGTGCCTTAACGCTTAAACGATTGAATAGGGTTAGAATGCCTGTGGCGTAATCGTCGATACCTTCTCCCATTCCCTGAGTCCTTCCAAACATTTCCTGTTTCAAACAATAATCCATGTCTGATAAACCAAATCGCTGCTTAATGCGGACGGCGAAATCATCCCACGACCGAATATTGGCTTTCGTCAATCTAAACCATCTCAACGCCGGCCCTTCTAACATTCCTGGGATGACGGGTACGGATAGATCGAGGGGGAGCGAGCTGCACTCAGCAATGTCTTCCACCCGCTCCAAGAATTCAATCACGCTAGAACTATTGCCTTCCCCCGAAAAATTTAATTTCCATTTACGGACTACATCAAATACAGGATTAATATTAGCATTAGCGTTCGGATAACAAGCAGGTCTGGAAATAGGAGAAACGGGCTCCTCACGGTTCAGGTCAAGGGCACGATTACGACACTCCATAACATTTCCACGGTCAGGGCACCTAGCACTATCATTATCGGACGCAACTGAAGCATTAAGCTCATCAGTATCCTCCCCTTTATCTCTCACAGCGTCGGGCATTTCCGTAGTCAAAACGTCGGTATGTTTACTCATCTCAATCGTTTTCTGACTCTCCATTATCAACACAATGCTATTCAACTCAAACAAACACAACGCATACACGCCGATTGGCACAACAATGCAGATAAATAGAAAATATGACTCAAAATGATCAGAATAATAGTGGCTTCAGAAGATAAATTAAGAGAAATTGAGGCTTCACATAAAAATAAGCATAAATCACCATCTCCAGTTCCATCTCGTCCGAGTCTATTACAGAGGAGACGTCCTGATCGAGCACGCATCTGCTACCATTTGCACCGAAGCCAATACGAAAAAAAAAACACATATATAACCGACGGGAGATTCAAGGACGTGGACTCCGATCAGGAGAGGCAGATAGCCTCGAACTGAAGACGTTGATTAATAATAATAATAATAATAATAATTCATGACAAGGAAAAACAACTAACTACCAGCAATAAAAAATCAAATGAAATTAAACGAGGGTTTATTAAGATAAAACGTAAATGCAAAAAGGAAAGCCACCCAAAAAAATAACAAAATAATTGAAACATTATTACATACATGGATAAACAATACCTTGAGACGTGCTCACGGCTTAATTGATATTTTCACATCTTTAAACACCTACAACAGGAAGGATCCTCACAGACTTATTTTGGTCATTTCTTTCCGCGAAGCAGTTCACATTATATTTTCCAAACATTACTCAAACCTCCATCATTATTACAGCATCAACAATGACCATCACAAGGATAAAAGATCACGCAGCCTCTCGGAGTAGAGCGAACAATAGTTACATGAAGGCAATGAAGGTATCGAGATGGCTAGGAGTGCAGCATCTCTGTACCAAAGAGCGCGCAAAAGGCAAAGAAAATAAAGCGGGTGTGCGCATCACCCGAATTAAAATGAAACAAAAATGGCGGCCATAAGAACGAGCAAAACGGTCATAAAATAGATCAAGACAAAAATAATAAACACAGCACTCGAAGTGAAAACCAAGTGTACGAGGAATAAATGAAAAGGAACATAAATTAACTGACCGATACGACATCCATTTAGCCCCTCGCTCGCTCTCACACATACACACATTCAGGCATTGTCGATATCGGGCAACAATAGGGTCAATGACCTCTTTTCAAAACAGATCGTAAACACATGTAGTATGACTCACCTGGCCATAAGTAAGTTCCCGCACACGACGTAGAAACGTGCACACTGCAAAAATATGTATATATAAGCAGGACGATATGGACCCACGGCCCACGTACAAGCCCACCAACACAGGCACTGGGTACGACGTATCTCCGTGTCGACACCCAGAGTCTAGTAACATTTGGTGGCAATAAAGAAATACAATGTCGTGCACATAATGACAATTCTCGTAGAGACCCAGTTATCTCGTCACCACCACCACAATAATGCCCGCAAACACACACCCATTCATATCGCGGGGCAAAGACGTATATCAGTCAGTCGCGATTGCGAGGCACTTAAAACGGCCACAAGGTAAACATAAAATAAAAGTGAATACACAGGCTCACATTACCTGAGGTTGAAGCTGATCAATAAAAAAATCAGAATATGAATACAGGCAGAGTTTAAACTTGATAAAACCCATCGATAATTCAAAAATGCTACTCCGAGAAGAGGCGACTGCATCTTTCTTTCTTTTTGGTCATAACAACAACAAAGACATCAAGTCAAGGAGATAAAAGTCAAAGACTTGCGGAAGGAAGGACCATCCGTTTACAAATCAGGGCCGCTGCCCTCTGCGGTACAGTTTGGGAAATAGTTAATAGCCAGTTTAGTGAAGTCAAACGAGAGCTAATGCAAGCTCTTAGCAATCACAGATAAACCTACATGTTATGAACATGCTAAACGAGCCTGTTTCACAAAGTACAATAGAGTATGCGAGAATTATTGTTGTGTAACACGAGAGTGCTAAAACATTAATGGCCTAACCAGTGACGTTTCTAAGTGAACCAATGGAGCTTCAGGACCTAGAATAGCTGTCAATAAGAATGATAGGTAGATGAGAAGGGAATAATGTCGGGCTTCAGGGACACAACCGACATTAGGTTGGGGTGCTTAAGTCATTGAGCAGAACGAACTATATGTTAAATCTGTGATGGGTAATATAAACTAACGCATTCACATGAGATAACTTTCCATCATTTACATAAGGAGTCTACAATAACGTCGGAGTGAACGAGATATCTAGCTGCCTGCCGGAATTTCGCATGGTGTAGCAGAGATCGTCTGGAACTTCACACGAGATCAAGCCGTCATGTTCGTGACTTGCCAGTTAGTCACCAAAGGACTTCAAATCGCTGAAGGCGTCATGAAGACCGAATATACACATGGGTATACCCTCCTTTAAAGCTGTGTTCGTGGTTACCTGAAGGATGAGTATATTTCCAACTATTTCTAGCTTTGAAAGTCGTCTCCTACTGTAAATATAGAGTAAATTTGCATGTAGATGTATCGTAGATCACCAATATGCTGTTTCAAAGGGATAATAATAGTTTCTTTTTATTTTGGGTCTTTTATGGAATACCTTCATCATGGTTTGGAACAACCCTATTTTACTTCCGTTTTTATAAGGGTTTTTGTAATGCATGATGTAATTCTAAGGACCCCAGTTTAATTGAGTGTGAAGCGCTGTCGAGTAAAGGGGGCTTAAATATTCTGTAAAAATGACTCCAGTTATCATCTTCTCTAAAGCAAATATGAGTCATCAAATATCTCTCAGTAATCGACCTTCTTTTTGCACTTCACACCTGGTAGGGAGTCCTCCTAACTAGTAATTAAGGCCGCTGAAACAACGCATGGAGACATGACACTGGGGGTATATATCGTTTAATTATTATCTCGTGAGTGCGTGAAGTAATTTGGACACACGCGCGAAGTGGATACCGTGCTACGAAGATGGTGTTTACGGCCGGATTTAGAGCCAATGTTTAATGTGCTGACATTGTGGCCAGGAAAGAAAGAAAGAAGTGAGATTATTTGCCGCGAAGCAAGAGTATGAAAGGACCCAGTGGCCCGCTATTTGGAAGTGAGTCGTGGGCGACTCACAACTGGGTGATTTACGAGCCCGTCAAAAGGGACGAAGTAAAGTGTTTGCTCAATTGAAAGGGAACAGAATACAAGTAGCTAGTTCATTCCTCTCGGCACAGCGATTACGTGCGTCAATTTAAATATTACCAACGTCGCATAGATTCCAATGTGCATTAAAGGAAGTATCCCTCCAATTTCTTTCCTTAATTATTTACAGCGTGCAGGGAATTCCAGGTTAAATATACCCTGTATCAGAAGATCCTGAGTTAATTCCAGGAGACTGTGAAGGCTTATACTCACTGTCACCAGCAGCAGAAGACTTGTGCCATCTGTGACCCATCGTGTGTGTTTGAAGTGTATTTGCTCCTGCCCATCTCTTACAGGAAGTGCTATGATACTCTGTTTATAATGTATGGGTCGCTTTATGATTGTCCACAGCATTGTGTAAATAATGTCGTGGTATGTGTATTGATAAAAATCCTAATGAAACGAGCATGTGCATTATATTGCATATTCAGCAATGATTAATTTAGGGAAGTGTTGTGATACGACTTTCAAAGATTTGGGAATTTATACGTAAGTAACATGCGTCTACTTCAGTTCAAACGATCATAGGATATCGTAACTTGATATAATTTGAATATATTGATTCTCGACAGGTAAACAGAATTATAGCAGGGTATGCCCATACTAATTAAATGTGTGCGCAAATTGATAAGTGTAAGTGTACAGTGCAAATAATTCGAGAGGAAATGCCTCTCTAAGTCTGAAATAGTGTAAATATTTCGAGAGGGAACGCCTCTTACGTTTGAAATAATTGAACGTAGAGTGAGGTGTAGAGAGAGACTACCGAACATTTAAACGTCAAGATCACCTTAAATACCATATGTAAAGTGTTTGTATGGCATATCCATGTGAATAAGATGTGTTTCACTAGTATAGTAAAGTTGTTATATAAGATATCGTTTCTCTTCTCATTAGTAGTAATCTAGTGTTCCTCTCATAATTAATATTCCCCTACTATAGAGATTATCGCCCCATCGGACGGTTTAGTCAGACCCAAAAATGCTACACCGACTCAGCTAGTGACTCATTCTAGTAGGGGAGGGTGAGACTTCGATAACCGGGCCGAGGTCGAAGCTCACCGGAGGTGCTCCATTCTAATATATTTATGAACCACGGTAACTTGTTTATGTACTGAAGCCTTGGATAGATACAATCTATGCGAAGAAAGATGTTGACAGCAGGATATGGAACACTTATAATGGCGTACAATAACAACATGGGGTAAAATCATGGGGTTTAAGCGAGTTCAGCTATTCTTCACTAAAAATTATGATTTTGATGAACCATTTTGACCAGTCCGTACTCGGCTAATCATTTGCACCCCTAACACTATGAGAACCTGTAACTCCCACGACGAATACTATATGTTATTCTTCACGCTTGCCCACGGCAGATCTGGGCACGAAGAGCAGCGTGGAATAAATGGACGGAACAATATACATACACAGGTAGAAATATAACCAAAAATGAAAACAATGAAAAACCAGTGGAAGCTCAAATCAACCAGAGGTAACGGGGCGATACATAAATGCTTACCTACGATATTCACGTGGATCGGATCGAAAATGACTAGAGACGAAGTCATGAACTGCACTCGAGGCTATGAAATTATAAGGTAAAGTTTAAAAAGCTACACCTCCTACTCCAACAGTAATACCGCAGACTGAAAAGGGTTTATAATATAATAATGAAATCAAATAATATATAGCTGCAGGAAAATAAAAGAGATAAAATAAAAAACACAGAAAAAGGCCCAGATGGAAACAATACATGGGCTAGATACACAATTCACTATCCGCATTGCATCGCGCCTCCTTATAACCTGAAAGAGCTAACAGGTTCATTCACACATAGATTATTATTAACTGGGAAATAATAAGATAAATTATTACCTGGAGACAGAATGCAATGAATGTGTGAGGCATAGCTCAGCTCAAAAATAAATTATTTCTTATCTCCATATCAACAGGATGAGTCCCGATACACGGCCATTCGATGGGATGCCACTCTACAATGGTTTCCAACGAACACAAAAGGAAGAAAGAACAAACATTCGGCCGAACAAAACATCAAGGGGAAAAGAAGGCGCGCGCAGGCATAGCGCCCGGGATCACAAATAATCAAAGCGTAAGTAAGGGAATATATACACACACCAAAGAAAATGCCAGGGGCCCAAAAAGCAAAAATAATAATGAACGACACAACTAAGCAATATGATCTGAGTCCCACATGCCAGACATTCGAACACTCGCACAAATGGTTACAGGACTCCAAGAAACAAGCAACGCACAAAACATAACAATGGTCGGTAGGACCCAAATGTAGAAGTAAGGTTTACAGATAACGTCTCAAGCGGATATCCAAGGCCAAACCCACACAAAATCGGAGGCCCAATTCACATCATCAATACGTCCCTCATATTCAATTCAATTCAAAAGCCGAAACAGCGTACAGGCCCTTCCGATACACAACAACATAGTGGAGACATCGGAGAGAAATTTGGTACATCAATAATAATAACACAGAGACTTCCACACATGCACCTTAAAATAAAATCGACGTAAAACATATCTAAGGCACATAAGATCTCATTCACGCAATACAGACGGGACCAACTACGAAATAAAGGATGAAAAATCAAAATAAATTTTAGTTACATTACCTTAATCAGGTGATACACATATGTGCAAAACATCTGAGACAAAATGTATATTCTTAAAGCGTTTGAAGACTGCTTGTGCGAACATTGTGTCACCCGCCATAACCCTTCACAAAGAATGAGGACTTTTGAAGAAGAGCCATGGAGAAAACTACATAGACAAGATCGGGAACAAATGTCTTAATGTCACAGAACGAGAAAAGCAACATCTGTGATCTCCTTGGGCTAAGTTTGCTTGTACAATAAATTTCAAAGTGTCAACCTTGATAAGGAAGTCAGTAAGTATTCAAGTACGTTGCCGTAAAGCGAACCAGGTACAGACAGATATGGCGCTGCATTTGTCACATATAAACTTCTTTTCTGTGTGAGATAGGAGTTGGAACTTAATAGACGAAAAGTGTTTGTTATGAGGCAGTAGTTCCTTGTGTTCGCATTATAAATACACAAGAGTTGAATATGATTTAATTTTGATGAGGAAGTTGCGTTAAGTGGTCCTACGTACTCTCTCCCTTTACACCGAACATTTGAAACGAAAAATCTGGGTGTTTTTCTCAAATGTAACATCTGTAAAATTTTGTATGTCATAACTGATTGTGTAGTTATGTAAGGATTATGAGTCACTTTTCTAGCGTCATTGCAGTACACCTTATAAATAAACTGTCATCATTATTGGAATCTACTATCTGTTAAGTTCAAGCAGAACTGTTATCAGACTCAGCTAAAGTCGTAAGTGCATCCGACAAATACAACCATATAGCCAACAGCGCGCACATACTTCGTAAAATCTTCACATCCGCTGATGGCAGCGCGCGCATATACCTTAGCGGGTGAACGAGGTAAGTTCTCAAACCAGCAGCAATTCATGACTACTGTATAAAATGAATAACTAAGGGTTACGACAAGTAAATAGGAGAGTCGTTGGACGTTTATCAAAGTAGTAGCAGTTCTAATCCCGATCAGTGTAGGTCGATTTAAAAACTGACATCGCATTCCTACGGTTCGTACTCCACTTAAAATCGGATATCTCGTAGCTATATTCACAATAAAACAGTCTCGTGAATCAACAAGCTTGTTTTGGATGTCTATCTAGTGTCATCTATTACCCTTAAAATAATCTGTAATTAATCGAATATTATAAAAAAAAGGTCTAAGAGCCAAAATTGAAAATTTCAGGTTTTTCAATTAAAAACGTTCTATGTAACATCGAAATACATTTGTCAAGAGCTTGTAGCTAGAAAGTTGGAGGAAGTAGTTTCTAACACCCTAAAGATGGACATTATTTGTATAAACAGCAGAATGTGTGATAAGACAAGTGCCTAAGTTCCACTTGTCCATGCTAGATACAGCTGCTTTCACTGTGATCAGATAACTTGATTATTACTGGAGTGCAAAAGAATATTTGTGCCGAAACACCCAGCATGTTGTAAATATGGTGTGAACTGATCTAAAGGGTTATTGTAAAGCTGCATATAAATGAGTGAATACTGAAATATTTCTCAAGCTTCCTGGATTAAAATCATGAATCAAAATCGTTGAGTTGTTTGTCACGGTGTCAGTTAGTGATGTTACTAACTCAATCATCTGCCACATTACAAAAACTAGAAGACGACGGCAAGATCAAACAGATAAGGAGAAGTAGAAACTGGGGTGCATCAGAAGTGATAAGAAAAGGGACCTGAGAGAAGAAGATCTCTAACTTGCCGGAAAAACACACGCAGTTTAATTAACCAGTCTCAGGGTGATGTTTTGCAGTTTTGTGTGTACTAAAATTGTAGCTTTGTCAACATTACAAATATAATATTTCTGATAGCGAAAGGGGAGACATTGATTTGTAACAAGATCATGATACACAGATTCATTACTAGTTTTTAGTATTCATTCATCCGTTTTGTACTGAAGTATTTCATTTTTTCAAATATACCTACTTAGTATGTCTCAATGTAACTGCATTTTTGTAAAAAAATTTATGCTAATTTGCTTCGAAATGTTACCGTGTAATAAAATTTGTTTTTCAGCTTTCCTCCGATTGCACATTTTGGCACATAGATC
This sequence comes from Anabrus simplex, assembly GCF_040414725.1. Taxonomy (NCBI): domain Eukaryota; kingdom Metazoa; phylum Arthropoda; class Insecta; order Orthoptera; family Tettigoniidae; genus Anabrus; species Anabrus simplex. Next base: position 447,840,495 of record NC_090269.1, read on the forward strand.
CTTTTCAAAACTATAGTATTCAATCATGTATACTTTATCATAAAGCAGCGAATTATTTATATGATAAATTAATTAAACTAGAGCAACACAGATATCACCTTGCATTTCGGAGATTGTAGGATCAAATTAACTATCAGGTAATCTTATGTAGTTCCTCATTTTTACATTAAGCAAATTAGAGGTTGTACTGTAATTATGGTGACAGATGCCTTTCTGTTCAATATTTAGTAACTCGTAAAACATATTTTTAATTTCCTACCTAACCTGATGGATAAGTGTTCGGCCTTTTTTGCGTTTATCTTAATGCGCGTAAATATAGCTTCCTGTCCGCGGCTTCTTCCTTTTCTTCCACTTCATCCACATCCACATTAGGATTGCAGGTACGATCTGTACCGTAATGTAAATTTGATAACGTTCTTCGTCAGATGCCCTTCCAACGCCCAATGTCCACGTGCTCACTGCATGTCAAGAGAGCATGACCTTAATGTCACATGCGTAGCCCCGCTTTCTTTTCTATTCGGGAGATAGTAGGTTCGAACCCCACTGTCGGCAGCCCTGAAAATGGTTTCCCGTGGTTTCCCATTTACACACCAGGCAAATACTTGGGCTGTACCTTAATTAAGGCCACGGCCGCTTCCTTCCCACTCCTAGCCCTTTCCTGTCCCATCGTCGCCGTAAAACCTATCTGTGTCGGTGCGACGTAAAACAACAAAAAAAGCTTTCTTTTCTCACTAGTTAGACATACCAGTCCTAATAAATTAATGTCTTAAGTGTGACAAGGGTAAACCGTACTGCAAGTTCTAGAGTACAAATCTATAAGGTGTGAATTTAAAATTTAAAAATGTGTGTTCCAGGCACTAAACAAGACAGCGTTATGCAGTCGCTCGGCCACTCCAAGGGGAGCCGGATAAGGTTAAGTTAATATGTCAAAATGTCGTTCCAACCTTATTCATTTCAGCTCCTCTAAGGGGAGCCCGTGAAGATCTGGTAGCTTGTTTGTCAAGGAGGAGCGATTTGCAAATATTGTGAGATCCAAAAGCTGTGCACTGCAGTGTCAGTCTCTGGCTGTTTTTATCGGCAGAGCCAAAGTAACAAGTGGCCACTGCATGTACGCATGATAATTTGACACTCGATTACCTAAGTGCGATTATTAGCGTGTGAAGATAATTGTGAGGGTATATTTTGTGTTCTCTTTCAGATTCTTAGGATTACGTCAAGAAAGAAAAACAAAATTATCAAAATCCAAAATATGATGAAAACTTATGTACAGGGAACCAATAAATTCATATACCGGGCGAGTTGGCCGTGCGCGTACAGGCACGCGGCTGTGAGCTTGCATCCGGGAGATAGTAGGTTCGAATCCCACTATCTGCAGCCCTGAAGATGGTTTTCCGTGGTTTCCCATTTTCACACTAGGCAAATGCTGGGGCTGTACCTTAATTAAGGCCACGGCCGCTTCCTTCCCACTCCTAGCCCTTTCCTGTCCCATCGTCGCCGTAAGACCTATCTGTGTCGGTGCGACGTAAAACAACTAGCAAAAAAATTCATAATGAAAAACTAAACAGAGAGAGGACGCCGATGAGCTGAAAATGGGAGCTAGAACGAGTTAAAGAAGTTCTGTGTGTTCCAATAATTTTTACCCTAGTTCTCTGTATTTTGCCTTGCTAGCATTTTATGTGTAGTGCTTATTTTGGCTTGTTTTATTTCAGTGGTATTTTACCACTGTCGCCACTGCTTGTTTGTGTGCTGAGAAGCCCCTTGGCGAAATTTACGATATTTGCTTATGTTACGAATGTCACTGTCTCGTAATAGAAATTTTGTCATAATTTTCTTCCGGATGGGGGAGTTAATTACTCAAGGGATTCGTTCAGATGCAGTCAGGATCATGTTTACGGTAGAAGAGTTAAATTTAGGGAATGCTTATTATGTTGATTTCGAGTATTCATGTCCACACAGGTAGAATAAATTGTACACCGGAATTGTTAAGTTTTGGTTGACCTGTTATTTGTTGATGTCCATAACAATTATTTATTTAGTGTATGGCTACGTCACTAAAATAGTTAATATTTACAATCATTACTTGATAACAAGTAATGGAACGCGTAATATTTAAAATCCGCGAGGTATACTTTTGTGAAAGATCATTCTGTGATAATTTTTCCAGAAGGTGATAGCACGGGGGTTCGGCCTAATGACTTTTGAGCACGATATTGAATTGAGTGTCATATGCGTCTGGAGGATCATATTTTTTCAAGTGAAGTGAGAAACTTCGTAACGGTCCGTAACTGTCGGTGGGAGAGATGTTGTATTTGTCCTTGTAGTTATGGAACCATGCGACTCAATTTCTGAGATATGTTTCTGGTAGATATTCCAGAGGTAATGCAGTAGATATTGTCGGGATTTGCTTGTAAGGAGGTCGAGGAGAAATCGTCATGGCAGAATGTTTTGAAATGTGGTAAGATTGTTGGTTTGGATATTGAATAGGATCATATGTCCAGAAGTATCGTTCGTTCTTGTAATAACTCCATGAATACCAGGGAAACGCATATCATATTTCAAAGATCTCAGCAGACTCGAGTTCATTCATGATGGCCGATAAAGTGTTCGATAATACGTAGATTTTTGTTGTACTAAAAGACCGTCCTTGGCGAGATTTGTTTGCTGACTTGTAAGCCAGGGAAATAAGTTTCTCAGCCAGTAGAGAACCCTCTCGGCACATCTCAAAATTTATTCAGAGGGAGAACCTTCCGCGTGCGGAAGGAGCAAAGGACATTTCATGAGTTAACTCATCAATCCCAGATATTTTACATCCGCTCATTCTAAACCCTGGACGACCATTTTTCTGCTGCCGGACTCCAGAATCGTGATCAGTAACACTCATTGCGTGGCCATCTTGATACGAGAATAACGCGAAATGCGGATGACAGAGAAGAATCTTACTACAAGGATGAATCCAAAGTGCAGGAGAAAAAAATTTGAAACGTTTCAATAAACATTTGAAAGGAATAAATAACTGCCGAATCATGTCACGATATGGTAACGAAAATCGAAGAAATTGATGTTAAATCCTGAACACACTTGTGCTCCTCCTTTCTGCATGTCACTTGCGTTAGACCAGTAGTCCTGATCTACGTGACCCCTCAGCTCTTCTGCTACGTGTCTGTCAACATGATCTGAATGGAAACCGAACATTGAACTCCAGTCCCCTACATAGTCGTGAAGATCACGTAGTTCTCGAAGGGGGCTTCTGTTAGTGAGGACTTGTATGTCCACATATGCAGTATAATCTTATTTAAATTGCTCCATTCTTGCTTACTTGATGGCAGAGAAATGTCCACTGGCGTTTTCTTAATGAAACCAAGAATCTGGCGCTTAAAATCTCATATCCAAACATTGCAATTGGTGGAGTGTCGAAGAGAAATCCTGAGTACTGAACATAAATTCGTCATGTCATAAGGACATTTATCAGTCCTAGGTCTTCAGCATGATATGTTGACTCTTTTGTCACAGTGGTGTTTTAATGGCTCTTTGTCTCTTGCTGACACGTCTATTAGCTATCAAGGTCAGGTCACTTACTTAAGTAAGGAGCTTATCAAATATCACTATGTTTATTCAATCAGAAACTGTGATACCTAATGGCGGGTGTATTTATAGGTATGAACATAAACAGTGGTACGAGGTCAGCAACCTTAATATAATGCTGCGGCTGGGCGATGTCAGAATGTTATTAATATTCACCACAACAGAATTCATAAAGGAATATTTTTCAGAGAACAACCCTGAGATTAACCAAACAACAGCCTTAAAACCAGTCTGCTAGGCACCCGTAAAAACTGTGGGGTAATCTTCGAATTTCTGGAATGATTAAATATAAGGAAATTATTTCCGGACGTTCTTTTCAATTAAGACTCTCCACTAATTGACAATCAGCATAGGACAAGTTACTTGGACCTTTAATTGAATCTGAATAACCTCGAATTCACATCACTGACCTGACATTTACTATAATTAAAGTTTAACGTTAAGTAAACGTGTCTGCTGACCAAAGGGAAACCTCACTGAAGTAAATTCAACGTGCTGCTATCGAATGTGACCCTCACACAGCAAAAGTGCCAATGAATTACTATTTTAATACTACCCTACACTGCATTTACAACACTAAATGTTCACAGAAACTAATGTTATTGAAGTAAAATGAATGAAATTAACTCACAAAACAAGACAGCAACTATAACTTCCAGGTTAACGTCAAGTTGAATAGTTGGTTTAATTGAACACACGAAAGTGGATAGTAATGAAATGAGAAAATACTGAATAAATATTTAGACCTACACATGATGAGTAAAGAAATACAATGGCGGATTAACTAGGTGATTTACAGAGTATTGGCTAACTGCCTACGACATCTCTGTCGTCGTGTACATTTTGTTAGGTGGAAGTCAGTTACTGGAACAAATCCATAAAAAAAAGAAAACAAATCCTGTGCTACTTTAATTGAACTATGCTATTACTGTCTTATTGCGTTAAATAAAGACCTAACATAAAGTATTGAAGTAATTTGACATGTAAGTTACCCTCAAACTTGAGTGAGCCAGGAGTTCAACTACATTTGCTTAAATCGTCCTTCTAAAATGTAATCACAAAATATTACAACTACTTCATGTAAAACATGACCTTCAATCATGGGAACCCCGTTGAATAATGGTAGAGCACTAGTACATCGTGTGTTAGCCACTCCCTGTGTCAAACTTGGTTCCTCATCTCTCATCTGGGAGTAATGGACTAGCTACATTTTCTCACTGTTCCAATCACGGCCGTGCAATATAAGGAATGCCTTTCATGCACATCAACCACCATCCTACTTTTTCCAGTCCAAGACACACCATCGACAATCCTTAACGCCTAGATACAATACGAACAAATGTCCTAAATATCTGAAGATATCACCCTAACTGTATCTGAAATGAAAACCTACAACCTGTTTTCCGGTCTTTGACCAGGTCAGGGATGTAATGAATGGACCATATACGATGGGGTCACCACTCCCTAGGTGATTATATGAATGGCTTATAAATGCTATGAAATGATAATGGAGAGTGTTGGTGGAATGAAAGATGACAGGGAAAACCGGAGTACCTGGAGAAAATCCTGTCACTTTATGCTTTATGCAGCACAAAACTCACATGGAGTGACCGGGTTTTGAACCACGGTATCCAGCGGTGAGAGATGACGCGCTGCCGTCTGAGACACGCACAAACAATTACTAAATGCTCAAAGCTCATACGAACTAACACTGTGTGATGTAAATATTTAAACTGGAATATTAAATCAAATGTTGGGAAATGTTATCAAGAATCCACTATGTAATTTGCCTATGAACAGTCGTGCCCCCTCTCGCCAGAGTGCAGGTACAGCACGGTGGCGTTTAAAAAATTGCCTAATACATACACCAATGAAGCTTCTCGCCAGTATGAGTAAATACTGGCTTTGCTGACTACCAATGCGCTGGATTTCTTACAGCATCAATCAGCAACCGATTACACTCTGGACTGTATTGGTCCGCGTGTGTTTCGACATCGTGCATGTCAGGGTGAAGGACTCGCAGCAGACTCCACATCAGTATGCCTCCACTTCTGTATAGATCCGCAGGTGAAACGACTATGCGCATTTCCGAGTGTAGGACCTGCCACAACCATTGCTGCAAATACGATTTATTCTGTCTGCAACCGGAATTGGCTTTTTAAATGATCTATCAGGCTGGAGGCCTTGCCTCAGATATTGGAGAGGAGGGCCTTCTCGTCTATATGTGTACATCACTGTATGGATAAATATGATTTCCGGCTAAAGGACTTAGTAATTGCATCAATACGGCTTCACAACAGTATGCAAACGCATGTAGAAGGTAATCGCCAAGAACTTCCAACCATCCTCTGGCGCACTGAGCATTCCCATCTCTTCTCTCCCGTATGATTTAGCACGTGCTTCGACAGACTGAATTTGTAGCCAAAGGCTTTGTCACAGATAATGCAACGGTGCTGTTTCCTGAATGTAGCCTACTTAATATGTATGTTAGACTGGCATCCTGACTAAATAATTGTCACTGACATGCAATGGAGGGTCATTTTACGTGTGTGCTCCGACCGGGTGGATTTGTGTGTAATACTCTTGCAACAGACGTTGCATCGATGGCGCTTCTTATCTGTCTGCAATCGCAATTGTTGGATTAGACAGCCTTTCTCACTAAAGACTTTGCGACAGGCGTTGAGAAATGAGGCTTCTCACCTATATGTGTCCGCATGAGCTTTCTGAGACAACGTTCCTGCCAAAGGAACATGACGCAGATATTGCACTAAAGGAGCATATCACCTGTATGGATCCGCGAATGTCGAGTTAGGCTAGCTATCTCACTAAAGCCCTTGCGGCAGACGTTGCAGGAGAAAGGCTTTTTAAAGACATGCGTCCGTAAATGTTGAGTTAGATTGCCTCGATCTCTAAAGCACTTGCCGCAGGTTCTGCAACAGTATGGTTTCTCCCCTGTATGTGTCCGCATGTGTCGCATTAAATCACCCTTTTGAATAAAAGCTTTACCACAGACGGTGCAGGAATGCGGCCGTTCGCCTGTATGCGTCCGCATATGTTTAGTTAAATTAGCTGATTGTCTACAAGTCTTGCCACATATATTGCATTGGTACGGCTGCTCACCTGTATGCGTGCGTTCATGGTTGGTTAACACCCACGATGTACTGAACATTTTTTCACATACTGAGCAACGATATTTCTTGTCACCTTTGTGCCACTCAATGTGCACCGCAAGCGTACTCCTATTTGAAAAGCATTTCTGGCAAATTTCGCAAACGTGGTTCGCCTTGTCCATGTGGATAATGACGTGCTCAGAGAGGCTTTTTCCGGTACTGAACAACATTCCGCAGTGATCGCATTTGAAGGGATGATCCTCTTCGTGTCCCTTCAGATATTGTCTGCCATCCTGAGGTGGATGATCCGCATAGCTCACATCTGGGCTCGATCTACAGTGACAAATTAAAATCATGTGACCAACAGTTCAACAATGAAGTTAACTCAGAGGAATTGCTACTGAACATTTCATCACTGATATCCCATGCAGAGAGCTCGTTACTAATGGACATCACATTCCAGAGAATTAACATCTGAGGTCAAATTCAGAGTATAGTCTCATATTTCAAAAGTTCTAACATCATACGAGGAGGTGTTAAATCTTTTCTCTCGAATGCCTAACGTCACGGTACCACGCGCAATAATATTATGATAATTTCAGAATGTAGGGTCTCATAGACGACCTCGTTAAAGGGGACCCGCGATGCCTTATCCAACAATGCTAAAGTATCAATGTTTGATGTAACTTTTTTTAAACATGAAAGGCGTATGCAAATTTGATGTGTTTAAAACTACACTAGACACTTTGACTAGACAATGAAATGTATATCATTGAAATTGTGCCTTCGGTTTAATAAATATAACTTTTAAAGTGTAGAAATGTGCATTTTGCAGAACACACCATTCATGAAGGTTTATTTATTTATTTATTAATTCGTATCAGAAACATATACAATATAATGGTACTTAATGACGTACATACCAAATACCCTCTGCGCAGAATTTTTCCAAATCACGGGCATTACGTGTCACAGCCATCAAATCCTCCATTGACTACTTAAGAGACGCTTACTACAGTTCATGAAATGGATTGTGGTTTGGTCATCACCACATTCACATAGGCTGGATATGCCACGAAAGCCCCACTTTACCACACTGATTCTTGATCCACCAACTCTAGTACGAATCCTCTTGAACCATTTCCAAATACACCCATGTACCTCATGTCCTGGAGGAAGATGTTCAATTGGTAGCATCCAACCAGCAAGTTGAGGATTTCTGGTTTTCCTTGTGGACTGAACACATTTATGTAAGATCTTCGGTTGTATTCAGGAAGCTCCTCTTAGAACTCAGTCCTCAGTGGGCAGGTTCGTATCCGTACAACGGGTGTGCACATGAGGAAACTGCTGTAGTTCTCTCATCCGTGGATGCAACTTCTCTTCTAATATCTGGTTAGGCGATTTCAGCCAAACAGTAGATTCTATCTCGTTGTGTTGGTTTCAAACAGCCAAGTGATAAGTCGACATTTTCATTTAGAGAAATGTCAACTTGTTTGGCATGCCCAGATCTGTACCAAATAGGGCAAGCATACTCTGCAGCGGAGTAACACAGAGCCACGGCTGTAGTTCTAATCGCCATTGGATGTGTACCCAAATTCGTTCCAGACAACTTGCAGAGGATGTTGTTCATAGCTGACACTTTCTGTTTAATGTTCATGCAGCGTTGTTTGTAGGTGAAGGCACGATCCAATGTTACACCTATATACTGAGGTGTTGGGCAGTGATATAGTTGAGTATCTTCCCATATACCTGCAATTTCCTTGACGTCTGCCGGTTCTTTAAATGGAAAGCACACACCAGAATTTTAGATGCGTTATGCTTCAATTGGTTTCCTCTGTAGTAATAGGATAGTTTAGAAAGAGCCTCTGACAAATTTTCTTCTACAATTTCAAACCAGTTTGCTAGAGTAGCAATAGCTCGATCATACGCACATATCTAGCTTCTGGTGCCAACTGGAGAGGTTGGTCATTCTTATAGATATTGAAGAGCATAGGGGCGAAAACGCTCCCGTGTGGCAAACCATTATTTTGTTTCCTCCAGCGACTACTCTGATCTCGAAATTCGACCAATAACCTACGATTTTGGAGAAGATTGCTAATGACATGAGTAACCTTTTAATCCTTTGCCATGTTGTTTAGCTTGCACAATAGCATACGGTGATTAACTGTATCGTATGCGAGAGATAAGTCAATAAAAGCCACCCCTGTGATTTTATGATTTTCGTATCCATCCTCGATATACTGTGTCAGATGGAGGACCTGTGAACTACAACATTTTCCCATTCGGAATCCTGTTTGCTCTGGGATTAAAAGTGGTTAAATGATCACTTTAAGTCTTTCAAGGATCATCCGTTCTAGGACCTTGTACAGATGACACAACAGTGACTTAGGTCTGTAATTTCTCGGATCGTTTTGGTCTTTCTCGGTTTGAGAATCGCGATTACTCTGGCTTTCCTCCACACACGTAGTAACTTGCAGGTGTTTATACACTTGTTGTACAGTTCTAGTAACCACTGTTTAGCAATAGGTCCAAATTGCTTAATTTGATCAATACACATTTCATCTAGGCCAGCAGCCTTACCATTCTTACACTGATTCATTGCACTATTCAGCTCAGATAAAGTAAATGGTTTAGCGAGTGTATCAGTTCCGTGCTCATAATCCCTGTCAATTCCTTTATTCTGAAGTGGACATGGATTAGATGGTCGTCCATTTTGTCGAAGTTGATGTGCAATTTCGCTTGGTAGGCCAAGGCCCTTCAAGGGCTGCAATGCCATGGGGTGTGGTTTGGTTTGGTTTGACGTGAGGTTTGGTATGCTGTGACATTGGAATGTGTTGAAGTTTTATTGGGATCACTACTAAGTCGTCTAAGTAATGGCCAAGCTTCTTTGACTACTCCTACCCATGTCAATCCCTTCCATCTACCATAACTACTGTGCCTGTTTACTTCAGAAATAGAAGAAATTAATTGTTGTCCCGTTGTGATGGTGTCATTGCTGAAAGGATTTTCTTCGAATAGTTTATGATATTCTGTCAGGAGGGGAGAGGTTCCCTGAGTTAGACATGTATGTAGTTTGTTCTACATCCTCTAGCGACATGTAGCTCTTGAACACTTCCGGATGATATTATTGAACTGTTGATATACTTCTGGAATTGGACTGAGTGGTTCGATCTTCTCGTCCAGTAAGTTGGTGAGTCTTTCCCCGGTGCTTTCTTAAAATTATATCTCCTTTCAAAGTAGTCCTCGTGAGGTCCAATGGCAGCTACCAGTTGAAACATTATTGGGCGATGCTGTGTATTCGGAATAGGAGCACATACAGATTTAACGCAGTGATGTGCTATCTTCTCGCTCACAAATATTAAGTCTGGATTATAGCCCCGCTTCTATCTACCACTGTTAAAAGAAGAAGGGAGCTTGCTATCATGGATGAGAGACAGATGGTGTTTCTCAGTCCATTCTAAAACATTCTCACCACTCATATTGTCTTGTTCATAGCCCAAAATACTGCTATGGCTGTTGAAGTCGCGAATGAAGAAAGATGCCTTTCAGTCAATGAGATTGTTAGGCGGCGTGAATGAGAATGAAGTAACATATAGTTTTCCAAACTGAAGTCAACGTTGGTCATTACAATGACGTCAGTACGAATGTCACAATCAAAAGCAATGCTGTTATATGAAATATTCGATAAAATGAACAACAGTACATATTCTCACATTTAACGATATGTACTACGGTGTCGATCTAACAATTCTAAGTTCCAGAGTTAGAATGACCAGGTCGCAGACAGCCACGAAGACTCCTGTGTAATAATTTCGTTTAAGTGTGCACACTGCTCATTCCAATCACTGCCTCAGAATAGGGATCGAAAAAAATGGAATACTATGATGATCCAGTGTGTTACGTACCGGTAGTATCAGAAAATGTATGAACCAGAAGAATGGTATGCTAAAGAAGGTAGAGATCTAACTCCCCAACTACTTCCAGCTAATATTCAGGCAGACTGTTATACTCGATACGCAGCAGTAATCCATCTACCGAAGATAAATGGCGGCAGAACACACAAAGTACATCACAACAAACTATGGTCCATGTAATGTTATTAGTGATCAATTTTATGATTTTTCTATGCTGCAGCCCTTCAAATTCACTTTTCTTCCGATTCTGTGATATCAGAGCACCTAATCTAAAGTGAGTCATCCTTTCTTTCATGATTCCCTCTTGTGTTATTATTCAAGCGATCGTTCCTTTATGACTTTTTTCTCATTCTTCACAATTTAATCACCATCACCACCAATATTATTATAGTCGGTACGGTAACACTGAATAATACATAAATAATCGGAAATTGTAGTCCCTATAACTTTTGTTACGTAGTACTTATTACCAATAAGATAGGTTACTAAAAATAAATGTTTGGCACTTCCCCTAAACTACCATTTCGAACAGGTGAATAATATTATTTATACAGTAGACTGTAGTTCCTTACTCCCTGACTCTATATAAAGTTCTAGTCACCCATTTTCTCTTACCTCGGCGCTGATATGGACTTAGCAACAAAAATCCAAATAAATGAATATCTATGTATTCATAGCCAGTACGGTACAAATGTATAAGACATAAATGATAGGAAATTTAATAACATATAACTTATGTTATGTAGTATTTACCGATATGGCCAATAATAACATTAATATTTAATAATTAGATTCAAGGCCTTCCCGTAAACTATCATTTCACTCAGCGTGAATAAAATTATGGCCTAGATTGTAGCGACTAATTTCCCGACGTTATATACTAATTTTTATTAAATTCTCTTCAGCCCTTTTCTCACGATGAGCGTACATACGTACATACATACAGACAGACAGACAGACAGACAGACAGACATTACGGAAAATTAAAACGTGCATTTCCCCTTCTTACTGTGGTGACGACCGGTAGAGAAATATCATTATTTTTAAATTCCGAGCAAGGTACAGACAAAACTCCTATTTTATTTACATTGAGATAAATTAAAATTACTCAGAAATGTCTCCAAATGGCTCCTAGAATCTCTAGAAAAGTCACTAGACGTTATCATTGAAATTCTGTCATTAAATTACTAAGAAAGACTCCATACCTAGCGACTAGTCTCTAGAATCGACTAGACTGTTGTGAACGAACACGAACATAGCACGCGACAACGAGATATTAACAATCAATATACGGGCCGCGATATACGAGTTTCAAAAACACCGCATATTCGCGCACATTTGTCGCATTAATAAACATACATATTTCATTTGAAAGCGGCCAATGAGCGAAAGACTTTCAGCCACTGGCGTCAAAAAGCTGACATTGCGCGATTTGAAAATAAATGTTCGAAGTTCAGAAAAAGTAAGCTAAAATCAGGAAAAATAATAGAATAATCGGGAGACGGGAAAATCTGTCGAAAATCAGGAATCTCCCACCTAAATCCGGAAAGTTGGCAGGTATGGGTCACGTTTGGATAATTCCTGGAAATTTCGGTTAGCATTTTGTCGTCCTTCCTTGTCGCGTCATAGCATGGTATCAACAGTTAGACTCCCGACACCCAATCCCAGGTTAATCAAAACCTTACATCTTGTTACAATCCACCACTGAATGTTGCTACTGCATCAAATACTCAGAAGTGTAGGGTATAAATGCCCATAAGCACTGTCTTGCGGATCCGACTCCAGATAACATTGTGTACACTCTCATTTGGATTTTGTGTCCAGCCGTGCAGACAATTCTTTAGTAGAACAGGGTGTGCCAAGTCCCTTTAGTATTTCCATCACAGCAAGAGGTAGACTGTGTGGATGGCAATACTTTTTCCAGTTATCAAGCTACTGTTCCACTTGCACCAGCCTTCAGGACCTACCGGACAAAATCCATGGCTGGGTTCGAGGACAGTGTGTGAAAACACAGAGCCCACAATCCTCTTTTGATAGCTTCCAAACTTTCCAATTTTTGTCTAATTGCTAGGCCATAGCAGTTTTGACGGTTGTCTATAGCTTAGCCGGTCAGTCTGTTTTTCCCACTGATTGGCTTGCCATCTGACAACTTTTGTCCCCTCACATTTGCCTTGAGTCGCCTCAGTCGTGATCCTGTTCTTTTCTGCACATGGCCCATCTTATTTATATTTACGGAATCCCCATACGGTCACATCATTACAAGCCTTGCTATCGCCATCACCTAAATAATTTATAAATCAAACATTACGCCACTGGATTGAACTCCTTCTGTCTTCATCGTCCAAACTGACTCCTCACAGTTGGCAACACAATCTTCTTTATGCGCATCTTTCATTCTCACTGGATATCTTCAGAATGTGGATATTATGTATACATCTACCACTGTTCCAGTGTCAATACTAGTGTCTGTTAATACTCCATCATGAGGGGTATGTCCTCTCCTTTGCCACATACCATCGAAGGCTACAATGAGGTTTCGAGGATTATCGCGGTCATCTGCCACTACTGATTCCTCAACTGCATCTTTCATAGATTGTATAACATCTTCTACAGCTGAACCTATCACATAACTATAATCTAGAAATTTCGCAGGTGGAGATGGTAAATTTAAAACACCACATAGCATATTTTCCTTTCCCAACGTAGCGAAGGCCAAGTATTCACACTGCACAAGTTTCTTTGTTCAGCTCTCACATTCACATTTACAGCTGGCGAATTATAAAATTTCACTGAATATTTCCAATATTTACAAACCATTTCCAGGTGCACTGCAATGCCTATTTCATTATGCACCATAATTTCTAGACCATTGCTACTGCACAGTATACACTACACTTGTTCGCTTAGAACAAAAGAAAGAATTGATAAATCAATTATTTAATTGGTTTCATTAACCTTGTTAGGCTGTTGTACACTCCTGTGAAAAACTTTTAGCACCGGGTATGTTAGTGAGGTTAGAAAACTCTGGATCCTCAACTTGTGATTGAAACGCACCTTCACTTCCACTATTAGTTATTTTAGCCTTCCTCTGCTAACACACATGCTTCTTAAAAACTCTTTTCTCAACTCTATGAATACTAAGCTTCAGAAATAATGTTAGAACAATATATAGACACCACACTGAAATAATAGAGATAACTCCGTCTGCCATGATGGCTAACAGGTGACAACTTTTCATGTATGAGTTATTTTAAAAATTAAAAGTAAATAATTCAAATATCATACAGAAATTATGTATATGTCATTTTAACACAGAGATTCCAAAGTTAACATTATATTTAAGTGATTAATATGATTTTTTACCCAATACCTCTATTATGGGTCCCCTTAAGCAATGTACGAGGAGGTAGTTGTACAGCTGAAAGAAGAAGAAACTCTTATGTCCGGCAAACATATATCTATTGAAATCCGCAGAAGTCTACTTTCCTACATAAAAGACAGCATATGCTTTGGAGTTCTGATCTTGTTCCACCACCATCTACATTGTAGCAAGTGCGTAATTAATTTTTGTAAAAGCCCTTGTTGTCGTTTGAGAGAAGCCCAGTGTTGAAGGTACTAAAAAAGATCTGATTATTGTTTGCCACCAGTCAGCAAGATCTGCTCAACCATGACAAATCTATATATATATATATATATATATATATACAAAAGAATATGTCCTGACTGACTGACTGATTCTCATTGCCGAGCCAAAACCACTGGGCATAAGGAAATTAAATTTTGAGGATACATTTATATTACAATGTAGATGCTTGCTAAGGGAGAATTTTTGCATGTTCCATCACTAAAGGGGTGAAAAGGGGGGGGTGAATATTTAAAATGAGTGTATCTATATCTCAAAACTTTAAAAGCTCACACATGTAAAAGTTGGTATTTAGAATCTCCTTTAAAAATAAAGAAATATGTATTATTTATTTTCGGAAAATCTCAATAGGAGGGGTGAAAAAGGGTGAAAAATGGGATGATTACCTTTAGTGAGGATACTTATATCTCAGAAACAGAAGATATTACAGACCTGAAAATTGGTATTTGGGATGTCGCTTAAAAATAAAGGAACACGTAAATTTTGTTTTGGAAAATCCAATTAATGGGGGCTAAACAGGAGTGACAAATTGGGGTGAATTTTTAGAAAGAATATATATATATCTACAGTACATCTCTGAAATGTAAAATGTTACAGACGTAAAAATTGGTATTTGGAATCTCCTGTATAAGCGAAGAAATACAGGTGATTAGTTTTCAGAGATTCTACTTAGGGGAACTAAAAAGTGGTGAAATTTTAAATGAGCATATCTACAGCATATCTCAAAAACTTAACATGTTACAGAAGTGAAAAAAGGTACTTTTATCTCTATTAAAAATAAACACGTACTTTTTGTTTTCAGAGAAAATGGAGTTGAATTGTTTTAATTAGGATCCTGATATCTCAAAAACCGAAAGATTTTGCAGACGTGAAAATTGGTATTTGGAATCTACTTTAAAAGTAAAGGAACACTAATTCTCGGAAAATCCAATGAAGGCAGGGGGTTAAAGAATTGAAAAATTAATTGAATTAATTTCATGAGGATACTTACACCTAATAAAAATTAAATTTGTTACAGACGTGAAAATAGGTATTTGGATCTCCTTTAAAAACAAACAAAAACAAGTTTTGGGGGAAATCATCTTGCGGGCGGGGGTGAAAAGGAGTTGAATTCCTTTTATGAGGACGCATATCTCAAAAACTGAAGATGTTAGATATCAAAAAGTGAAGATGTTAGAGTCGTGTTAATTGGTATTAAGAAGATCCTTTACTATTAAAGAAACAAGTATTTTTTGCCGGAAAATTCACTTAAGGGGGAGTGTGACAGGAAGAGAAAAATGTCAATTCTTTTTATGGAATATTTATACCTCAAAACATAAGGTAGCAGACGTGAACATTGGTATTTTGGAATCTCCTTTAACCGTAAAGAAACATGTCGTCTTTTTGTTTGGGGGGGGGGGGTAAATAAACTTAACAGTGGTGGGGTGAATAATGAGTTGTGACCAATTGATTTTACTATTCTGATTCTGATCATAAACCGATTATTTTTAATATTTCCTGGGTCCGTTTTCAAGAGCCATCTTTTTCTTTGGAGAACTTAAAGTTGGATTACCGTAGATTATCCCGGCATATAGATGAAAAAATATACAGATTTGAAATAAACTATAGGAATGATATTGACCGTGCAGTTGTTCGTCGCTATAGTAATAATGCACGGAAGTAAATCATTCTTATCGCCAGAAATTCCGCGCACTTGCCTATGTGCGACAATGGTGCTGGTCACATTGCCAGCAATGACAATGGCAGCAGATGTAATTTACCGCCAAGTAGCGGTATTGCATCTTGCTGCCTGGTTCTAGAACATATAATAAATAATAATAATAATAATAATAATAATAATAATAATAATAATAATAATAATAATAATAACCTAAACAGAACTGATATCACACACCCTAATAATAATAATAATAATAATAGCCGGCCCCGTGGTGTAGGAGTAGCGTGCCTGTCTCTTACTCGGAGGCCCCGGGTTCGATTCCCGGCCAGGTCAGGGATTTGTACCTCTACCTGAGGGCTGGTTCGAGGTCCACTCAGCCTACGTGATTAGAACTGAGGAGCTATCTGACGGCGGGATAGCGGCCCCGGTCTAGAAAGCCAAGAATAACGGCCAAACATGTATTAATTTGTTATAATTCAATACATTAACAGCTCTATTTGGCCTGATATATATTTTTTTCTTTGTTTGTATGTGAATATTAAATACTGGACATACCTGAACTTTAGGAAGATGTGATTTCTCATCCTTCAACATGCTGAACACATTAGGACTAACTGTTTTTCAACACACCTGTAGCTGAATTAGCCCTCTTCAGAAACTCAGAACTAAATTTTTGCTCAAAGCAATTAACTTGCTGAACTAATTTGAAGGTTAAAAGTTTCTCTGAAGTTTGTTCAGACAGCAAGGACCTGAACTGTGCTATAGCAAGCACCACCATCAGCTGAATTCCTGCCAATGCCCAATGAATATCAATCCTTCATTTTACCAGGTCTTTCTTCAAGCTGAAAGGTACAGAACTGGGAGTGCAGAATATCAATTTTTTCATCTGAATATTTTGTATGACTAGTCAGAATGTGCAGGAACTTGTTAATGAAAAATCTACGGCTAGAAAATGATGCCTTACTTACAGCAGAAATAATTGCAACTTGTGCATTAATTAAATCATCATTGAATGGAAATTTGTGTACATGTAGTCACATGAAGAGAAACACTTTTTATGCACTTTTCCTCAGACTTCAAACTGTTCACCAAAACAAAAGCAGAGCTGCCTATCATCTGATCACAATCACCCTTCTGATGATTTGGAATATGATAATCTACATCAAGGAGAGAGGAGGAGCTTTTGAGAACGTGTAGTTTCACCAACCTTGCCATCACATTCTTCAATAGTTCCTCCAAAACTGACTTCAGTAAGTGGATGTGTGGCATACTTGACTGAGGAGCTACATTTGGATTCTCAAGGATATCCATAAATCTTGAGAGAAAAAGGCAAAAAGATTTATGTAAATTTGATGAAAGGAACATGAACAGTCGTTATTCATGTGACAGAGCATGGCTCTTAGTATCATCAGTAGTTTCATTTTTTCAGGTGAAACCTTTTAACTGAGGAGTGTGGCGAAATGTTATGACAATGCTTCCAGACAAACAAGACACATCTGCACTTAGACTGTGCTCAGGAATTTTATAAGTCTTCAAACTTCCCAACTGAGAATCTTACTCACTATTTCACTCCTGAACAAAGTAACCAAGGGGTCCCACAGTAGCTAAATCCTATCTAAGAACAACTTCCTAGTGGTAACCATCGAGTACGCACATCCTTCAGAATTTTCCTGATCTCTGTGTTGTGTGAAGTCCAAAATTCTCTGAACTTTCCTTCCCTCTTTGCACTCCCTCCTAGATAATAAAAAAATCAATACTTTCATCTATATTTACAGGCAAGCATGCTGCACCCTTCTCTGCAGCAGGATTAATTAGGTGACAAGAGCAGCTTACAATGATTGTGCCACTATTTTCCTTCTTCAAATATCCTGCCACACCATTCTTTACTCCTACTGTTACTGGAGCATTATCACCACCAAGAGCAAGGCGGTTTTGTAATGATATGCAGAATTCCTGAAAAGTTGAGAGCAAAAGATTGGCAATGTTAGCTCCAGTAGCATCTCCTTCTAAATTAGGCACTGAGAATAGAAAACTCGGAATTTCACTGAGATCAGGCCTAAAAAAACTGTTATAACAATAGGATATATTTTCAAGCTGCTCATATTGCTACCATCAGTAGCAACGGAAAATGCATTCACCAGCAAATGTGATGAAAACTGTTGCCCTTTCTTCTACGCACATTTCTGAAAGGATAGAAAGTGTTTTCATTCTAGCACAGCCATATTGTTTAGGAAACATTTTGCGAAGCAAAGGCCACGCGTGGTCACCATACTTTACAGGCAGGTTATGTTCTACTATTAATGACGTAAACAAAGCCTCGGCATTCGTCACAGGATATACATCTTGGTTTCTACTTCACAAGCTCAGTAAGAGTTCCTTTCTACACACTGGATGCTCTACGTATGTTTCCTCATTCTCACATCTTTCAGTATATCACAATTTCCATCATGGGCAACTGAAATATCCCACTTACATATAGTAGAGAATGTGAATGTTAGTACCTTCCTGGATTCAATGAAGCATGGAAACTATTCACTACAACCGCCTTTAAACATTGCATCATATTTCTTTTTTTTAACATTTTGACCAAAACAAATATTAAAACATACAACCAAGAAGCACGACTTCATGACGTAACACGAGCACTTATGCAGCTCCTACCCCAGGTAGACGTCTATGGCGTGCTACTTCTCAGGTTAGGTTACTCCCTTGTGACTTCCAATTCCTATTATTAAGCTATTTGCATATTTGACTGTATTATAGACCAAAGAGGAGCCCATGCCTGGCCACTGTCCCACGTACTGCCATGCAGGTATGATTATTAGAACTACCATCGACCAGCCATAGTCACCTGTATATCGATAGAACGAGGAAACATGCAGGAGTTTAAAATGCATGAAAATTACTGAAACTGCTCTGAAAATCGGGGGATTGGTCCCAGCGATCAGAAGATCAGGATGAACGATGAAAATTCAGGAGTCTCCCGCTTAAATTGGGAGAGTTGGCACATTTGAGCATGTTATACCATACCGAGTAGGCCTGTACCAGTACAGAGTCACCGCTACAGTGTTAGCAGCCACTTGACAACATGGCGTAATGATGAGACAGAAGAGCGAATGTGCTCAGTTGCAATAGTTTGAAATATTTAAATAATTTCCAATGTATTCTAAGATAAAACAAGATGAACTTTTACAATCTACAAACATTGCTTCCTATGCGTGCTACTGGTGGTACAGAAGACTTAATAATTTGGAGAAAATCATTGTAGACGACATTTCAAATGATGAAAGTTAATCCAAACTGTACAGTGACAGTGAAAGAATGAAGGTAATTATATGGTTGGTAACAGGCAACCAACTTTGGAATTGTACTGAACAAATTCAGATAAATTTGCACAGATATCGTCAATAAAATGATATCCAGAAATAGGTATAATGTATTCTTAAAGTTGCAGGACATTTAGTTTAATTTTAACGTCTAGCTTTCTAAGAAATTAAGAATTTAACTATGACCCTGTAACTACTGGATTAGATTTGCAAAATGGCCATTTACAGAGATCAAACAACACCCGTGAGCATGGCACTGAATAGGTAACATAATAATAATATGATACTTCAGCTATTTCGTGCATGCATCTTAATTTGATTTCATCTACTGCCAGCTCATCAATTCCAATATTCCATTTTACATTAGGCCTACTAGAAGCCAGAGTAACCTGAAATACTCCTGGGTATCTAGTGCTGAGTTTTAATGTCAACTTCATAAAACATGAAGTTTTCATCCATCCCATGACACTGACGACCTCAGCTAGGTTAGAAGTCCTGATCCCGAGATCTGGAGGCTGACACTCACTACAGAGGGAGCATATTGTGTACGATTACGAGCGTACAATCTAATTGTGGTACTTACTTGTTTTCTTCTTTAAAACACGGGATGAGTTGACCAATTGTAGCTTCTTCTATCTTTATTTCTGACTTAACATCTGCAGCAGGCTATAAATAAGGAAAGTAATATAAGAAATACAAAGTAAGGAGGTTGCACTAAATCAAAATATACCACTCACATTTACACACACAAAAAAGAGACAGCCGAACGTGCGCACTAGACAACAACACAGCAAGGAGCAGAGCCTACCTCACGGCCGACTTGATGCATCATTCTAGCTAAGAGAGCACTGTATATATATGTAGCTGGCCGTGATTTCACAACACTCATGGGAAACAAAAGGAAGCTACGACCAAATAACCACCAAATATGTTCAGTTGCCAACTTACAAACACTGAAACGAGGAGGTTGACCAGTAATGCTCTAAGGGATTGAACATTTTCTTACTTCTGTCATTTTTAGTAAAATTTTTTTATTGTGATAATGTTGCTTTTCCGTAATAATTTCCCTTTGACCGTAATGCTGTAATCGTGAAGTGAAAACCGTAATCATTACGGACAATCCGTGATAGCTGGCACCTCTAGTCGTCATATTATCCACGGAGGTACCCCACTGGTTGTCTGACAAGGCAGGGAACCGAAGGTACATCAAACAATCTATGAATGCTATCCAAGCATATTCGAACCGGCTGCACTGCTCAGGGATAAGCAGCGTACAGACGACGGTTTCCATTTTGGAATATGTAAGGATAGCTTGGGTGGAGTGGTATTTGTTGTAAATTTGCAGCATAGGACAGAAGCATTTGCTGGTGCATCAGGTGTAAAGGCGGCACACACGATTCAGTGAGCAGGCTAGCAATGGGGCTTGTACGAAAAGCTGTGGTGGATGCCATTCAGTTTCGTAACAACACTTTGCCTTGCTGATCCATATTCTACACTGCCATGCTCTAAGCTGGATGAAATAAATGACCTATAAAATCGTAGGAGCACTGTTTGGTCAGCCCCCCTAATTAGTACTGCTAAGAAACTGCATAATACTCAACTTCTCAGTGGATTGCACTTTTAAATGCCGCACATGTGGTTCCCACGATAATTTTCTATCGAAATGCAGCCCAAGAAATTGGTAAGGGTCCACTACGGGAAGAGTGACATTTCCTAACTAAGGCTCAGGTTGCGAGTGAAGTGTGTGCTTCCAGCAAAAGTGTACAACAGACGTCTTTGCGGAGGAAAGCCAAAAGCCATGTTCTTAAGTCCACTGTTCCACTCTCCTAATAGCTTGCTGTAACTGTCGCTCTGCAACTGCCATATTGTGTGAGCTATAATGCAGAGTAAAATCACCCACATATTGCAATGGTATTACTACTGAACCAGCAGCAGCAACAATACCGTTTGTGGCAATCGTGAACACAATGACACTAAGAACTGATCCCTGTGGTACTCCATTTTCCTGAACATGATATTGCGAATATGCCTCCCTACTCAGACAAGGAATAGACGGAGTAATAATAATCATGTTATTTGCTTTACGTCACACTAACTAGTTTTACGGTCTTCGGAGACACTGTGGTGCCGGAATTTAGTCCCACAGGAGTTCTTTTACGTGCCAGTAAATCAACAGACACGAGGCTGTCGTATTTGAGCACCTTCAAATACCACTGGACTGAGCCAGGATCGAACCTGCCAAGTTGGGGTTAGAAGGCCAGCGCCTTAACCGTCTGAGCCACTCAGCCTAGCAATAGACGGAGTGACAAAAAATTTGCAATAAATACCGGCAAGTTACCTCTGAATCGCATTGATGCAGGACTGAAAGGGTACCATATTGCCATGTGGTGTCATAGGCCTTTTCTAAGTCAAAGAAAACAGCCATCAAATATCGTTTGTGGAGGAATGCATCCTGGATAGAACTCTCCGGCATACCAAGTGGTCAGTGGTCGAGCGAGCAGCTCAAAAACAACATTGATACAAAGACAAAAGTCCTTGTTTCACCAGACATCACACAAGTCAGCGATCTACCATGCTCTCAAATAGCTTACAAAAACATTACGACAAATAGGTCCGTAACTTCCTGTGTACTTAGGATTTTTGTCAGGCTTGAGGACAGAAATGACTATGCCCTCTCGCCACTGGGATGGAAACTCACCTTCTATCCAGATTCAGTTAAACACACAAAGGAGATATAACAGACTATCCTCACTAAGGTGTTTCAACATCTGGTTATGGACAATGTCTTGTCCAGGAGATGTGTCCTTGTAAAGCATGAAGGCACTCTGGAGTTCCCACTCCATGAAGGGTACGTTATAGTCCTCTGAAGCTAGGGTGGCAAAATTAAGGTGATGACATTCTGCCTCCCGCTTCAGAGTGAGGAAGTCATGATGATAATTCCCAGAGCCAGACACATCCGCAAAATGACTGGCAAGATGGTTAGCAATCGAGAGCGGTTCAGTGAGGATACTGCCTGCAATGGAAATTCCCGGTACAGAAGATGATCCTTGGATAGCCAAAATACGTCGAAGGTTAGTCGACAATTGAGATGACGGAGTATGTGACGTCATAAAAGGCAGATATCTCTCCCATGAAGCTTTCTTACTCTGTCGAATAAGAACTCCAGTCTTGGCATGGAGTTTCTAAATGTTACCAAATTGGCTACGGTAGGCTGCCTACGATAGCGTGTATGAGCGCAATGGCATTCTTTGATAGCTGCTGCAAATTCTTTGTTCCACCAAGGAAAGAGTTTTCGGCAAAGTGTCCCTGAAAACGACGGAATGGACTCCTCAGCAGCAGCAAGAATAACTTGTGTTATGTAATTGATATTGCCGTCTATGCTCTGCCTCGTCTCTTCGTTAAAGACAGCTAGTGATGTGACCTTTGGCCAATCAGCATGTTTAGGAATTTCTGTTTCAACAAAGTAGGAATAATGGGTAAATGGTCACCGTCATAGAGACCACCATGTGAATTTCACCAGAACAAGGGAACCAGCATTCGGCTGCGAGAGAATGTGCTGTAACGTATACTGAAATGAGTTGGTTTACCTGTATTCAAAATACATATATCCAGCTCTATTACTAATGTTTCCAACTCCCCTCCCCTGGCGTAAGGTGTTTCAGAACCCCATATAGGGCATCGGGCATTAATCTCCAAATGGGAGGAATGGAGGTGGAAGGTTATCTATAAGATCATTTACATGATTTACATTAAGAGGCCGGCCTGGTGTAAAATAAACATTACACACTGTTGCTATTACAGGCTGCAGTACGCAAACTGCTACAGCCTCCAGTGGGGTTCTTAGAGGAACCTCTTTGCTATAGGTATCAGAACAGACAAGAATGTCAACGCCACCAGAAGACCGGTTAGTATAATGTCGTTCTGTCGAGAATAGTCTGAAATTTCTCAAGACCGTATAATGACATAGTCTGAGATTAGTTTCCTGAATGCAGACTATACTCACTAATTCGCTAGCGCACCTCAGGAAGATGCCCAAAATAACAGTAAAAATTCCACTGTAGCAGTGACATAGTGTGGACTAAGAGAGGATGAGTGTTAAGTTATACTTAAAACCTAAGCACTAACATCAACATCTACATCTGTACATGTAGAGGAAAGCTTGATGTCTATCCCATCATCCATGGACAAGGGGACCAATGCTGAGAACTTCACACTTCTTTTGCGAGCAGGCTTAGGAGCAGACATACCTGCTGGTGCTTATTCATACCCTCGAGATGGAGGGCATGATTTTCCGTTTGCAGCAGAAGTGCGGGAGCGCCTGACAAGGGTGCTCCACTTCTTCACTTTTTTTCTTGTTT
This sequence comes from Anabrus simplex, assembly GCF_040414725.1. Taxonomy (NCBI): domain Eukaryota; kingdom Metazoa; phylum Arthropoda; class Insecta; order Orthoptera; family Tettigoniidae; genus Anabrus; species Anabrus simplex. Next base: position 447,864,088 of record NC_090269.1, read on the forward strand.
AGACGGGTTGAGAAATATTTTACCGGCCCTGTTCGACAATGCCACCTCCACCAGTGTGTGGGAACGGCTTTCGCCGACCTCTTGCTGGCGGGAGAACTGGCTTCCCCACTCGCCCTGCTGCGCCAGCTTAGGAGTCCCAGCCGGTACACACTTCTTGGTGGTCGAAGGTGGGGTGGTCCCCCCCTTCCAGCTTTGCTCACAGGAGGAACAGCCGCCTTGGGAGCAGCAATCGTAACAGGTTTAGAAGATGTAAATGATGAACCTGGAAGACTCTGTGCTCTCTTCATGTAGTCTAGCATCATGGCGCGTGCATTCATAGAATTGAACTTACGGCGCGCTTCCTGGTAGGAAAGACCACCCAGGGTCTTGGTCACATGGATCTTCTTCTCACCGAGGTAAACCGGACAGTTCCAGTTTCGGGGTGAATGAAGACCAGGGCACTTAGTGCACCTGTAAGGAGTTGCGCCACATGTACCACGTACAGACTGATTCGAGCAACGAGATACCATATGCCGGAACCTCTGGCATTGATAGCAGTGCAGGGGAGGTGGGATGTGATGCCCACATCGCAGCGATAGGTTGTTACCTTGAATTTTACTGGTAACACTGACAATTCGAAGGAGACAATGAACGCACCCATAGCAACGTCCTCGCCGTTGACTGTGCATGTAATACGCTGGACGTGTGTCATGATATGGTGCTTCATATACTCCAACTCATCGTCAGTGTTCACAATCAGATCGCAGTGGAAGATCACTCCACAACCCAGAGTCAAGGTGTTGTCCTCTTCCACTTTGATGGGATTATCACCAAAGTGGTCGCACTTGAGCAACCGATCAGTTTGCATGGCAGTGCGCGTTTTTAGCAACAAACCAACATTGCACATTTTTTCAGATATTCCAGTTTGCTGTAGACACCTTCTATGTGCCTAATAAACTAAATAGGCCTTATGATCATGAAGTCACTCCCATCAGTTCTGATAGCAACCAGAAACCTAGGGAAGCTGGATCACATTCCTACACGCAGCACTTCTTCCCAGGGGGTTGAACCCCTCAAGGAATCAAAAGTTAAAGACTTTGACAGGAAACCACCTTGAGCAGGCTGAAGAAATTTAGAAGCCATGTCCGAAATCATCCTTCCCGAATGACACCCACTCCGATCAGGGGACTCCATAGCCAAACCTAGGAGCCAAGGCAATACCCACCTGGTCGTAGCAGGCATTGCGTGGGGTCCGATGTTGGACAATGCCTAATATGGAATGACTGAGGTAATCAGCCCTAGATTCCCGTCCTCCTATCACCTGCAATAGCATGTACCCCATAGTGTGTACAGAGTAATAAATGTATTCAAAATTTTTTTTAAAATTAATAACATGTCCTGGCATTTGTCTGTGCGGGGACCTGTGTTGTCAGGTGGATACTACTGCACAGTTACATAATAAATTAAGAAAAATATTACTGCTGGACTGCACTAAAACCTGAAGATTAAAAGGACTCATAATTGGCCCTAAGGAAAAAGACATCACGGGCCAAAAATATCTCAAAAAATAATATCCCCGCCAGTATGTGACCAAACAATGCAGCATAACCTTGGTTTTACATAACCTACATTTAGCATAAACCCGCACTTAAAAAAAAGAAATTTCCAGCCCCTAAAATTATTCCACAAGAGCATTAAATTTTATATTCGAAGTAACATAATTCACAATGGGACAAAAACTGCATTAAGCACTAAGGAAATGTTAAAATTCGCAAATATTGATTTCTATTCATTTTGGTTATGGGAAATTAAAAAACCTATGAAAAAAGACGGCATAAGGGTAAAGTGAGATATCAGACTCTGATACACATGCTACTGCGGCCGCTGTAATACAGTAAAAGAGAACACCCATTTTAATGCCAGTGTTACTATGCCTTTTGAAAACTTCTATATTAATCTGGGTAATGTTCTTCCGTTACAATAAGAACCCTTTTACTGATTCATCTGTCATTACAGGCAAATTTGGCCGTGTTGGCTTTTATCTGTTATCAACATTAATATACTATACACTCTTCTCCAGTGTTTATATTGAATGTGATCAATCATCTTCCATACAGATTCCTCGCTACGCACGAGCGAGTCGATCCTGAGCGAGCCAGAGCTCTCCTCAGAACTCTGACTGGTGCAAATAAACATAGGAAAAACCTGAGAAGAACATGTTATTGCAATGAGTGCAATGACAGAAGTAGTTAATTCCTTATACAAAAAGGTTAAAATAAACGACTGCTTAATTTTAAAACTGTGCACTGAAATAAAATAAGAATGTGATATTTCTCCCTCTCAAGATAAAGCTATGTTCATAACTAATTTCATAGGTTAGGTTATGCAATTTAGCACCTTATTAAATTACAGAAAGGCTGTTCCCATGTAAATTCATGGTGAAAAGGTTATCATTATTGTACAGGGAGCTTGAAGTATGATTTCATAATATGTGCATGGTAAACCTAGGTTAGGTGATGCCGTCTGAAGTAAGAGAATGGAAATGTTTGCCTCTGGAGTGATGCTATTACAATTTTTAAGAATAAAACTGAATATGCTTGTTGAAACTCTTGGAATTAGAAAATATGTGCTAATGAGTAAGTCGCTGCTTGGAAAACATCCACGAAAATGTTTATGTTTCATACCTATTTTAATGTGCTTTTGTACAAGATTGGTATCTCTCCAGACCTTTGTAGAAAATAACACATAATGTTATAAGAATGACCTTCAACCGAAGTGGTTTTGCATTCACCAACAAAAATCTGTCAAAGGGAAGAGTTAACCATGGGCTCACCATTATCACGAATAATAACGAACATATTCCTTAATAACATAGAAAACAATTTCTTATCGAACCAAGAGACATAGATGGAGGCCATGTTTTAAGAGCCATGCAACTATACCAACCAGCAAAATGAATGGATCACTTGAATTTTCTAACTAAAAAGCATGATAAAATGTGAAATATTTGTTTTATTATTTACATTGATCATTTCAATGAAAAAAATATGTAAGCCGGTTATTGTTACCCTTATTTACTTAGATAATTTTTTCATGAAAATAATCACTGCAAGTAATGAAAAATGCTTTATTTATTTGAAAATTCAGGTGATCCATAAATTTACTGGTCACTGTAAAAGAAGCTACAGAGCTGGTTACAAATAGAGGTTTAGGGAAGCACCTAGTTAATTCACAGAGGCTTGCAGACTGAATGCTAAATGGCGCAACAATGTACGATGAAGATGCATATATGAGATTATGATCCACCAACTTGCAAACATATTTCCTTATGTTCCTTCAGCAATTATTCAGTTGGGTTCAGCAAATAGTACATGTCTGCTATCTGATGATAGAGCAAAGAAACAAATTCATTAGGGATCCCTAAGCAGTTATTTATTTGATAAATTGATTTATACCAGGTTAGTTGGCCGTGCAGTTAGGGGCAAGCAGCTGTTAGCTTGCATCCGGGAGACAGGGGGTTCAAATCCCACCGTCGGCAGCCCTGAAGATGGTTTTCCGTGGTTTCCCATTTCCACCCCAGGCAAATGCTGGGGCTGTACCTTAATTAAGGCCATGGCTGCTTCCTTCCAATTCCTAGGCCTTTCTTGTCCCGCCGTCACCACAAGACTGATCTGTGTCAGTGCGACGTAAAGCAAATAGCAAAAAAAATGTATTTATTTATTTATTTATTTATTCATTTATTTATTTATTTTCAAAACACAATCTGAGCCAAAGATATTTATAGTGCAATACAGGTCTCTTGCTTAGTTAGCAGGGGCAGTTTAACACAAGAGTAATGTTCAGCACAAACCATACAAAGTTGTAACTACAGTACATTATATAGGGTATATATCTTCTTAAATAATATGTGATAGTATAACTTATGTTAATACAAGCAAAGATCTCTGGAAAAGATGTGTTTTCTACTGAAACCTCAATCTACGATAAACCGCCATTTAGGGTACAAAATATTAGGTTCCTGTAAAAACGTTAGAGGTTAGAGGTTCTATGGGCGACTCAAATCAAACACAAATACATGAAGGTAGGGCATACTAAGTTATTAAAAGATGCAGCATAATCAACAATGTTAAGGATCAAAACTGGAGTGACCAAAGTCAAAACCGGCTAAAGCCACACATGATAAAGGAAAACAAACATCCTCTTATAGGATGATCATAGCCAGATGGTAACCATTGCAAAAGAAGTACAGGACACAGACTATCAAAATGAAACAGGGAAATAGCAAATAAACTTAGAGATTCTCTGTGACTCCATGAAGAACTCCCTTGAACTTTTGATAGATATCACAGTAATGCAAGAAGGCTCCCACAAAATCCTTTGTCATCATTTTTCATGTCAGTAGCCTGAACAAGAAATAATACAAGGAAAGACATGAATTTAAATTCAAAGAGGCAAAAGAAAATAGGTACGAGTTGGAACTCCCGCGCCATCATGGGTCACCAACGATATACCCGTTCGTTAACAGAATTTCCAAAATAATATATTGAAAACAGAGTCCACAACTCCAAGCATACAGTGAAGTCAGTCAAAAATAACATACATCAAAATGCACGAGCATTTCAATCTCTAGAACCTACAGCCAGCTACTTTATATTAACACTGAAGGTAATAAATATTAAGTAACCAAACATTAAACTATCCCTGGGAACAGTGGTTATACAATGTCAAAAACTACCCACCAATTCCAACAACAATAAATGACATCCAGGATCCCATCAGCACTCATCTGAAGAGCACCGACATGCTACAAAGTGTAGGAGCCCTAGAAATTATCATCTAGAGGTGTCGTGCAATGAAAGAGGAATACTACAAAACACCTAAAAAACTGCCTTGCAAATTTAGAGAAGTTATGTTTCTTGTTATGTAATGAACATTATTTCTTATGAAATACTTCATAGACTGAAATTTTTAAAGTTTGATTAATCATTTAGAATAATCCTGTATATTAACAAACTGAAAGAATACTACATTTTAAGATATCACTTCCAATATTAGCACTATTTTTTATATAGAGTTGTTAAACAAGCACAAAATTCTAATCAGCGTAAGGTAATCTGGAATGATATTTACAAATGATGTACTTGCTGTTCCTTCCAGCCAGACCGGTTCCTCCTTGATCTGTACTTTCTGGTCCATTGCACACAGCAACTGTAGTATTTAAATGAACTGGAATGGTTAGATACTTCCACAAACTTTCTGCTGAAACAAGGAACAGAAAATGCATAACATTAATATTCTTATCATTGTTAGGGTAATTAGGTTATAGACTAACCCAATAAACAAGCAGGCCTGTAGCTTTCCGACATTATCTATTTCTTCGTCACACATTACTTCTGGTCTTGAATAGAATCCAAATCACGACAACATGGCTTCTAATTCTAACATCAAATAGGAACCTTGGTGAGAAATAAGTGATAATGCCACTACATTATCAGAGGTCTGTTAACTGGTTTAATACAGATCTCCATGTCACCATATCATATGCTTACCCACTCACATCTCCATAATATTATATCCTCCGTCTATTCTAACCTGCACCATGCCCTTACCAAAACCCTAACCAATTACTTACTTTTGAAATCATCTAAATCAGTTCTGGGTTTCTCAACATTCATCCTATCGATCTCTTCTTCAGGTCAACTTTTGAAAAAATCTTTCTCCTCTTATCAACCGTGTGCACTATCTCTGTGTCTGCAAATTGCGCTCTCCATCTGACTTTTGAAACATTATAGTAACATCACATTTCTTACATTTCTAAGCTATTTTTTTCTTTCTGTGTCACATAATATCTATGACTAATTCCATACAGTGAACCCTCCAAACTGATGTGTTCAAAAATATCTTTATAATATGAGTATCTGTACGTGAGGTGAACAATGGTCTCCTATTATTATAGTAAAACACTTCAATAATGGGTATTGGCCTTAAGTGTTACTCTTGAACAGTGTCCTAAGATGGAGTGTTTATCTGAATACAAGGGAGTTCTTAATATTATCCACTCGAGTTCTTGGACACAACTTGAAAAATGAAGCTAGAAAGATGTGTTACGAAGGATGTATACCACTGAAATAACAAAACACAGCCAATGGACATATGAGTATTTTTTTCACAAGTTGTTTTATGTAACACCAACACAGATGGGTTTTATGGCAAAGATGGGATTGGGAAGGGCTAGGAAAGGGAAGGAAGAAGGAGTAACTTCACTATGGTAGCATGATGGTAAAGCAATAGTTGGAAATGGGTGAACAAGCGGTTGTATGAAGAGGTTCACAGAGACATCCCTTTCCATACAAATGGATGGATTTGATCTACATTTACAGCGGGACTATGTGTAAAAGGAAAAGGTGATGTCTGCCCAGCTACTCCAGAAATAGACATTACATAGGCTTTTGTGCTTATGCCGTGTCAAGAAAGTTAGGTAAAATTCTTTAAGTTTTGCAGAGAACTGTGCTCTGCATCATCAGAGGAAAATCTCTACTGTCCATGAGAAAGGCTTCCTAAACAGATGATTCTCTGTGAAATGTAAAGAATTTCACCTTACTCCAGAAATGTTATGAATTTCCAAGAGGTTGGAACAACTGGGAGAAATGAAGAATTGAGATGCTCTGCATCAACATGAGGGACGAGAACCTGTATTCTACTATGAGAGGTGCTTTAATAACTTCTAGGAATAATTTGAATTGAAGCAGAGTTCTGAAACATACAGTAACAGAGCATTTTATCTTGACCTACTGTTATCTCTTCTACCACAATAACTTTCTGACATTTACCTTCTAGCTGCAATATCTACACACCACTGAGAGCATAATCTCTCGATATATGCTATAATAGTGGATGGAATTGAGATTGTGGTGCTGAATTAGACTGGTGGATCACTCATTCAGCTATTGTACATTTCCTGAGCAAGGAGATGAAAAGACTACCTTTATTACGGCTAAACCGAGTGCTACACCGGTATTAAGTTTATCCATTGAACTGTAGGTAATACTGGAACGCTGACTGTATGGGAGTGAAGTGCGGCTTCCGGTGCGACTAGCTGTACGGCAAGAAGGCATGACTGACGTATATGTACATGCGACGAGACAAAAGTATCTTAACGAATTTTAAACATTTAGGCAAATTTCACGTGATTTACGGCGAAATATACATTTCAGAGGATTAATAGCAATTTGAAACTGAAAATAGCTAGTAGTATTGGATAAAATGAAAATATATTCTAGGCCTGATTAATCTCAAACATTTTTCTTTGAGAGACCAAATACAGTAAATGCGTATTCATACACTAAAAAAAAACCTGGCGCAATGGGCTCGAAGGGCCAGGGCCTAACAAGCGACCGCTGCTCACCCCTAAGGCCTGCAGATTAGGAGAAGCATGGGGTCAGCGCGACGAATCCTCTCGGCCGTTATTCTTGGCTTTCAAGGCCGTTACACTAGAAAGGCAATAAAATAGACGCCATACAAACAAAAGATATGCATAAAAATTATAGCCTAGTGATTTTAGACGGGAAATATCTGTGAATGATGATCCATTGAAAATACATTGTATTCAGTTTCTGAACCATATTTATTATCAGGACAAAGTCAGCATTTGTATGCGTGTATATATACATACATACGCAATTTAACATTGGAATATACACTTAATAAACAAAATATATACACTTTACAAAATAATCAGTCACCATTGATCTGCATTTAGGCCACTTATCCAGGTGGCAGATTCCCTATCAGTTGTTTCCCTAGTATTTTCTTAAATGATTTCAAAAAAGTTGAAAACCTATCGAACATCTCCCTTGGTAGATTATTCTCTCCTCTTCCTATAAATGAATATTTGCACCAATTTGTCCTCTTGAATTCCAACTTTACCTTCATACTGTGATCCTTCCTACTTTTAAAAACACCACTCAACGTTATTCATCTACTGACATCATTCCACACCATCTCTCCAGTGACAGCTCAGAACATACCCCTTGGTCGAGCTGCTCTTCTCCTTACACCTAAGTCTTCCCAGCCCAAAGTTTGCAACATTTCCATAACACTCACCCTTATCTGAAATCTCCCAGAACAAATCGTGCTTTTATTTCAAATTTTTCCAGTTCTCAAATAAAGTAATCTTGCTGAGGGTCCCATATACTGGAACCATACTCTAATTGTGGTCTTACCAGTCACTTATGTGCCCTCTCCTATACATCCTTTTTTTTTGCTAGGGGCTTTACGTCACACCGACACAGATAGGTCTTATGGCGATGATGGGATAGGAAAGGCCTAGGAGTTGGAAGGAAGCGGCCATGGCCTCAATTAAGGTACAGCCCCAGCATTTGCCTGGTGTGAAAATGGGAAACTACGTAAAACCATCTTCAGGGCTGCCGATAGTGGGATTCGAACCTATTATCTCCCGGATGCAAGCTCACAGCCGCACGCCTCTACGTGCACGGCCAACTCGCCCGGTCCTATACATCCTTACTACAGCTGAATTTTTTGTTATTTCATTTCGTACCATTAGGGGCCGATGACCTCGATGTTAGGCCCCTTTAAACAACAAGCATCATCATCATCATCATCATCATCATCATCATCATCATATCCTTACTACAGCCCTTAAATACCCTCACATTCAATATTCTTCAGTGCAGTTTGAAATTTTAATCCAACTAAAGACTTCAAAATGTTAGAAATTAATATGCATACCTGTTTACGAGGGGTGGAGGTGTATGTGTGAGCAGGGGTGAGGGTGGGGGTGGTTCTCACGAGGGTACAGATAGGCCCTGATGTACGCTTTAAATATCCATGCTAAGTAGTACATGAAATGGATATACTGGCAACAAAATAGTCATTAAACTTTTTACAACCTCTATACTATATCATGCATCCTGTTAACGTATCACTATAATACAGGTGGTGAACGAAAAAAGGTGGCACCATTCAGTTCCTCTAACACTACAAGAGTTGCCATAAGCTTTATACAAGAATTGCTTTTTTTTGCCATAACTCACTAGCCTAATGAATAAAAGACAGCACTTGTATGTGTGTATAAATACACACACAGTATACGTCACATTGAAATATACCATAGGCTACACCTAATAAACAAAATATTGCACTTTACAAAACGACCACACATTCAACATTCTTCAATGCTGTTTGAAATTTTAATCCAACTAAAGACCTCAGAATGTTAGAAATGAATATGCAGACCTGTTTACGAAGGGTGGAGGTGTATGTGTGAGCAGGGGTGGGGGTGGGGGTGGTTCTCACGAGGGTACAGATAGCCCCTTATGTATGCATTAAAAATTCATGCTACAGTAGTATATTAAATGGACATACTGGCAACAAAATAAGCATTAAACTTTTTACAACCTCTATGCAACATCATGCATCCTGTTAATTTATCACTATAATACAAGTGGTGAACAAAAACGCTGGCACCATTCAGCCCATGTTTAGCCTACACATGCAGTGGCTAAATATTATTTTTGTTCTGTTTTGCTCTAACAGTAGAAGAGTTGCCATGAGCTTTATACAAGGTTTGCTTTTTGCCATAACTCACTAGCCTAATGAATAGATACTTGTCTGCAATTTTCCTGAGGATTTGTAATTCATGTAGCTCTTCACAAAGGTATTCACTATCCACTGGATGTGAGAAATGGAAAGGCAAGTTACCTCCAGTACTTAACTTAATTACCACTGACTGGACAATAATTTTGTCTAGATTGCTAGCATTCATATGCTAACCTAACACAACTCTCAACCTAAATTCCTTCTCTGTGCACTGAATTATTCCTAGAACATCTGGAGATGGTTCAATTAGCTTACCTCTCAAAACATGCTGCACAAAACTGTAATTAGTTTTATGGGGAACTGCAAAAGAGTGATCAGGGAAACTCTCAGATTGTCTTATTACCATTTCTCTACAACAAGAGCAAGTGAGGGACTTCAAAAGCCTCATCACAATGTACCCTCCAATGTAACACAAAAATATTGTCCTGAAATGCAGACAATTGCATGCAAAGCAAATATGAATATTCTTCTTCTATTCCTGTGTCATTACTCACATTACATACATTTGAAACTGTTCTTTTCTGTGAACAAAATTCAAAAACAGAACCCAATTGAACTGAGTCAATATTCAAACAATTCCCAGCAGCAGTTACACTGTTTCTAAACAACAACCTTCTTAATGCCCATTTGAACTGCAGAGTATTGGGATTATTATCCACCCACCACGAGCTCGAATGCAGGAAAAGAACAACTCAATATTGTCCTGTGAAAACTTATATGTCAGTAGATATTTAAATGGATTTTGTGCTCTTGTGAGCAATATTCTAGCAATGAAACTTATAGAAGTGGCAGCTATAATAAACCCCACACAGAACATTTTACGAGCATGGCACAGAAGTGGTACACCCTCAATCTTTAAGGACCTCAAGTAATCGCAGGTTTCTGTGAAGCATTTTACCCGATACTGTTCCCCCTGAATGAGCAATGGCTGTTTGTAAACCTTCTGAAATGGGTTCCTTGAGTTAAGCAAATCAAAAAGTCTGTCGATCATGTATATAAATTCTTCAGTTGCTTCACTGTCTGCAAAGAAAGGATGAGCCTGTTTTCTTAAAAATGAAATTGCATCAGCAACACCAGAACTTAATGTCTGCACAGCAAGTTGTACATTCTTTTTTTTATTTCCCCATCTAATGTGTGCACCACTAAGATTAGCAAAATTTAATCCCTCATTCTCCTGAATTTCATTTAATTTTTTAATGTACTCCCATTTTATATCATCCTTAACGGAGAGGGTATTCCTGGCCAACTTTACCATATGGCATGGGTCAAAAATAACAAAAATAATACCCATTTTAACATGCTCAAAGCTACAACTATTCACTATCAAATCTATTGTGCAAACAAGTTGTTTAATTGTTTGTACATTAGTAGAAGTTCCACCTCAGGTTAGGCCCCACACTTTAACACCTATTTCATGTAACATTGTAAGACACACATTTATCATCTGACACTGTATTTCTGATGATGTTTTGTTAATCAGAATGTAACCCACAGGACACCTGAAGTTGTGTGTAAGTGACACTAGCATTAATACAAGAGCTTCCGATGGCAGTTCATCCTCAGAACCTAAAATTTCACCACAGTCCACATAGCCAGAATATTTGCCCTTAGCCCAGTCCCATACAGTTTGTGTGCATCTATCACAAGGTTACAGTCTTTTAACCAAGGTTTCTCATCAATATTCCCTTTCAGATACAAAAATACCTCTTCTGAATAGCCTGGCTCACAGTTCAATTTGGATATATCCAAGCCCTTGTTGTTGATGGGTGGGGTAAATGAAACAAATCATGGAACTTTGAACGAACAAACCTAAAAGCCTTCGGTGAATAGAAATACAGTGTTGAGGCAAACTGCTTCATGACACTTGTGTAATGCCACCTGTGCTTAGCATTACCTTCATTTGTGAAAGCATTCATAAGAACTTCAAGGGGGAAGCCTTCAAACCTTGATTCAAGCACAGAAATGACACTATTTGATGAATTTGCAGATTTCAGTTCTTTGAGGAGCAGTTTCATATTGCTGATCTTCTTGTTCCTTCGTCCAAGTTTTTCTTGCAGCAGCTTAGTTTTTTTCTTCAGAGCTACCTTCCTTGGTGAACCTGGAGGTTTAGGTAACTTAGGAAGAGAATCAGATGCAACATGATTTTCTTCAGCACAGAGGTTGGATGCTGAGTTGGTGCGCTGCTTTTCATCCTGTAAAGTAAAATATGTTTGCATCAAACACAATTTTTTCTACTTTTATTAAACATTCTCCTTAAATAGTATAGACCTAACTCTCCATCTGTCTGAAAATTTGATGATCGAAGAATGTGTACAATTTAACATGAGCATTTCAGCACTTTACGGAATGGAACTTTTAACATCAAACGTGAACATACCTTTGACCCTGTGTTGGGGTTTAAGGGGATACTTACAGTCTATGATAACATCAAATGATATGTCCCGTCAGATTAAGGTAACACAGAAAAAAGTACTCTTTCTAACTAGATGTTGAAATTCTATTTTCAGTGCAGTGGAATGTTCCCTGTAGGCCTACTGCATATTTGAGATGTGAAACTACTACAGCCTAAAAATATAATAGCAAATAATACATACCTCAACTGGTACTTGCCGCTGAATAACTCTACGTCTTTTCTTGGGTGGGTGAAGCAGATGATTTGGAAAATTGAAAATTTCAGGTACTGCATAATTTTTAAGAAGTGGTTTGTTTCTATCTGTACCAAACATGTAGCAGGTCTCAGAAAAGTGGTCACTACAGATAAAACTGTATTTTGTTGGAGTCCAGTCTTTTCTTCTCACAGCTATAACCCACTTCTTTAATATTTACGGACGTTTCCATGGAAATCTCTAATTGAAGTTATGAATTCTGTAACTCATTCCGACTATAACCTATAAAACGTAACGTACGACATTTAACATGCCAAAATATCATGTAAGATATCTCCATAAACATAGAATACTTAATGACAAGAGCCAAACCGGAAGAAAATAGTACTTATCGTTGAAAAATACCATATTTATAGCTTTGCAGTGAGGTAGTGCTTAGACTGCTTACCTGTGGAAATGAAGCTTTTGTGAGTTCACATCTGTTTTCTTCTGCTGCCTGTTAGTGCAACCATATGCTACACAAGAAATAGGCATCATGAATGCATCACAAATTCGATGTACGTTCAGATATTACAAAAAAAGATCCATCAAACACAACACATCATCTGACTTCCAGACTCTGTATCTTGTCAACTTTGCCGTACACGAGGGGGCGTGACTAGCCAAGGAACAGGAAGCAGTTTTCTGCGAGCGCTACCACGACAGTCAGCATTCTTCTTCTTCTTCTTGGTTAGTTTTTGGACATCGTCGTAAGACGCTACGTCCAGTCACTGGTTTGCGGAATCAGTAATGTCTGGGAGAGGTACCAACATTAGTAGAAAGTAGTACACTACAGGATAGTAGGGTGAGCTATGTAATGAAGCGAATGACAGCCGGAAATAATAAAACTGAGGAAAATACCAATAATATGGAGACTAAACTATCTAGGAGAACACAAAAATACGGGAACACAGGGTTCTAATGCTTCACGTCTGTGTGGTCTACCACGACGTCTTACTACAAACAAACTCGACCGGACCACAAATAAGGGTTGGGATACGAAAGTTCGTACCTATAGGGAAGGAAAAGGTTATAATTGGATGTTACAAGTAACTAAAAAATTGAGTATTAAGTCTACAACGCGAAAAGTCGGTGGAATCACTAAACACGAAACATTTAACGGCAGTTGGTAACCCGCCTGAGGAAGCTTAGCTAGGAAGTCGTGACGGTGATGTTCATATGTCTGGCACTGAAAAAAAATATGAATGACAGTACCCACGGCCCGATCACATGGACAAAAGTTACTTTCGATAAGATTAAGGCGATAGAGATGAGCAGGCGTACACACATGATTTAAGCGGAAACGTATGATTGTAGGAATATGACGCCGAGTGTAGTAACCAACGGCGAACCACGGTTTAGGAAGAATATCAGGCAGAATCGTGAAGAAATGCTTACCTTTCAACGGAGAAGTTCAGCGCCAGTGCCCATCACTGATCGTGGAGGACGTGACGACAGTGTTCCCATAAGGCTGTGTGTAAATCTGCGTTATAGTAGACCAATCCAGAACCCTGGGCGGCCTCGTGAGCTAGGATATCCGCTGTGACGTTGCCGTGTTTTCCAGAATGGCCCGGAAGCCATGCGAATAATACTTGAAAATGACGGAGGGACAAGTCTGAACGTAATATACGGAAATGTTGAATGTACCAAATATTGGAATGTTCGGGATTGTCTAAAGCCATCAAGGTGCTTTAGTAATTAATACAAATGAAAGCTGGGAATATTCCAGAATAGTGTAGGATGTTGCTTATGTAATATGTACCTATAATTCCATTACAGTATCCGCATATTTTACTTGACATTAGGGGAAGGTCCCACGAGGTTAAAAAACGCGTCATATACTTCTTGTAGCTGAAGTTTCGCTGGGTCGTTTGGGTCCTTTTTTGCGATGAATTCTGCAAAACCGTTAAGGAGTTTCTGCTGCCGTTCAGGAGAAAGAACGTTTGATTGACAAGGTAATGCCCCGACAGAGAGGGATGCCGATATTGGCGCGGGAGGAGCCGAAGGTTGCCCGTAAGGACTTGGCTGCCGGGATGTACATGCAGGCTCGTTAGAAGTAGCAGATAACAAACGCACAACTGGAGTGCCAGAATGTTCTGGAACCGTCTTCGGATTACTGAGCAAATTAAGATATGATGCCCTGTCATAACCTGGTTTAGCGGGTGGGCGGGAAGGGTTACTAACCACCATAGTAAATTTACGCTTTCGAGGGAGAGTTTCATCCGATTGAGATGATCTATGGGGTAAAGGAGGAAAATGTTGGGGCATCAGAAGGGGGTTAGATAAGGACTGTAATGGGGCAAAATAGTTTTTCACTTCGAAATATGATTTGTTTTCAACACTCATAATGCGTTTAATTTCTTTTTGTTGTTTGTGGATTTCACAATGTTCTGCTCCCGCAGGATGATTTCCGCCACAGTTAGCACATTTAACGACTTGGTGAGTGCAATCGTCAGTAGAATGAGTAAGGGAACACTTTCCACATCTCGGCTCCCTGGATCGACAATTAGTAGCGGTGTGTCCATACCGCTGACATCGTTTGCATAATAAAGGAGAGAATATAAAGGCCTGAACCTCTAATATTACTTTAAAAATGGATACACTTTTCGGAAGTTGTTGACTTTCGAATACAACCTTCACAGTACCTGTAGGGATATATTCAGTTTTTCCGTCTTTAGATGAACGTCTATTTAGACGTTGTACCTTCACTACAGGATATGGTGAGTCTAAATAGGTGAGAATGTCGGATTCGGAAATAGTAGTGTCTACTCCCCGTATGACCCCTACTCGCTGAATATTCGAAGACGGAATAAAAGCTGTCAATTTCTTTTCCGTAAGAATGGGATGAGAAAGAAAGGCGTTTGCAGCCTTACTAGACATGAAAGTAACTTGAATTCTATTTCTTCCTTTCCTATGGATGGCCTTGACGTCACTAATGTGCCTCTCGTAGAAAATCCGTCCCAGAGCCATAGGGTGAATATGTCCTATTTTATTTGTAGAGTCAATCGATTCGACAAATACTATGTAAGGGCCAAGATGAGTGGTAGAATAGGTAGCTACAGGAACGTGCGGACGCTGGTCCGAATCACGTATTGTATCTTGAGAACTGTCTCGTTGGGTAGCAGTATTACTAACGTCCATGGGTAAATCCTTACGCACGGCACCAGTACCAATATCAGGAGGTCGGCCTAAAGGGCCGCCTCCACTATCTACAGACATAATAGCCCAAAAGGAATTACCCTACACGAGCACCAGAACAAACACACAAAAAAAAAAATACTAGAATACAAACACAAACATAAAACACTCTACTTATCTACAGACAAGAAAAAGCCGCTGCACCAGTGACCGGAGCGAGACGTGTGCACCACACAACAGCCGAACACCGAATGACAGTCAGCATTCCAGTATTACCTATAGTTCGTGAAGTTGATTTGGGCTCGTTATTTCACCCATACCTATAGTTCAGTGAGTTTATCTACCACATACAGAGGACTAAGGGATAAAATTCAACAACTGAAGATCACAATGGATCTGTACCACATACATTATCATACAAATTAATACCTTCAAAACAACAATTCTTTAAACACAATATTATAACATTTAATACACGGTATTATAATACTTAATATCACTGAAATAAACTTACAGCTTTTGTGTTGTGTAGATTATATTTAGTATACGCTGTTCATATTACAGTACAAAAAGTCAACTACACACTCGGCGGAATGTAACGCACTACCGGTACCGTATACAATACGACGTACAATAGACGGACATTCAAGCGGCCTAAACTGTGTTAAAATTAATGTACATGGTTGCTGAAGTGGTTTAGCATGTTAGAGGTTAAGTTTACAGTTCCTCATTGTAGCGAGCCATGCAGAAATGACACAATTAACGGAATAAATCTGCACTAAGTACGGCCATACATGCCAAAAACCAAATGCGTATTATATATTAAACTACAAGCCTACCACTGCGAAACCGAACCGTACATTAGGTAATTGACTTTCATGGAAATTTATAATTATTGCGGTACTCTTTGCCCATATCAATATACCCACGGTATTAATCGCTTAACCCTTTGTTGCCTGATGGTACTTTAAAGTACCAACTCATATTTCATGGCTGTGTAATTATTCAGTAAACCCTACCCTTGTATTTTCCTCATGGTAGTTTGAAGTACCTAATTCTTGAAACAGAGAGCAAAGTTTAAAAAAAATTGATTGTGAAATATTATTTTGTATTTATAATATGACAGTGTAATTTACATCCATTTAAAATACTTCGAAGTTGCTAAAGCAATTCTGGACAAATTTCATTTTTGAGGTTGGTATTGATGAAAAGGAGGAAATTGAAAAACTCAAAGAGTGCAGAAGGAATCGGAAAATATAAAAGACTCCGGAACTTAGTCAACAGAGAAGCAAAGAAGGCTAAGGAAGAATACGGTATATAATAAGACAATGCAAAGAAATAGAAGAAAGAATGGAGAAAGGAAACATGGAAACTGCTTATGAATTGATTAAGAAACAATTCAGAACAGTCACTGGCCGTAGTAACAGCATATTAGGTGAAAATGGGAAACTGATGTCTGAGAGCAAAGAAGTGGGAGAAAGATACATAGATACATAGATACATAGAAACATTATATGAAGATCCTACTGACATAAATGAGCTTGAAAATGAAGACAACATAACAAGTGACCAACAAAAGAAGAATACCTCAAGGCTGTGAATGAATTGAAACCTAATAAAGCGCCAGGATGCGATGAAATAACTGGAGAAATGATACAGAGACTGGATGATGAAATACACGGCAATATTTTTAAACTGAGCACGGAAATATATATAACCGGAGAAATTCCAGAAGATTTTTAAAATTCTCTCATACTCCCTATACCAAAGAAACCTGGAACTCTAAAATGTGAAGAACATCGCACCTTGAGTCTGTTGTCGCACATGTCAAAAATATTGACAAGAATAATATATAACAGAATAAGCAATAAAATTGAACCACATTTGGCTGAAGATCAGTTTGGATTTAGGCGGAATAGAGGCACACGAGAAGCTATTCTAACACTACGACAGGTTATAGACAAATGCTAGACGTAGGAAAACCTTTGTTTGTTGCATTCGTGGATTTAGAAACAGCTTTTGATAATGTGAACTGGAATATGTTAATGAAGATTATGACTAGTGCTGGTTTGGATTTTAGAGATATACGAATAGTATACGAACTCTATAACAACCAAAGAGGCAACATAAACATAAATGGTGAAGTACGGGAGGCTTATATAAACAAAGGAGTACGACAGGGATGTAAGTTGTCGCCAGTGCTGTTCAACCTGTATATTGAGAAAGGAATTGAAGAATGCAAAGAGGAAATGGAAGGTATAAAGATAAATGGAGTAGAAATCAAAATTATAAGATTTGCTGATGACATAGCTGTCATAGAAGAGAACGAAGAGAAACTACAAAGTGCATTAATAAGAATGAATACGATATTGAGAGATAAGTATAACGTGAAGATTAACACAAAAAAGACCGAAATTATGGTATGCAACCGCCAGCATATTGCAGTCGACATCAGAATTAGTGATATACCACTAAGGCAAGTAAATGCCTTTACCTACTTAGGAAGTAAAATCACTCCAGATGGCAAAAGCTCAGTCGACATAAAGAGCAGAATTTCCCAAGCAAAAACTGCTTTTTACAAGAAAAGGATACTACTTACATCAAGGAATTTAAATGTGGAGACCAAGAAGAGATTTATTAAGTGCTATGTCTGGAGTGTGGCCTTGTATGGTTCAGAAACGTGGACTATTAGTGCACGTGATAAAAAACGTTTGGAAGCATTTGAGATGTGGTGCTGGAGGAGGATGGAAAAGATCTCATGGACAGAAAAACTCACCAAAGAAGAAGTTCTTCGACGAATAAGTGAAAAAAGATCCCTTTTAGCAACAATAAGAAAAAGAAGAGACCAGTTAATTGGCCATCTCTATAGGCACAATGGATTCATAGTTAACGTCATAGAAGGAAAGATTCAAGGTAAAAGAGGAAGAGGAAGATCTAGACTGCAATATTCAAGACAGATCAGAGATGACGTAGGAACAAGCTCATATGTGGAAATGAAGAGATTAGCGGATTACAGAGAAGAGTGGAGAAGACGAATTGCTTCCAACCAATCTTAGGATTGAGAATTAAGGAGGAGGATTGATGAAAAATGCGGGAGATCGTTTTATCAAATACAGTAGAGATAATACGCGACACAGAGCGAGAGATCGAGGGACAGCTACTGGAGCTCACTCTAGCGGATAGACCTGAACAGTACTGATTCTCTCATAAGAGCACGTGTATTTTTGTGTGAAGTTCTTGGTGTTATTTATGCGTTTTCAGTGAGTTGATATAAATAAATAGTAGTGTGTGTCATTCCTTGATATCTCCTCTCAACATGAGGGGAAAGGTATGTGCTGTGTTTGGCTGCAGTAATTACGAAGTGGAGAAAAATGCGCGGTCTTTCTTCAGGTTCCCTCGTGACAAGAACATGTAAGTAATATTGTGTTTGCGTATATATTCTTCCAGTGACAGAGATTTATATAGTACTTCATAATCTTCTGACCTGCTCGACCCATATTTTAACTGGCATAAAATGTAATACGCATATTTTATTCTATAGTGCAGCAGTTAACCTTCAATACCGATGTGTTGTTGTAGGTGTGATCTGTGGGTTTTGAAATGTCACAGAAGCGATTTGGATAAGGTGTACGCTTATATAAAAATTATAAGATCTGTTCAGATCATTTCCAGGCCAGCGACTTTAGAAATCCTCGGCAATACAGCCAAGGGTATGTTACATTTTTGCTCTAATTGTACGTAAATATTCCGTAAAGCATCACTATCGACAACATTTTCATACTTTTCTTTCTTTTATCCCTCTACTCAGATTAAAGCCGGGATTTTATATATTATCTTTCTGTTAGTAGGCTTCATGTTAAGAGAAAAATTGTCCAGCTATTAAATGTTAATTCGGCGGGCTGAGTGGCTCAGACACTTAAGGCGCTGACCTTCTGAGCCCAACTTGGAAGGATCGATCCTGGCTCAGTCCGGTGGTATTTGAAGGTGCTCAAATACGTCAGCCACGTGTCGGTACATTTATTGGCACGTAAAAGAACTCCTGCGGTACTAAATTCCGGCACCTCGGCGTCTCCGAAAACCGTAAAAGAATAGTTAGTGGTACGTAAAACAAATAACATTATTATTATTATTATTAAATGTTAATTCATTGCATCATATGTGTAAGGAATATATTTCTGTTAGTAGGCTTCATGTTAAGAGGAATATTGTCCGGCTATTAAATATTAATTCATTGCATCATATGTGTAAGGAATGTGCCGATATTTTTATTGACAAGTGCCTTAATGTGGTGATACAATGTTTTTAAATGAGAAAAAAAAACAACCGTAAGAATTCAGGCAGGAATGCTAAAGCTAAAAAAGTAATGCATAAATGAAAGATGAAGCCATTTCACAGCAGTCCATTTCACTTCTTGTTTAT
Organism: Anabrus simplex; assembly: GCF_040414725.1. Lineage (NCBI taxonomy): Eukaryota > Metazoa > Arthropoda > Insecta > Orthoptera > Tettigoniidae > Anabrus > Anabrus simplex. The sequence continues at coordinate 447,883,887 of NC_090269.1, forward strand.
ATGTCTAATTTCAGTCTTTGAATAATATCCTTTTAAATAATTCATTCATTTATCCAGAATTGCTTTAGCAACTTGGAAGTTAATATCTCAATAGCACTTTCTTTCTAGACGTAATTTATTTATCCATTTCCGTATATAAATTTTCATTGATATTTGAATTTAGCGCGATTTGTTCAGGTCAAGTCACTAGGAGCGCCACCGTCGAATTGTCTCCCATTTTAGCAAGGCAAAATCCGTAAGTGTCGCGTATTATCTCTACTGTATTTGGTTTTATTCTTAGGAGTGCAGTCATAGTGTTACCACTGTAAACAAATGGCATTTTGATTGATTATTTCTTAGCTCCAATTGCTAGATTCGACCTGCAAGTGATCTTAGTACATGTAAGTATGCTTCTGTAATGCAATAAAATACTCAAATTGATGAACATTTAAATTGGTGTGGATATATAGCAAGTAAATGGCGAGGTACTTGAAAGTACCGTCAAGCCATATGGAGGGTCGCATGTTAGTCTTATCCAAAACCGAAAGCAATGTTTTACTGATGCAAAATATTCGATATTTATGAAGTTTTCTGCAATAATTTACGAATATTTCTCCAAATATTAAAACATACCGCATCTCAAATCAAAGTACCAGAATCGACTACATTACAGGTTTGCAATATGTGTGACAAAGCAGCCACGTTGACTGATGATGATATCTGTAAGATAATAATAGAGGACTTGCCAGAAGATGATTCGGAAAATACCGATATAGAGGAGGAAGAAGAAGATGATCCGGATGCAGTTACGACCAAGAGTTCTACCTTATTTGATGCCATTTTTGATACTGAAGTGGATGCAATAACTCGTGAGGCTGAGGACGGAAATGTTGAAAACTTTCCCCGAGAATCGGACGTGGATGTGGATCCAGTCCCGTCTACCTCAAAAGCCTCCCCGATAATTAATATGGACAGAAAATGGAGAAAACGAATTATGGACTCTTGACGTGTCGCCCAGTCACTAATCCTAAGCATTACAACACTTTTCACTTGTTCCAAAGAAAGGACTGAAATTCATACGCCAGGCTGTATATCCAAATGAGCAAGGAACGACAAGTATTGTACACAAGGATGAAAATATCGTCTACTACTTGGGAAAATGTATGAACTCGTGCCATATATCTCAGTCATGTAATATCACCCTCACGAGGGCCATAGTGCTCTTCCATCCAAGTGAAACGTAGAAACACATCACGATTGGAAGCAGGAGCGTATAACCGTCAATACTAATGTTTACAAAACTAAGTAAGAGTCATCAAGAAAACATTTGAATATACAAGAAATACTGGTTGGGAAAGGGGTGTTTATGTGTACTTTTCGTACAAACATGGGTGCCCGTAAGGGGGGAGGAAGCGCCGCTTTCCCCCCACCCCCTGAAATTCTAAAAAGGGTGATGTTCAATTGTGTAATATCATACCAGATTATTTCATAAACTGAACTTACTGACAGTCATCTAACATCTGTTATAACCGGAAATTTCCGTAAACAATTATATGTAGCTGACATTATATTGGTTTCTGTATTCAATAAAATTATTCTAGTAATGTCATACAACGGGCTACTAATGGAAATATTGCTTCGGATTCCAATGTGGTTACGTCTAGCCTAGTTTTACGTACCGTATGTTTCCATTACACTAATCATCATCATGAGTGGCGACTATCTACTTTTGCCACCCCCCGTACGGCACCTCAGGAATTTGCCCTCTGTTGTGACCATAAGGGAATTCACGTTCTGGAGATATTTCTATACATTACCACACCTCTAGCGAAGCTCGGCCCCTACACCAAGGTCGTGTTTGCTGACTGGTAAGACATGAGTCCCGTATGGTCGTGCTAACAAAGCGGATTATTTATTGTGCTCTCGCCTAATTTTACGCCCTTTCATCTTACAGCTATCTTCGTTCGTGCTGTGAAGTTCTGTACATTGTTATTTTTAAGGCTTGCAATAGTACGTTGGCTAATTTCTTGTGAACAATGTGACGATGGCAGCCTGCCATTGTTGTTGTACAGTAGGTTCTTAACTTGTAGTGTTAAATCATCTACAGTCGAATCATTGTATAATAGTTCATTGATTCTGGGATGTCTGTGTTGTTATACATGCGGCTATTATAGTGAGAAGTGATTTAGTAATTTCTATCTATTTAACTTAGCGGTTATAAATTATTGCTAATACAATCAAACGATTTTGCTTCTTTTATGCATTAAGACCGGTTTTCCAAAAAGGCTAAACTTAGTAACTTAAGGGGCTGGAAGTTCTGAGGAAATAAGTGCGTCAAGTGGCAGTATTGAACAGAACAAAGTGTGCAGTGTTCGCGAACTGGAATCTTCACAAGATATAGAACAATGCTGTGATAAAGCGGAACTTCAAAGGGCGATTATTAACGATGTGTTCCTGAAAGATGAAAGTGACAGAAAAGGCATTGACATGTTCTTAATGCAGGAAAATATATGTGACACTCTTAACCCTCTAATACCTGAATTTTAATTTCATACATACATACATACATACATACATACATACATACATACATACATACATACATTATCATTATAGACTGTTATGCCTTTCAGCGTTCAGTCTGCAAGCCTCTGAGAATTTACTAAACGTCGACACAATCCTCGATTCGTCGCCACAATCCTCGATAATTTCAATGACAAAAAAATATTTTTGATTATTTGGTCTCTATAAAGGTTGTATTTGGCAATAAAAACAGTTTTTATAATTTTACAACATTCATGGGACATACCCGCTCAAGAATGCAATTTGGGGACACTAACAGAACCACTTCACAACATACCCTCATGAGGTATGGCACTGAATGAAGCAGTTCTGTGTTTTCCCAATGCACAAGAATACCTTACACTTGTCACAAATGAAGACAGGACTTCCTTTGCAAGTTGGGTTCTTGCATCTTCCCCTAGTTGGTGAATTGGCAGGCCAGTGTCCTGTACCATCTGTTCTGACACTTTTCTGGGGAACTGGCTTTGCTGTATGACCTGCCTTCTTTTTCGTTTGAAATTCAGCATCATTGCTGCTGCTAGGTCTTCCATGTTATCGGAAAACATCTTTCCCATCCTTGCACAATGATTCCGCAATGGACACCCTGAATTCAAAAAGAGAACGTTCATTCTTCTTGGGAACGCCGAAAATGGCACAATCTCCTGTGCAAAAGCCAAAATGTCTCTATCACCATATCAAAAAAGTCGAAAAATAATCTATGGTAGTACTTTGAATATACGGTAGAGTGCAATGAGAGAGTCTAACAAATCAACTCCCCCCATGAAAATGTTGTAAAGTATGACAATGGATGGGCAAGGCACATCTACTTTTTCTGTTGTTGCCTTGTCCCAACGCTTGGCTCTGCCTAGGGGTTCGGCTGAAGCAAAGGTTGATGCAAGGAGCACTGTTCTGTTGTCATACCACTTCACTACCTTTGTACCCACACAATCCATTGTTCCTACTTTTTCACCAAAAGTGCCACGCCCTTCATTTTTCATTGTTCTGTCTGACTTCAAGTGACAACCCTGTAATCTGTTTGTTCTGATGGTTCCCAAGCAAAAAAATTCCCCTTTCTCTACAAATGCACTAACAGTTTCGAGGAGATAAACCAATTGTCAAAATATAAGAGTTCATTTGAACAGGTATGGTATCTCCAAGACGTAACACAATATTTGAACATGCCCCTAAATCGTGCACCCAGGCAGTGGCTCAATCTACCCTGAAAAATTTTTAAAATTGTATATGCACCCGTTGATGCAACGGTTTGCAAAATATTTCCCAGCAGCTCAATTTCTTCTCAGAGTTTACCATTGCACATGAAAAATCTGAAAATTTTTGCTAAGTTTCGCTTTACGTGAATTCAATTAAATACAAGATCACCCGAAAACGCAATATTAAGAAAATAGTTCCCCTATATCAAGTGCTGACGTTGTAATTCCATAATAAATTCTATTCAAACACCTACTCAACGAATTAATTATATGTCTTATAAACTAGCTTAAGGATTAACTAAGATGAAAGAATTCCCCACTCACAAAATCTATAAAATAATAATCCATATTTTATTTAGTTAGAGGATTACCCTAGGAAAAGTAATTATATTTATGATAGTATTTTCTTCGTAACTATATACGATGAAAAATTCTAAGTCAGCGCTGGTTGTAGAAAAGGAAAAATAAAATGTAATGTTAACTTATTTTAAGTCGTTGCCGAAATGAAATCAAATAAAAATATTAACCATAGGACATCCAAAGTGAACTTGAAAACAACTCTCTTCATTGAAGATGATATTGTAATGATGTCTAAACTCCTCATAATCACCTGTATATCACCATACTGAACAGGTAAGCTACATAAAATCTGAATAACATCTGAATAAAATTTGAATAAAATTAAATAAAAATGAACAAAATAAATAAAATGAACTAAAATCGGAACTCATTTGATTCGAGTTTCTTCTTGGATATGTTTTAGTAACAACTCATGCGCTAATGCTTATTTCCCTAGTGCCTGTTAAATCCGGCTCCTAGCCTACCATTTCCCGATCTATAAACCTGTTATAAAATGTAAATTCAAATAAACACTGTTCCAGAAGAAGTAAATTACCTGTATAAATATTCACATAATTAATGTTTCGCATACATATTCATTTCAGGCTCAATGTGCTTCCGCCTCCTTATATTCCATTCATAAACTTGCTGCGCAAGTTACTCTATTCATTTAGGCAGTCTAAATATAAATATCACACTTCTATGCTTTGGGATAATAGTGCCGCGTCTATCTATATCATGTCTTCCTTCTAGCCTATACATTACTAGAGAATATGTCAAAGTACTCTCATGCTTCAAATACAGCATCTACTACTATCATATTACCTCATCTAAATCTCAATTAAATTTCAGTATGTAGTATTCATACCTTGGTTCAGGTCATTCCCGCGATGTACTTCTACTTACGTATATGCATCGTTTATAAAAAATCTTTACCTTTTTAAATGTGACATAGCATTTCTTTAAAATATAACATTCTGCATTAAAATATATATCCACTCATTTCGCCGTCTATTTCATTCTGTAACATCATTTCAACTACTCAAATCACAATTTCATTACCATAACCAACGATATGCAAATGTCGCGATTATTCTTATATGCATTAAATGCATTACACTCAAACATTTCTCAAAAAAGTTATGTTCCATAACCCTAAATAAGTTTCAATACTACCATATCGTCGTGCAAGTAGTACCTAATTACAACTATTCATTTATGACGCGCGGTCTGACTATGACGTAATCCATTAGTATGTCCAATGCGAGATTTATCGAAATTCCATAAGATGTATTAACTCTTAGCAATCAGATGTTAGGTAAAGGCACTTCATTCATATTCTCGAGTACCTCACTGCTTAATCTGACCAATATGCGGTAACGTTTTTGCAACGTAAATATAAAATCTAATTCTATACTGCCTTATTATATCATTCTAGACTTAAATATCTCACACATCAACTGGATATTAATCACTTGCACACTTAATTAGAGTGTTTGTATCACCAGTTTCAAAGCACATGCCTAAATAAACATATCTACAAACCAAGAATTATGCTACTAAATATAAAGACTTAGCTCATTCGTTGTTACATCAGGCTCAGTTGTTCGTCTTTCACCGGGATGTAGTTAGCTCTGCGGTCTGGATCTGGGTTTGACCATCATTCTTCCTCCCGTTCATAACCGATTTCTGGTGGGTAGTGCGCCTCTGTCATCACGGTCTGGTCATGAGGTTGGATGATCAATTTCTCACCATGGGCTGGTCATCTGGTTGGGCTGTTCCTCTCTCCAGTTCGGTCCACCATGCACGTTTAGCAGTTGATCATCATGTCAATTCTGCTGGCAAAAAAATAGACATTTCCGAGAAGGAATTTGTCATAATTCAATTCATCTGAGAATAATGTTTCTCCAGCAACTGTTCTTTTTCTTCTTTCGAGCTATAAACTCTAATCTCTTCGATATAACGTTGTACATGGACGTTGACCAGACATTCTTCCCAACAGCTCAATTTCTTCTCAGGGTATCCGATTGTCAAGTAAAATCTGGAGATCTTACATCAGGTTTCGCTTTACGTGAGGTCGAAGAGATTGCCGGTCCACGGTAAACTTATATGCGGTCGTTTGATATAGACATAATATCAATCAATTATTTCTCCTAACTAAGGTACCAACGACGTGAGAACTCAATATATTCAAACCAGGTATCTACCCAGTCGTTAGTTCGCTTATCATACCAACTAACGTATCCACTACGTCAAGATGAAAGAATTCATAACACACCAAATTATAGAAAAGCACAATAATAATATTTATTGAATAAACAGATGCCCTATGAAAACGTAATCTGATTTGGGGTAGTATTTACTCTGGTATTATTTACAGTTAAAAGTTCAGAGTCAGCGCTGGCAAGTAGAAAAAGGAAATAAATATCATGTTAAGTTATGTACATCAGTTCCGTCATGAACTCAAAATTGGATACTAATATTTACCATTAATCACTGGACATCTACGGTCCTCCTTGAAATCAAGTCCTTGAGACGACACCAATATCATTATGTTGTTAAGATAGCACATTTTCATTAAAAACCCAGGGTAAATAGATCTGAATAGACGTACAGTTAATCTGAAGTGAATGTAAGATCAACAAATAGATCTAAGTTTGAAAATAATTCTGAATTATAAATCTGAATTATAACTTCGAGCTATATATCTCAATTATATGTGAATTATAAATTATATTTGAATTATACGTTGCAAATTATAAATCTGAACTCATTTATTTGATCTTTCTTCTATGTTGCGCATGGGTAACGACTTACGGACTAAGGCATTTCTCCCTAGTGTCTGTTAAATCTGGCTCCTAGCCTATCATTTCCCTAACCATTACTCACTGAAAGAATGTAAATTCTAACAAACTCCGTATCAGGATAAATAAGCTATCTATCTAATTTCAACATAAATTTTTGGTCGACATACACACGTATTTAAGGCTCAATGTGCCCTCTCTCTGTTATATTCCATAACATTTCTCATTTAGGCAAGTTACTGAATTCATATGCGCAGTCGTAATGTAAATAATATGTATTTGTACTTGTAAATATATTACCACATTTATAGGTATCATGAATGCATTTGGTCAAGATCACCGTCATAAAACATATCATAATATTCTCGTAATTGGAACAAAGCATCTACAATTGACATATGATCCCGTCATAAATTCAATTCTACTTCAATGAATTCCATCCATACCTTAGTGTAGCTCATCTCCGCGGTGTGGTCAATTTCACGTACCTGTATCCTTTCACATAATTCCTTCCCTCTTACAAGTGTGGCATGGCATATTCTAAGCTGCAGGCACTCCTTGGCCTCTACGTAATACATAAATAAACCCTCGCATTTGATATACAACATACTTCGTCGAGTTACCATTATTGTAACCATATTTCCACATTCACTTAATATCTTAATTATCATAGCCTCCATAACAACATGTCGCGATTACATTCACTTTACCATGTCAAAATGCCACGATTCCTTTCTTATAAACGCATTTCAATATCGCTATTTATCATAACCCTAAAGCTGAGTTCAATGCACTTATTGCGAAGCAAGGAGTACGTGATTCTACACATTCATTACCACCGCGCGTACCAAACGTGACGTAGACATATAGCATAACCAATACGAGTTCATTGCAATTCCTCAATGTGTCATTACTATCAGCTGTTATTAAAGACACTTCTTTCAACTTCTCTTTACTCACGACTTATTATGACCAATATGCGGTGATGTATATATATAACATACAAGTATCTTATTTTACACTGCTTAATCGTATTACTATGGACTTAAATATCTCACACTTCAGTTTCATTATTCACTTGCACTTCAAATTCCACGGTTTCTATAACCAACTTATCGGCACATGTCAAAAGCGCATGTGTACGCGCACCAAAAACTATGTAATTAAATCATGTAAATGACTTAGCTCGCTTATCGTTACATCTGGTCCAGCTGTTCCGCCTCCACTCGGATGTAGTTGGCTCTGCGGTCAGGTCATGAGTTGATCATCTGGTAGATCCTCGGCCTCCTCATCACGGGTTGGTCGTCTGGTTTCCCATTGCCTTCCTCATCATGGGTTGGTCTTCCGGTAAGGATGTACTGCTCCCAGCTTGGTCCATCATGCGTATTTAGCAAGCCATCATCATGCTACTTCTGCTAGCAATAAAAATGCAGATTTCAGAGCAGTAAATAGCCATGGTATGATCCATTCGACGATAATAATTCCTCAATTGTTTTTTCTTTTTGCTGCTCTCAGATATGTGAATTTAATCTCGTCGGGTTTAAGTTCTGCGTATATATATCTATATCTATATCGGCTGCTTCTTGCAAATCTCGAAAATTTATTCTTCTTCTCTCGAAACAAGACCAAGGTAGTCTTCTTCCCGTAGGAAAATCTTTCTCCTAGGTTTCACTTGGTTCTTCCTTGTAGAATGTAGCTTGGTTGCTGTCGAGATCCTCCCACGCGTATTTCGTCGTATCTTGCTTATTTTTATATTTTAATCAGCTCTTCTTCGTCGTCTGGTGAATTATGTCGTATCTTTTACTATGGCGATCCCTTTTTCTCAAGTACCTCTTCTAAATCCTTCCGTCTTCTTCAAATTACGTTGCGCGTTCGCCAATTGCGTCTTCACTCTCCGATGAAATTATTTAAGATGGAGGTTTTTTTAACAATCCGTTGTCTTATATTTTTTTGTAAAACAATTCACTTGACAGTCCACTGTCCTTAGTGCCTTCAATATTTGACCGTTCCGTGACGCGTATGGCCTTCTATAATATCGCGTTCGATATCAATTCCTTTTATCTTATAGATCAGATGGGCCATACCTTCTCTCGGCTCCATTTTGAAAGCTGTCTACGAGATGTAAATGGGCGCAACGTATTACATAGATGTATCAGCTATCTCGAGGATAATTTCCAAATGTTGCTTAACAGTATTTAAAGTTATTCTTCTTCCAGCTTGAATAAGAATAAAATATTCTTGCTTCGGTTTATATATATCTCTAATGCGGTTCGAATTGGTCCCTTCTTGCAGATTTGGTAAGCTTGCTCTCGGGATCCTGCTAAGCGTATTTAATCTATCTTGCTTAGCTGTGATATTTCAACTAACTATGGGTTCTCAGTAAGTTGATTTTATTATTTTCCTTTCAACGAGAATATCTTTTCTTCAGGAATTTTTCCCAAATCTCTTGTAATATGTGCAATATGTAGCTCGATCGCTGGTCACGTCTTCACACTTCCGATCCAATTTTCTAAGTAAGTTTTTAAACAATCCCCTCATTTCTCTCTTTTTAGGACAATCTACCTGACTTTTTACTATTCCCTACTGCCTTCAGTATCTCTCCGTTCCTAGACATACATGGCCTTCTATTATATATCGCATTATATACTCATTGCATATGCTTCTAAACCGAGTGGGCCATATCTTCCTCCGGCGCCATTTGGTAAATGTCTACGAGATGTAACGGGCACATATACAATACCTGTCACATCACTGAGCATAAAAATTTTGTAACCCTATCGATGAGGTTTCTTTGGCATGTACTGTTTTAATTTAGAAGTACACTTGAATGGAAAAATTTGTTCATCAACACTAAGTTTCTGAGTTTTGGCAAGGTTGTTGAACTTCGGTAACAATGAATCAATATTACTGGGCGTACTATGATAAAATTGTCGTGGCTGTTTTCCTGCTCATCGTTATCAGAGAAATCGATATTACGTTTTATTTCTTCCCAGTGACCTTTGTTCATAGTTTCTGAAACCAGAGGCATACAGAGAGGTACATTCACGGAAACGGGGTTGTCTAGGGAGCGGTGATAAGGGTACAGAGATCTGGAAGTCAAGTAGGGATGACATAAAACTATTAGTGTTGAACTGTAGAAGTATTGAAAAGAAAGGAATGGAATTAAGTAATTTAATATATATATATATATTACCAGATAATGTAATCGAAGTTGAAACATGGCTGAGAAATGATATAATGGATGCACAAATTTTCTCACGTTACTGGGAAGTGTATCGTAGAGATAGGATAGGAATGCTGGGAGGGGGAATATTCATTCTGGTGAAAGAAGAATGTGTAAGCTACGAAAAAGTTAAGGATGAAAAACATGAAATTCTAGGTGTAAGGCTCATTTTCAAAAAGAGAAGAGGAAACTTGATGGCTTTGGAGTGTAGAGACCGGGAAAGGGTAGCGCTGACACAGATTCAGAATTATTTGATAAGATAATCAGCTATGTCGCAAACGACATGGAAAGGAATGTGATTGTAGCGGGGATCTGAATTTACCAAATGTCAGTTGGGAAGGAAATGTAAACGACAGGAAGCATGACCAACAAATGGCAAACAAGCTAATATGGAAAGGACAGATGATTCAGAAAGTGGTGGAATCAACTAGAGGGAAAAATATCCTGGACGTGGTGCTGGTAAAACCAGGTGAGCTCTATACAGAAACCGAAGTAATAGATGGCATTAGTGATCATGAAGCTGTTTTTGTCGTAGTTGAAAATGATGTGTTAGAAAGGAAGGTCTTCGAAAGTAGGACTATTAGGTAGTACCATATGGCTGATAAAGCAGGCATGAGGCAGTTTTTTAAAAAGTAACCATGATCGGTGAAAAACGGTAAATAAAAATGTAAACACTCCCTGGGATGGGTTTAAAGCAATTGTTGAGGAAAGTGAAAACAGGTTTGTACCTTCAAAAAATGGTAAAGACCCACCTTATTAGAATAGAGAAATGAAGTCTAAGAAGGAGGTGCAGATTGGAAAGAAATAGAGTCTGAGATGGCTGTGGAAGTAAGGAAAAATTGAAGAAACTTACTTGTAAATTGAATCTAGCAAAGAATGCAGCTAAGAATAACATGATGGCAAGCATAATTGGCAGTCGTACAAATTTTAGTGATAAATGGAAGAGTATGTATGGGTATTTTAAGGCAGAAACACGTTCCAAGGAGGACATTACACGAATAATCAATGAACAGGGAGATTGTGTATGTGAGCATCTTCAAAAAGCAGAAGTATTCAGTCAGCAGTATGCAAAGATTGTTGGTTAGAAAGATAATGTCCAGACAGTGGAGGAGCCTAATGCTAAAGGAGTATTAACATTTAGATATGATAACAATGACATTTACAATAAGATACAAAAGTTGAAAACCAGCAAGATTTCTGGGGATATAATAAAGACAATGGGTTGGGATATAGTACCATATCTGAAGTACTTATTTGATTATTGTTTGCTTGAAGAAGCTATACCAAATGAATGGCGAGTTGCTATAGTAGCCCCTGTGTATACAGGAATGGGTGATAGACATAAGGCTGAAAATTACAGGCCAGTAAGTTTGACATGCGTTGCATGTGAGCTTTGGGAAGGCATTCTTTCTTGATTATATTAGACATGTTTTTGAAATTAATAACTGGTTCGATAGAAGGCATTTCGGTTTTAGTATTCCAGCATGATACAGCAGATAATTTGGATTTAGGAGGTCAAATGGACTGTATTGCGATTGACCTGTCTAAAGCCCGAGTGCAATTGGACCTGACAAAAGTGTAACTGAATGGGTTGCTGTATTCCTAGAACATAGGTCTCAGAGAATTACAGTAGGCGAAGCTTTATCTGACCCTGTAATAATTAAGAGGGGAATTCCTCACGGCAGTATTATTGTACCTTTATATTTTTTTATATATATAAGTGATATGAGTAAAGAAGTGGAATCAGAGGTAAGGCTTTTTGCAGATGATGTTATTCTTTATAGAGTAATAAGTAAGTTACAAGATTGTGAGCAACTGCAACGTGAGCTCGATAATGTTGTGAGACGAACAGCAGCCAACGGTACATTGATAAACGGGGTTAAAAGTCAGGTTGTGAGTTTCACAAATAGGAAAAGTCCTCTCAGTGTTAATTACTGCGTTGATGGGGTGAAAGTTCCTTTCGGGGATCATTGTAAGTATCCAGATGTTAATATAAGGAATGATCTTCATTGAGGTAATCACATAAATGGGATTGTAAATAAAGGGTACGGATCTCTGCACATGGTTATGAGGGTGCTTACGGGTTGTAGTAAGGATGTAGAGGAAAGGGCATATAAGTCTCTGGTATGACCCCAACTAGAGTATGGTTCCAGTGTATGGGACCCTCATCAGGATTATCTGATTCAAGAACTGGAAGAAATCCAAAGAAAAGCAGGTCGATTGGTTCTGGGTGATAGAGTAGCGTTCAAGAAATGTTGCAAAGTTTGGGCTGGGAAGAATTGAGAGGAAGAAGAAGAGCTGCTCGACTAAGTGGTATGTTCCGTGCTGTCAGCGGAGAGATGGCGTGGGAGGACATCAGTAGACGAATAAGTTTGAGTGGCGTTTATAAAAGTAGGAAAATGAAATGGCGTATGGCTTTTAGTGCCAGGAGTGTCCGAGGACATGTTCGGCTCGCCAGGTGCAGGTCTTTTGATATGACTCCCGCAGGCGACCTGCTCGTCGTGATGAGGATGAAATGATGATGATGACAACACACACACCCAGCCCGTGCCAGCGAAATTAATCAATGATGGTTAAAATTCCTGACCCTGCCGGGAATCGAACCCGGGACCTCTGTGGCCAAAGGCCAGCACGCTAACCGTTTATCCATGGAGTCTGACTTTAAAAGTAGGAAAGATCAGAATATGAAGATGAAGTTGGAGTTCAAGCGGACAAATTTGGGCAAATATTCATTTATAGGAAGGGGAGTTAGGGATTGGAATAACTTACCAAGGGAGATGTTCAATAAATTTCCAATTTCTTTGAAAACATTTAAGAAAATGCTAGGAAAACAACAGATATGGAATATGCCACCTGGGCGGCTGCCCTAAATGCAGATCAGTATTGATTGACTGATTGATTGATTGATTGATTGATTGATTGATTGATTGATTGATTGATTGATTGATTGATTGATTGATTGATTGATTGATTGATTGATTGATTGATTGATTGATTGATTGATTGATTGATTGATTGATTGATTGATTGATTGATTGAAAACATTTTTGACCAGTAAAAACGTGACCTAGGAAGATTTATAACCGACATTGAAATAACCGTACCAAGGAATTGTTCACGTTAGCTAGATGTCAACGTCAATGCCTTATTGGGATCATTTCGCACTGAATATGTTTTACTGATTGACCTTGTGTTCAGTAAATTACAAAAATAAATGTCTAAAATATTTTATGGGTTCCATAATATAATTGGAGTGTTATTCAGTTCCTAGTCATATAGGAACCTTTGTAGCAGCATTGTTGAACATGCAATGCAGGTTGACTGGAAACCTCATCATCATCATCATCCTGCTCCTCATCGTTATTATTTTCCTGCCCAGTATTGTCAGAATCAGGACAGAAAATGAGCTTTTTTGGAACTCATTCAATTCACTGGTACAGTATAAGCATGAATTATTGTTCAAACCATGGGTCCCACAAGTAACCTATGATTTGAAAAGAGATTTGCGAGCTGGAACCAGCCGCGCTTTCAGACACCAGTGGTTGAGGATTATTCTACATAGCTGTGCTATTCTCGTGAACAGAAGGGCGCTTTATACCGGACGTGTTTTCTGTTTAAGCCGAGCGTTAAAGTAGGTCCTCAAGGTTCATTCATTACTAAACCTTTCACAAAATATAATGCCCCCATTATTGCCGAGCTAAGCCCAGTCAGTGAGCGAGAGATCCCGGGGTGGAACGTTCGTTCCTGGCTTTCCGTTTTTAGGGGCATTTAAGGGAAAAGGGGTGAAGACCAAGCAAAAAAAGTTAAAAACAACATTCTTACATTTATTAACATAAGCATCAATGAATACAAAATATCCTTGCTGGGATTAATACAATGATTCTTTCATAATGTCTGGTCTTCCTGTAGCAACTAACAACCAAAATATAATCCTCGTCCTCCAGCTTGATGGTAATGTTCTTGAATTAAAAAATCAACAAAAGATTAGGCCTTCACTGCCTTCAAAAATTAAAATATTTCTTTAAATGAAGGTATCCTGCGGCTTCAATGAGAATTTACACAAAATTAGTAGGCAGCTATCTCGCTTATTATTTCAGAATAACATTAACTTAATGTCCCACCAATTTATTGCAATCTCAACACGTGGTCAATATCAAATACTGATGAATTTCATTAACTAAGGTGTGTAACGTCCATTAATAACATCAGGAAAAATTCTGAAGGAAAATCTAAATTGACTCCGAACTTATCTGTGTAGCATTTGCCTTTATCATCACATGATCGTGTTTAATAAACAACTCTCACTGTAATTATGACACACATTTTTCCAATTAATTATTCATCCAATTAATTTTCATCATCATTATTCCTTATCACCTAAGTTCAAGCTAATCATGCCGTTCGTAAACATTAAATTTATACTTGCATGGCATTTAATGTTTCAAGTCAGTTTCAAAATATTTTGGAAATTTAATATAAGTGCATTGAAAATTTTCCCATATCCACGTGTGAGTTAGTTAAAGATTGATTTATAAATAGCTTGCCTTTGCTGGAAATGAACGGGACGATCTTTCGTCTAAATCTTTGGTAAGTGAAAATTAAATCCTAGCCTGGTCTTACTCGACGTTATTCTCAGCAAATTGTTCCTTAAATGTGCTAAATAAGTCATCATGGTGGCAAAACAACGTTTACAGTAATCTGAGACGTCGTGATGAACGCACGATCAGATTAATTTCCACTGAATAACTGCAAGTATGAAAATATTCCTAATTACAACACACACACACCACATTCACACGAGGTAACACGTATTTTTATATACACAATATTTACAATGAATCCTGCCATGATGAAATAATTAATTATTTTTAGTATGGTCGTGTCAATAATATCTGGAGGATGAACTCATGTCTGGAAATATTCTTACTCCAAATAGTGGCTAGTGATCAAATTGGTGGTATCACTTGAAAATAAATACTCCTTAAACAGCAACGAAGATCCATATAAATTTCTGAAATTAACTTGAAGATTCTAATAGAATTCCACAATCATCACCATCACATGGTTACAAGTCGCAAATGTAGCGTTTGTGAGCCTTAATCACATTATTATTACTCCCTATTTATAAAATGTATTCAACGTGTGATCCACATTATTATAAATCACACTGTGCTCCCAAAGACACAGCAACAAATCCTTCAATAATTAATTATTCAATTAATAAATTATTCAATTAATATCCAGCAGTACTGCCATTATTCCATGCGCATCATGAACTGAGCACATTATATATCACATATAAGGAATCTAAGATAATTTATAGCCCACGACCGTTTAATTATATTCTTAACCCGGTCTTCTACTTAAATTTTGTATTATTTTTAATGATTATTAGATCTATCAGTCCTCCTGAAATGTCGTGAAATTATATGACTCGATCCTAAAGAACGCAAGTGACTTGAAATGACGCAAAATTCGACCCTGTTGTTGTTTGAGTTACCAGTCCATAGAATGGTTTGATGCAGCGCTCCATGCCACCCTATCCTGTGCTAAACTTTTCATTTCTACGTAACTATTGCATCCTACATCTGCTCTAATCTGCTTGTCATATTCATACCTTGGTCTACCCCTACCGTTCTTACAACCTACACTTCCTTCAAAAACCAACTGAACAAGTCCTGGGTGTCTTAAAATGTATCCTATCATTCTATCTCTTCTTCTCGTCAAATTTAGCCAAATCGATCTCCTCTCACCAATTCGATTCAGTATCTCTTCATTCGTGATACGATCTATCCATCTCACCTTCAGCATTCTTCTGTAACACCACATTTCAAAAGCTTCTATTCTCTTTCTTTCTGAGCTAGTTATCGTCCATGTTTCACTTCCATACAATGCCACGCTCCACACGAAAGTCTTCATAAACAACTTTCTAATTCCGATATCAGTGTTTGAAGTGAGCAAATTTCTTTTCTTAAGAAAAGTCTGCATTTTATGTCCTCCTGACTTTTGCCATCGTTAGTTATTTTACTGCCCAGTCCCTGATCAATCTGGAGATATTATAGGTGCTCAAACACAACGACCTCAGATTGGTAGATTTACTAGTACATAAGTCCCCTGTTGCTTATGCTGTAGAGGTTTGGCACATTCAGTCCCTGATCAACCTGGAGGTATTAAAAGTGCTGAACACACCAACCTGATATTAATAGATTTACTGTCACATTAGAGACCTCTTGCTTATGTTGTAGAGGTTTGGCACATTCAGTCCCTGATCAACCTGAAAGTACTAAAGATGTTCAAACACACCAGCCCCTTATTGGTAGATTTACTTGCACATGACATACATATTTCTTATGTTGCAGGGGGTTGGCACATTCAGTCCCTGATCAGCCTGGAGGTATTAAAAGTGCTGAACACACCAACCTGATATTAATAGATTTACTGTCACGTTAGAGACCTCTTGCTTATTTTGTGGAGGTCTGGCACATGCAGCCTCTGATCAACCTGGAGATATTATAGGTGCTCAAACACAATGGCCTCATATTTGTATATTTACTGGCACGTAAGAGACCTCTTGCTTATGTTGTAGAGGTTTGCCACATTCAGTCTCTAATGAACCTGGAGATAATAAAGGTGCTCAAACACACCGACCTCAGATTGGTAGATTTACTGCTACATTAGTGATCTGTTGCTTATGCTGTACAGGTTTGGCATATTTAGTCCCTGATCAACCCGGAGGTATTGAAATTGCTCAAATACACCGGCCTCATATTGGTAGATTTACTGGCTCATAAGAGAGTTCTTGCTTATGTTGTAGAGGTTTGGCACATTCAGTCCCTGAACAACCTGCAATAATTAAAGGTCCTCAAATACACCAGCCTCATATTGGTAAGTTTATTGGCACATAAGAAACTCTTGCCTATGTTGTAGAGGGTTGGCACATTCGGTCACACATTAACCTGGAGGTATTAAAAGTGTTGATCGACCAGCCTCATATAGGTAGATTTACAGGCACATATAAAGCTCTTGCCTGTGTTCTAGAGGTTTGGATAATTCAGCCCCTGAGCAACCATTTTAAGAACTCAACCTTTTGATAGTGAATCACAGAAAAGGAAACCCAAAAATTTGTGGTCAAAATCTCTGAACTAAAAGCTAGATATCCATTCATTCCGGCCATTAAGTAGCCTACGGTTTCAGAGCAGCAAAGTGCTGCATTTAACGAAGAAAGTAAGAAATGCAACTAAAATGGGTGGGGGTGGGCCAGCTTGCGTATCATCATCATCTAGGTAGGTAAGGAAAACGAAATAATGTATCTTCTTTATAGTGGGCAATTTGAACCAGAACAGTGTTAGTGTTCCCCCACCTGTAAAATATCCTGCGAGCGCCCCTGCGTGCAAAAAGAGTCTCCGTGCAGAAGAATGAAAAGGAAATTGGGAAAGTTAATACCTCCATTTTGATCTCCAAATTTACAGTGCGGTAGGTTGGTGAGATGAAAGCGATATTTGTATTGTGGGGTAAGAGCATGATTACAGCGTAAGCGTATTATGTCGGTAATGTGTCGTCTAGTGTAGGGGAGGGTGGTCCACATCGAGACACATTTTTATAATTTTTAGAATATTTATTTTTCACAACTTCCTCTGCGAACCATGTGACCTTGCCGCGATGGGGAGGCTTGCGTGTCCCAATGATGCAGATACCCGAGTCGCAGGTGCAACCATATCGGATGGGTATCTGTTGAGAGACCAGACTAACGAATGGTTCATCGAAAGGGGGGTAGCAGCCTTTCGGTAGTTGCAAGGGCGGCAGTCTAGATGATTGACTGATACGGCCTTGTAATAATACTCAACATGGCTTAGCTGTGTTGATACTGCTACACGGCTAAAAGCAACGGGAAACTACAGCCGTAACTACCTCCCGAGGACATGCACCTCTCTCTGTATGAATGATATACTGATGATGGCTTCCTCCCGGGTAAAATATTCCGGAGGTAAACTAGTCCCCCATTCGGATCTCCGGGTGGGGACTACACGAGAGGGGGCGATCATCAGGAAGATGGATACTGACATTCTGCGAGTCGGAGCGTGGAATGTTAGAAGTTTGAATCGTTGTGGTAGGTTAGAGAATCTGAAAAGGGAGATGGATAGGCTAAAGTTAGATGTAGTTGGTATAAGTGAAGTACATAGGCAGGAAGATCAGGAGTTTTGGTCAGGCGACTATCGAATAATCAACACGAAATCAAACAGGGGAAATGCAGGAGTTGGTTTAATAATGAATAAGAAAATAGGGCAGCGGGTAACCTACTACGACCAGCATAGTGAAATAATTATTGTCGTCAAGATAGACAGCAAACCAACGCCCACCACAATAGTGCAGGTCTATATGCCTACTAGTTTAGCGGATGATGAAGAAATTGAAAGAATATATGAGAAGATAGAAGATTTAATACAATATGTAAAAGGTGATGAGAATCTAATTGTGATGGGAGACTGGAATGCAGTGGCAGGCCAAGGAAGAGAAGGTAGTACAGTAGGAGAATTTGGATTGGGACAAAGGAACGAAAGAGGAAGTCGGCTGGTTTTATTCTGCACTGATCATAATTTAGTCCTTGCCAATGCTTGGTTCAAACACCACAAACGACGGTTGTATACGTGGACGAGACCTGGAGACACTGGAAGGTATCAAATAGACTTCATTATGATTAGGCAGAGATTCAGAAACCAGATGTTGGATTGCAAAACTTTCCCCAGGAGCAGACGTGGACTCTGACCACAACTTGTTGGTCATGAAATGCCATCTGAAGTTGAAGAAATTGAAGAAAGGAAAGAATGCAAAAAGATGGGATCTAGACAAGTTGAAAGAAAAGAGTGTGAGGGATTGTTTCAAGGAACATGTTGCACAAGGACTAAGTAAAAGGCTGAAGGAAACAGTATAGAGGAAGAGTGGAGAGTCATGAAAAATGAAGCCAGTAGGGCTGCTGCAGAAATGTTAGGAAGGAAGAAAAGATCAACTAATTATCAGTGGATAACTCAGGAGATACTAGACCTGATTGATGAACGACGAAAATACAAGAATGCTAGAAATGAAGAGGACAGAAAAGAATACAGGCGACTAAAGAATCAAGTGGATAGAAAGTGCAAGGTAGATAAGGAAGAATGGCTGAAGGAGAAGTGCAAGGATGTCGAAGGCTGTATGGTCCTGGGAAAGGTAGATGCTGCATACAGGATAATCAAGGAAACCTTTGGAGAAA
This sequence comes from Anabrus simplex, assembly GCF_040414725.1. Lineage (NCBI taxonomy): Eukaryota > Metazoa > Arthropoda > Insecta > Orthoptera > Tettigoniidae > Anabrus > Anabrus simplex. The sequence goes on from NC_090269.1 coordinate 447,903,249, forward strand.
GGAAATCTAGGTGCATGAATATTAAGAGCTCAGATGGAAAGCCACTTCTAGGGAAAGAAGACAAAGCAGAAAGGTGGCAGGAGCATATTCAACAGTTGTATCAAGGTAAAGATGTAGATAATTTGGTTCTGGAACATGAAGAGGCTGTTGATGCTGATGAAATGGGAGACCCAATTTTGAGGTCAGAGTTTGACAGAGCTGTGAGTGACCTAAATAGGAATAAGGCACCTGGAATTGGTGACATTCCCTCTGAATTACTGACTGCCTTAGGAGAAACCAGCATGGCAAGGTTATTTCATTTAGTGTGCAAGATGTATGAGACAGGAGAAGTCCCATCCGATTTTCGGCAGAATGTTGTTATACCTATTCCGAAGAAAGCCGGTGCTGACAGGTGTGAAAACTACCGCACCATTAGTTTAGTATCTCATGCCTGCAAAATTTTAACACGTATTATTTACAGAAGAATGGAAAAACAAGTGGAAGCTGAGTTGGGAGAAGATCAATTTGGCTTCAGAAGAAATGTAGGAACACGTGAAGCAATCCTGAATTTACGTCTGATCTTAGAGGATCGAATCAAGAAGGACAAGCCCACGTACATGGCATTCGTAGATCTAGAAAAGGCATTCGATAATGATGATTGGACCAAGCTTTTTATGATTCTGAAGATGATAGGGATCAGATACCGAGAACGAAGAATTGTCTACAATCTGTATAAAAATCAGTCAGCAGTGATAAGAATCGAGGGCTTTGAAAAAGAAGCAGCAATCCAGAAAGGAGTGAGGCAAGGCTGCAGTTTGTCCCCTTTCCTTTTCAATGTTTACATAGAACAGGCAGTAAGGGATATCAAAGAGAAATTTGGAAAGGGAATCACAGTCCAAGGAGAGGAAATCAAAACCTTGAGATTTGCCGATGATATTGTTATTTTATCTGAAACTGCAGAAGATCTCGAGAAGTTGCTGAATGGTATGGGCAACGTCTTGGGTAAGGAGTACATGATGAAAATAAATAAGTCCAAAACAAAAGTAATGGAGTGCAGTCGAACGAAGGCAGGTGATGTAGGAAATATTAGATAAGGAAACGAAGTCTTAAAGGAAGTAGATGAATATTGTTACTTGGGTAGTAAAATAACTAACGATGGCAGAAGTAAGAAGGAAATAAAATGCAGACTAACACAAGCAAGGAAGAGCTTTCTTAAGAAAAGAAATTTGCTCACTTCAAACATTGATATCGAAATTAGAAAGATGTTTTTGAAGACTTTCGTGTGGAGCGTGGCATTGTATGGAAGTGAAACATGGACGATAACTAGCTCAGAAGGAAAGAGAATAGAAGCTTTTGAAACGTGGTGTTACAGAAGAATGCTGAAGGTGAGATGGATAGATCGAATCACGAATGAAGAGATACTGAATCGAATTGGTGAGAGGAGATCGATTTGGCTAAATTTGACGAGAAGAAGAGATAGAATGATAGGACACATCTTAAGACACCCAGGACTGATTCAGTTGGTTTTTGAAAGAAGTGTAGGTGGTAAGAACGGTAGGGGTAGACCAAGGTGTGAATATGACAAGCAGATTAGAGCAGATGTAGGATGCAATAGTTACGTAGAAATGAAAAGTTTAGCACAGGATAGGGTGGCATGGAGAGCTGCATCAAACCAGTCTATGGACTGATGACTCAAACAACAACAACATTTTTCACAAAATCCTTTGAAAATTTATATGAGATGAGTAGATATACTAGGACGCCCTGCGGCCAAGTACCGTTATCTCATTAATATTCATAAGGTCAAGGTCAATGACCCCGGAAGTCCCGTTAAGGTTATTGAACATGACGTCATCGATGACGCTATTAGGTCAAAGACCTTTAATAACGCCATCAATGACGTCGTTGAGCCAACACCCTCTAGGTCATTGTGACTTAGAGGTTGTTGACACAACCCTTGGTCGGGGGAGAGGTGTTGGATGAGTCTAAGCCCTCCTTACCCCTCCCCCAAGACCAGTTTGGTCGACAGTCTGCTTAGAAGCAGACTGCAACGAACTGCCCGTGCGTGCTCCTTTTATAGAATACGGATGGTGGGTGGAGAGGGAGTGAGCAGAGAAGAGGGGACGCGGTGTAGAGGGGATGCGATGAGATCAGAGGGAGTGAGCAGAGAGGAGGGAATGTGGTGGAAAGGATGTGGAGAGGGGAGAGAGCGGCATTGAAATTGAAACTCTAGGAAGACTGTGCAAAATATTTATTGTACATCGTACTAGACTTGGACATACTTTGACAGCTTACATTACAGATTCATCATAAGACTTGGACAAACTGTGGATTACAAAGACTTGGACATACTCTGACAGCTTACTTGGACATTTACAGCTTAAAAGTGTACAGACTTGAACAAACTGTAGAGGAATACAGATTACAAAGACTTGGTTATTAGGAATACAGCTAACTTGGACATTAAAAGAAGTGTACATCAAAGATTTTGACAAACTCTGAATGAATACAGAATACAAAAACATTTCCAAAATTGCGAATACCTATTGGTAACTATAATGACCAATAGGTAGACTATGTATACCATTCCATAATCGTTTGTCATCACGCATCACCAAAGATCTTTTGTTTTGCCGAACAGTGAATACAGTATGATTTTTGGAGCGAATGCGTACCTGTGGATGCAAGCAAGAGGTGTTGGTGTATAGTACATTGCGATAGTCATTGACATTCAGAAATTGGGTGACACTTTTTAGAACACCTTTTGCTTTGCAATGACCATTGGCATTTTCCGTAGAAAAAGCGTACATTTTAGGCGACAAACCTACAAATTCTGTCATCACATCACCAGCACACTCATCCTTCATTAGACCTGTACACTTCTTGTTCATAGGAGTAATTCCAAATATGTTGTCCGAATCGTAATTAGAAGTGTCAAAATAGTTAGGATGCTTCTTCATTACAGAGCAAACATTTATCTCATGTATTAAATAGATCAAACTATCCGTGTCCATATACAAAAGTCTTACATCAGCAAAATTGAGTTTGGCAAACTCGTAGTGAAATTGGTACATAACTAATTTTGAAAAATCAAGTATAACCATTCCTAGGTAGATAGGCTTGTTGTAAAGAATCTCTGTCTTATTTAACTCGAGAGTGAGTAGATCCCCGTCAATAACCTTTGCAGAATGAAAATTGGGCATTGCAATATACTTCCGGGCACCATAGCGCCCTTCCCAGCTGCTGACTAGGAGAATGCGCCGGTGTTTCCGAATATCCTCCATGGATTTACCATAACAACAATTGTTCATCAACTTGAAAAATTTTACCTCAAAGTCAGTTGTGGCACGCTGTCTGTGTTCCGTATTCAATTGCATGTATGGCTGTAGCCATGGTTTTTGATCAAATGAAATAGCGCGATGGATGTATTGGAGCTGTAAACCGTGTCGTAAACATTGCACTAAATTTTCTATGTGCAACACGTAGCGTTTCTTCGGAGTTAATGTTGCCAGTAATTTTTTGTTCCCTGACTGTGAATGTGGAGGCGTTAATTGTTCTACACAAAATGGAAGGTCTGAATGGTAATCGTGAATCTCCTGAGGATATACCAAATCAACCTCCAAAACGAAAGAGCGATCAACCTCAGCTGCAGCTTGTTCTAAATTAAAATTTGAAATTTCATTTTGCGTCAACCAGCGAAAGTTTCTATAAGGAAGTGATTTTTCCATGGCATAGCCGTATAAGTTATTGCAGTCAAAATATGCCAAATAAGATGTGGGTCGATGCGGTTTAAATGCACTCATGTAGGGATTATTAGCCTTTGCATGTTTTGCACGAGTGTGACAAGACCACCTCGTATACCGCTTTCGAAAAATAATAGCATGTCAATGTCAGTGAGCAATTGCAGTTCAATTTGGGTGTATAGTAACATCGCGTCCCAAGTAAGGCCAGCAGACGTGTAGTAGTGTACGGGGTCCAACCGATAGATATTTTGGCACAGTTTTCGCAATTTTTCAAACGTGTCAGTAAGTAAGAGTGTGTCAATCTTTAAATAGAGGTCTGAATATTCACCGAAAGTATTTACTCCAAACGCGTTCCAGACTTGCTGAGAATGTGAGTAGTCTTCGTCAGAAATGTGACAATTTTTTAATTTATTGAAAAACTTCTTTTGGCGGTAATGCAGTCTCATTCAAACGTGACCAGTCATGTAGATAATCGTACGGCAGGACTCCTTTCCGAATAGATAATCTAAAATGTTCACTATCTGGAAAGTGTTGACGAATAAAATGCAGATCTTGAGGAAGAAGACCCGTAACTAGTTCATCTAACGAAAATGGCATAAACCGGAATGAATCCAAAAATCGAATGCACACATTACCCCTCCATTTTGCGAAGGCAATGAACTTCTCGTGGTTTTGAGCAATTAGCGAAAACTTACATTTACCTAGTTTTGCAAATTCCTGAACCAGATAATGAGAGTCGTAGCCAGAAAGGTTGTGGAAAAAGCAGCTAATATAGTTTACGTTTTTGAAACCCAAGTTACAGGATTGATGAGCAGCACCTCGAAACTGACCTGTAAAATGATTGTGATCTCGTACCTTGATATCTGTGGGTGAAAAAGCTTTTTGACAAATGTGGCAGATGGTAGATGTGTTAAAATGTAGAATATCTGCATCTGACATTTGAAGTGGAACTGGCTCGATTAAAAGTTCACCTAGATGGTCGGCTAGAACGTCTAGCTCCTTTAAGAACCAAGCTGTACACTCTTCGCCACGATACGATTTAAAATAGGATAATGTGGAATTATAGGAGCATACGACATTAAATGCACAACTATACGGTATATGCCGTTGAGTTTCTTGAGTGTATGGTTTCAAGTTATTCGGCTCGCATGTGTCAATGGGAACTGTAAAACATTCAAAATCAGCGTACACAGTGAAAGGCAGGGGTTCCTGTCGATGAAAATTTCGAAATTTCATAATACTATTTTCACCTTCAGGGAAGACAATTTTTACAGCAGGTTGTGTTGAACAGTCGGTGTAATGACAATTCAATTTTGTCTGACTAGGAAAATATTGTAAGCAACGGTCACAGGTATACACCCGATGTTTATGACGACTGCGCTGTGCGCTAACTAGCCTAGACAGATCTTTGATGAAGCAGTAATGGTTGCAAGACGCACCAGAAATGTAGAGCAAGTTAATGTGATTTTGTTTCTTTACTTTAGTAATATACAGAGGTCCTACAATTTTAGTGTTTTCCACACCATATACATTTACAGAATACAGAGGATTTTGCCGTTCAAATCGTGTCAGGTTACAAACATCAAGTGGAAAATCTATATCACTTAAATTGAGAGAGCACATCAATTCAAAAAAATTTCTCTGATAATGAGAAGGTCTAGTAACATGATGTTGAGCCGGATGGAGGGCTGCTGCTAACGCCCAGATAAAGCAGTAGTCATCATTATTTTCGACATTGATAACTGAACGACGATTCTGTATCTCGGTAGGAAGTGTTACATGCTTAGATCCAGAATTTATAGGATCGAAACGACAAACATTTACCTGTAGGTGCGAAATCATTTCAAGTGATTTCCCACTATCCCGTTCTTGAAATTCAACAAATGTCGTTAAAAGTTTTTGTACAACATTAGTTTGATACCAGTCATATAAATTGTCACTACGAGACAATGCTTGCATTTTCGTGACCAAATGTATATCGTCTGTAATTTCTTGACCTTCTTTTAAAATCACAAAAGTACAAAGTAATTCTTTATTTACATTAAGTAATACATGTTGGTGCAAACACTGAAGAATTTTACTTTAAAAAATAGGGAAACATGACTCGAGAAATAAATCAGGATGTAGAATTTTAGAACTATTGTGAATTTTTCCAGAACATACTCTACTCTGGAAACATTGAGCGGCATCTTGCCAAGAAAGTTCTTGAGCCATACTTTAAAAATATACACACAATTCTCAAGACAGTAAAGTCTTAGCCAGAAAGATCACGTTCAACAAGAAAGATCGTGGACCGTACAGTACTTAGACATACAATGTACAGTTTATTGTGAAGACAGTGAAGGAAAACCTTGAGTTTATTAACAATCGTTGGAACTCAATTCTCAAGAGAGTAAAGTCTTACCTATAAAGATCACGTTCAACAAGAAAGATCTTGCACCATAGTTAGACATACAATGCACACTTTATTCTTAAGATAGACCATTAATAAATACTTTAGAGGGGACACAATTTTTTTTCACTCAAAGTAAGTTGCCTTTGACAAACTCCACCAGGCATCGCTTGTTTGAAATGCCCATATATTTCAAGTATAATTGTCTTTCTAGCAGTGCTGAAAGTGTAGTTTCTGGTATCGCATTGAAGCGATTAGGAAGGAAAACTACAAAATCTTCAAGCGTACACAGTACTCTGGAACCATATTTTGTCTCAATGTTTTCTATGTTTGTCACTCGATAGGGAGTTGAAGCCGTCGCGTCTCCGGACCGGCAGATAGGCCGATGCTGTTTACTGCAGGGACAGGGTCCATTGTTTAGAAATCTAGGAGTAGAAACGTAAAACAATAAATGCTGAGCAATATTTCACAAGAAATATGCTCTAGGTCAAAATATACTCACCAGAAAAGTAGATGTACACTGCAGGAATAGTAGATGCACACTGATTCCCGGTCAAATCTTTACCCCGTATTTATAGTACGACAATTGGGTGTGGTCATCTATTACTGACCTAATAATGCATATATAAGACGTACAAGTCAATCAGAAGCAAATCGTCATGGAACGGTGTAATCTCTTCCGAGAATGGTAAGTTAGCTATCATGGCGTTACGTTTTAGAAACAAATTAAAATAAGTACTTATCTAGTACTTTTGCACATAGGCTGACAGCTGAGGAGGTGGAGCAGCTGATTCGGCTCGTTGAAGGGATGCTGTGGGGTAGAGAAGACTCCCTGCTCTTGTAAGTGTGCTTAAAGCTCTTTATTCTAACGTTACTAGTGTGTTGTGACTTATTGCGATCGAGTAGCTCACACGGTTGAATTACTGGTCTTCTAACCGAACATAGCGGGTTCGATCCTGTTCCAGTCCAGTAGTACAGCCTCATGTCGACAGATTTAGTAGGATGTTGCGTGAGCCAGACTTACGAATAGCACAGCCTTATTTATGTCCAACACACATCCGTCTGCTGAGTCTCAAGCAATGAAGAGTAATATGCATATGGATGAGCTTTGTCAGCCCTCTAACTTTCGGTGGAGAAGACTCTGGCTTCGAATTCTATGAGGCCGGGAATTTTAACTGGGTTACATGTCTAGTTGAAGCATGTTAGAGCGCTTCTGCTGATAGTAGGATTCGAACCTACCATCTCTCGAATGCAAGCTTGGTTTGTTGAAAGGTATTTTAGAATTGTACTGGACGGAAGATGGTAAATATACGAGAGACAGAATGAAATAATTTGGCCAACTAATGCTCGGCTCGTAAAAACGTTATGGTCTACACTTAACTCTCGCCTAACATAATTACGCAAATTTTTTTTACGACCGGTGAGCCGAACACACTCCTAAACCTGACAGCGATAATTTATGATACCACACTTTAGCAACAATATCATCCTAATTGCACATACTCCAGGAGACATGACACATTCACCTTCTTAGTTGAATAAATCAGCGTTAAGGCTTAGGTCAGGAAACTTTTACTTAGTTTTAAGAGCTGGTCCGTATTCCACTCAGCTTATGTAATTTAAAGAGCTATTTACCTCAGAACTTCCGCGACTCAGTCAGCAGGTTGCTCGACCTCTTATCATGAGATTCCGTGGTTTCATTCCCGGACACAGCGGAGACAGAGCGACTCAGGCGGACAGCGCACTCGGCTCCTTGTTGTGGGCTTCCGTGGTTGAAATCCCGGTCAGAGCCTCCGTAGCTCTGGCAGTAATGCGCATGGCCTCTTGCTACAGGGTTCCGTGGTTTAAATTCCTCTCAGCTGGATAAAGCCGAAGCGAGACAGATTTATTTTTCACCTCATCTTCGCGGTAAGAAATACTATTTACCTCCGAGCTTTCGTAACTCAGTCAGCAGGTTGCTAGATCTCTTGTCATGAGATTCCGTGGTTTCATTCCCGGACACAGCAGAGACAGAGCAGGTTTTTCTCTCCTCGTTTGTAAGGGTTCTTAAAGCTCTAGAATATGTTGTAACTTCGTATTTAATCATTGCCTGTGGACAATGACGAGATGTGCAGAGAAGCGGCTTTGTATGGGAAAGAACAAGATGTGCTCGGTACAAGTATGGTCTCTTGAAAGCATTTGAATGAAATAATTTGGCTCATAAAATATTTATGGCTCTCACTCGCATAGAGTCATAAAAATGGTTACGACCCAGGAATCGAAACCGGTGAGTAACAATTTATGACACCAAACTTTTACTTAGACTAATATATCTTACGGATTTTTGGGCTGGTTCAATAAACAGTTCCGAGTTCTATTTGCGGGTAGGAATGTTTTAGTCTAGAGAATCGCAGTCGCGCCCGGCACCTCGTAATCTTCAGGTGTCCGAGCTGAGCAGCGGTTATCAAGGCCCTTCCGAGCTGTAGCTAAAAATAAGATAGTATTTCCTCAGATGAGACCACACCTTTGAACAGACGAAAGTGGATGTAACGAAATTCTTAAACCAGTTAAACGGACTTCGTTCAAGTCCTCTTAAATGTTATGGCTGAGATGAGAAGTGAACCCGAGACGTGTGGCGCCTGGAGTACTCTGTGCCCCAGGCAGCCGAGCCGACACACTTCGTCTGGCTTCATTCATTCTATTCTTGACCCGGTCTCTCCGTGGCTCAGGTAGCCTAGGTCTCGTAGCTCAAATCTCGGACAAAGCCGAGACGGGAGAGATTTTTCCCTGATCACTCTCTGTCAGATGAGTGTAACAGGCTTCGTCAGGGATACAACTAGGGAGGAGGAGCAGGTAATTCAAATCTCAAACAAAGCGGAGGCGGGACAGGTTTTTCTCTGGTTTTACTATGGCTTTCCTCCAACACTCTCTAGAGGAGTGCAACAGGCTTTAATTCGGGGATACAACTGGGGAGGAGGAGCAGGTCTCTTACCTTTCGCATCACCTGTGTGTCTAACGTTTCTATACCTATACAGCACAACAGACCACGCCAACTTTTATTTATGCTTGGGTATACACTCTCTTTGGGTTTAGAAAGAAGACATTTTGTAGCAAAATCCTTTCTGCAGATTGACCTGAGCTATCGACTCTTGAAATACAATTTGCCTCAGAGCCTCCGTGGCCCAGGTGGCAGCGTAATACTAGAATCTGTAGTTTAAATCCCGGTCACTAGACAAAGCGGAGGCGGGACAGGTTTTCTCCCCTACATAGTTGGGCAAGTACTTACGGCTTCTAGCAGCTAACCAGAGAGCTCAATGTAGCAGAGTCTGCTTAATGTTACTGTTTCTTTTTCTGGAGACGTCGAGATGGGGGCACTATCTCAACGTTTCTGAAAAAGAAGCGGTTGTGGCCTTAAATCGAACTCAAAAAGTAGTAGCTTACTAGAGAGGCCGCTTTTTGAGCGGTCTAGATATTGTTATAGAGACATAGAGGTTCTGTAAACTTCTTTCTCACGTTATAGTCCTAGCCGAGAACTTCTACAGACGGCTCTGAATGTAGTTAGGTCAACAGAAAATTTGAATACTAATAATAAATTGTTTTACAGGCCAATGATGGAGGAGGAGGAGGAGGTGGTGGTGGAGGAGGAGGAGGAGGAGGAGGAGGAGGAGGAGGAGGAGGAAGACCTTGAATGGTTGGAGGAGTTAGAAGAATTGAGATTTATAGAAGAAATAGAGGAGGAGGAAATACATTTTTTAAATAAGAAATTTATTTTCACATTTGTGTGTGTTACACCTTACAAAGCACTGTTACATTTACATTCTTCTCCTCACTGTACCCGTCACCTCCACACCTTTTGTCCTTGCATTCCACTACCACTTAAAAACAGTTTTGATTTCATTGCACCTGCCACAACCAGAGCAGCTAGTTTTTCTCCTACGGAAGCGTCTGGTGCCGTGACACGTTGCAGAGCTTTCTTCAACAGAATTTTATCAGCTATTCGGCGGAGTTCAGGATTATTATCCAGTTTACTCTGACGATAGGCGACATCGTGCTCCTTGCAAAATGAGTCTAATGGATTAATGCCTTTATCCCCTCGAGCTAAGCGAATGCTGAGATTGGTTCGAGGGCCGCAGAACTGATAGGCTGGAATGTGCATTTCAGACGGTAGATTGTCAATCACTTTATCGATGAGCCCACGACCAGAGAGCATTTTCATCGTCGTCCTCTCCTTTCGTCTTGATGCTACTGCACCCTTCTTTCGTCTCGACGTCACGCCCATGATAGGAAGAGAAAAGTCCTTACACGAGCTTTTATTGCCTCTGTGGTAGAGTTTTATGAGTTGACAGGTACGACACTGTTTAACGGAAGGTATCCTTGCAATGGACACTTCGTTGTGATGCTCAAATTGACTGCACGGTTCGAGTTCCGAAAGCACGGGGTCTTGAGTCCACTCCCTGGGAACGTCTTGCCAGATTTCTTTTACCGCATTTGCCGCCACGTAGAGAAGAAACGCTTTCGGTAACGCCTTCAACTCTTCTGTCGTAAAACTATAGAGTTTCTTCTTGCAGGCGAAAAACTTGACTACAGCACGCTCAGTGGGATTAGCGTCTTGTCCTTCAATATCACCCCACTGAGATGAAACAGACATGATTACAGCACAGTATTCGCTTCCTCACTAACGCCACTTACAACAGTGTTATTTGTTTTACAGCAAACGTTCTCGACTTCCCGGCATGCATTGCAACACAGCCAATCAAACAGCTTCCAGACATGTAGAAGGCAGTTATTTTTTTCTTTCCAAGAAGAGTAGACAGTGATGGACAGCCTAACTCGTGAAGGTCTACGAGTTGGCAGCTTGGCGAGGCAAATTCGCGTAACCAAACACTTTTCTCCAAGCCTTTTACGAAGATAAGATCGGCGCCTGAGAGATGTGCATTCATAACCAGTGAGAGGTAGTGGTATGGAATCTCCGCTTCTTCCCACTTCAGACCCAAATGTCGTCTTAACCATGCAGTTTGCTTCCGATCTTCCTCTACTTGCCAGTGAAGGGGTAGGGTGGTTTAAAACTAAAACTAGTTACTTTTGGCCTCCACAGTCTAGTACAATCGAGGATAGCAACGTCCTTGTAGACAAACTTGTTTCCGTCTACCTTAAAACCCTGCACGTCCACAATCAAGGTCTTCGGCATAATAGAAACAGGTTACAACACGTTCACACCGCTTTAGCGACTGATCGCTATCACGACTATGGCGAACACTTAAAGATCTTCCCCCTCCACCTCCTCCTCCTTAATTGTACACCACTGACGAAATGAACATTTTCTGGAGCTATAGTCTTCTATTTCGAGCGGAAATTTCGGAAGTCTGTGTCCAAGCTGGCGGGCAGCGTGGTGCAGGAGAAACTCTTTAGATAGGCAGAATAGTTCATCGTCTGTTAGTTGCCGTAGTACTCCGGTCTTGTAGAACTTGTCAATAGCTCGACCAATGATTTTGCGAGCTTGAGGAAATAAATCAGGATCTACTGGTACATCCTCTTATTTTTCCATGCAGAGGGGGTAACAACATGGCTCTATAGGAACATTCCAGTCGCGGAAGGTTACAACTTGAGGTGACGACTTGAGATGAGGGGGTAATCGTTCCCATGCTGGTGCTATAGCACAGAATGCATAGTGCACTACGTATTCCGCTGGTAAACACTCCAACTGGTGATCGGATAGTGCCAAGAGAGAATGATGATTCAAATAAGCATTTATAGCTTGACCAACGGCGTCTAGATAGCGGAGAAATGTATGCTGAGACATGATGCTCTCGAGATTATAGACTTAAATTACAATAAACACAACATTTATCATGGGCGTTGGCCTGTCAAAGTCTGTTTGATTATCACCTCTATTCTTGTAGCGGCTTTGACATTGGCGACAGGCAACAACCGCAGGTAATACCTTTAGATGGAGTGGTAGATGCTTCCAGGCATATTCGACGTCGTGTGCTGCATATTCAGTTACATATGAAGCAGGTAAGTAGTTTAGTAATTGTCTTGGCATACTTAACAAGGAGCCATGCTTCTTGCAGCTAGCAATAGCTTTACTCACGAGATGCCTGTACAGTGTAAATAAATCGTCGACATTTTCTATACACCGTTCACTTTGTTCTTCCCAAGTAGATTCCATAGCGTAGACTGACGTTCTCGATGTAATAGCACGTCTATTTACATTCTTGTTACCATGTTTGAAAGAGGGTAATAGGTCACGTTAGACTCGTGAATTATAAGACAATAGGCGGTAGTATTTGGCGGAATATTTTCAGCCGTTTTAAATTCGAGACGAATGTCTACAGGTGAGTCTTTTACCGATTCTTCATGGTGTGAGCAGTCGATGATCACAAGAGGTGCAGTGTCCTTGAAATCTGTTGGTGTGAAGACCTTCCTCCTGATAGTACGAAGACTGGAACTTGCAGAACATCTCGTACAATGTGCTGAATTTATTTTTTGTAAAGTCCAGTTCCATGTTTTCGTACGGATACGTTATACTATTAAGATAGGCACGATAATTTCTCAGTTGACAGTGATCGAATTTCGAAGCATCTTCAGCATGTTGAAATTTTTTATTAGTTTGGAAGCCAAAGATTATGTAGAGAGGCTTTTCAGTGAATCGTGAGGTTTTCACTGCCCAGCTGTGTCTATCTGTTGTCGGCAGTGTTGGATACTCGTGCAGGTCCCAACTGCGAAAATGGATAGGAAGTGGTGCGTCATTTTCTACAATTTTCAGTAGACGAAGTTTCATCTGATCGGAAGGTGTTACTTGAGGCACTCGCCACAGTATACGATTGAGCAAAATCTTACAATCTTCGGGCGTTACTGCCGCCTTCAGTGCATTGTAGTCGCTACGGTCGCGTACTAGAATAAGTTCTTGTTTTACGTTCGCCATAATTCTCCTGTGATCCTCGGCAAAGCCGAGAATTTTCTTTGATTTCAACATGCCTGTAAATGATCCATCCGTTTGGACCATCCAGTCGTTGTTGGAACCTGGACACCAGGCACCCGTTCTAAATGGTTTACATTCTTCACTCCCGTACGATGCATACATTTTCATGGCACTCGTAATACCAACGTTCTTTGTAGAATCTACCTCTACACCGTTAACTTCATAACGCGCTTCCGAAAACAAGAAAGCGAGTGCATTATTGTTAAGTTTGGATGTGCCTGCCGATGTTCCATCTGAAGCTTTTACTACTTTTCCCTCAATGTAGAGGTGACTCAAGTAAGGGAGTGTATAGACATCTTGTTGATTGATTACTAGTCGTATTTCGTGGCTGTTACCGATCCCATAGGTGAAGGGTTGGTATGAATGGTACTAAACTCTGACGACTCCCTCCTGCGTCTCCGCTGTGTCCACGATTTCTAGCATATCTTCCATGATGTAGCGTATATCCTAGTTTCTTCAGTATCTCTCTGTTAACACGTGTGAGTGTAAGCGCTTGCCGAGCACAAGTGAGACGATCGGTAGACGGTCGCATTCTTTTGTACACTACTTTCATGATGGCTTCAGATGTAGTGTGTAGGCCACGTCCGTCTGCGGGTCGAGGTTAATAAGATTGTTTGCTCTGTTTTCTAGCCGAAGTGTAATGTCGCTGACACTCGTCACACTCACTGGATGGTAAACTACAACGTTAGGTCTCTCTCGAATAGTAAAGCCGCCGGGCTCGGTAATGATGATTAGTGAAGACGTCTGTGATGATGTTACACGAAACAGTCACGTGATGATCTTCTAACAGTTTTATAGGCTGATCCGACTCGTGCACCGTACCGCCCTCTAGCGTTCGCTTAGAAAATCCCAGCAGAGGACCGATAGAATCTTCCAGTGTTTCGAAATCAATTTTAAATGAAGATCGTATACTACACTTGTGAGTAACGTTGCTCGCCGTAAGATCAAAGTATCGCTTCTTACTAATAAAATCGTCGATTTTAAATTGCCGGACCAGTACCTCTTAAATTCTATCGTTAATATCTTCTACGGAGTAGGTTCCTGGAGGAAACGTTAACACATAGTCGTCATAGAACAATTTATATTTTCCCTCGTAAAAGTTGTAAATCTTGTTGTGTGCTTCGAATGCAATAAGGCCTAGTTCGTAGGGTTGACGTCCCAGTTGAATAGGTGGATTAAAGTATACTGTTGTTTCCGCTCCTTTTCCTCTTACCGTGAATGTTCTAGCCGCACCTGACATCACGCGTACACTAACAGTCCTATTGTCGGCGCTGGGCTTCATATAGAAACCTAAGACAGAGACGGCCACATTCAGAGGAGTTGAAGCGTTGGAAAGGATCCACGTTGTACTCTATCTTTGCACTGCTCCCAAAATAGCGGACGAGTTCAGCAGGAGGAGGCAGGTTTCCATAACTGTCAAAATAGCGCACTCTATGTCCCCGCTTAACATAGGCTACATAATGCGTTCCTGGTCCTGAACTTTTGTCCAGGTTGACGATACCACTTTCGTTTTATGCACGCGTTTCGGTAGAGCATCACGCATGAATACACCCCGAAAGAAACGTATTTTTAAACGTTTTGCAAACTTGTCCACCTCCTCGTGGCTTAGTGCCCTACGGGGCAGTGCGCTTATTAGTTTTTTGGTGTCATGTAAATACCTAAACCTTTTTTGTACGGCGCTAGACGCATGTTCACCCCTTACCTCTTAATGCGATTGCTTCCATCGTCTTGTTATGCCTTTCACTTTCCTTTAATTGCTGTTTAGCCTCTTCAACGGCTTTTACTGTTCTTGCTACAGCACTCGCTCCTCCCAGTAGTGAGCCTAGAGCGGCGAGTCAGGCAAAAAGAGCGGGTAGAAATCCTCCTCGTTTTGGTACCGGAATAATTCGAGCGCGTTTTCGGAAAAGTAATTTTCTCTTTGGACTTACGAGAGCTTTTGCCGCACGAAGAGCTGTTCTTAGCGCTACTTGTTGATTTTTTCACCTTGGTAGGCGATACGTGCTGCATGCACAATATCGCGAAGTCCTCCTCTCTTCTTCTTCTTCGTAAAGCGTTGCTTCCCCATAATGAACTGTACACGTTGACTCAACACTATCAACTGATGCTACACACTCTAGCATACATCTATTTATCTAAATTGTTTCCTCCAGCGTTAGCCTACAGGAATAACCGCTGAATATTCCATCATAATGTACAAGGGAAAATCGTTAATAGTTTTTCCTTCACTTAGCTCCTCCACCGTCAGCTTAAGGAGAAATGTAAATTTATCTTCTCCTTTAACAGCTCCATCGATAAAGTTAAAAAACTCTTCCTCATTCTGCCTAATTATCAGATGTTTATCGTCCGGTTGATATGTTAGAATGCGAATAGATCCATCAAACGGCATTATAAATTCGCTAAGTCCACTTGCCAGCACATACTTTCTTGCAGTCTTATCTTCTACTTGTCTACTCATTAGTTGTACGAGAAAAATAGACGGCAAGGGTTTAATGTAAAGAGATAATCTGCTATCTACAAATCGTTTCGTTGCAACGTCATGGGAATTGACAGGGTCTCCAACATTAGTCAACCTTCTTCTTTTTGTCATTTCAACTACTTCTTCCGTAATTGTACACACTTTATCGATCTCACTCGTAAGAAAATGTTTTGTGCATACATCCTGGGCATCAACCGGATCTGCTACTTCCGCTAATCTTAACGCATTCATATAAAGGGCTTTGTCTCTAAGGTTCCCAATCTTGCTTATTTCTCGAGAAACAAAGTGTTTTGTGCAAGCGTCTTGATCATTCACGGGATCGGCCACGTTGTTGATGCGTTTCCTTTTTACATCATATCCTTCACTGTCTAACTGTGGAAGCAGCTGAAGATAGCTTTTATTAGCAGCATCATTACTATTCGCAGGTATTCCCACACCTTTTATGCGACGATTCTTTGCATCATAGTGTCCATCGTTACTTTGGAATAGAGTCTTTTGTTCTACATAAGCTTTCGTACACACATCTTGTTCATCAACAGGGTTAGCGACATTGACTAGACGTTTAGATTGAGCATCATAGTTTCCCTTTATTCGTTTCAATCGGAACCAGTCAACATATTTTTGTACACGCGTCGCTAGGTAGTTGCGGATCTTCTACATTCATTAAACGCTTTTTATTAACATTATAATGACCGTCCGAAGTACGTTGGATTGTTTGCCTATCGACATACCTCTTATTCGCCGGATCGGTTTCATTTACAGGGTCTTCAACAGTTTTCTTATAGCGATATGTTCTTCCGAAAGCGTCCATCGCGGCACTGCTCAATAGTGTGTCTATTACGTGAGTATTTAACTAGATTCATTCCTCTCCGACCGTCAGTCGTTATGAAGATTATAAAACAGAAAGATACACTTCCCGTTACGAATGTCGTCTCACAACTAGTCCCGTGTGCATCAGTGCAGCTGCATCGTCATGGTACACTATTACCATCCTCTATTCGATGTATCGTAGCGGGTCCATCTGGCTGCGGAAAGAGCAACCTCTTAATCACACTCATTACTTCACGTCAGGGATTACGCTTCCAGAATATTTACATCTTCGCGAAGTCCATTTATCAACCACTCTATCAATATCTGAAACAGATTATGGATGGATTAAGTGACATTGGTATACAATATTTTTCTTTCTCCGCCAACCAGGATGTAATACCTCCAGATGAAGTACTACCATATTCTCTCATGATTTTCGACGATGTTATAACAGAGCAGCAAAACGTAATTCAATCCTACTTTTGCATGGGACGACATAAAAACGTTGACTGCTTTTATTTGTGTCAGACCTATTCACGTGTACCGAAGCAGCTTATCCGTGATAATAGTAACCTCATAGTGTTATTCAAAATGGACGAGTGTAATATGCGTCACGTCTACGATGATCATGTGAATACTGACATGACCTTCCAAGACTTTAAGAAGATCTGTGCTAAGTGCTGGGATAACAGTCGCCACGGGTTCATTGTTATCGATAAAGATCGTCCCCGGAACGAAGGACGGTATCGTATGGGGTTTGATCACTTTATCACTATTTAATTGACTCCTTCACCGGGCGAGCGTTTACTTGTATCCCTGCCGACGTCATGAGCAGACATTTAACGCAGGGGATTATCCGTGCACGAAACAATATTCGTGAAAAGTATCGAGAATTTAAACGCTATCGTGCAGATAGCGATCTACTCTTGCAAAAATAATTGTCGAACCACTTCAAGCTATACTTAGGACACCTTCGAAGAAGAGTCTCCAGTCGGTTGGAACGCAGACGACACCTTTAAAGAAGAGTCTCCAGCCCGTTAGAACGCAGACCGTTGAAGAAGAAGAAGAAGAAGAAGATGATCAGGTGTTTACTCCAGCCAAGTCAAAAACACCTCAGTTTCTACGTACGACAGTTCTCGCAGAAACGCCAACGCGGCAGTCTGATTTGTCTGCTGTTACCTCTACACCAGAGTTCAAGAGCTACCTGAAAGAGACGTACGGTGAACTCGCAGCCAAGTATGTTAAGAGATTATTTATGGGAAGAACGGATCGAACGTATGGCGTTCGTTACGAAAATGATCATTTCTACATTGGCAACACTGAACTAACACTGGACAGCAAAACAATAGTTGTAAAAAGAGTTCGTTATGCAGTAAGTGAAGGTCTTCTCGAACTACTTTTTTCCTACATTCCTAATTCTGAGGTGTATACAGACAGTGATCTTGAGAAGTATAAATCCATCCTACGAGCGACAAATGCGTACAGACGAAATTACGATTCTTCGGCGGCAGTAAATGCTAACAAGAGTTACAAGTACCGAGAAGTTATTTCTAAATTGTTCCCAACCCAGCAAAATATTCGTCACCTTTCGGCTAGTGGGTTGCGCACAAAGATGTGGATGCCTCGTGTAGACTATACCTACTGGAACGATCCTAACAAGTCAGTTGAGCGATTGCTCTTGCTCGATGCATCTCGCAGCGCAGGACATACGGGACATGAAGGTGAGATTCGTGAAATAGAAGAAGAACTACGCCGTGCTAACTTTATCGTGTAATGTCTCCGCGGAAGAAGAAACATCTCCTCATGTAAAAGAAGGGATTGCTCGTGAGTTGCACAAGACAGCCCGTCGACACTATCGTCGTAGACGAGTCATCACACGGCGAAAGGATGATCTTTGGCAAGCAGATCTCGTAGAAATGATTCCCTACGCAACCAGTAACAGTGGTATCAAATATATCCTGACTGTCATCGATGTCTATTCCAAGTTTGACTTTGCGGAGCCTGTACGTGCTAAAACAGCAAGCGTTGTCACAGCTGCGTTCAAGGCCATTATCAAGCGAGCGGGACGCTACTCACGTCTTCTTCAGACAGATCAAGGCAGAGAGTTTTATAATAAGGAATTTTCTACTTACCTGAATTCGCTTAACATCCATCATTATTCTACGTACAGCAACCTTAAAGCGAGTGTTGTAGAGAGGTTCAACAGAACGCTTAAGACCATCATGTGGCGTGAATTTACTGCACGTGGTTCCTATCGCTGGTTAGATATTCTTCAAAACATTGTCGACCGGTACAATAACACCGTTCATCGAACAACTGAGATGAAACCTCGCGATGTTCGTGACAACCGCCTGCTCAAGACTGTGTACAGTAGAGTAAAAATAGCAGACCCGAAACGTCATCGATTCAAAACAGATGATTTTGTACGCATTAGCAAACATAAATCGCTTTTTGATAAGGGTTACACTCCAAACTGGAGTACCGAAATCTTCTAGATTGATAAAGTGCAACTTACAAATCCAGCTACGTACTTACTCCGTGATCTTGCAGGACAGCCCTTCAAAGGAAGTTTCTATGCTGAAGAACTTCAAAAAACACAGTATCCCAATAGTTACCTAGTGGAAAAGGTTCTGCGTAAACGTGGAAATAAACTGTATGTGAAATGGCTAGGGTTCAATAACACGTTTAATTCTTGGATTAATAAATCAGATGTGTTGTAACTCTCAGCTCACCCGATTCTCCTCTCGGCATTGTTCCCACGCCTCTACCCGTAAAAGGAAGCACACACGTTCAGTCTGGCTATTTGCTCTTTAGACGTCCTAATGGCCGCTTCGCTGACGTATTACAGTCAAAACGGAGGCTTGCTTGTTAATGTCGTAACTGAAAATAAAATTGACGTAGTTGCTGTCGGTATATTAGTAGAACTATGTAGAAGAAACAAGAAAATGTATTATATGAAGAAGAAAAAACTATATTTTATGAATTATAAATCCGACTGTAATGTATTTGATACTACTTTAAATTTTCTCTCCTTGTTACGATTTATTATCAGGGAAAACAAGACTGATGATATGAACGTTTTTGTAAAATGTGAGAGGACTGAATTAAATAGTTTAGAACTTAATTATCATATATCCTATCTACTTTAATTAAGAGAACATGTGCCAGAAGTTAGCTAAACTAGCTCAAGGCAACGTCTTTCTGATTGTTCTCAGAATAAATAGTTTGCACACTCCCCTCGAGTTTTTTAATTTCACTAGCGCGCTCTCCCCTCTCCACATCGTCATCCCCTCTTCCACATCGTTCCCCACCGTATCCTTACCATCCGTAGTCTATAAAAGGAGCACGCAGGGGCAGTTCGTTGCAGTCTGCTTCTAAGCAGACTGTCGACCAAACTGGTCTTAGGGGAGGGGTGAGGAGGGCTTAGACTCATCCAACACCTCTCCCCGACCAGGGATTGTGTCAACAACCTCCAGAGGGTGTTGACTCAATGACGTCATTAATGGCGTAAAGGTCTTTGACCTAATAGCGTCATCGATGACGTCATGGTCAATGACCTTAACGGGACTTCCGAGGTCATTGACCTCGACCTTACGAATATTAATGAGATAACGGTACTTGGCCACAGGGCGGTCTAGTCTATCTACTGAGATGATATCATTAAATCTTATTCACATACACAAACATAATTACTTCAAATTTGTGTTGTATGTGAAACCCTGTGTAGTTGTGAATGGGTAATTGGTATTGTCTATGGTGTCGAGTATGTGTTGGGATTTTTAATAACCTTGGCTTTGTGGAGCTTTGCACTCGTCCTTTGATGTCAATTCTAGTGTGATGTGTATAAGTCCTTCTGTTTATATAACTTGCTTTCAGTGCACTGTACTGTATTTTTGTGACCTGTTGTACCTTTCTTGCTCTAATTTTCTATGTATTCTACCTCGTTCTGGGTTGTATACTTAATTTTCTTTCTGTTAGTTCTTTAACTTAGTTGTATACTGTAGTCCTAGGTCAATTGACTGTAGTTGAAGGTTATGTTAACTTAATATGTGGATCTTTTGTCCTTGTAGAAATATGTTCAGCAATTTCGTCTCCCCATTTCTTCTTAGTCTCACTTGTGCTGTTTGCGTTTAATTCTTGTCCGTTAATGCTATTTATGCGATGGAAAGGAAACAAGCTAGTGCGTTCCTTTACAATTCAAACCCAATGTGTAGGATGATAGGGACGTTCTTCTGCTCGTGTTTAATGATGGCTTGATCATCGTCATCCAATACTGTAAGACTGTTCCTTACTTCTTATGGGTTAGGATTTCTACTGAGTGCGCCAGCCACAACATTGAGGTTGCCAGGACAATGCTCAAATGTCAGCTTAAACTGTTGTATGAACAGTGACCATCTGCAGATACGATCGCCACTCACATGTGATTTCTGAATAAACGTCAGAGCCTTATGATCTGTGCGGATAGTGATCGGAAATCCGTATATGTATTTGCGCCACTGAGTTAGAGCTACGACGATAGATAGCATCTCTAACTCCGCAGTCGTCCATATTAATTCATGAGGCCTGAGTTTCCTGCACATGAATGCGAGACAGGTCGTTTTCTGTTCCTTTTCCGGCGTTTCCTGATATAAGATGGCTCCAATACCTACACATGACGCATCAGTTTGTATAATAAAGCACCTGTCGTATTGTGGATAACCCAGTTTAACGGCATGGCTAACATTTCTTTAGTCTTACGGAAGGTTTTGTCATGAATTTCAGTCCACTTCCAACGATTATTAGCTGTTATCAGTTCTTGCAGAGGAACGACGGTCTCTGTATATGATACACAATGATCTGCAAGAACAGACATAAGCCTAGAAACTGACGAATGTCGGCTTCGGGAAATTTTGAACTGCTGCAGTTTTAGGGGATTTTGCATAATCCCCTCTCCATTGATGACATGGCCAAGAAACAAAGTGCTCTTCTGACAGAAGCGAAATTTATCGAGGTTCGCCTTGAAGTTACACCGGTTGAGATCTTCTAATAATAAACCAATTTTCTTCGGGTGTCCCTCTATTGTATTGGAGCAAAAATGATCTCTTCTATGTATTTAACAGAAAATTCCTTGACTTTCGGACTAAGATTATTCTCCAAGGCTCTAATCAGCCCCGAACTTGATTAGCCAAACCAAAAGGCAATCTCTGAAATATGTACGTTTGATGGTCAAACATGAAACCAGGGGTCTAGAGCAATATGGTGGAATGATGACGTCATGTCGACGGTTAAGAAGAACTCCATCCCTCCAAACTTCTTCAAAAGGTCCTTGATTGGCGGAGCTTGTACATACTCGGAGACTAAGCGCTTATTGATGATACGCGCATCAAGACAAACTCTAACAGACCCATTTTCTTCTGGCACAGCCAGGATTGGAATTAAATTTTCATTTTCTTCCAATACATCTTCAGGCTGGATCACCCAACTGTCCTCTGTAATTGTGACCCATCCGTCATCTTGGGAATCGTTTAACGTCCCCACCCTACTGTTGGACATAATTTAGCCCCATTGTCTCTCTCATTAAAGTCGGGCGCATGGGGATTGAGACTGTTTTGCTGCGCTTCCCGGAAGTTACGGTAACCAATGCTCTCAGCTCCGAGTCCTTGACCGCTTCCCATTTCTTGAATGGCTGTCCGCCAATGAGCCTCGGGCTGTTGTTGCCTCTCCCTCAGCTCAGATATATACCGCTTTGACTCTGCGCTCCGCTGACGAAAGCCAGGTCGGTGATTGTATTAATCGGGACTATTCCTATAGTTCCGATTACCTCCTCGGTTAAGTCGTCACTGCCCAATATAGCCTCTAGTTCGATACCTGAGTGTACGACCATTATTTCCCTGCGAGAAATTTCTATTTCTGTCCCCATTCCAGTTTCAGTCATAGCCTACTCCTCTCCGGTCTTCTTGGTGGAGTGTGGCATTCCATTCGGCTCTCCGTGGTTGTCCATTTTCTACACCTCTAGCCTCCCGTGACGTAATTTGCGTATCCCGAGTTTCGGGCGTTATCCTTTCTCACTTTAGCTGGCGGCCTATTGTCCTCCCTTATGCAGACTGTATGAATTGCCTCGTTCTGCTTGACCCTAGGCTGAGAGTGGTTAAAGGTTAAGTCAAGCTGCCGCAATGTCATTTCCGCATCTGCCGCCGTTTTTACGCTTGCCGCATTGAGAGTCCTCTGGGCCTCGACATGTAACTGTCTCGAGATAGCCGCAATCATCTCCAACAAGGAAGGTGACGTATCAAGGTCTTCCAACTTTATTATCTGTGATACGAAGTAACTTGAAAACCTAGCCGGAATCGTCGCCGTATATTTCCTAGAATACAATTCCATTCGTAATGCTTGCTGAATGGAAGTATCCCAGAACTTGCGTAGAAATGCAGTTTTGAACTCCTCATACGTACTGAAAGTATAACGAAAAGGTTTCATCCACTCGAGGGCGGTATCGGATAAAAGCTTTTCGATCGTACGCAGTTTTCTCTCCGGAGGTACTCTCGCATCCGAAAAATGGTCCTCCATTTCACGAAGGAAAGCTCTTGGCGTCCTGTCATCCATTCAACTGAATTTTGTAGGTCTCTCCTCTGGTGCTGATCGGAAAATATTATATACGGGAGCTCCATTAGTAGCATTCGGGGTCGATGATCTCTCGTTTGGACGGGGTAAATGGATTATGGCTCATGAGTTTCACTGCTATCTCTCTCCATGCTGTGTTGTTGGATAGCAATTTTTAACTTATCCGTCCTGAGATCTAACAATTCTACCTTATCTCTCAGGTACTGAACCTCTTTCTAGGCAGATTACAGCTTATTAGCGTTCTTCTGACTCATTTCACTCCATGCCTATTAGCTCTATGATATGAAATGGCGTATGGCTTTTAGTGCCGGGAGTGTCCGAGGACAATTTCGGCTCGTCAGATGCAGGTCTTTTGATTTGACTCCCGTAGGGATCTGCGCGTTGTGATGAGGATGAAATGATGATGAAGATGACAAATATACCCAGCCCCCGTGCCAGCGAAATTAACCAATTAAGGTTAAATTTCCCTACACCACCGGAAATCGAATCCGGGACTCCTGTGACCAAAGGCCAGCACGCTAACCATTTAGCCATGAAGCCGGATATTAGCTCTATTAGTCTCCCTAACTGCCAGAATTATTGTCTTGATCTCCTCGCCCTTATCTGCGATTCGATCCACAAACTCCTGCGCAAGTCTCTACTCCAGATTATCTTCACTTCATCTTCCCGTGCCTTTTCAGTCAGCTTTATATCCAACTTTTCTTCATGCTTCTGTTGCACCTCGGCAACCTGAGTTCTGATTTCTTTGGTGACGGTGAAAATTTCGTCTCCGTGTCCGAACTAAGTGGGTCTATTGCGCTCTATTCTTTCCTATTTCCATGCGTGCCTCGTCTAAGCGCGTAGTCACCTCTTCTAGTCGCTTTTCGGTCTTCGCGGCTCCATCTGTCACTCTGCCTGTTAGCTCCTCAACGGTCATTTGAATCCTATCGACCTGTTACTCGGTTCGATTCTCTATTTCCTCTGTGCACCTTTCAAGGCGATTCAAGCCTCCCTGACAACATTTCTGGACTACCTCATTTTCTCAAGTTTCTCATTCCCCTCTGCAATTTTATCGGAACGTTCACTCAAGTTTTTAAACTCGCGTCTCACAGCTTCCTGTTCACGCTCCCTGGCTTCATCCGCCGCTAAGTCCATCCTAGCCAATAGGTCGGCTGACGTTATCGCCATGTTATACAATGAAAATACGGCTACGCAGACATGGTTCCGATGAGACAGTCTATCGACGTAGTACCAAGATTTCAAATATTAATTTGAAAATGTCCATTCCTTTTGTCTACTTTGCAACCTCACAAGCAAAACAAGGCTTTCAAATTCACCATACAGAAACTGCCTAACGAATCTCTATCATGTGTTTACATTATCGCAACAAATAAAATGAAAATCCAAACGTGTACGAAATTTAGAAATATATTATACTATGTAGCCCCAAATATTTAATAAAAATGCAGGCGATCTTAATTCGGGCTCAAATCTACGCAATAGACATCAATGCGTAACTACGTTTGCATATTATCTACTATTAAAGGATTATACTTCCCACAACAATAGTCCATGCACCTCCAATCTATGACAACAACGCCACTGTAATTACAAGTTTACATCCATGTCAGAGGCTAACTTGTGACCCTATCTTGCTCTAAATAAAGCAAGTTTAAAATCACTGGCTATTCAAATCTGTTACACAGAACAAATTTCTAGGCTATGTACATAGTCGATTGTTCTGAAGGATACAGACCGTCTATTTGCCTCATGTGAGAAACCATTCCATTGTTCTCGAATTCCCAATGGAATCACTATGCCTCTTCCACCGGCTATCTGGTTCTTATTCACTTCCTAGCACTAAATGCCGACATCCACCCAACGTGTACATATATATTTAGCAATTATAAACTTTATCTAGATATACAATTTCACTCTCTCGTATTCGTATACTAACATGACTGTAGACTCAATTGTCTAGTACGTTAGGTTGTCAGTCACATGACTCCGTCTGAGTATCGAACAAGGCTTTGTCGCCTATAATCCGCCTGTTCGAAGTTCTCTACCTATCTTAAATATTGAGTTCCAACCATGGTCCTCCAGAAAATTTCCAACTATGCACTCCTACACACCCCGCGGTTAGTGCTGACCAACGATCCAGGGTGGGTATAAACACTGCCCACACGGCAATCGTTCCACGGGATCGGGCGAGAAATGAATCGGGCACGACGTAATCAGGCGAAAGAAAAGAAACTGACACCGCCCAAATGGCAACTACCCTGGTTAAACGGTGTTGGAAATGAACCCGGCACCGTCCATATGACAATCGCACCACGTTGGGCGCCAGAAATAAACCGCTCCCATCCACATGCCAGGCTAAGTCGGTGAGCTACGCGGTACGTTCGGTCCAAGATGGGCGGAAAACTAAAACTAACTTCTAAGGAAGTAAATACCACAGGTATACTTTCTGTATGTGAAAGGGAAACAGTTCAATGTCGATCCAAACACATGATGTAAATTCAATCTAAATATGCAAATCTGAATAAAAATGAGTTAACTGGACTCCAAGGTCAATACTTTTAAAAACATGTGCCGCACACATCAGAACAAATGATCATACACTAATAACACATTAGTCGGAACTAAATGCCGATACATAAAATAAAAAGTTAACAATATAAATACAAAAGAAATCTTGGCAGAAAATCTACATCTCGCATTGTATCGACGCGGATGAATAAATATGCCGGTTACTCCAACGCGGTTGCGTTCGCAAAACGTCCATAACGCATTCCTCGATAAATGATAATCAAGCTAGTTTCAATCCAAAAAACACATATTTAGACAAATAAATCATTAAAAGGCATCACAGTCAATCCAGGTCTCCCTAATCTAAAATCTAGACTGAATGTACCGACAGACCGCTCTGTCACAAATTAATCAGCATTGAAGCTGGCTTCCCTTAAAATTAGCATCGGGCTAATTAAAATGCAAATGCTTAAGCGACGTAAACATAATAACATAGGCAACGACAAAATGAAATCACAAGACAAAGCATAAGAACAAGCAGACAGTACAACAAAACTCACAGGGCGCCTGAAATATAACATACATATTGAAATGTTCTTACTTCTGCAGGAATGAGGTCACACTGTTGCTTGGCCCAGTTAAAGAGCTGGGCTAGTTGATTACATTCCCTTGGGACAGCTGGTAGGGCATACTTCTCACTGTCGTTTGTCAGCTGTAAACGTCAAGAATTCTACCCACAGAGGATAAACACAGCATCGGTTGGAAGCCATTTATACGAGAGCTCTCTCCTCACAGCGGAGGCTTGTTTCCCGTTTTTCCTTCACATTTCACTTATTCAGCTGCTGCATTACAAAAATATTGCGTCTTTCTCTCACACACGATATACTCTGTCTCAACAGATTGTCTAGGCTTCTATATCTCATTCTCATGGGCCCGCAGTCCTCTCTTAAACAAGACGTCACTCAGGCCTTTATGAACTCGCAGCTTCGGAGTTCGATTCTCGACTGCGGCTCAGCATATTCAGGCGAATTCAAGCCCGTTTCCCCAAAATGCAGCTACTACATTTTCGATTCCCTTGAACATTGCTTTCACAGGCCTCTACTCATGTTTCATCACCCTCGTTACACTATAGGTGGTATCTGCCTTTCTTTACAAAATCAACTTGCTTTCCTTCCGGATTACTCGTTCTTTCTGCTTGACTGAAAGACACTCGTCTCCATTCCGTCGGTGGCCAAAAATCTCTGAAAACGCGTTACATACGTAAGTAAAATAACCTACTCTGAACTGAATACCTTCTCCCCTCGAAATTTAGGGCGCGTAGCGTCGGTCATGAAGAAGCTAATGCCTGTATTACATGCTAAACCCACATTTCGGAATACTCTGAAAATAAGAAACAAACCACTGCTAACTGCACCTAGCCGTAACCCTCTTCCCAAAACTAAATTGAACACAAAATAAAGGGCTTGAACATGCATACTCTGGATTTATATTTAAATAAAATAAAAATATCAAACTCAGCCTCAAGGAGCTGTCATTTAATGTTACAATTATATTTACGCCGGATGAAACCAAGCTGACCTCTTCTATCTAAGAACTTGCTTAAACATTTCAGGCATTCTACTCATCTTTGTCGATACTGCTTCCGCACCAGTCGCATGGCTGCTGTGCCTGTAGATTTACTCCTCCATTTCAATACAATGGATGTTGGAATATTGCTTGAAGTTGCCATCATATAAATCGTAATTAATACTCCTAAAGTGAAGATACCACTAGTACCTCTTCAAATGTAGAGAAACACTTTACTACAATATTGATTTAAACCACAAAACTTTAGCTTTGTTCAAAGTTACTGCTCGGTGGGGAAAATACCGTGACCGTTCATCAGCGACATCAGCGGTTCGTATCGGACGCACACGCAACATACGCCACTACCGCATACCGCACTGGGCAATACCGTCTTTAAAATGCGGTCAGAGGTAACTGCCACGATTACGAACTGTTCGCTCCCGTGAATAGTGCATAACTGACACAGTTCTCAGTATCGCCGTCACCACTGGTGTGAACACGGCCTCAGGACTCAGCTTCCCCCGCTCCTGGCTGTTTTATAGTTTCAGTTGGTTCGTTCAAACGAGAGAGACTATGAGACTAAGGCCTGGCGGATCAACTGACATTTGGGAACAAAGCTCATAGCCGTTGGAACGTGAATTCAAAACTGTAATGGAAAGTATCAGAAACAATAACACACACGTATCTCTAAATTCACCCACGACGCAGTGGACATGTCAAAACCGTGGAGCTTTATAACAGATTTCACCCGTCGGATGATGGTAAGGTCAGCACTGCGAGGTATTGCGGGCCCACTCGTCTCGGGGATCACCGCCGCCGTAGTCCACGCCTCCTCACTGGTGATAGGTCTATATCAAACGCTTCACGCAACAGGCGATGCTGTGACACGCAGAGTCGTTCCAACTTTCAAAATACACCCGCCTGCCCTCTATCCTCGCGCGTTCCAGAATGAAATCCGTTGGCTAACCAACCCTCATACAAAACTTTCCAGTCTGATGAATGAACAGTGTTGTGCAATATTCAAATATTCAAATGGCTAGAAAATTTATAATGTCCAATAAGGGACCATTTATATTGGTATTATAAATTTACTCATTCGGGATAAAATATTCCAGATTCTCTATCGGAATCAACATCTATATCATCTGATGGCCAAGCAGGCATCAGTTTTTGGTAGTGAGACAAGGTCTCTCATAGTGCTTTGGCACTGCCGGTGGCTTCAAGTAGCCTACGCAGTGGCCTCCACGGCATGCACTAGCCATGCGTCTTGGTAAGTGTGCTAGGTACCAACTGACGAGCCCAACCTAGCACACGAGGGCGAAACGTTGGCAACCAGGAATGAGTTAGCTGGAAAATTTATAATGTTCAATATCGGATCATTTATATTGGCATTAACTGATATAAACTCAATCTAGTGGATATTTACGGTGAAATGGCGTGCGAAATGTCAGTGAGACTTATTGATACTATCGAAATTTAACTACAAACTGGGAATGTGTTAAAAGAAAGAAGTTAAGGATGTTGTACCCGAAATTTTAAGTTAATTTAATGGTAACCGGTTTAGTATTTCTACTATTTTCTTTCTTGAGTCAGGCGATCGCGTTTCAATTAGGTTTAGTCTCCCGATTGTTAACCTTGCTCTCATTTTAAGGAATTGTTATTATTTATACTTTCTTGGAATGTTAGTTGAGGTTGACCTTATTCATTTTTCTTGCTTTCTGTTTCTTTAATGTTAAAGCTTATTTAATCCAAAATTAATGTTGATTGCTTTTTCCTTTAAAAGGTGTTTTTCTTTTATTTAACATTAAGGAAAATATCGTATACGGATTTGATCTGATCCACGTTTTCCATGTGACAGCCTGGGCGTTTCAAGGTAGGGTTTTTCTCTGTCTTGTTTCGGGTCTTGTGTTTTATTCTGTGATTGTAATCCTAGGGTGTTGTTACTTGTGTCTGCTCATTTCGGTACCATGGCAGCACAATGATTCCCTGAATGAAACTCCCTCCACATATTTTAGTCTAGGCTAAGAAAGCAACAAGTGCGGACGTGTGGAGTGGCGATGCGGAGAGGCATGGTGGGAGTCGAGCAGTACGGGGCGGCGATCGGCAGCTGGCAGCGGTGGTTCAAGAAGACTACGGTAGGGACGACACGTAAGGGAGTACAGGGGAAGACGGGCGAGGTGCTATTGATGGCTCCGGTGATAACTTTGCTACTGGTTATCGGGGGCGTTGAATAGAACCCTGGAACCAATGCTAGGGGCAACATCAGCTGGAAAGACATGGAGAAAATTAGGGAGGTAGTGAAAGAAGTAGTCAAAGAAATCTGCCCTTTTGAGCAGATAAAGAAGCTGATGTAAGTCCAAACCAAGGAATATGGAAATCTGAGGAAATGGATCAAAAAACCCGAAGATTCAGTGACAAAGGTAGGAAGTAACGAGGAAGAAACTCAGACGTTAAGAGAGAAAGTGAAAAATCTGGAAGAAAAGGTGTGTAAATTAAAGAAGGAGATAGAAGCCAACAGTCGGGAAAGGATGAAGAAATGTATATACACATACGGTCTGCAGGAAGAATGGAGAGAGGAAAAAGTTGATATTTTATACAGTGGTGGATGTTGGTGAATATCAGTTTTAGGGAAGTGGACATAGATGACGCTGAAAGGGTAGGTAAAGTGAAAGGGCATAGACCAATTAAAGGCAAGTTGTTATCTACCCTTATGGAGGATATAGTAGTAAGAAACGCGAGTAACTTACAAAGGGAAAAAATCTGGGCTAAAAGAGACATGGGAAGAGAAGGGATTGAGAACTTGAGAATTATGAAATGTCATCTAGGGAGAGCCAGATATCAGGATGTGAAGGCGTATATAAGAGGTCAACAGCTGGTTGTGTCCAACGGAAAATGGAGGCGAGTCTGGACGGTGGCAGAATTGAAAATTATGAAAGAGAAGCCCAAGCAGGGAGAGGACCTGGGTTCAAGGCAAGATGGAAGGCTGGTTGAAGATCAAGAGGAGGGAGGTGGCGAGGTAATAACTGAACCCAACGAAGGGACAAGGGGACAGTGCCGTGTGGGATTAAATACGAGGGTTCAGGAGGCGGTGGTGGAGAGTGACTCTCAAGAAAAATCAAATACAGAGTTCAGTGGACATGGGCATAATAATGGAGGTGATGGTTCGAGGGCTGAAAAGAAAGGAAGAGATTCTATGATGAAAAGGAGAAGTAAGAGTTTAAAAGATCTGAGGGATAAGAAAAATAAAGGTACGGAGGAAAAAGATAGGAAGGAACGCCCTAAAATATCTAAGTAGGAGGGAATGGAGGCAGAAGGAAAGAGGCCGGTTGTAACGAGAAGAAAAAATAAAGAAGGAAATGGAGGAAGAAGAGAAGCCAATTTATAATTAGAGTGGAAGATAGGCTTTGCAAATATTGAAGGTTTGTTTAGTAAAATAGGTAATATGGAGGTGAAAAATATGTTGGAAAGTTTTGACATCGTGGCACTCTTGGGGACGTCGCTAGAAATAGGAAAAGAGGTAACTTGGTAGTTTACAGTCTAATAAACAGCGTAATAAGGGGCGGACGCTCGGGGGAATAGTGGTGTTAATTAAAGAAGAGATCAGTGAATTAGTAGAGGATATTGAGAACTATTTGAAAGAAGTGATCTAGTTAAGGTTTAACATGGGGGTGGGGGAAGGTTATGCTTGGCTTATGCTTACTGTCACCCCAAGGGATCCCTGTATGCTAATGATAACGTTTTTGAGGAGTTATTCTTAGAAACCGGTATTATTAGTGGGTATTATGAAGAAGATGGAATAATTTTACTTGGGAGATTGGAATGCCAGAATAGGTGAGCGAAGTCCAATGTTCGGTAAAGAAGTAGAGATGACAATAAGGGGAGGAAGAAGTAGTAAAGGAAGGAAAACTTACGGTGGAATGCTCCTGGAATTCTGTAGGCAGGAAATTTCCGTACTTCAAATGGTTTATAGGAGAGGACAAAGAAGGAAAACTGACATATATTACGGTTCAGGGGGAAGTGTTACTGACTTGGCAATGAGTTCGGAAGACATGTTAGGGAAATCAAAAGGATAGAGATAGGAGACTGTGTGGAATCGCACCATGCACCGGATTGGGTGATGAGAGAAAGAAGTGTAGAGGAGGTAAGTGATGGAGATACAAAGAGGATTTTAGAGAAGGGTAGGAGCTACATTAAATATAAATGGTGGGAGTATACATAACGGGAACTAGATGATCTTATTGAAAAAGAGCTACAATTAATTAGCTGTGGATGGAAAGTAGCATTGAAAGAAAATAATATTGGTAGAGTCTTAGATCTAATTGAATACACAATAAATAGGGCTGGGCCGATAAACCAAGGTAAGAGAAGGAAGAAGGAGATAAGTGGGAGGATGGTATAATAAGGAATGTGAGGTATTGAGGAGAACAATGAGAAAAGCGTTAAACTGCTATGGAATAAACGGAAGGAATGAAGGAAGAGAAGCTTTCTGTAGATTAAGGAGAGAGTACAAACTTAAAATTTTCGAGAGGAGGAAGTTATGGAGAAAGGAACAAATAGAGTTAAAAGAGAATGCAGGATGAACCAAACGGAAAGAGACTGGGAAAGAATAAACAAAATTTAAAAAGGACGGAAGGGATATGACAAATCGAGTATTGACTATGACCCGTGGGAGATATACTTCGGCAAATTATTAGGAGAGAAGGACAAGTGGGAGTTTGGAGATGGGATGAAGGTGGTATAGAGAAATATGGAAGTTTTTATATATGAACTTGATAAGGAAATCTTAACAGGGGAAGTGCAGGAGGTGATAGGTAAACTTAAGGATAGATCGGTGGGGTGCAATAATGGCATCAACATTTATTTCGGAAAGAAGGATGTAAATACCGACTGATGGGGGAGGGAAAAGTAGAAATCTTTAACAGGATTTTCAATGGTGGTAAAGTACCGAGAGTGTGTGAATTCTGAATTATTTGCCCAAAATACAAAAAGAAAGGGAACATAAACCTCCCGAACAATTACCGAGGGATGACTCTACTAGACTACAGGAGTTCTGGCAAATAGATTTAAGTGTTTGGGAAGAAGAAAATTCGATATTATCAATGTTTTAGGGTGGATTTAGAAAGGGGAGTAGGATAACAGATAATATTATGACAGTAAAGATGACAATAGATTAATACTTAAGCAGGGAAAAAGGGGGTGTATAACTAGCGCCCATAGATTTTGAAAAAGCTTTTGACACGGCGAGCAGAAAAGTCTTAATAGAAAACTTAGGTCGGATGGGAGTCTCAAGAAAGATGATCCGTGCGATTGAGGCGATATACCATTGTAACAACGTAGAAGTGTATTTGACTAGTATGCCGATAGATCGCAAGATTAGGTTGAAGCAAGGATGCTAATTATCGCCGATATTATTTTTATTATTCTTTAATGACGTACTGGAGGAGCGCGGGGGAGAAAAATGGGCAGAACACAAACTAGATATCCCAGGATTGATATTCGCTGACGGCTTTAACAGGAGGGGGATTATAGAGAAGTTTGAATGAGATGTCGGAATACTCAAGGAAAACAGTAATACATCGAATGTGTGAATAATACGTAATAATAGGAGGAGGAAAATGGAAAGAAATCGATGACAGAGCGAGAGCGCATAGAATAAGTGGATAAGTTAGAATATATCTAGTATGTGTGTTTGTTCAGTCTTCAGCCCTAAGGCTGGATGGATCCTCAACATCCCTGCCATCAGCTGTCATAGATGGCCTAAGCATCACTGAAGAGGCGTACTAGAAAAATGAGGAGTGAGGTAGTTCCCCTTTGCTTTCTTCAATATATCTAGGAGTGCTGTTAAATAGAAAAGGATGATGAGAAGATCATAATTAGAGAGTTAAATTGGGAGGGGTGCAGGCCTCTCAGTGATTAAAATTTTTAGAGGCAAAGTTCCAGGGGAAAAATTATAAGATACTGAGATTAGTGCTAAAGACAATAGTGCCAAGCAGAGTATTATATGTGGCAGGATTATAAAGTATATTTTAAATCAAATTATATATAAATTTAGTAAGACGATTATGAGATTACCACCGACAGACACACATACATAATATTCGAGGGGCAAACCAGCCTCTGGGGTGATGAGTTAACAGATACATACATAATATCTGAGGATCCAAACAGTCTCTGACCTGTTGACCTAACAGACAGACATACATAATATTTGAAGATACAGTCAGCCTATGGGCTGATGACCGAACATGCAGACATACATATTATTCGAGGATCCAACCAGCATATGGGTTGATGACTTATGAGGATGGCATACATAATTTTTGAGGATCCAACCAGCCTCTGGGCTGATGACCAAATAGAGGGACATACATAATATTCGACTATCCATCCAGCCTCTGGGCTGGCGACCTAACATGTGGATCCAAACCGCCTCTGGGCTGACGACGTAACAGACATACATAATATTTGAGGATCCTAACAGTCTGTAGGCTGATGTCCTAACTGACAGATACACATAATATTTGAGGTTCTAAACAGTCTCTGGGCTGATCACAGAACAGACAGATATATGTAATATTTGAGGATCCAAACACCCTCTGGGCTGATGAACTAACTGAGAGACACACATAATATTTGAGCTTCCAAACAGTCTCTGGGCTGATGACCGAACAGACAGACATGCATAATACTCGAAGACTCAACCAGACTTTTTTCATTATTCGGTATAGAATGGCTAAAAAGTGCAAATATAGGAATTCTGGGTGTGTCCAGACATTAAGGTGTTTGAGGGAGATAGCTAGGAATCTCTCAGAGGAGGGAAGGAAAGTAGGCCTCCTTCAGACAGTGTGCAGGATACAGTAATTGTAAAATAGGGATAGGAAAGGAAGGAGGGGATTTTAGAAGACAGTTGGTATACTGTTTTAAGGGGAAGAGGATTGCAGGTTAAGAGCTCAATTCAGGATCAGGATTCAGGAGAGTTGTCAGTAAGAAATTGGTATGAGTCACTTCAGGTAGAAGAAAGGGAAGATGAAAACAGGGATCGGTTGCTGAGAACTGTTAATGTAGGAGGAAGGGAAACTGTAGGAAAGGGAAATGTAGATTAGTGGATAAGAAAAGACAGGTGGAACTGTGTCATGGGATGGAGAAAATGTAGGAGGAATAGCTTCTGCAGCTGTCAGGATAGATAGGACTGACCGGGACGGGCAGGATCAAATGAGGTGGGTAGGGTTGAGGTCTTGGTCATGGGGGATTCCATTGTTAGACATGTAGGGAAGTGTGTGGAGGAAAGAGAAGTAGGTTAAGGCAGATGTTGGCAAAGTAGAAGAGAAGGAGGAGGGAAAGGTGAAGTTGGTAGTGTTTCACGTTGGTAGTAACAACGTAAGACAAGCAGGTATAAGTACTAACATAGTTGGGAATGTGTGGGACCTGGTAAATACAGCAAGGGTTAAGTTTAAGGAAGTGGAGATTTTTATCAGTGGAATACTGTGTAGGAAGTATTCTGACTGGAAGGTGATGGGGGATTTACATGAGACACTGGAGTGGGTATGTGGGAAACTGGGAGTGAGATTTCTAAATCCTAATGAGTGGGCGGGAGAGAGGGATCTGCGCTCTCATGGCTTTCACCTAAACTGCAGTGCTACATATAAGTTAGGAAGGGGAAGGGTGTGGCCTAGGGAGCGTTGGTAAGGAAACAGGGAACTGGAAATCAAGTAGGGATGACATGAAAATGTTAGTGCTGAACTGTAGAAGTATTGTAAAGAAAGCTATAGAATTAATTTAATAGATATATACTGAAACAGGAACGCCCGTACTTCAGTTTATTGGAGAGCATGAGAAACGACAAGGCGTGTACGGCCCATGCTAAGAGAGTGAGATACTGTATTCCACAAGTTAATACTACCTTTAAGAGGGAATGTTGGCACAGTTTATTACGAACACAGTTCAACGGATAGACACAGTCTTTAAATGAAATGAAGGTCGGCACAGTTTTATTACGAACACAGTTCCGAAAAATGGATAAACACAGTCTTTAAATGAAATGCAGGCTGGCACAGTCTATGCTAGAAACATTATCGCTGTTTTCACACAGTCTTTAAATGAAATCGAGGTTGGCACAGTTTATGCTAGAAACACAGTCTTTAAATGAAATCAAGGCTGGCACAGTTTATGCTAGAAACACAGTCTTTAAACGAAATCAAGGTTGGCTAGAAACACTATCGCTGCTTTCACACAGTCTTTAAATGAAATCGAGGCTGGCACAGTTTATGCGAGAAACACAGTCTTTAAATGAAATCAAGGCTGGCACAGTTTATGCTAGAAACACAGTCTTTAAATGAAGTGAAGCCCACGGAGAAAGCTTCTAACACTAACGTTTCTGAACTCAAGTATACAGCCGGACCGAGTGACGAATTCTATCGCGACGTGCTTACTTGCACACACACACTGAACTCACGGCTTACTGCCGACTCCCCTCACTCTCTGCCTACGGCACACTGCAGCTGCACACTGCACACTCTCTGCTTTACCCCAGGCTGGCGACTCGCTTATATTGCCGAAGGTTGGTGGGCGTGGCTGCACATGTGGGCCCAAGAAAATTTTATATCTTGGCCATCTTTACACCGATTGACACGAAATTTCGGCTAGCAGCGTTCATTATTCCTGCCTGCAAGGTGACGTTATTGAAATATTGATATTACATTTCGTTCATGCAGCAATGCTATGGAACACGAAAGAACCTTCTGCGTGACGTCGCTTGACCTTGGCCGGTGTTCTAGAACAGCCCGAGCTTGCTTGCAGTACACAATGCCTGTGCGCTCGGCGCAAGTTTTAAATGCTTACGGCCGGGTGTTAGCGAGTTCCTCTTAATAAATGAATGAAACGTGAATGCTCGTAGGGCGTTCCCGTTTCATCTCCACCCCCCGCTCGGGAAAAAGAAAATTGCTGGGCGATTTTCTTTTCGCTCATCTCCTAGTAAAGTATTTCAGAAACTTGAACAGTCTTCTCACTATAGCCAGAGGATAAATGTAAGGTGTGACGCATTTTGATATGATTCCATCATTCTCCATCTGTTTAATGATGACCCGAGCTTCTTCCAAGTACTTCATGGGTATCGGATAAGGCTGTTTCTTATAAGGTGAAGTGTCAGTAACATCTAAGTGGTGCTTGAAACCCTTAATGACTCCAGGTTTCTCGGAAAATACATCTGGAAACTTCTTGAATAGCCCTTGGATTGCTTTGTTACTTCATCATCATCGTAATCTGGGCTTTCAGCTACATTGGCATAAAGCGTGAAGTTGTAGTGGTCCTCGTTCAACTCATCATCGATGATGGACGCCATCTGGTCCTCTACGGGTCCCACTTCCTCGGGTCTCCCCTCTTCGTGGACGCTTTGTTCGACAAGCAGAGCCTCGCTCATCTTGCCTTCTACTATGTCCACCGGGGTTTCACATTCCGGATTCTTCACGTCATTATAAGTAACCAACTGTAGCCCTACAGATTCGACGTGGAAAAATTTAATCACATTAGCGGGATAATCAATGATTCCCCCATGTTGAATGAGAAAGTCTGATCCAAGGATTAAGTCAAATTTCATTTGTGTCAAAATCAAAAATAGATGTTGGAACTTAACACCACCAATTTCTAACTCAAGAAACGCTTGGAATTTGCATTTAATAGCTTTGTCAGGAACTATGCCTTTAACCTTAACTTGAGCAACCGGCAAGATGGAGATGTAGGTCGTCTCCTGCGCCACATCTATTAATTTCTGCGAAATTAGTGAGGCTTGCGATCCTGAGTCTACTAAAGGGTGGACAATCATATTGCCTAACTTAATGATAATGATCGGTAAGCCGCGTTGTATCTGAGGCTGTCGTGGTGTTGAATCCTCATATAGTAAATCTGCATCCTCTAAATACCAATGGTTAATGAGTGCGCTACATACTACTTCTCCTCCCTCCGGGTTTTCAGGCAATCTCTTTATTGCTTCGTCAAAGTTTTTTTTTGTACCCGTAGCTCTTGGATCCATTTCCGTTCTCTCATTTCTTCTCTCCATCTCTGCCTGGTATTCCAAAGAAGCTGCTCCAGGTAAGCCCTCTTCCCTGTTCTTATTCCTTACATATTCCGTAGTCTCTCTCCAACGTTTCTCTAATTCTTCCCGCTGGGAGTTCCTATTATCATTGGGTTGGTTAGCTGCCTGTCTCCATGAAGGTCCAGGTTGAAACTTAGCCCTCCCTTCGTAGGGACGATTCCTAGATCTTCTGTACCGAAACGGAATATCTCGGCGAGTTTCTCCTTCTTCTCGCGGTTCTGGATTTACTTGAACCGGAGCCTTCATTTCCGTAAAGTTGGTCGTAGTTTCTTTGGTTCGACCTGCTTTTGCTGCGCTCTGAGTGTGCGCAGTATCGAGTTTCCTCACGACATCATCGAGCTGCTCCAAGTCCTGGACGTTTGCTGCCACCAATATTTCCTGAACATTTGGTGGAAATTGCAGCGTTATGACCTGAATAATTCTTGCTCCGGCAAAGGAGGGTCGAAAAACTGCATCTTTTTAAGCTGAGATATGAGATAATCTGAATATCGCGAGGAATTAACGGAAGTGTTATACTTTCTGGAGTATAATTGAAGTTTTATCAGGTGCTGAGCCTCAGCACTCCAAAATCGTCTAAGTAAGGCTTCCTTAAACTCTTCGTAAATGTTAATACTGAATTTAAAAGCGGTAAACCACATTAACGCCTTGCCTTCTAACAATCGAGACGCTATTCGTAATCGGCGGTCGGTCTTAACGTGATTTTCTTGAAAGAACTCTTCGAGGTTGAGGAGAAACTCCTTAGCAGTATACTCCTCCTACCCCAAAAATTTGGCTGGTTTTTCCTCAGTTATTTTAAAAACTGTGGAAACATTCATGGATTCTCCACTAGTGTTGTGAAGGCTAGATGATGAAACATCCTGTTCGATTTGCGATACTTTGCTGTTGAGAGCTTCTATACCTCCTTGGAGTTCAAGTTTTAGGGTTTTAATTTTCCCCTGTACGGAATTCTCAATTTCCTTGACCTCCTTTTCTATGTCGGTCTTGACTTCTGCTACATCGCGACAGATACGAGTAATCTGCGTGTGAGCATTATCTAACTGAGTCGTGACACGTTTATCGGCCTCTTCTTGCTGACTTTTCAGAAGAGTAATTTCGTTTCCCAACTTCATGAAATTATTTTTAACAGATTCATGCAGTTTGTCTTGAATAGAAGAGATTTTAGTTTGCGCAAGAGATAATTGAGCATGGGACTCTTGAAATTCTTCCTTTAAGCTTTCTACTTCTTTAAGGACTTCCTGAGAAGAAGACGGGAAAGCAAGTTTTAAGTCCTCCGCCACTTGTGATTTTATATCTTGCTTAATGGTTTCTAAGTCACGTGTTAAACTTTCATTTCTTTCCGTAAACTTAGAATCCATTCTTTTGTTAGATTCTTTAAATCGTTTTTAAATTTCGGCACCTGCACTATTGAGCCTACGTTCCAAATTATTATTAACTTCTGCAAACTTTTGATCGACAGATTCTGTCAATTTTACAATGTTGGCATCATTAGCCTCCCTAAGTTGACCTATACTAGCCTTAGTGACTTCCAAGGCCGCGTTAGATTCTTTAAGTTGAGCTCCTAAAATATTATTAGATTCAGCAATCCTACGCCCGAGATTAGTGTTACTTTCCGTAATCCCGTAATTTAGACTGATTTTTAAAGCCTCAATAGCAGCTAGTATATTTTCCATATTAATGTCGTTATTTTCACAAAATGCAGAAAATACAATCATTCACTTCATACGTAAAATCACCATTATTGTCCAATGGTAAAGTTCAATATTTCACCAACACAAAATATCAAACACTTGTGCATAAAATTAAATATCACCATTATTGTCCAATGGTAAAGTTCAATGTTTCACTGACATAAATATAAAAAATTTATATGAGACTGTGCATAAATATTATGCCTGAAATGTTTTACATAGCAAGTGAAAGAGAAAGAAAAAAATAATCACTTGTGCCATAAACTTAATCAGAGCTCTGTGCCAAAAGTTTAAAATTTCGTCAAAGTCATTGAATTGAACTTCGTAAAATTTTAACACATTCACTGAACTGGAATTAATGTACGTACTATGCACTTTTATTTGAATTGGTAAGTTAAGATAACACTGATTTCAAAGTTAATTTTTATCACTTTACTCTCTTTAATCTGGGTCACGCTGGGCGCCACTATTCACTACCTTCTCTCTGAAACAGGAACGCCCGTACTTCAGTTTATTGGAGAGCATGAGAAACGAAAAGGCGTGTACGGCCCATGCTAAGAGAGTGAGAGAGAGAAGGGTAGTGAAAAAAAATGTTTATGATTAAGTGGATCCTTCAGTTTATTCAATAGATATGCAAAGAATTATGTCACCTTTTACAGCTGAATCGTGGAGTTGTCCTTGAAGGCGTGGAGGGAACGTCGTCCTGCGGCGGCTGCGTCGTCTTGCGGTCGGCGTCGGCGTTGTCTTCCGTCGTTGGTGTTTTCTCTGTATTAGTGTTGATGACTCGAACCTGAGGCAGGAACGGGGAAATGTGGAGCTTCCGCATCGGACGTCATGGGACTCTGGTGTGACACCTCTCTAAGGCGAAGTACGCCGAAATAGTTCCCACAGTCAATGACGTTGAACGCACTTTAGCAGCAAGGATAAAGTTAGAGTCACAGTTCCACGAGGATAAGATGGAAGGAATTATCGTATTTGGAATAATAAACAAACGAAAACAATCTAGGACCTTCCGAGGTGCAGTGATTAAGCACTTCATAAAGAAAATTAAATTTACCGGGTACAGTCTCTGCACTGTAATCCATGAGCACAATATTCACACACTTGTTGAAATAAACGACAGTCCAAGTTCTGTTACGTTGTAATTTTCAGAAGATTATCACTGGCACTTAAGATCATACGTGATTCTGAACAGGTTATGATGGGAATTGGCATGGTTCCTCGGAAAGAAATCACGATACTGTATTCCACAAGTTAATACTGTCTTTAAGAGGGAATGTTGGCACAGTTTATTACGAACACAGTTCAACGGATAGACACAGTCTTTAAATGAAATGAAGGTCGGCACAGTTTTATTACGAACACAGTTCCGAAAAATGGATAAACACAGTCTTTAAATGAAATGCAGGCTGGCACAGTCTATGCTAGAAACATTATCGCTGTTTTCACACAGTCTTTAAATGAAATCGAGGTTGGCACAGTTTATGCTAGAAACACAGTCTTTAAATGAAATCAAGGCTGGCACAGTTTATGCTAGAAACACAGTCTTTAAACGAAATCAAGGTTGGCTAGAAACACTATCGCTGCTTTCACACAGTCTTTAAATGAAATCGAGGCTGGCACAGTTTATGCGAGAAACACAGTCTTTAAATGAAATCAAGGCTGGCACAGTTTATGCTAGAAACACAGTCTTTAAATGAAGTGAAGCCCACGGAGAAAGCTTCTAACATTAACGTTTCTGAACTCAAGTATACAGCCGGACCGAGTGACGAATTCTATCGCGACGTGCTTACTTGCACACACACACACTGAACTCACGGCTTACTGCCGACTCCCCTCACTCTCTGCCTACGGCACACTGCAGCTGCACACTGCACACTCTCTGCTTTACCCCAGGCTGGCGACTCGCTTATATTGCCGAAGGTTGGTGGGCGTGGCTGCACATGTGGGCCCCAAGAAAATTTTATATCTTGGCCATCTCTACACCGATTGACACGAAATTTCGGCTAGCAGCGTTCATTATTCCTGCCTGCAAGGTGACGTTATTGAAATATTGATATTACATTTCGTTCATGCAGCAATGCTATGGAACACGAAAGAACCTTCTGCGTGACGTCGCTTGACCTTGGCCGGTGTTCTAGAACAGCGCGAGCTTGCTTGCAGTACACAATGCCTGTGCGCTCGGCGCAAGTTTTAAATGCTTACGGCCGGGTGTTAGCGAGTTCCTCTTAATAAATGTGTTCCGAGGTATCTGTGGAACAGCAGAGGTGAAAGAAGGTGCGGGGGTGAACGGGCCTCAAAATACGAAATTAACGTTAAGATAAAATTTAACAAGGTTATATTTCCTTTTCAAAATCAAGAAATAACAAGCATGGCAGGTACAGAGTAGCAAGGCAACAAAGTACAATTACAGTATTTACAGGATTTGGGCTTCGAGCCCCGAACTCACAATTCTTGCGCAATTAGCCCAGTTTTACCCCAAAACAAGTTTCAACAGAGGGGCAGAAAACCCCATTCATGCCCAGGAGCACTTGCTCCAAATTACACAGTAAAGCCTCCTCGAGGCACGCAGAACCAAATTTCAAAAAGAGCAAACCGCTCTCAACGTTCAAGCCTATAAAAGGCCACACCAAACTCAACTTTCAAGTTGTCCTCTAAGGACATAAACACAGGGGTAAAAATACCCAACCTACTGAGGCCTATAAAGTGAGGAAAGGTTAATTACATGGCCTCTAAAATACCAATTTGAGAGGAGGCGATCTGCACTCCTAATACATTTGTTTAAAACCTAATCTGGCTCTAGGCCGCTAATGCAAGGGCTAATCCCATACTAAAGAGGTGACTTATAGAAGGAAACAATTTACATTACGTTAAGGAAGAAAGAGTTGTGAAAATAAGTTCACCTCAATGCAATATGAGTGGGAGCTCGAGAGGGTTAAGCACTCTCTATCCCAAGATGTAACTTTAAAAGAGAATAGATGCTAAGAGTCGTTACATTTTAGGAAAAAGTTACATGGTGGAAACGCTTCGGACCCGCCCCGAGAGTTAAACTGCTGAGCTAGCAAGAAAAGAAGTTATTAAACGGCCATTACCTGGTTGTTGAACTGCTGCCCGAAGAAAGAGGCGCTTCCCGCCCCCTGCTACGTACTTTACACACTGAAAGATGTTACTGAAGTGGCGCGGAGACCCGAAAATCAGCAGTTTATATACTCTCGCGGAAAGTTCGAGGCGTTTCGGGAATGAGAACACCCTCCCACAAAAACTTTATTGGCTAGGGTTAAGCAACATATCCCCTTTGGAGAAGATACACCTGATTGGTCATAAATTAATTAAAGAAATTCGGGATTGGCTAAATTCAAAACAAGGGGAAAGAAAGAGTTATACAGCCAACTTAAACAATAACAGAAAGAAATTTAACAAGGAACAAACTCTTGAAATAAAAATTTCTCCAAAAAACAGTTCTTTCACTTCACATTAGGGTGCACGATTGTAGTTCTTCAGTAGTGTCCTCTAGAAGAGAAAGTTCACACTTCTTACTACAGGTAAAACAAAAATACATCGAAAACGACCCAGTTCAGAAACTTCAAAATTTCCAAGTAGTGACATCTTCTGAGAAACTTGAAAATTAACACCTTATATAAAGTTCAGACTTCCTCCAGTAGGGGAGTTTCAACTGGCACAAAATTTGAATTAGCGGCGTGGAGGTGTACCGCCCGGTACAAAATGAATGAAACGTGAATGCTCGTAGGGCATTACTTACTAGATATTGTAATAGGAGTTGAATCATGGCCGAGAAATGACATAGTGGATGCAGAAAG
This sequence comes from Anabrus simplex, assembly GCF_040414725.1. Taxonomy (NCBI): domain Eukaryota; kingdom Metazoa; phylum Arthropoda; class Insecta; order Orthoptera; family Tettigoniidae; genus Anabrus; species Anabrus simplex. Next base: position 447,945,877 of record NC_090269.1, read on the forward strand.
TTTCTCACGGAACTGAAGTGTGTATTGTAGATATAGGATAGGAATGGTAGGAGGGGGATTATTCATTCTGGTGAAGGAATAATGAAATAACACCTGAATATTTATATTGTTCTCCCACCTATTCAATACAATCTTAAAAGTTAGGACTTTGTCCTTATCAAAATATTAACATCCAATTAATACATTGGATGGTACATGTTTCGCCTATCAATAGTTTGCACCATCAGCCATTTTTTACCTTACGAATAGATCAGCTACCTGACTGGAAGTGACTTATGAATTCTGTTAAAAACTGTATCTTGTAAAATGGATTGGAGGTCGTTAAACAACTAATACAAAATCAAATATGGTATATTATTAGTTAAAGATATTGCGTTAATATTTGAGTCTAAAAACATGACAATCATTTGAAGATTAAATCACTGATATTAAAAGATATTATAATGAAGATGAAAATCAGAAAGCACATTACATTTCATTGTCAAAGGGCGTGTTGTTAAAAACTTGAGGAAAGTGGAGCATTGGTAGTGGTCGTTGGTTCTTGAAGTTAATAAGTATTGATTTCCATTTATATGCTGATAAATTTTGAAGAATTTTCATATGGCCTGGTTCTTTTTAAGATTTTGTAAGCAACGAAAAATTTAAATATGACAAACTTGAAATTCTAGGTGTAAGGGTCATCTCTAAAGATAATAGGTAACTTGATGTCTTTGGAGTGTACAGACTGGGAAAACATAGCGCTAACTCTGGTTCAGAATTTTTTGATAGGATAATCAGCTGTGTGGGAGACAATAAGGAAAGGAACGTGATTGTTTTGAATGATCTCAATTTACCATGTCAATTGGGAAGGTAATGAAATGACAGCAAGTATGACCAACAAATGGCATATAAGTTATTATAGAAAGGGCATCTGATTCAGAAAGTAATGGAGCCAACTAGAGGGAGGAATATTCTGGATGTGATGCTGGTAAAACCAGATGAGCTCTGTAGAGAAACCAAAGTAATAGATGGTATTTATGATCACAAATTTTATTTTGTGGTAGTTAGATATAAATGTGAAAGAAAGGTATTAAAATTAGATCTATTAGGCAGTACCATATGGCTGATAAAACAGGCATGAGTGAGTTTAAAAAAAAGTAACTACAATCAGTAGAAAATGATAAATAAAAATGTAAACAGACTCTGGGATGGGTTTAAAGGAATTGTTGAAGAAAGTGAAAATATATTTGTACCTTTCAAGGTGGTAACGAATGATAAAGATCCACTGTATTATAACAGAGAAGTAAAGAGACCAAGAAGGAGGAGCAAAAAAAAATATATATAGAGTTAGAAATGGTGTAGAAGTGAGAAGAAATTGGAGGAACTTACTAGGAAATTGAACCTAGCAATGAAGTCAGCTAAGGATAACATGATGGAAAGCATAAATGGCGGTCGTACAGATTGCAGTGAAAAGTGGAAGAGCATGCATAGGTACATTAAGGGAGAAACAGGTTCTCAGAAAGACATCCCAGGAATAATTAATGAACAAGGAGAGTGTGTATTTGAGGATCTTCAAAAGGCAGAAGTATTCAGTCAACAGTATGTAAAGATTGTTGGTTTCTAGGGGTGATGTCCAGATAGAGGTGTTGATTAATGCTAAAAAAGTATTAAAATCTAAAAATGCCGTTCACAGTAAGATACAAGAATTGAAAACTAGAAAAGCAGCTGGAATTGATATGATTTCAGGGGATATACTAAAGACAATGGGTTGGGATATAGTACCGGAACCATAACTGAAGTACTTATTTGATTACTGATTGCATGAATGAGCTATACCAAAAGAATGGAGAGTTGCTATAGTAGCCCCTGTGTATAAAGGAAAGGGTGATAGACATAAAGCTGAAAATTACACGCCAGTCAGTTTGACATGCATTGCATGTAAGCTTTGGTAAAGCATTCTTTCTGATTATATTAGTAATGTTTGCGAAATTAGTAACTGGTTTGATAGAAGGCAGTTTGGGTTTAGGAATGGTTATTCCACTGAAGCCCAACTTGTAGTATTCCAGCATGATATAGTAGATATCCTTGATTCAGGAGGTCAAATGGACTGTATCGCGATGGACCTATCTAAGGCATTTGATAGGATAGATCATGGGAGACTCCTGGCAAAAATGAGTGCAGTTGACAAAAGAGCAACAGAATGGGTGGCTCTGTTTCTAGAAAAAACTCTGAAAGTTAGAATATACAGTACTTTATCTGTCCCCATTATAATTAAGAGGGGAGTATTATTACAACTTTATGTTTTCTTATGTATAGGCCTATCAATGATATGTGTAAACAAGTGGAATCAGAGATAAGGCTTTTCGCAGATGATGTTATTCTGTACGGAGTAATAAAATAGTTACAAGAATGTGAGCAACTGCAGATTGACCTCGATAATGTTGTGAGATGGACAGTAGGCAATGGAATGATGATAAATGGGGTTCAAAGACAGGCTGTAAGTTTTGCAAATAGGAAAATTCTTTTCCAGTTTAAATTACTGCATTGATGGGGTAAAAGTTCCTTTTGGGGATCATTGTAAATACCTAGGTGTTAATACAAGAAAAGATCGTCATTGGGGTAATCACATAAATATAATTGTCAGTAAAGAGTACCAATCTCTGCACATGGTTATGAGGTTGCTTAGGGTTTGTAGTAGGGATATACAGTAAAGGACAGGGCATATAAGTCTCTGATGAGACCACAACTAGAGTAAGGTTCCAGTGCATGGAACCCTCACTAGAATTACTTGATTCAAGAACTGGAAAAATAAAAAAAATATAGCTCAATTTGATTTGGGTGATTTCCAACAAAAGAGTACGGAAGCATTACAAAAATGTTACAAAATTTGGGCTGGGAAAACTTGGGAGAATGAAGATGATCTGCTCAACTAAGTGTTATGTTATGGGCTGTCAGTGGAGAGAAGGCATGGAATGACATCTGTATATGAATAAATTTGAGTAGTGTCTTTAAGTGTAGAAAAGATCACAATATGAAGATAAAGATGGAATTCGAGAGGAAAAGATGGGGCAAATATTTTTTGATGAGAAGGGGAGTTAGGGATTGGTTTAACTTACCAAGGGGGTGTTCAATAAATTTCCAATGTGATTGCAAACATTTAAGAAAAGGCTAGGAATGCAACAGATAGAGAATCAGCCACCTGAGCAACTGCCCTAAATATAGGTCAGTAGTGATTGATTGATTGACTGATTGATTGATTGATTGATTGATTGATTGATTGATTGATTGATTGAATGAATGATTGATTGAAATATTTGAGGATCCAACCATCCTCTGGGTTGATGACTGAACAGAGTAATACATTATATTTGAGGATCCAACCAGCCTCTGGGCTGATGACCTAACCGGCAGACATACATAATATTTTAGGACCCAAGCAGTCTCTGGAATTGATGACCTAACAGGCAGACATACATAATATTTGAGGATCTGACCAGCCTCTGGGCTGATGACCGAACAGACGGTAATACATAAAATTTGAGGATCCAACCAGCCTCTGGGCTGATGACTGAACAGAGTAATATATTATATTTGAGGATCCAACCAGCCTCTGAGCTGATGACTGAACAGAGTAATACATTATATTTGAGGATCCAACCAGCCTCTGGGCTGATGACCTAACCGGCAGACATACATAATATTTGAGGATCCAACCACTCTCGGAAATTGGTGACCTAACAGGCAGCATACATAATATTTGAGGATCCAACCAGCCTCTGGGCTGATGACCGAACAGACGGTAATACATAATATTTGAGGATCCAACCAGCCTCTGGGCTGATGACCGAACAGACGGTAATACATAATATTTGAGGATCTAACCAGCCTCTGGGCTGATGACCGAAGAGACAGTAATTCATATTTGAGGATCCAACCAGTCTCTGAAATTGATGACCTAACAGGCAGACATACATAATATTTGAGGATCCAACCAACCACTGGGCTGATGACCGAACAGACGGTAATACATAATATTTGAGGATCCAACCAGCCTCTGGGCTGATGACCGAACAGACGGTAATACATAATATTTGAGGATCCAACCAGCCTCTGGGCTGATGACCGAACAGACGGTAATACATAATATTTGAGGATCTAACCAGCCTCTGGGCTGATGACCGAAGAGACAGTAATTCATATTTGAGGATCCAACCAGTCTCTGAAATTGATGACCTAACAGGCAGACATACATAATATTTGAGGATCTAACCAGCCTCTGGCTGATGACCGAACAGACGGTAATACATAAAATCTGAGGATCCAACCAGCCTCTGGGCTGATGACTGAACAGAGTAATACATTATATTTGAGGTCTAACCAACCTCTGGGCTGATGACTGAACAGAGTAATACATAATATTTGAGGATCCAACAAACCTCTGGGCTGATGACCGAACAGACAGACATAATTTTGGATCTTTTAGAGGTCTGTAGTTTGTTGTTATTTTAACACAATCTCTGTTAAAAAAAAAATATGTAAAGCCATAAATTGACTTTCAAAAAGCAGAATGTACCTCTTAACTTCCAATGTTCCAGAAATGTCGTTCTTCTGCTGCTGCCCAACTTCTGATGTGAACAAACGTTGCTGATACAAGAGCAGAGTATCCTCATGAACTACGCTGCTTTGCACTTCATTTGAATTACTATTCATGTCGTGCATACAGCTACTTGAAGGCAGTATTCCCTCACGGTTTGCCTCATGCCAGTACATTGCGGAACTGGTTTCAGTCAGTGGATTGTAAGCCAATGTTCAGTTTAGAGGCAGCAACTGCTCTATTTCGTAAGGGAAGGAGATGGCTATCAATGGAAAGCCCCGAGTGCGTGCACTGATGATGGATGAAATGTGCATCAGGAAACACACTGAATTTGTCAGAATAATACTTTGTGGTTTATGTGAATTGTGGTACTCAAATCGTGGATCTGGATTTACGCGAAGCAAAAGCGGCTTTAGTGTTTCTGGAATGTTCTAGTTTTTCTTTCTTGATTAATGGTTTAGGTCGCTTGGAGTGAGCAAACTTAGTAATTGAGTGCCTTAAATTTTAAAATGACCTAAATATAATCATAGTGTGACTTACTTTTGACGGTGCTACTTCTAATTTATCCATGGCCCGTTGTCTGGGAGATTCCTTTGATGAAAATAATATGGTGAAATTTTATGAAAATTCCTCAAATGATGTTAAAGTGTTTATTCCTCTATATGCTTACCATAGTAAAAAATTAGCGAGGAATATTTTAGGGGCTAAGAGAACTTTTGCCATAGGTGAATGTTATGGATAGGAGGGATTTGGAAGAGCTACGAAGACTTCAGAGAAGCGAGGGTCTTCATCTCCGGACAAAACTTACCAGAAGGCACATTCACTGCGAGAAGGAACCCGTAAAGATAAAGCTCACCACACAAACATTCAGTGAAAGAGTGAAAGTATTGCTAGTGCCTTGACATATTGTGACAAAGACTTAAATCTTTCCCCAGGGTGTGAGGTGATCGTCAAATCTGTTAGGCTTATTAACAATGTATTTGACACCTTGAACAGCCAAAATCTTCGTTCAAAGGGATGGTAGAAACATTTGAAAGTAGAGAACGAAGGCCTATATTAAGGAGGTTATTGAATATATATATATAAAATCATTGCAGATGGGTGGTGGTATTCAACTAATGAAGTCCTCTAGGAGAGCTGGTTTCAAAGGTTTGATTGTGTGTCTATAGTCAGTCTTAGGAGTGTATGACTCAATTTTGTACGTGCCACAAGATGCATTTTCTGCTCACTTACAAACCTAGTCAGGATCGCTTGGAAGTGTTTTAGTGACATTAGAATCAATCAATCAATCAATCAATCAATCAATCAATCAATCAATCAATCAATCAATCAATCAATCAATCAATCAGGGCAACCGCCCAGGTGACAGATTCCCTATTTTTTGTTTTCCAAACCTTTTCTTAAATGAATTCAATGACGTTGGAAATTTTATTGAACACCTACCTTATTCCAGTCCCTAATTCCCCTTCTTATGAATGAATATTTGCCCCAATTTGTCCTCTTGAATTCCAATATTACCTTCTATATTGTGATCGTTTCTACTTTTAAAGATGCCACTCAAACTTTTTCGTCTACTAATGTCATTCCACGCCATTTCTCCGCTGACAGCGCGGAGCATACCACTTAGTAGAGCAGCTCGTCTTCTTTCTCCCAGTTCTTCCCAGCCCAAACTTTACAACATTTTTGTAACGCTACTCTTTTGTTGGAAATCATTCAGAACATATCGAGCTGCTTTTGTGGTCATAAGAACCCCACGTGCCTTTGCTGGCAAGATGTAGTGTTTACAGTGCACTATGTCTTCTGGTATGGGCTAGAGCAATTTTGTTACTTTCATTGATCTGTCTCAGCTTTATCCTTGTCTTTGACAAAATGAAAGTGACTGAGGTATGAGTGATGCTAGTAATGCCATTCCTTCTGCAGCCAGTCCCTGCTATGAATGGTGTGAAAATATTGCTCATAGGGTCGGTTGGTGCATGCATTTCAGTGGGCTTGGCAGACTGATATGTAATAGCAACTTCTGGCTCGGTGAGGAAAGCAACGGGAAACTACCTCACTCCTCATTTCCCTAGTACGCCTCTTCAGTGATGCCCAGGCTATCTATGACAGCTGATGGCGGAGCTGTTGAGGATCCAATCAGCCTTCGGGCTGAGGACTAAACATACACACAAGAACCTCACATCCAGATGGTTTGAGGCAGCATATAAAAGTCTCTTGGTACATATACAGATAAGATAAGCAACCAGAGCCAACTGATCTGCAGTTGAACCGACTGTATTGTGAAATTTTTCCAACTTATGATAAGTGAAAATTTCTTGTTACTGTTTATATTTTGCTCTTGAGGTTTCATTTTTATTGTCATATGTTGGTGGTGTGTGGTTTACTGAATTATGAAACTTCGTTATTTTCTTTCCAAAATGGTCCTGTAGGCTATGTGTCACTCTTCGTCTTGTCCTTGGGATTGCTTTGATGTACACCCATTTCAGTTCAAAGTTCGCCATGAATGGTAAACACAGTATATTACAGCTGTTTGTGTCCGACTCGTTGGCTGAACGGTCAGCGTACTGGCCTTCGGTTCAGAGGGTCCCGGGTTCGATTCCCGGCCGGGTCGGGGATTTTAACCTTAATTGGTTAATTCCAATGTCTTCATCATCATTTCATCCTCATCACGACGCGCAGGTCACCTACGGGTGTCAAATAAAGACCTGCACCTGGCGAGCCGAAACCGTCCTGGGATATCCCGGCACTAAAAGCCATACGACATTTCATTTCACAGCTGTTTGTGAATGTTATGGGGAGTTTATTGTAGATGTCCGTCGCATTAGTATTTGAAATTAGGTTACACTTCCTTACGAACAACTTTCAATGGTTACCTTTCAGCTGTTAATTCCAATATGACGTGGTAATTTGGTTTGTCCCTTAGATTGTTAAAAATAATTAACGTTTAAACAATTATTATGTTATTCACGGGTGTCCAATGCTTGCTAAAATACCATCGTGGTTACGTCGCGTATTCCTATTATGTTCCATTTGTGACAAATTTTGCTGTGATATTTCGTAGATAGGAATGCGCGGTGTAACCTACCAACGTAATGAGGTTGTATCCTATCGTAGGTCCCTTTCGGTTTTAAAAATTTCCGTCCTATTTCTCATTTATGTCCACGTTCGTATTTTAATTTACGCCTAACCACAACAGCGAAGCAGGGAACCCCTCATGTTCCGATTTCGTGGCGTTAACGAATGTAATTGTTTGACATTTCTCCTTATAGCCTCTGGGATCCTACTTCTTATCGTGATGTTGGCCTAAAGCCGCAACAACGACGAGGTGGCGCTGTGCGGGCTATTGACCCGTTCAAAGAGAATAAGTACGACCCGTTCGGGTTTGCTTTTGAAGTGGTTGGCTTTGCATGGCGCGAGAACTTCCGCTTGTTTTTTCGAGAGTTTTGCTGTTCTCTCAGATTTTATCAAGTTAATGTGATTCCTGTCATTTTCTATTGTGGCCACAGCCCTTTGACACACTGCTGGTAAAGGTCGAATCTCAGGCATTTACTGTTTTACGCTTCCAGATCTCAACCAAGAACATATCTTCCGTGACCTTGTAAGAAATCAGGTAAGCTTCATTGTTTGGTACATATATTCGTGCAAAAGAGCAACGGTAACTATATCTACTGTTGGCTATCTACATCAAATATTACCCAGAATAGAACTACATAAATGTTAATTTTAAATATCATCAAATGGAGCGATCTCAACCAATCAATCAGTCACTATTGCACTGCATTTAGGGCAGTCGCCCAGGTGGCAGATTCTTTATCTGTTGTTTTCCTATCCTTTTCTTAAATGATTGCAACGAGATTGGAAACTTATTGAACACCTCCCTCGTTAAGTTATTCCAATCCCTAACTCCCCTTCCTGAACAAATATTTGCCTCAATTTGTCCTCTTGAAATCCAACCTTATCTTCATATTGTGATATTTCCTACTTTTAAAGATACCACTCAAACGTATTCGTCTACTGATGTCATTCCACGCCATCTCTCCACTAACAACTCGGAACGTACCACATAGTCGAGCTGCTCGTCTCGTTTCTCCCAAGTTTCCCCAGCCCAAATTTGCAACGTTTTTATAACGCTACTCTTTTGTCGGAAATCACCCAAAACAAATGGAGCTGCTTTTCTTTGTACTGTTTCCAGTTCTTGAATCAAGTATGGCTGATGAGGGTCCTATACGCTGGAACCGTACTCTATAGTCGCGGCCACCAAATTAGGCTGGTCAGAGAAATTACGCTGTTGCCAAGGTTATGTAGCAACTGACCAAGAATTGTCTAAATGAACACATAATTTCGGAGCGCGAGGCAGATTGTTCTCTCTCAAGCTCCTGACGTTACAGTGTTTTCTAAACAAATTATACTACAAGCTTCACAAAAGACTGCTGATTTCAGTGGTATAACTATCTTTCATATAAACCGCTTTAAATAATTATTAAACATAAAATCTTGAACGAGTAAATTTAAATCCGTAATATAATGTATTGCACATTTCAGTAAGCGGCCAAGTTTTTATTTCTTCAGACAATAAAATTTTGTCTGCGGGAAAAATGTAAAAAATTGCCTGACTTATATTTTTTACCTGAAACATATTTCCGTGAGTCTTGTAGTTTTCCTGGAAAATGGCTCGGAAAGCGATCATGTAAATGTCGCTAGCTGAGGCAGTTCGGGGCGCGCTCGCCAGCACAGGCTGCAGGACGCCGTAAATACTTTCGGATTACATATTAATCTGTATCAGTTTTATTACATTATAACTTTAAATATTTGAATACTGTATATTGGACTGAGTAATATAAAAAAAGAACTACTTTAAGAATAGGATTACATTAACTTACAATGAATTAAGAATCGGTTTCTAGCTACAAGGCAGTCTAAGATTTCTTAGTTACTGTCATCACTCATCTCACTATCTGTCGAGTCGTCATTTACACTGATGATGAATGGCTCTATTCTTTCGTCCCTTACTATTTCCTTGGCCCAATCGTCTGCTTGAAGATTCTCCGGGCGATTGAAGCACTTTTCCCAATCTGCAGCAGTCACGGCTGACGTGAGTTTTTCTACGTCCTTTATTTTGAATGTCCTGTTCCTCTCTGCCGCTCCTCTCTTAACTTAGCCCAAATCAATTCCATTGGGTTGTACTGGCAGTGGTAAAGTGGCAACCTTACTACCCCGTGGCCCCAAGAGAGAGCTAATTCATCAAGTCTTTCCTTGGAGATGAAAGTTGGTTGGGTGAATATTTCGCTTCATTAATACATCTGTGGACTGAACGAAGGCTAACATTACACATTGTTGCAGTCAATTCGTGGCTTTTCTTGAAGTTCACAGTCTGCAAAATATTTGATTCGGCCAACTTCTGCACTTATTGCAATACATTCACTATTACGGATTTTGTCCGGCTAGCTAAATCCTTCCTCTTGAGCCCTTCCAACCGACGACGCTTGAGAGGAGTTTCTTGTTCGTTTCTCGCATTTAACTTCGTCCTCTTTAGATGATAGACCCGAAGAAACACCAGGCTGAACACATGCACTGTCCATTTTAACAGCACCTACGATGCGAGCTCAGCAGCTGCATGACAGGGAATGACTCGGGTTAAGGTGGCCTTGAGCGAATGGGCTTCAACTAGACAGCGTTGCCAATTCGTGCTCGGAGGTAAGCGACTCTCGACCATCTGTCGCTTCGCCGTTCCCATATCTGACGACAGCGCAGTTTTCCTCACCCGCCTAATTTGGTGGCCGCGACAATAGTTGGTTTCTTACATTTATGTCCTCTCCTTTACATCCTTACTACAACCACTAACGACCCTCATAATCATGTGCAGAGATATGTACCCTTCATTCACATCATTTTTACGTTATTACTCCAATGAAGGTATCTCTCTCCTAGGTACTTACTATGATCCCCAAAAGGAACTTTCACCTCATTAATGCAGTAATTAAAATAGAGAGGACTTTTCGTATTTGCGAAACTTTTTTTTTGCTAGGGGCTTTACGTCGCACCGACACAGATAGGTCTTATGGCGACGATGGGATAGGAAAGGCCTAGGAGTTGGAAGGAAGCGGCCGTGGCCTTAATTAAGGTACAGCCCCAGCATTTGCCTGGTGTGAAAATTAGAAACCACGGAAAACCATTTTCAGGGCTGCCGATAGTGGGATTCGAACCTACTATCTCCCGGATGCAAGCTCACAGCCACGCGCCTCTACGCGCACGGCCAACTCGCCCGGTATTTGCGAAACTCACAACCTGACTTTTAACCCTGTTTATCATCATACCATTGCCTACTGTATATGTCACAATATTATCAAGGTCATTTTGCAGCTGATCACCATCTTGTAACTTATTTATTACTCTGTACTGAATAACATTATCTCTGATTTCACCTCCTTACACGTATCATTGATATATATATACCGGTAAGAAGACATAAAGATCCAATAATTCTGCCTTGAGGAATTCCCCTCTTAATTATTACAGGGCCAGATAAAGCTTCGACTACTCTAATTCTGTGAGTTCTGTTTTCTAGAAAAGTAGCCACCCATTCAGTCACTCTTTTTTCTAGTCCAGTTGCACTCCCCCCCATTCAGTCACTTTTTTTTATAGTCCAGTTGCAGTCCCACCCATTCAGTCACTCTTTTTTCTCGTCCAATTGCACTCAGTTTTGCCAGTAGTCTCCCATGATGTGCCTCCACAGATCAGGCGGCAGCACATTGGCTTCTAACCGCTGGGTTCCGTAGTTCAAATCCCGGTCACTCCATGCGAGTTTTGTGCTGGACGAAGCGGAGGGAGGGGCATGTTTTTCTCTGTGTATGTCAGTTTTCCCTGTCATCTTTAATTCCAGCAACACTCTCCATTAAAATTTCATTTCATCTGTCAGTCATTAATCTTTGCCCCAGAGAAGTGCAACAGGCCTCCACAGCAGGCACAATTCCTATCCTGGCAGTAAGATGGGGGCTTCATTCATTCCATCCCTGACCTGGTCAATGACTGGAAAACAGGTTCTAGGGTTGTACATTTCTGTTTCTCCCATGATCTACCATATCAGATGCCTTAGATAGGTCAGTTGCGATACAGTCCAGTTGACCTGAATCCAGGATATCTGCTACTGTATATCTTTCTGGAATCCTACAAGAGCTTCAGTGGAATTACTGTTTCTAAATAGGAACTGCCTTCTATCAAACCGGGTTATTAATTTCCCAAATATATCTAATATAATCAGAAAGAATGCTTTCCCAAACTTACATGCAATGCATGTTAAATTGACTGGCCTGTAATTTTCAGCTTTACATCTATCACCTTTCCTTTATACACAGGGGCTACTATAGCAACTCTCCATTCATTTTGGTATAGCTCCTTCACGCAAACAATAATCAAATAAGTAGGCTACTTGAGATATGGTACTGCATCCCAACGCATTATCCTTAGTTTATCCCCAAAAATCTTATCAATTCCAGCTGCTTTCCTAGTTTTCACTTTTGTATCTTACTGTAAATAATCATTGTTATAATAGGGACATTTTAATACTTCTTTAGTTATAGTGACCTCCTCTAAAGGGACATTATCCTTGTAACCAACAATTTTTATATACTGCTGACTGAATATTTCTGCCTTAAATTACCTATATATATATATATATATATATATATATATATATTTCCATTTCTAACTAAAATTTGTATGATCCCTCATTATGCTTGCCATCATGTTATCCTTAGCTGACTTCTTTGCTAGATTCATTTTGCTGGCATGTTCCTTCAATTTCTTCTTACATCCACAGTCATTTGTAAACTCTATTTCTTTCCAGCCTGCACCTTCTTCTTAGTCTCTTTACCTCTCTGTTATATTAGAGTGGATCCTTACCATTCCGTACCACCTTTAAGGGTACAAACCTATTTTCATATTCCTTAACAATTGCTATAAACCCATCCCAGAGTCTGTTAACATTTTTATTTATTGTTTTCCACTGATCATAGTTAATTTTAAAAACTTGGTCATGCCTGTTTTATCAGCCATATGGTACTGCCTAATAGTAACACGTCGAACGGGCAAATGTGGAGACATAAGAACATTGAGTTCGAGACATCACGTCCGGTTTCCCTTGGGATGCGTATATATATTCCGTTATTATTGCCGTCTAAGAAGACGTCGCCGGTAGCACGAACGGATACCGGTTCTGACTATTTAGCAGGCTAGGGTCTCGTTTGTTATCGGAATTAACCAGACAGATCGCTCCAGCAGCTAAGAACGGTCATGCACCACCACCCACCGAATCAAGAAAGAGCTCTCAATCTGTCAGTCCTTCCGGTGCCCGGATCTGGTGAGGTTTCCCGTGTTGAGTCAAATTATACCGCAGTCTCCACTCCTGGTGGTACCCTTCCGTCAGTTCCTTAAAGTTTCAGCTTTGCAACCATACTTCCCCCGGAATCCTAAAGCTTTGGTTTCCTGGGAGCTGGCCGCCAAGTGATCGGGGAAATTTACCGGATCGCTAGCTGGCATCGTTTATGGTTGGAACTAGGACAGTATCTGATCGCCTTCGAACCTATAACTTTCGTTCTTGATTAATGAAAACGTACTTGGCAAATGCTTTCGCTTCGATCCCGTCTTGCGACGATCCAAGAATTTCAAGTTGAACGCCGCAGTACGAATGCCCCAGCCTGTGCCTAGTAATCATTGCCTCGGTTTCCAATAACCAGTAAAATAGAACCGAGGTCCTATTCCATTGTTCCATGCAAACAGTATTCAGGTGCAGCCGGCCTTCTTTAAGCACCCTATAATTTGTTCAAAGTAAACGGGCCGGCCCACCTCGACACTCGATGAAGAGCACCGCGGTAGGATTTCATCGGGGTCCGCCTACGGCGCGCAGGAACCGCACGCGGGTTAATCATGGGGGCTTTACGCTTTAGACTCGCCACCACCGGCAGGACGTCCCACGAGTCGTGTCAGTTAGACATCGACGAGCGACGAACCGACAGCCTAGGACACAAATCCAACTACGAGCTTTTTAAGCGCAACAGCATCAACCCATTTATGCCCAAATTATTTTTTTCGATATTGATAACTTGTATATATAAACACTTAATATGACCCATTATTCATGTGCAAGTGAAAAAACATATTCACTTGTCTAGAACCCATATAAACACATGGGTCGTTAACGACCCGCTAAGCACTTGCTCGGAAAACAGGGAGAGAGAATATTTTGCACGTCAACCTTAGCAACAACTTATTTCTACAGACTTACAGTTCAGAAATGAGTATTATAATGACACAAAAAGCAATAATTGTCCCTGTTCTGTTTAATTATAATAATATTTCGTACCCAAACGACGTAACTTCAAATTTCATAACTGACAGTGGAACTGAGACTCACTCATGGTAATTTACAAAACACCTGTCATGAAGGAGAACATTACACCTCGCACAGGTCTTCACTGTTTTATTGCGACAAATCTTGCATCGGTGCCTAGCTTGTTCACTTGATGGTCCTTCCTCTGGAGTTCCTTGATAATGCCAAGCGATGTAAGTCGACCTCTTCCTTTAGGAGCTGTCCCATATTTGTAGAGAATTACCTTGGTTGCTTCCCGACGGAAAGTTAGGGCATCAAGAGACATACCGTAGCTCCTGCGGGTTAACACTAGTACTACTGCCACTAGCGGGTACATCACGGTTCACGTCAATTACACAATTAGTACATGCAATAGCACCTATCACTATTACTCTCAGACATGAGCGACGCATTGCCTTGGGCGATACCTTCCCTCTTATCTCTCGTAAGGTTAGAAACTTCCCTAGCAACAATATCACTTTCACTATTCATCTCTTAGACCTTCTAATTATCCACATCTTAGTCAAGTTTCACCGGTAGTTAACACAATACACACACATGCAAACGTTCACAATAAATACACATAAATTATAAATAGGACATTGGACAAGGTTAGAAAATATAGGCTTCATAAAGCTGACTCAAGGGAAAATAAGAACTCACATAATATAAAAACGTAATTCGCCGTCTCCAGTTCTACCTCGTCCGATCCGTTCTCAGAGGAGGTATCCCAGTCGACCTCGCATCTGCTGCCATTTGCATCAACCCACCCCTACACGTTTTAACACATACGTCGGATAATTTGAGGCCAGGATCGCAACTGGGAAAGGTGATAGACACAGCCCTGAACTGGAAACGGTTGTAATCATCAACCAATAAAGGATATGACTCTAACACACTACCAATGAAATGCCAATAAAATTTAAATACGGGTTTATTATAAATTGAAATAAGATGAAAACAAAACAAGAAAAATGAAGCCAATGATTAAAAAGGGGAAATAATTTCAACGTGAACATACCTTCTTGAGTGGTGTTTACAACATCATTGTTGGAGCTCAACATTATTACACATTCATTCATCCCCACGCGCGTCATGGAGTAAAAAAACGGAGAAGGAAAACTAAAAGAATGAAGGTATCAGCATGGGACGGAGACCAACGTCTCTGAACGACAGCAACAAAGAGAATCGCAGGCATGAACATAACTAAAACTACGGCCCCTCAGGCAAGCAAAAACCCAAGGCGGGGACATGGCAATAATAAATATTCTCGTGCCAAGAATAAACATGAGGCACTGGAAAAGATTAAAAATAAAAATTGAGCTGGCTGATATATCACCTTTTCGCCCCTCCTCAGTCATCAACACATATCCCAGCGTTCACACACACGCCGGTAACAACCAACAATATGAGCGGCCGCTCCACTTACCAAAGTCGAAATTAATTCATCTACCGTGACCCACCTGGTCACTAATCAGGCCTCGTATAAATTAAGTAGCAGCGTGCACCACACAAATAACGAGATCGTAGGAATCGCGTACACAAACTCGTTACCACAGGCGCTCCGTACGACGTGAATGAAGTTCAAGTCGAGGCGGGGGCATTCACACAATAGCTGGCGAAACATCTTAGCCCGCAGTGCACGTTAATAGAAGAAGATCGAGACCCAGTTACAAACACTTCATAATCACAACAGATCCACACGCACACATACATTCATTCAGCAGAGCTGAAGGGTATATATCAATCAACTTTGGTTAAAACTGAAGAATACCGGGACAACATCGTAATATCAAAGTTAAAACAAGTTAAAACAAGGTTTGCACGTACCTGCAATATTAAAAGTCAAGACAATAAGTAGGATACAAATATGACCTGGTATTTGAATAAGTTAAAAAGCCATTTAAAGCACAGGAAGGCTACTTCAATCGGCGAGGGCTCCATGGCTAATGCATCGCCAATAAACAACGCAAAGGATTGCAAATAAAAGATAACACTCTCGTCTCGTAAAAGCAACGACCTTCCGTCTTTACAACCGAGGGTGCTGCCCTGACTGGTACTTCGGTAGAAGTACTTAAGTCAATTGAATTGAGGCCGTAAGAATTCATTTACCAATAAGAAACATCATACTTATGAGCGTGCCATTCGAGTGTGGCACACAACTAGGGAGCTGGCTGGCTCGAGAGCCGAAACAGAACGTGGTAGCTCGTCGCCGACGAGTGTGGCCTGCGGGACACAGACTTGCTTTGCTCCGTTGGCCGGGCGAATAGTCGCCAACTTAAATATCATAGGCCACCGAACACGGGCTCTCATCCGACCGGCGGGCCTTCCATAGGAAACGGGTCCCTTCACCTTCCACCGTCACATCTCCACATCGTGCGCTGCCGAGGCCGGGAGAAGTACGACACAACACTCTCACGCCCGAGTAAGGGCGAGCGGTTACAGGCATTACTGGTCGCCGCGTATGAGCATGATCTGTGGATGTGCAGAGGCTCGCAGCATTGCAGTCGTGAGCTGATCATATCGGGGTGCGTGTATCTCAGGGTGCTAGCTCTGATCATATCGGGGGACGTGTATCTCAGGGTACTAGCTCTGATCATATCGGGGTGCGTGTATCTCAGGTAACTAGCTGCTCTGATCATATCGGGGTGCGTGTATCTCAGGGTACTAGCTGCTCTGATCATATCGGGGGGCGTGTATCTCAGGGTACTAGCTGCTCTGATCATATTGGGGTGCGTGTATCTCAGGGTACTAGCTGCTCTGATCGTATCGGGGGCGTGTATCTCAGGGTACTAGCTCTGATCATATCGGGGTGCGTGTATCTCAGGGTACTAGATCTGATCGTATCGGGGTGCGTGTATCTCAGGGTACTAGCTGCTCTGATCATATCGGGGGCGTGTATCTCAGGGTACTAGCTCTGATCATATCGGGGGCGTGTATCTCAGGGTACTAGCTGCTCTGATCATATCGGGGTGCGTGTATCTCAGGGTACTAGCTCTGATCATATCGGGGGCGAGTATCTCAGGGTACTAGCTCTGATCATATCGGGGGCGTGTATCTCAGGATACTAGCTCTGATCATGTCGGGGTGCGTGTATCTCAGGGTACTAGCTCTGATCGAATCGGGGGACGTGTACCTCAGGGTACTAGCTCTGATCATATCGGGGGGCGTATATCTCAGGGTTCCAGCTCTGATCATATCGGGGGGCGTGTATCTCAGGGTACTAGCTCTGGTCATATCGGGGTGAGTGTTCCTCAGGGTACTAGCTGTGATCATATCGGGGGCCTGTATCTCAGGGTACTAGCTCTGATCATATCGGGGTGCGTGTATCTCAGGGTACCAGCTCTGGTCATATCGGGGGCGTGTATCTCAGGGTACTAGTGGGGTGCGGCAATTCGCAAAATGGATTCCGCAGCGCCAGCACCGGCCACCCTGCGCAGCCCATGTGCTGGTGCGAACTATGTGGCGATGTTAAGTGGAATTGTAAATTAGGCTGACGTAAGCCACTTATTTTAGTGCTTGATGACAGATTTATTTGCATGTCGAAAGTAATTTAGAAGATATTAAAGAAAGAGTTGCGCCCATGTGCTTTCTTCGCTTACGCTGCTTGAAGCGTGAATGGTAGTCAATGTGTGAGAGTACAAATTGTAGAGCATAGAAAGCTCTACGAAAGAGTCCTGGAAGGCATATATTTATCTCGAACTGTTTGGCTTCTATAACCGATTTTCGCGGTAAAATATTAAGACCTAAAAATGAAAAATATTTGGAGTTTATTTACGAAATTTCCAAAGAAAATTGTTCAGCCCCTTCACAATCTTGTAAAGTAAAACAATCTTTAAGGTACATAATTTGCACGAATAGTTCACGAGCTATGATATGTTTTTATCGAAACGTACGCGCGCTCGGCGATAGTGTCTGCACCTTCGGCCAAGATTTTGCGGGCATGTCAGTGCGAGGATTCTGCGCATCATTTATGGGAAGCCGAGCCATCGCCTGCCGCCAATGTTCAGCGCTGCTTGATGGTACTTGATGATGATGTTCATAATAATAATGATAATAAAGGAATTACCAGAACATGTTAGTCAACGTCGAAAAATGTGAGAACGAAAATTCAGTCTCTCATACTTCTTATTTTTCATGTTTCTTCTTAAGGAAGATTGGAGAACAAGATGAGCAGAATGTACAGGAGGGTCCCACAGTTCTCCGTGTCGTTTTCTCTTCTTCTGCTTCTGATAATAATAAGAAGCCTTCTGACCCCAACTAGGGAGGTTCGATCCTGGCTCAATCCTGTGGTATTTGAAGGTGCTCAAATACGTCAGCCTCGTAAGAGATGTCCTGCGGGACAAATTTCCGGCATCTCTGCGTTTCCGAGGACTGTCAAAACGTAATTGGTGTGACGTAAAATACAGCGTTTGGATCGCAATATACAGTTAATCCAAGAATTACGCTGCAGGACACAGAGTTGAGATAGAATAGCCAGTTCCATTTATGTAATTTGTAAATGTTATTAATAGCAGAGAGTTCTCTGTTTACTATCAGAAGGTATCTGGACTGAGATATAAACTAAATCAGAACATTCCTGACAGTGACTTTTACATTGTGTATTAATGTTCTCATTCTGTTCCGAATTATATTGCAAGAACTGTGGATTTACTGTCAATTAGTAACCAATGTTAATGTGCAAAGGGACGTGATACTGCGGCCATTAGAATATAACTCCAGGTCACTCCAGGCTTGTGTAAAAAATAAAACAAAACAATGGTAATTGCAATGCATTCATTTTTTTGCTATTGGCTTTACGTCGCACCGACACAGGTATGTCTTATGGCGACGATGGGACAGGAAAGAGCTGGGAAAGGGAAGGAAGCAGCCGTGGCCTTAATTAAGGTACAGCCCCAGCATTTGCCTGGTGTGAAAATGGAAAACCACGGAAAACCACCTTCAGGGCTGCCGACAGTGGGGTTTCAACCCACGATCTCCCGAATACTGGATACTGGCCGCACTTAAGCGACTGCAGCTATCGAGATGGGTGCAATGCATTCAAACACAGCGATATTATATTAGTCGATGACCAAAAGGATTAGCAAATTTCTTATGCCTCAGAAACAGCTCAATATCCACAACATACATGAGCTCCATACCAATAGAAGAGGTTGCACTGGCAATGAGAAACTTAAATTGAAGTCATCGGTGCGGCCAGGTCAGACACTGCCTTAGGCTGCATGAACCTTCTTGATTACGCCCTTCCCTTCATTTAAAATTTCATTTTAAGACATCTTAAATTATATCTTTTTAGGAAGAATCAAGAGTGTACCCAATATTTAAATCAGGGGACAAAACGCTATTTAATAATATTGCTGACGGAAATCCATACTGCTGGGAGCGGCAAATGTATCTGAATTTTACTATATTGTAGAACATCGAATCACATAAGTTATTTCTCATTAAGTAAGGAGCATTTCTTTCTAAACAATCCACAGTAACCGATGTGGTTAACTTCCACAGCACTGGACAGAGACTATCATATGGATGTTATGTTCGCAAATTTTGAGAAACGTTTGAATTAATCGTGATACATTTCTGAATAAGTTGACTGAATTGCGGTTCTGTTATAGGTTATTTGTCTTATGTTCTCATCCGAGTGAAAACTCTAATGAATACACGTAAAACTGTGCAGTTATATTAGTTGTTAATATTTTTGGTATTGCCAGGTTCTTGGTGGTGTTTGCTGACGAGAACAGTAAATAGCATAAATAAATATGCAGTTCGCGATGGTCATATGACAAGTGTATCTCCTAAATAAACCCTAAGTAATCATACCAAGCGGTGGTAACAGCTAAAGCGCATAACATTATCAAGAAGATATTCGTGAAGTACTTATTCATAAACCAAGGAGAAATTTTAGAACAGTAAAAAAAAAGATACAATGATGAAAGATCGAACCATAATTTAGAGAATGAGTTAGCGCGAAGCGTTGCTGCGACAGTTCCAGAAGGTAACTCGTGGAGCGACTGAGAAATAAGGGAAAACAGAATAGCCTGAACCATTAAAAGGAAAGTTTCCAGTTTGATTAAACAGCTGAAACACGGAGGGTTTGTTTTTTTTTTTACAAGAAATGAGATATTAGTAGTATAATTGGGTGGTTCTGCCGCCTCCTCCTCCTCCCGGGGGAAATTTGAGTTTTGGCGGGAAATTTGAATTTTGGCGCGAGATTTGAATTTGTAAATAAAGCCACGTGCTTTTTGACAGCTGTCATCGACAACAACGCATCGCTAACCTCACTGCTGCCATCTTGACGGGCCTAAACCTCAGTGGTACCAACTAAACCTAACTAGCGCGAGGTAAACAAAGCCACGTGTTTTTTGACAGCCACGTGCTTTTTGACAGACAACAACGCATCGCTAACCTCACTGCTGCCATCTTGACGGGCCTAAACCTCAGTAGTACCAACTTAACCTCACAAGCGCGGGATAAACAAAGCCACGTGCCTTTTGACAGCTGTCATCCGCCATCTTTAAACTACAGAGCACCGTGCTGCCTTCATGCGGGGCAATTTCGTTAGCGGTCATCCGCCATCTTTAATGAACAGAGCACCGTGCTGCCATCTTTGTGTTGGCATCTTTATTCTTTGACATGTGGTGGCGGCAAATTCTACATCCACAATCTGAGAGCACCGTGACGTACTCTTCGTTGTGGCGGACAATTTAAAAAGAACATGTCAAGGAATACCTTTGTTCTAAAAGAAAACAAGAATACGGTTCTGAACGGCTTGCGTAAGATAGCGATTGTTATAACCACGTTTTCCCTACTCTGTTAAGGCATAGCTTTATCGAATACTTGAAGATTATATTACAAAATAAGTGATTAAGAATATAATCGATATAACATATGATCAGAACATTGAATGACGTGTTTGGGGTGCACCTTCGTTCTAAGAGAATCGAACCCGAGACTGCCGGGTGAGAGGCAAGCACACTAAACCAAACTGAAGGAGCCGGCAATTCTCTTTCTATATAATAATTTCGTGTGGCTATTTCTACCCAAGCGCAGTCTAAAAATAAATCCTAGTCTTGTTGCATCAGGAAGGGTAACTGGCTAAATCCTGGTCTTTCAGCGTCAGGAGGGGCAATCGGCTGTAAAAGAGATTCTTGCGATTTAAACTCTTGCGTCAGGAGGGGGCACTCGGCTGTAAAACATAGTTTTAATCCCAAGAGAATCGAAGCCGAGACTGCCGGGTGAGAGGCAAGCACACTAAACTAAACTGTAGGAGCCGGAAATTCTCTTTCTGTATAATAATTTCGTGTAGCTATTTCTAGCCAAGTGCAGTCTAAAAAATAAATCCTAGTCTTGTTACATCAGGAAGGGTAACTGGCTAAATCCTGGTCTTTCAGCGTCAGGAAGGGCAACCGGCCGTAAAACAGATTCTTGCGATATTTAAAATCTCATGTTAGGAAGGAGCACTCGGCTGTAAAACATATTTTTAATCCCGGCCCTGCCACGTTAGGAACCACATCTAGCTGTAAAAAAGGAGCTCCAATCATTTACAGTGTTAAGCTTTAGGAACAGGCTATGGGTTACATTTTTGTTCTACCGCATAGAACACTATCTTTGAAGTTGTATCGGCGCAATCAGTCAGAGCGAAGTGCGGAATGCATGCGTTGACTGAAATTGTACACTCATCTTCCGGCTGTAGTATCCTTGAACGAGGACACTGCGTGCTGATAAGCCACTTGTAACTCACGGAACGTTTTCTTAGCCGTGTAGCATTTAGCTCGTGTAAGTTCCTAACATAAAATATTATGATTGTACGGAGAGGTTAAAACACAGTGCCAGCACATAGCCCACTCCTATCGAAAGAGCCTGCACGGTGCCGGTATATAGGCTACTACTGTTGAAGAAGTCTGCACAAGGTTTAACGCCCCCATCAACAGCCATTACTTAATGCTGGCTTTTTGCACACCCTCGAAACTACCTAAGAATGTAATATACAATAGTAGGGAGAGCGTAAAACCCGGTGCTGGTACATAGCCTACTCCTACCGAAGAAGCCTGCACAAGGCTTAACGCCTCAATCCGACAGATGAATCATCATCAACATCTTGTACCCGCAATCAGTTTTGGAGAAGCCTGCTTAAGGTATAACGCCCCCCCATCAACAGCCCTTACTTAATGCTGGCTTTTTGCACGCCCTCAAAACTACCTAAGAATGTAATATACTACAGTAGGGAGAGGGTAAAACCCGGTGCCGGTAAATAGCCTTCTCCTGCTGAAAGAGCCTGCACAAGGCTTAACGCCTCCATCCGACAGATGAATCGCCATCAACATCTTGTACTCACAATCATTTTCGAAGGAGTCTGCACAAGGTTTAAGCCCCATCAACAACCCTTACTTAATGCTGGCTTTTTGCACGCCCTCAGCCTGCACACAGCTTATCGCCTCCATCCGACAGATGAATCACCATCAACATCTTATACTCACAATCATTTTTCGAAGGAGTCTGCACAAGGTTTAACGCCCCCATCAACAACCCTTACTTAATGCTGGCTTTTTGCACGCCCTCGAAACTACCTAAGAATGTAATATACTACAGTAGGGAGAGGGTAAAACCCAGTGCCGGCACATAGCCTACTCCTACCAATGAAGCCTGCACACAGCTTATCGCCTCCATCCGACAGATGAATCGCCATCAACATCTTGTACTCACAACCATTTCCGAAGGAGTCTGCACAAGGTTTAACGTCCCCATCAACAGCCCTTACTTAATGCTGGCTTTTTGCACGCCCTCGAAACTACCTAAGAATGTAATATACTACAGTAGGGAGAGGGTAAAACCCGGTGCCGGCACATAGCCTACTCCTACCGATGAAGCCTGCACACAGATTATCGCCTCCATCCGACTGAGGAATCGCCATCAACATCTTGTACTTACAATTATTTTCGAAGGAGTCTGCACAAGGTTTAACGTCCCCATCAACAGCCCTTACTTAATGCTGGCTTTTTGCACGCCCTCGAAACTACCTGAGAATGTAACATGCAACAGTAGGATCGCCTCCATCCGACAAATGAATCACCCTCAACACTCGTGTGCCTGCAATCATTCTCTCTACTTCGAGAGATAGCGGGTTCGAACCCCTCATGTCGGAAGCCGTAAAAAAGCAAATGCTAGGAGAGGGACCTGCGCGATCGTCATAACGTGTAATTACATGATCTAGCTAGATGCGGTTTTAGCACAATACCTTTAAGTGCCTACAGGTAAGGAATACCGCGGATGTAGCTCAGTACCCTCCCGTTTAAGTCCAGAGGTCGAGGATCGCGCGCTAACTTTCCAAGGCTCGATCCGCTGCAGAACTCAAATTCTGACACCTCGGCATCAACAGCAGGTTCGATCCCGGCTTAAATACGTCAGCCTGCAGAACTCAGCGTAAGATCCTCAGGAGAACTCTTGTTGCATAAACATTTCGTTCCAACTGTACTGCAAAAGTCTGCAATTCTTGATATCCGCTTGGTAACAAGGAGCATATTTACTCGCTGCAGTCTGCGTGATCGCTCACAGTTCTTTGTGTATGTCTATTACGTGCACATCTCCCGTCTAAGTACTGTCTGCTGAGAATATTATTCTTCAGCCTTCAACTTAAGGTAAGCCTGAACTGTTAGTTACTGTTTGCAAAGCAACTTCTACGCTAGGTAATAAACATATCCATATATGTTTGTTCTTTTCTTTTTGGGTACAACTAGAATATTATCATTCGAGTTACAGGCTTGAAAGTACGCATTTTATTCATCCGAGTAACAGTCTGCAGCACATGCATTTTTAAGGTATGTTTTCGAACTTTGAGTTGTAAAGATAGCTAGGCTAGCTGATGTACCCTACACTACATTCATATATGTTTCTTCTTTTTTAGGTACGACCAGAATATTATCATTCCAGTTTCAGGCTTGAACGCACGCATTTTATTCATCTGAGTGACAGTTTGCAGCGCGAAGATTTTAAGGTATGTCTGACCTCTATACGTTGAAACTTGGTTTCTTCCGAACATCGTAACTTTAGTCTATTGATAAATAGTCGTTCTCTTCAATCCTCATGCTATAGACGAGGTTAATTTTATAATTTCAAACACACATAGCTATCTCTGACCTCAACAGGCTGAAACTTGGTTTCTTCTAAAACATCGCAACTTTAGTCTATTGATAAATAGTTATTTTCTTTAATTTGCATGTCATAGAAGAGGTAAATCTTATAATTTCAAACTCACAGCAATGTCCGACCTCTATACGTTGAAACATGGTTTCTTCCGAACATCGTAACTTTGAGCTAATCATAAATAGTTGTTCTCTTCAATCCTCATGCTATAGACGAGGTTAAGCTTATAATTTCAATCTCACAGCAATGTCCGACCTCTATACATTGAAACTTGGTTTCTTCCGAACATAGCAACTTTAGTCTATTGATAAATAGTTTTTCTCTTCAATGTTTTATGCTGTAGAAGAGGTTAATCTTACAATTTCAAACTCACAGCAATGTCTGACCTGTACGGGTTCAAACTTGGTTTTTTCCGAACATAGCAACTTTAGTCTATTGATAAATAGTTGTTCTCTTCAATCTTTCATGCTGTAGAAGAGGTTAATCTTATAATTTCAAACTTTCAGCAATGTCCAAACTCTATAGGTTGAAACATGGTTTCTTCCGAACATAGCAACTTTAGACTATTGATAAGTAGTTGTTCTCTTCAATCTTTCATGCTGTAGAAGAGGTTAATCTAATAATTTCAAACTCACAGCCATGTCTGACTTGTACAGGTTCAAACTTGTTTTCTTCCGAACATCGTAACTTTAGTCTAATGATAAATAGTTGTTCGCTTTAATCCACATGCTATAGAACATGTTAATCTTATAATTTAAAACTCACAGCAATATCTAACCTCTATACGTTGAAACTTGGTTTCTTCCGAACATCGTAACTTTAGTCTATTGACAAATACTTATTTTCTTCAATCTGCATGCTATAGTAGAGTTAATTTTATAATTTCAAACTCACAACAATGTCTGACCTCTATAGGTTGAAACTTGCTTTCTTCCAAACATAGCAACTTTAGTCTAATGATAAATAGTTATTCTCTTCAATCTACATGCTGTAGAAGATGTTAATGTTATAATTTCAAACTCAGAGCAATGTCTAACCTCCATACGTTGAAACTTGGTTTCTTCCGAACATCGTAACTTTAGTCTAATGATAAATAGTTATTTTCTTTAATCTGCATGCCATAGAAGAGGTTAATCTTATAATTTCAAACTCACAGCAATGTCTAACCTCTATACGTTGAAACTTGGTTTCTTCCGAACATCGTAACTTTAGCCAATTGATAAATAGTTATTTTCTTTAATCTGCATGCCATAGAAGAGGTTAATCTTACAATTTCAAACTCACAGCAATGTCTGACCTCTATATGTTGAAACTTGGTTTCTTCCGAACATAGCAACTTTAGTCTATTCATAAATAGTTGTTCTCTTCAATCTTTCATGCTGTAGAAGAGGTTAATATTATAATTTCAAACTTTCAGCAATGTCTGACCTCTATAGGTTGAAACTTGGTTTCTTCCGACCATAGCAACTTTAGACTATTGATAAATAGTTGTTCTCTTCAATCTTTCATGCTGTAGAAGAGGTTAATCTTATAATTTCAAAATCACAGCCATGTCTGACCTGTACGGGTTCAAACTTGGTTTCTTCCGAACATCGTAACTTTACTCTAATGATAAATAGTTGTTCGCTTTAATCCACATGCTAAAGAAGATGTTTATCTTATAATTTCAAACTCACAGCAATGTCTAACCTCTACACGTTGAAACTTGGTTTCTTCCGAACATCGTAACTTTAGTCGATTGATAAATATTTATTTTCTTTAATCTGCATGCCATAGAAGAGGTTAATCTTATAATTTCAAACTCACAACGATGTCTGACCTCTATAGGTTGAAACTTGGTTTCTTCCGAACAAAGTAACTTTAGTCTAATGATAAATAGTTATTTTCCTTAATCTGCATGCCATAGAAGAGGTTAATCTTATAATTTAAAACTCACAGCAATGTCTAACCTCTATACGTTGAAACTTGGTTCCTTCCGAACATCGTAACTTTAGCCTATTGATAAATAGTTATTTTCTTTAATCTGCATGCCATAGAAGAGGTTAATCTTATACTTTCAAACTCACAGCAATGTCTGTCCTCTATAGGTTGAAACTTGGTTTCTTCCGAACATAGCAACTTTTGTCTATTGATAAATAGTTGTTCTCTTCAATCTTTCATGCTGTAGAAGAGGTCAATCTTATAATTTCAAACTCACAGCCATGTCTGACCTGTACAGGTTCAAACTTGGTTTCTTCCGAACATTGTAACGTTAGTCTAATGATAAAAAGTTGTTCGCTTTAATCCACATGCTATAGAAGATGTTAATCTTATAATTTCAAACTCACAGCAATGTAACCTGTATACGTTGAAACTTGGTTCCTTCCGAACATCGTAACTTTAGCCTATTGATAAATAGTTATTTTCTTTAATCTGCATGCCATAGAAGAGGTTAATCTTATACTTTCAAACTCACAGCAATGTCTGTCCTCTATAGGTTGAAACTTGGTTTCTTCCGAACATAGCAACTTTTGTCTATTGATAAATAGTTGTTCTCTTCAATCTTTCATGCTGTAGAAGAGGTCAATCTTATAATTTCAAACTCACAGCCATGTCTGACCTGTACAGGTTCAAACTTGGTTTCTTCCGAACATTGTAACGTTAGTCTAATGATAAAAAGTTGTTCGCTTTAATCCACATGCTATAGAAGATGTTAATCTTATAATTTCAAACTCACAGCAATGTAACCTGTATACGTTGAAACTTGGTTTCTTCCGAACATCGTAACTTTAGTCTATTGATAAATAGTTATTTTCTTTATTCTGCATGCCATAGAAGAGGTTAATCTTATAATTTCAAACTCACAGCAATGTCTGACCTCTATAGGTTGAAACTTGGTTTCTTCCGAACATCGTAACTTTAGTCTAATGATAAATAGTTGTTCGCTTTAATCCACATGCTATAGAACATGTTAATCTTATAATTTAAAACTCACAGCAATATCTAACCTCTATAGGTTGAAACTTGGTTTCTTCCGAACATCGTAACTTTAGTCTATTAGTAAATAGTCCCCTCTTCTGTCCGCATGCTATAGAAGATGTTAATCTTATAATTTCAAACTTACAGCAATGTCTGACCTGTACAGGTTCAAACTTGGTTTCTTCCGAACATCGTAACTTTAGTCTATTGATAAATAGTTATTTTCTTTAATCTGCATGCTATAGACGAGGTTAATATTATAATTTTAACTTACAGCAATGTCTAACCTCTATACGTTGAAACTTGGTTTCTTCCGAACGTCGTAACATTAGTCTAATGATAAATAGTTGTTATCTTCAATCCTCATGCTGGTTAATCTTATAATTTCAAACTTACAGCAATGTCTGACTTCTATATGTTGAAACTTGGTTTCTTCCGCACATCGTAACTCTAGGCTAGCACACTTACCCTTTTATATCCTATTATTACTATGTGTGATGCAAGTGCTAACGCTACGTTTATATATTTGTTCTTTTTAGAAAAACCATGGAGAAGATTAACCAGCTAGGTCATATTTCAACTCCAACTACCAAGCCGCTAACAAGTCTATCGCTAAATGAGCAATTTAAAGTAATTTCTCTACGAAGATTAAAAACGAAATTTGGAGAAAGGATTTTATGTGTCTGTAAAGACTTTCAAGTTTTTTTACCTAATAGATTTAGCGTGCTAACTGATTTAGAAATAGAAGAACTAAATCAACGTTCTATTTTCATTATATATCGCGGCATAGAGAACTAATCTTGTGTTATTAGTTTTATTGACGCGTAAAAGCATGTACATACAAGAATTACATCGAGAAAGCAAAAGTACGCAAACGTCACTACAAGTAAAATCATTCATGATAAAAGTAGTACACACAAGATGTAAATGCATACTGTAGAATTGGCATATTCTTTTATTTTAGATTAGGTATTACCTTCTCCTCCTACTCCTTCCTCTCGAAGAAGAATAAGAGCAAGAAAGAAGATGTTGATTAAATTCGTAAGTATGTTATCGTCTAGCACAGTAAGTATGTTGAGAAGAGATTTTTTCTAAAAATTGCTTGATTCTAGTCTTGCAATGTAGTGTACTACAACACCGCACTATAAACGGTAGTATGCGTTCAAGTCTAAACCTGCACACTCTCGCTTTTGCAATGCATGTTCGATAAAGATGTACCTTGACAAAGTAAAGGTAAAGGAAGTTATACACATCAATTAATGCTCTGATCACATGTTAAAGTTAACAACATCGAGTGCAGTGTTCAATTCTAGTCTTGTTATGTTTCAATCTGATTTTCTTAGAACGAAGGTATCCCCTAACATGATCTAAATACATCTTGTATCGAGTACAGTGTTCGAATCTAGTCTCGATCACTTATCTAGTGTTTTGAACACATCAATTAATGTTCTGATCACATGTTAAGGTTAACAACATCGAGTGCAGTGTTCGATTCTTGTCTTGCTATATTTTAATCTGATTTTCTTAGAACAAAGGTATCCCCTAACATGTTCTAAATACACGTTGAATCGAGTACACTGTTCGAATCTAGTCTTGATCACTTATCTAGTGTTTTGAACACATCAATTAATGTGTTGATCACATGTTAAGGTTAACAACATCGAGTGCAGGGTTCGATTCTTGTCTTGCTATATTTTAATCTGATTTTCTTAGAACAAAGGTACCCCCTAACATGTTGTATCGAGTACAGTGTTCGAATCTAGTCTTGATCGCTTATCTAGTGTTTTGAACACATCAATTAATGTTCTGATTACATGTTAAGGTTAATTCTAGTTTAGGTATTACCTTCTCCTCCTCCTACTCCTTCCTCTCGAAGAAGAATAAGAAGAAGAAAGAAGGTGTTGAATAAATTCGAAAGTATGTTATCGTCTAGTTAGGCAAGTATGTTGAGAACAGATTTTTTTCTCAAAAGTGTTTGATTCTAGCCTTGCAATACATTGTTCTACAACATCGCACTATAAACGGTAGTATGTCTTCAAGTCTAAACCTGCACACTCTCGCTTTTGCAATGCATGTTCGATAAAGATGTACCTTGGCAGAGTAAGGAAGAGCAGCTCAGTAAGTATGTTGAGAAGAGAATTTTTTGTTTTTCTAAACAGTGCTTGATTCTAGTCTTGCAATGCTGTGTTCTACAACATCGAACTATAGTACGCGATTTCAGTTGTAATAGGTTTTAAACAGTAGTATGTGTTCAAGTCTAAACATGCATCACTGCAGTTACGCGATATGTATAAAGGTATTCTCAAACATGTCGTATCGTGTTCTATTCTAGTCTTGATCACTTATCTAGTGTTTTGAACACATCAATTAATGTTCTGATCACATCTTAAGGTTAACAACATCGAGTGCAGTGTTCGATTCTAGTATTGCTATGTTTTTAATGTTCTAATCACATGTTGAAGTTAACAACATCGAGTGCAGCGTTCGTTTCTAGTCTTGTGATGTTTTAGAATCTTGCTTTTGCAATGCATGTTCGATAGAGATGTTCCTTGACAGAGCAGGGAAAAGGAGGTTAACACAATCGCTATCTTAGGCAAGCCGTTCAGAACTGTAGTCTTTCCTTCTCCTAGAACAAAGGTATTCCTTGACATGTTCTTTTTAAATTGTCCGCTACTACGATCAAGAGCGCAGCACGGTGCTCTCAGATGGCGGATGTGGAATTTGCCGCCACCACATGTCAAAGAATAAAGATACCAACACGATGCTCTCTTGGCAGATTTTCAAATTATCCACCACCACAGAGTGCAGCGCGGTGCTCTGTAGATTAAAGATGGCGAATGTGGTTAAAGATGGCGGATGACAGCTGACGGAATTACTCGCAAGAGTGCGGTACGGTGCTCTGTAGTTTAATGATGGTGGATGACAGCTGACGAAATTGCTCGCAAGAATGTGGCACGGTGCTCTTCAGTTTAAAGATGGCGGATGTCAGCTGACGCAAGAGGGCAGCACGGTGTTCTATGGTTTAAAGATGGCGGATGACAGCTGACGTAATTGCCCGCATGATAGCAGCACGGTGCTCTGTTGATTAAAGATGGCGGGTGACAGCTGTCAAAACAGCACGTGGCTTTGTTTCCAAACAAGAGCATAAAGAATTTTTCAAATTGCCGCCACTACATTTCAAAGGTATCTAGCTAAAGAGTGCAGCACTGAGGTTTGCGATGCAAGATGGCTGCTGTCAAAAAGCATTTTTCAAATTATCCGCCACCACATTTCAAAGGTAAGTAGCTAAAGAGGGCAGCCCTGTGCTCTGTTGATAAAAGATGGTGGATGTCAACTGTCAAAAAAGCACGTGGATTTGTTTATCTCACGCTACTGAGGTTAAGTTGGTAGCACTAAAGTTTAGGCCCGCCAAGATGGCAGCACTGCCGATGACAGGTGACGAATTTACAGCTACTGCGATAAAGAGGGCAGCACGGTGCTCTGTAGTTTAAAGATGGCGGATGACAGCTGTCAAAAGGCACGTGGCTTTGTTTATCTCGCGCTTGTGAGGTTAAGTTGGTACTACTGAGGTTTAGGCCCGTCAAGATGGCAGCAGTGAGGTTAGCGATGCGTTGTTGTCTGTCAAAAAGCACGTGGCTGTCAAAAAACACGTGGCTTTGTTTACCTCGCACTAGTTAGGTTAAGTTGGTACCACTGAGGTTTAGGCCCGTCACGATGGCAGCAGTGAGGTTAGCGATGCTTTGTTGTCGATGACAGCTGTCATGAAGCACGTGGCTTTGTTTACAAATTCAAATCTCGCGCCAACATTCAAATTTCCCGCGGGAGGAGGAGGAGGCGGCAGAACCATTCAATTATACTACTGATATTTACAGACATAACATGCATTCTCAAGAAAATTGATCTTGCAGATCATAACTAGACTTTAAGATAAGACAAAGTTTGTCGAACGCAAATGGAGTACTTAAGTATAAATCATATTACACACGAGAAAGTAAGCACCACAGATAAAAGCTTCCGACTTAGACAATGAAATACGAAGGCCACTTTACAAATATTACACCACCAGGGTCACAATTAAAATATTTAATGACTTTAAAAGAAGAAGTTACAAGGACCGAGAAGAACGACGGGAGGCAGAAAGATTGGCGAGGGAAAGAAAGGAAGAACGGGACTGCATCAATAGTTACAAAACACGCTCCGCCAGGTGACAGTCACTGCAAGTGTTCGTCCACACGTAGAGTCTCGCAGCATGGCAACACAAGATTTAATGTTATGTTTAAAAAAGGAACATACAATATTGAGCACTCGGTTAGGCACAGAGAGGCCTAAAAGTTTGAGCACTTTGAACAAGCCAGCGCACTCATCTATAGTCCAAGGTAGTCGAGTCGAGAACATGCGAGAAGTAAGCGTGACGTAGCAAGGACGAGAAGGGAGGAGGGAAAGAAGCAAGCCACAAACACAGTGTAGACTCGGTGCAGCATGCAGACGTAAAGAAAGCAGCAGGCCGGCGGAGTTGGCGGACGAAAAAGTAAAGCACAGACGTGTTCGGGAGCACGTAAGAGTATTGATGAATGATGTACCTGCTACAAGGTGTATGCATAAGTTTTGCTGGTTTTTGTGGTAAAGGAAACACGTAATTTTCAAGAAAAATTCCTTTTTCTATTTATTAAATATTATTTGTCCATCTTTAAGATATGAATAACATGCCAGAGAAACGGCTTGCCTTTTGCAGCAAACCATTCCTCGAGTCATTCTCCAACGTCTTCGAAATTGCTGATGTTCTGCTCGGCGAGCGCGTCCTCATTGATGCGAAGAGGTGATATCAGAGTACGACAGGTCGGGGAAGTACTTTGTCCCATCCAAGTGATTTCAAGGTGTCCACTGAATTTGCTGTGTGAGACGGCGCATTGTCGTGTAACAAATTCCAGTTGTTTTTCGATCAATGCTTGATTTTTAAAAAAAGTGCTATTTATTCGTGGCGTCGACCTTGCACCATATGTTGTGAATCTGCGTGTATTTGTAAATTGCGGAAGTGTGAAATGTTGATTGTGAGTAAAGGAACATTAAGGACAACACAAACACCCAGTTCCCAGGTCAGGGATATTAATAATTTACAATTAAAAACCCGTGACCCGGCTGTGAATCGAACCCGGTGCCGCCGGTTGTCCCTTACACCGCGGGGCCGGACAATGCGTGACAGCGTTGTGCATGAACGGACCGCCCTGGTCTCACCAGACACGAAGTGATTTGTCTCACGTTTTCTAATCGATGGACCTTCCACAGCCTTTTTCTTTTGATTAAATAAGAAAAGCAATGCCTGCCGCAAATGTTCTTTTTCAGGCGCAAACGTCGACATGATCACTGAACGCTAGTGGTGGGCGGACTTCACTTGTGTGTGTTGGTAGGCTAATGTCAGACGAACGAACTGACGTATGTGTGAAATTCATACGCTGCGTACGGTTTGCTGGCGCCATCTCTTAGTGAAACCAGAAAATACTTATGCATGCACTTGGTATATACTTTGACTTCAAAGGATTCAAAACCTCTTCAACCATTCAAATATAAGAACATGTTTAGTTAGTACCTGAATAACTCAAGGGACTGAACGATAGAAAATAAGTAATGTGTATCCGTGTCGTTCACCCGAAGTAAAGCGCTCATCATCTTGACTTATATGTTAGGGTGCCTGGACCTAAGACCCTTAACAGGATGGAAAGACCTCGGACTGTCATTGGAGCGAGAGTTCACTTTCACTCCTCAGGTGCAAAGACATGCAGAACTGTGGAGCCTTTAAAAGTCATTAAAATGAATATTAATTGAGTCACCTAAAAGCTAAACGGATAAAGTCTACTCCAGCACATTTCGAGAAAATGGCAAAAAATCCAGTACCAGCTTCCATTAAGGCTGTTGCTTACAAAATATAAGCATAAAATCACAAAAAGTCACTGATTGTTAGTTCAAGTAATAATACTCTTAGTATTGTTATTTAGACTGTTATTGTTGTTTTAAAAGTGGACTTTATTCATTTTGCATGTTAGTAGTACGGATTTTACTCGTTTTGCTGCTATTTATTAAAAGCACAAAATACAAGAAGACATAATATCCATGTTTCTTTCACTATGGTTTAAGAGTGCCCTGGATAGACATTTAAACACACAGTTCAGGAGTTTCCTCTGTTGCACTGCAAAGTTCATTATCGACATTTTCGTTGACATCTGACTGATGACTCTTCCAAGGGTCGAAGAAGTCAACGTAGAATTTCGGTGATGGGCTCAACTTCCAGCCAGGGCCAAAGTGCAATTCAAGGAGCCTTTTTACACCTGACACTTTATTCTTGTTGACTGAAGTAGTGTTCTATTGAACAGGTGAAGGGTTTATAGCTGACGCATTCTTCTTAGTTTTCATCAGGGATCTGTAGGTTCCAGTTCTATGATATTAAAGCGGCTCCCCGTCCACAAGGATCATGAGATGAGACGTTTTTGATCCTGTGAAAAAGTAGTGCTTGCAAGGTGCGAATTTAAAGTGCCATTGTTGAATAAGTTTCATGTGCTCTGTTGCCTCTTGTTTCCAGTTAAATATATCCATGTCAATCCCTGGTTGATGAATGGTTGAAAATATTTCAGTGATGTTAATGTAGGCTTGTGGATCTTCGATTACTTCACTCTTCTTGAATTCTTTTTCACAGAGACCGAATAACCGATCAGGGGTAATGAAGGAATGACCTCTTACTGGGAAAATTAACTGTACCTCCTCTACGTTCTTGGTGTTTGCAGGAGCCACTGAATTCTTTTTCACAGAGACCGAATAACCGATCAGGGGTAATGAAGGAATGACCTCTTACTGGGAACATTAACTGTACCTCCTCTACGTTCTTGGTGTTTGCAGGAGCCACCTTTGGAGCATAGCTATCATCGTTCTATCGTCAACATTAGTGTGTTCTCTTGTACGAAAGCACACTAGCTACTTACCTCAATTCTTTAGCAACAGCTATCTTCGTCGCACTGAGATTGACTCTTTTCTTTCTCGCCTTTGATGGAGCCACTACAGAAGGTGACACTTCCATTTTCAAAAATGGAAAGCAGGCAATCTCTGATATAAAACTGCGAATAAAGCACTAGTAGAAAGCATGCAGCTTTAGCATAATGGTAGCCATGTTATATGTTGTTGTCACGTGCCGTAGAAGTCAGGTTCTGGTTGGTTGAAGCGTACTTTACTCATTATCCTTTTAAAGCGCAGTGGACTTTATCCGTTTTGCAACTAACTTGAGCTTTTAAAGGGGAAATACTTAAGGATTTTGTGGCTTTTGCTATTATATTATTTCATGCTTCGGTAGACACACCTTTTACCTATATATTTTTACCATTATCTAATTTTTTGTAGAAAGTGGACTTTATCCGTTTTGCTTTAGACGACTCAATTGCTACAATGCCTTTATCAGGCTGGAAGTAGAACACATGAGCGCGGGGTGGAGACCAAGGAGAAAAATACATGTATATCAGCTTCAAAGAAATACTTACATTTTGAAATGGAGAATTTAGAAAATTGAAAGTTGCGGTAAACTTCACCTACAAAATAATAAATTCACAAACTGATTACCACGAATTAATTCCCCTCCTGAATTTCTATGTGCCGAGCCCAAATTCAAGCTTCAGTTTAATATTTTATAATAAGCATTTCAGAACTGAAAATTAATTTTCAACGTTAGGTCGTGATCAGTGCGTAGTGAAGAGTGAACCTCTCGATTGGAGGCCGGTGAGCTACTTGCCACGACACTGTCGAGGGCGTGCGAGTCACCCGTTCTGGGCCAAGTCATTGAGCATGTGAGAACAGCAGGTTAACAAAGTTCACAATTGTACAGACAAGGACAGAGCTTTCAGACAAATAATTCTAATGATTTCAGTATAAACGTAGATTTATTTTAGTAGAATTCACGGGTATTTTGACAGAACATTGTATGTATAATGTATAATACCTTGTAAGAGCAAGTCCTTAATAAAATATCAGATTAGATTAGATTTATTACGTTAGACTGTGGACTATCTGGAGATGATGTGCTTGCCAGTTCGGGATGAGGTGGGGAGCGGGGAACAAGCTGCCTTTTCCACAGTCACACCCTTCTTCCCATAGAAAGCACCCTAAATCAATCAATCAATCAATCAATCAATCAATCAATCAATCAATCAATCACCACTAATCTGCATTCAGGGCAGTCGTCAAAATGGCATATGACCTATCTTTTGTTTTCCTAGTCTTTTCATAAATAATTGAAAATAATTTGGAAATTTATCTAACATCTCCCTTGGTGAACTCTTCCAATCCCTAACTCCCCTTCCGATAAATGAATGTTTGCCCCAATGTATCCACTTGATTTCCAACTTTATCTTCATATTGTGAGCTTTCTACTTTTGAAAACACCACTCAGACTTATTCGTCTACTAATGTCATTCCATGCCACATCTCCACTGACAGCTCGGAACACACCTCTTAGTCGAGCAGCTCGTCTCCTTTCTTCCAAGTCTTCCCAGCCCAAACTCTGCAACGTTCTTATAATGCTAATATTTTTTCCGAAATCACCCAGAACAAATCGAGCTGCTATTCCTTGGATATTTTCCAGTTCTCAAATCAAGTAATCCTGGTGAGGGTCCCGTACCCTAGTTGGGGTCTGTACGTGCTTACCACAACATTTAAATAACCTAATAAACATATGCAGAGATATTCAATGTTTATTTGCAATCCCAATTGTGTGATTACTCCAATGAAGACTCTGCCATCAAATTTAGTTGATTTATACTTAAAAATTAACGTGAAGAAGACAAAAATATTAGTTTTAAGTAAACATCCTGAGTGAAATCATACCATCATCAGGCTTGCTAACACACTAGTGTAACAAGTCACCAGTTTCCCTTGCCCCGGAACTCTAATCACAAATTATAACCGTTGCAGCAAAGAGATAAGAAGAAGAACAGCGCTTGCCAAACAGGCATTCAGCAACAAAAGAAATCTTCTGACAAATATACATCTAGATATTGAGACTAGGAAATGTTTTGTGATGTCATTTGTGTGGAGCGTGCTCTTATATGGATGTGAATCTGTACAATCCAAGAACAGGATAGAAAACGGCTTGAAGCGTCTGGAGGCGATTGCTAGAAGTCAGTTGGACTGAGAAAAGAACCTACGAGAAATACAGGTGAAGAAACGGCTGATAATAACCGTACATAGAAGAACAGCTAAATTTATTGGTCGCAATTGGTCATAATACCTTTCTAACCAATCTACTGGAAGGAAAGATCTTAGGAAAGAAGGGACGGGGTCGACCTAGGAAGCAGTTCTTTCAAATAGTGATGAAAAATGTTGGATGTAGTTCGTACTGTGAGATGAAGCGACAAGCTGAAATCAGAAGGTAATGGTTGAATCGACAAGGCATAGCCTTTAGACATTTATTGATTGATGCAAGTAAATATGCAGGTCATATAATACTGCCTTGAGGAATTCCCATTTTAATGACGAGAGGATCAGACCTACTCTAATTCTCTGAGTTATCTTTGCTAGAAATATAGGCACCCATACAGTCACTCTTTTGTCTAATCCAATTGCACTCATTTATGCCATTTGTCTCCCATGATCTGTCCTATCAAATGCCTTTGATAGGTCAATCGCGATAGAGTCCATGTGACCTCCTGAATCCAAGATATTTGCTATATCTTGCTGGAATCCTACAAATTGAACTTCACTGGAATAACCTTTCCTAAACCAGAACTGCCTTCTATACAACCAGTTATTAATTTCGCAAACATATCTAATATAATCAGAAAGGATGCTTTCCCAAAGTTTACTCGCAGCATATGCTGGTGAACCTTCCCCGTTTATTTAAGTTGCGCGCCTTCTCTAAGGCCATCTATGCCAACGGACTTGAACTTTTAAACATCCAAAAATTTCGTCGTCTACCGTCAGATGACTAGACCATCGATTTGTAACTACTTGGTAGAGAAATGATTAATTTGGAAGCTGATAAACATTTTTTCTGAGGATTTTTTAATTTACCGAAATTGTCAACACTAGCTGGTTCCTCCTCGATTGCAATCTACCTATCAGGTACTTCGAAATAAGTTTTCTAGCCAATTAAAGCCGGGGGTAGCCTATCAGCAAAGCTTCCCCTTATGGAACTACAAAAGCAGCGCACTTTAGGGCCGTCTTGTCTGAATTGCTCCAGTGCTTGGTAGTGCGACTTGACAAAGGCCGAAGGGATGCAGGGGCGAGGTCCGCATCTGGACGAACCAGCGGCAGAAGATAATGGTAGAATTTACCTAGAAATGTCATAGCTAGATTTCAATCTCTCTTCTTTTAATGAAATATTGTAAAGTGGTGGTTTCAATGTGGAATCTTAGGCGAAATCCGAGGACTCTGGTTCTATTCCCTACTGGGAAATATGTAATGCACAGGGTGACTAAAGTTTTTGAAACTTCAACATTTCGTGAATCTTGTCCCGGCCTCAAACGGTTCTCCACACCTTGTAGCCTCTGTATCATTGGGCCATAAGCACACTTCTGTAAGGAGTGCAGGTATTTCGCCTCCTTGTACTTTGTTTGGGGCCGGTTATGTGCAATAATTTCCTTTTTCCCTTACGGCCCCCTGTTTATTCAGTAACTCTTTCTGTGTCTTGGTTCCCTTTGGGAACTGTGCTTCATGTCATTATGGAGTAACTGACGAACACTCTAAAGAGAGGTCACCCGATGTGTTTTCTCGTGTAATTTCTGTGTATCAGAGGAAACTGACTGCCTCTGGTATTTCGGAGCTCAGACTCCTCCTTGGAGAAATCGTGCTCTTGTAAAATATTGTACCGGTCAAGAGCAATAATGCTGCCTGCTAATTATTACTAGTTTTAGGACTTCTAAGTCCCCGATATTGCTAGAGCTAATAACCTGTTCTATTTGTTTGTTTGTTATTCATTCACATTTTCTATCTCTCAATTTTAAAGAAAGGAAAGAAATAACATTTCCAAATTTGTTGTTTTAAGCTCTGCTCTAGTTAATTCCTTGTCAGCCCAGGTGCCTCGTATCCCTCTGTGAAGCACGGAATCTCCGTAACAGCCACAAACTGCCTGTAATTTTCAGCTGTATGTTTATCCCCCTTTCCTTTATACACAAGGGCTACTGTAGCAGTTCTCCATTCACTTGGTATACCTCCTCCATGCAAACTGTAATCGGGTAAGTTCTTCAGATATGGCACCTCATCCCAACCCGTTGTGTTTAGTATATACCCATATAAAGTTGATGAGTTCGTGTTTGCACACTTGTAAGTTCGATATGATTGGTGTTTCTTTGCGTTATTTGCTTCTACTTCCTGTTTCTATGATGTCTATCTGTCATAAGAAAGGAGAAATACAAAGGTCACTAGGAAAGTTTTGCAATGTGAGTGAACGCTTTAGACTCTTTCAAAATAATTTCCACCACACTAAATACACTTTTCCGTTCGTCGAAGCCAGTCACTGAACCAACTCTGCCACTTTTCTTCGGTTACATTTTCACACTCTTGATCCCATGCTGCCAGAACCTACTCGTCGGATGCAAAACGCCGCCCTTTCAACTTCATCTTCACTTCTGGGAAATGTGCGAAGTCGCAAGGGGCAAGATCAGGACTGTATGGAGGGTGATCAAGCACAGTCAACCCTGATCTGGCAAGAAAAACCATTGTTGCATTAGCACGATGTGCTGGAGCATTGTCGTGATGCAAGAGCCAAGTGTTGAGCCGTGAACTTGGACGGAGCTGCTTGAGAGCCTAGATGATCTGAGGCAGACAAGTCTCACTCTACCACTTTGCAGTAACTGTCCTATGTGTTTCTAGCACAACCCGAGTCAGGATGCCCCGTTTAGTGAAGAATACTGCAATCATTCTTTTCTTCACTGACCTTGACTTTCTCAGTTACAGGAGTACCCTCATATTCAAACAACCACACCTTGTTCTGGGATTTTGTTGGGACATCGTAATAATAAAGCCAAGTTTCGTCACCTGTATTGACATTACGCGAAGTCCCATTTTCAAAGGGAGCAAACCTTTCTAACATGGAGATGGTCGTGTAGAATTGAATGAATAGCTGGTGCGGGGATATGGAGGGTCTCTTCTACCTGCCGATATGTCAACCGCCTCTCTTGCTGCAACATTTTCCTCCCAGCTTTAATGTTTTCCTCAGTCACTGATTCAGACAATCGCTCAGAACGAGGATCGTCTTCAACCCCAATATTTCTCCTTTGGAACACTTTGTACCAGTGGAAAATTGTTGTCCAACGTGGAATAGTCTTTCCCCAGCACAGGAGTCATTTGTACAGGCACTGGTCAACGGTTAATCCACGAGCAAAATTGTAGCGGATAATTGCGCGATATTCACCTTTAGACCATACTGACATCTGAACTTGCTTTCAATCGCACTGCTTGGCAACAACTGGTGTGAAGGTCGCCGCTTGCTGTCTTCTAGACCGGTTTTCACCCCTCACCATAACAGGAGTGTCCAGCCAACCGTTCTTGCGTATTGCAAAATTTCCTAGTGCCCTTTGTAATCCATAGTGAAGGATGAGAAGGTACAGTGTTAATCAGCGTGTCCGTTCGTCTCCTGGGAAGTTGCGACGAGTTCAACAGACGGGTAACAATGCGGCACTTTTACGTGGTGCAGGGAAAGTCCCTAATTTTAAATGCCATTCAAGGAAAAGTACATTTTCATTGGCGAGTCCATTCTTTGGAGAAAATATTGCGTGCAGTGAGGTTCAAATCGAGCGGCCAAGTATCATTAATAGGTGTGTCCAATGTTTGTGAAGCATCAGCACGTTTCGTGATGAAAACATAAGATCAGACTTGGTGGATAACAATCTCACGTCTGGCTGTGGGAATAGCGCTGTTGATCTTCACTGCTTCCTAACCTGCCTAAAGAAAGCGTGGCACAATACCCTTTATCACAGTGTTCAAGGCAGGTCAGTGTGGTGGTGTCGACTAGCAAGCTGCTTCCTATCCTGTCTAAAGAAAGCGTGGCTCAATACCCTTTATCACAGTGTTCAAGGCAGGTCAGTGTGGTGGTGTCGACTAGCAAGCTGCTTCCTAACCTGTCTAAAGAAAGCGTGGCTCAATACCCTTTATCACAGTGTTCAAGGCAGGTCAGTGTGGTGGTGTCGACTAGTAAGCTGCTTCCTAACCTGTCTAAAGAAAGCGTGGTACAATACCCTTTATCACAGTGTTCAAGGCAGGTCA
Source organism: Anabrus simplex (assembly GCF_040414725.1). NCBI lineage: Eukaryota > Metazoa > Arthropoda > Insecta > Orthoptera > Tettigoniidae > Anabrus > Anabrus simplex. Next base: position 447,986,142 of record NC_090269.1, read on the forward strand.
GTGTGGTGGTGTCGACTAGCAAGCTGCTTCCTAACCTGCCTAAAGAAAGCGTGGCACAATACCCTTTATCACAGTGTTCAAGGCAGGTCAGTGTGGTGGTGTCGACTAGTAAGCTGCTTCCTAACCTGTCTAAAGAAAGCGTGGTACAATACCCTTTATCACAGTGTTCAAGGCAGGTCAGTGTGGTGGTGTCGACTAGCAAGCTGCTTCCTAACCTGTCTAAAGAAAGCATGGCTCAATACCCTTTATCACAGTGTTCAAGGCAGGTCAGTGTGGTGGTGTCTACTAGCAAGCTGCTTCCTAACCTGCCTAAAGAAAGCGTGGCACAATACCCTTTATCACAGTGTTCAAGGCAGGTCAGTGTGGTGGTGTCGACTAGCAAGCTGCTTCCTAACCTGTCTAAAGAAAGCGTGGCACAATACCCTTTATCACAGTGTTCAAGGCAGGTCAGTGTGGTGGTGTCGACTAGCAAGCTGCTTCCTAACCTGTCTAAAGAAAGCGTTGCTCAATACCCTTTATCACAGTGTTCAAGGCAGGTCAGTGTGGTGGTGTCGACTAGTAAGCTGCTTCCTAACCTGTCTAAAGAAAGCGTGGTACAATACCCTTTATCACAGTGTTCAAGGCAGGTCAGTGTGGTGGTGTCGACTAGCAAGCTGCTTCCTAACCTGTCTAAAGAAAGCGTGGCTCAATACCCTTTATCACAGTGTTCAAGGCAGGTCAGTGTACTGGTGTCGACTAGCAAGCTGCTTCCTAACCTGTCAAAAAGAAAGCGTGGCACAATACCCTTTATCACAGTGTTCAAGGCAGGTCAGTGTGGTGGTGTCGACTAGCAAGCTGCTTCCTAACCTGCCTAAAGAAAGCGTGGCACAATACCCTTTATCACAGTGTTCAAGGCAGGTCAGTGTGGTGGTGTCGACTAGCAAGCTGCTTCCTAACCTGCCTAAAGAAAGCGTGGCACAATACCCTTTATCACAGTGTTCAAGGCAGGTCAGTGTGGTGGTGTCGACTGGCAAGCTGCTTCCTAACCTGTCTAAAGAAAGCATGGCTCAATACCCTTTATCACAGTGTTCAAGGCAGGTCAGTGTGGTGGTGTCGACTAGCAAGCTGCTTCCTAACCTGCCTAAAGAAAGCGTGGCACAATACCCTTTATCACAGTGTTCAAGGCAGGTCAGTGTGGTGGTGTCGACTAGCAAGCTGCTTCCTAACCTGTCTAAAGAAAGCGGGGTACAATACCCTTTATCACAGTGTTCAAGGCAGGTCAGTGTGGTGGTGTCGACTAGCAAGCTGCTTCCTAACCTGCCTAAAGAAAGCGTGGCACAATACCCTTTATCACAGTGTTCAAGGCAGGTCAGTGTGGTGGTGTCGACTAGCAAGCTGCTTCCTAACCTGCCTAAAGAAAGCGTGGCACAATACCCTTTATCACAGTGTTCAAGGCAGGTCAGTGTGGTGGTGTCGACTAGCAAGCTGCTTCCTAACCTGTCTAAAGAAAGCGTGGCACAATACCCTTTATCACAGTGTTCAAGGCAGGTCAGTGTGGTGGTGTCGACTAGCAAGCTGCTTCCTAACCTGCCTAAAGAAAGCGTGGCTCAATACCCTTTATCACAGTGTTCAAGGCAGGTCAGTGTGGTGGTGTCGACTAGCAAGCTGCTTCCTAACCTGTCTAAAGAAAGCGTGGCTCCATACCCTTTATCACAGTGTTCAAGGCAGGTCAGTGTGGTGGTGTCGACTAGTAAGCTGCTTCCTAACCTGTCTAAAGAAAGCGTGGCTCAATACCCTTTATCACAGTGTTCAAGGCAGGTCAGTGTGGTGGTGTCGACTAGTAAGCTGCTTCCTAACCTGTCTAAAGAAAGCGTGGCACAATACCCTTTATCACAGTGTTCAAGGCAGGTCAGTGTGGTGGTGTCGACTAGCAAGCTGCTTCCTAACCTGTCTAAAGAAAGCGTGGCTCAATACCCTTTATCACAGTGTTCAAGGCAGGTCAATGTGGTGGTGTCGACTAGCAAGCTGCTTCCTAACCTGTCTAAAGAAAGCGTGGCTAAATACCCTTTATCACAGTGTTCAAGGCAGGTCAGTGTACTGGTGTCGACTAGCAAGCTGCTTCCTAACCTGTCTAAGGAAAGCGTGGCTCAATACCCTTTATCACAGTGTTCAAGGCAGGTCAGTGTGGTGGTGTCGACTAGCAAGCTGCTTCCTAACCTGTCTAAAGAAAGCGTGGCTCAATACCCTTTATCACAGTGTTCAAGGCAGGTCAGTGTACTGGTGTCGACTAGCAAGCTTCTTCCTAACCTGTCTAAAGAAAGCGTAGCTCAATACCCTTTATCACAGTGTTCAAGGCAGGACAGTGTACTGGTGTCGACTAGCAAGCTGCTTCCTAACCTGTCTAAAGAAAGCGTTGCTCAATACCCTTTATCACAGTGTTCAAGGCAGGTCAGTGTACTGGTGTCGACTAGCAAGCTGCATCCTAACCTGCCTAAAGAAAGCGTGGCACAATACCCTTTATCACAGTGTTCAAGGCAGGTCAGTGGGGTGGTGTCGACTAGCAAGCTGCTTCCTAACCTGCCTAAAGAAAGCGTGGCTCAATACCCTTTATCACAGTGTTCAAGGCAGGTCAGTGTGGTGGTGTCGACTAGCAAGCTGCTTCCTAACCTGCCTAAAGAAAGCGTGGCACAATACCCTTTATCACAGTGTTCAAGGCAGGTCAGTGTGGTGGTGTCGACTAGCAAGCTGCTTCCTAACCTGTCTAAAGAAAGCATGGCTCAATACCCCTTATCACAGTGTTCAAGGCAGGTCAGTGTGGTGGTGTCGACTAGCAAGCTGCTTCCTAACCTGTCTAAAGAAAGCGTGGTACAATACCCTTTATCACAGTGTTCAAGGCAGGTCAGTGTGGTGGTGTCAATTAGCAAGCTGCTTCCTAACCTGTCTAAAGAAAGCGTGGCACAATACCCTTTATCACAGTGTTCAAGGCAGGTCAGTGTGGTGGTGTCGACTAGCAAGCTGCTTCCTAACCTGTCTAAAGAATGCATGGCTCAATACCCTTTATCACAGTGTTCAAGGCAGGTCAGTGTGGTGGTGTCGACTAGCAAGCTGCTTCCTAACCTGTCTAAAGAAAGCGTGGCTCAATACCCTTTATCACAGTGTTCAAGGCAGGTCAGTGTGGTGGTGTCGACTAGCAAGCTGCTTCCTAACCTGTCTAAAGAAAGCGTGGCACAATACCCTTTATCACAGTGTTCAAGGCAGGTCAGTGTGGTGGTGTCGACTAGCAAGCTGCTTCCTAACCTGTCTAAAGAAAGCATGGCTCAATACCCTTTATCACAGTGTTCAAGGCAGGTCAGTGTGGTGGTGTCTACTAGCAAGCTGCTTCCTAACCTGCCTAAAGAAAGCGTGGCACAATACCCTTTATCACAGTGTTCAAGGCAGGTCAGTGTGGTGGTGTCGACTAGCAAGCTGCTTCCTAACCTGTCTAAAGAAAGCGTGGCACAATACCCTTTATCACAGTGTTCAAGGCAGGTCAGTGTGGTGGTGTCGACTAGCAAGCTGCTTCCTAACCTGTCTAAAGAAAGCGTTGCTCAATACCCTTTATCACAGTGTTCAAGGCAGGTCAGTGTGGTGGTGTCGACTAGTAAGCTGCTTCCTAACCTGTCTAAAGAAAGCGTGGTACAATACCCTTTATCACAGTGTTCAAGGCAGGTCAGTGTGGTGGTGTCGACTAGCAAGCTGCTTCCTAACCTGTCTAAAGAAAGCGTGGCTCAATACCCTTTATCACAGTGTTCAAGGCAGGTCAGTGTACTGGTGTCGACTAGCAAGCTGCTTCCTAACCTGTCAAAAAGAAAGCGTGGCACAATACCCTTTATCACAGTGTTCAAGGCAGGTCAGTGTGGTGGTGTCGACTAGCAAGCTGCTTCCTAACCTGCCTAAAGAAAGCGTGGCACAATACCCTTTATAACAGTGTTCAAGGCAGGTCAGTGTGGTGGTGTCGACTAGCAAGCTGCTTCCTAACCTGCCTAAAGAAAGCGTGGCACAATACCCTTTATCACAGTGTTCAAGGCAGGTCAGTGTGGTGGTGTCGACTGGCAAGCTGCTTCCTAACCTGTCTAAAGAAAGCATGGCTCAATACCCTTTATCACAGTGTTCAAGGCAGGTCAGTGTGGTGGTGTCGACTAGCAAGCTGCTTCCTAACCTGCCTAAAGAAAGCGTGGCACAATACCCTTTATCACAGTGTTCAAGGCAGGTCAGTGTGGTGGTGTCGACTAGCAAGCTGCTTCCTAACCTGTCTAAAGAAAGCGGGGTACAATACCCTTTATCACAGTGTTCAAGGCAGGTCAGTGTGGTGGTGTCGACTAGCAAGCTGCTTCCTAACCTGCCTAAAGAAAGCGTGGCACAATACCCTTTATCACAGTGTTCAAGGCAGGTCAGTGTGGTGGTGTCGACTAGCAAGCTGCTTCCTAACCTGCCTAAAGAAAGCGTGGCACAATACCCTTTATCACAGTGTTCAAGGCAGGTCAGTGTGGTGGTGTCGACTAGCAAGCTGCTTCCTAACCTGTCTAAAGAAAGCGTGGCACAATACCCTTTATCACACTGTTCAAGGCAGGTCAGTGTGGTGGTGTCGACTAGCAAGCTGCTTCCTAACCTGCCTAAAGAAAGCGTGGCTCAATACCCTTTATCACAGTGTTCAAGGCAGGTCAGTGTGGTGGTGTCGACTAGCAAGCTGCTTCCTAACCTGTCTAAAGAAAGCGTGGCTCCATACCCTTTATCACAGTGTTCAAGGCAGGTCAGTGTGGTGGTGTCGACTAGTAAGCTGCTTCCTAACCTGTCTAAAGAAAGCGTGGCTCAATACCCTTTATCACAGTGTTCAAGGCAGGTCAGTGTGGTGGTGTCGACTAGTAAGCTGCTTCCTAACCTGTCTAAAGAAAGCGTGGCACAATACCCTTTATCACAGTGTTCAAGGCAGGTCAGTGTGGTGGTGTCGACTAGCAAGCTGCTTCCTAACCTGTCTAAAGAAAGCGTGGCTCAATACCCTTTATCACAGTGTTCAAGGCAGGTCAATGTGGTGGTGTCGACTAGCAAGCTGCTTCCTAACCTGTCTAAAGAAAGCGTGGCTAAATACCCTTTATCACAGTGTTCAAGGCAGGTCAGTGTACTGGTGTCGACTAGCAAGCTGCTTCCTAACCTGTCTAAGGAAAGCGTGGCTCAATACCCTTTATCACAGTGTTCAAGGCAGGTCAGTGTGGTGGTGTCGACTAGCAAGCTGCTTCCTAACCTGTCTAAAGAAAGCGTGGCTCAATACCCTTTATCACAGTGTTCAAGGCAGGTCAGTGTACTGGTGTCGACTAGCAAGCTTCTTCCTAACCTGTCTAAAGAAAGCGTAGCTCAATACCCTTTATCACAGTGTTCAAGGCAGGACAGTGTACTGGTGTCGACTAGCAAGCTGCTTCCTAACCTGTCTAAAGAAAGCGTTGCTCAATACCCTTTATCACAGTGTTCAAGGCAGGTCAGTGTACTGGTGTCGACTAGCAAGCTGCATCCTAACCTGCCTAAAGAAAGCGTGGCACAATACCCTTTATCACAGTGTTCAAGGCAGGTCAGTGGGGTGGTGTCGACTAGCAAGCTGCTTCCTAACCTGCCTAAAGAAAGCGTGGCTCAATACCCTTTATCACAGTGTTCAAGGCAGGTCAGTGTGGTGGTGTCGACTAGCAAGCTGCTTCCTAACCTGCCTAAAGAAAGCGTGGCACAATACCCTTTATCACAGTGTTCAAGGCAGGTCAGTGTGGTGGTGTCGACTAGCAAGCTGCTTCCTAACCTGTCTAAAGAAAGCATGGCTCAATACCCCTTATCACAGTGTTCAAGGCAGGTCAGTGTGGTGGTGTCGACTAGCAAGCTGCTTCCTAACCTGTCTAAAGAAAGCGTGGTACAATACCCTTTATCACAGTGTTCAAGGCAGGTCAGTGTGGTGGTGTCAATTAGCAAGCTGCTTCCTAACCTGTCTAAAGAAAGCGTGGCACAATACCCTTTATCACAGTGTTCAAGGCAGGTCAGTGTGGTGGTGTCGACTAGCAAGCTGCTTCCTAACCTGTCTAAAGAAAGCATGGCTCAATACCCTTTATCACAGTGTTCAAGGCAGGTCAGTGTGGTGGTGTCGACTAGCAAGCTGCTTCCTAACCTGTCTAAAGAAAGCGTGTCTCAATACCCTTTATCACAGTGTTCAAGGCAGGTCAGTGTGGTGGTGTCGACTAGCAAGCTGCTTCCTAACCTGTCTAAAGAAAGCGTGGCACAATACCCTTTATCACAGTGTTCAAGGCAGGTCAGTGTACTGGTGTCGACTAGCAAGCTTCTTCCTAACCTGTCTAAAGAAAAGGTGGCTCAATACCCTTTATCACAGTGTTCAAGGCAGGACAGTGTACTGGTGTCGACTAGCAAGCTGCTTCCTAACCTGTCTAAAGAAAGCGTGGCACAATACCCTTTATCACAGTGTTCAAGGCAGGTCAGTGTGGTGGTGTAGACTAGCAAGCTGCTTCCTAACCTGTCTAAAGAAAGCGTGGCTCAATACCCTTTATCACAGTGTTCAAGGCAGGTCAGTGTGGTGGTGTCGACTAGTAAGCTGCTTCCTAACCTGTCTAAAGAAAGCGTGGCAAAATACCCTTTATCACAGTGTTCAAGGCAGGTCAGTGTGGTGGTGTCGACTAGCAAGCTGCTTCCTAACCTGTCTAAAGAAAGCGTGGCTCAATACCCTTTATCACAGTGTTCAAGGCAGGACAGTGTACTGGTGTCGACTAGCAAGCTGCTTCCTAACCTGTCTAAAGAAAGCGTGGCACAATACCCTTTATCACAGTGTTCAAGGCAGGTCAGTGTGGTGGTGTCGACTAGCAAGCTGCTTCCTAACCTGTCTAAAGAAAGCATGGCTCAATACCCTTTATCACAGTGTTCAAGGCAGGTCAGTGTGGTGGTGTCGACTAGCAAGCTGCTTCCTAACCTGTCTAAAGAAAGCGTGGCTCAATACCCTTTATCACAGTGTTCAAGGCAGGTCAGTGTGGTGGTGTCGACTAGCAAGCTGCTTCCTAACCTGTCTAAAGAAAGCGTGGCACAATACCCTTTATCACAGTGTTCAAGGCAGGTCAGTGTACTGGTGTCGACTAGCAAGCTTCTTCCTAACCTGTCTAAAGAAAGCGTGGCTCAATACCCTTTATCACAGTGTTCAAGGCAGGACAGTGTACTGGTGTCGACTAGCAAGCTGCTTCCTAACCTGTCTAAAGAAAGCGTGGCACAATACCCTTTATCACAGTGTTCAAGGCAGGTCAGTGTGGTGGTGTAGACTAGCAAGCTGTTTCCTAACCTGTCTAAAGAAAGCGTGGCTCAATACCCTTTATCACAGTGTTCAAGGCAGGTCAGTGTGGTGGTGTCGACTAGTAAGCTGCTTCCTAACCTGTCTAAAGAAAGCGTGGCAAAATACCCTTTATCACAGTGTTCAAGGCAGGTCAGTGTGGTGGTGTCGACTAGCAAGCTGCTTCCTAACCTGTCCAAAGAAAGCGTGGCTCAATACCCTTTATCACAGTGTTCAAGGCAGGACAGTGTACTGGTGTCGACTAGCAAGCTGCTTCCTAACCTGTCTAAAGAAAGCGTGGCACAATACCCTTTATCACAGTGTTCAAGGCAGGTCAGTGTGGTGGTGTCGACTAGCAAGCTGCTTCCTAACCTGTCTAAAGAAAGCGTGGCTCAATACCCTTTATCACAGTGTTCAAGGCAGGTCAGTGTACTGGTGTCGACTAGCAAGCTGCTTCCTAACCTGCCTAAAGAAAGCGTGGCACAATACCCTTTATCACAGTGTTCAAGGCAGGTCAGTGGGGTGGTGTCGACTAGCAAGCTGCTTCCTAACCTGCCTAAAGAAAGCGTGGCTCAATACCCTTTATCACAGTGTTCAAGGCAGGTCAGTGTGGTGGTGTCGACTAGCAAGCTGCTTCCTAACCTGCCTAAAGAAAGCGTGGCACAATACCCTTTATCACAGTGTTCAAGGCAGGTCAGTGTGGTGGTGTCGACTAGCAAGCTGCTTCCTAACCTGTCTAAAGAAAGCATGGCTCAATACCCCTTATCACAGTGTTCAAGGCAGGTCAGTGTGGTGGTGTCGACTAGCAAGCTGCTTCCTAACCTGTCTAAAGAAAGCGTGGTACAATACCCTTTATCACAGTGTTCAAGGCAGGTCAGTGTGGTGGTGTCAATTAGCAAGCTGCTTCCTAACCTGTCTAAAGAAAGCGTGGCACAATACCCTTTATCACAGTGTTCAAGGCAGGTCAGTGTGGTGGTGTCGACTAGCAAGCTGCTTCCTAACCTGTCTAAAGAATGCATGGCTCAATACCCTTTATCACAGTGTTCAAGGCAGGTCAGTGTGGTGGTGTCGACTAGCAAGCTGCTTCCTAACCTGTCTAAAGAAAGCGTGGCTCAATACCCTTTATCACAGTGTTCAAGGCAGGTCAGTGTGGTGGTGTCGACTAGCAAGCTGCTTCCTAACCTGTCTAAAGAAAGCGTGGCACAATACCCTTTATCACAGTGTTCAAGGCAGGTCAGTGTGGTGGTGTCGACTAGCAAGCTGCTTCCTAACCTGTCTAAAGAAAGCGTGGCACAATACCCTTTATCACAGTGTTCAAGGCAGGTCAGTGTGGTGGTGTAGACTAGCAAGCTTCTTCCTAACCTGTCTAAAGAAAGCGTAGCTCAATACCCTTTATCACAGTGTTCAAGGCAGGACAGTGTACTGGTGTCGACTAGCAAGCTGCTTCCTAACCTGTCTAAAGAAAGCGTGGCACAATACCCTTTATCACAGTGTTCAAGGCAGGTCAGTGTGGTGGTGTCGACTAGCAAGCTGCTTCCTAACCTGTCTAAAGAAAGCGTTGCTCAATACCCTTTATCACAGTGTTCAAGGCAGGTCAGTGTACTGGTGTCGACTAGCAAGCTGCATCCTAACCTGCCTAAAGAAAGCGTGGCACAATACCCTTTATCACAGTGTTCAAGGCAGGTCAGTGGGGTGGTGTCGACTAGCAAGCTGCTTCCTAACCTGCCTAAAGAAAGCGTGGCTCAATACCCTTTATCACAGTGTTCAAGGCAGGTCAGTGTGGTGGTGTCGACTAGCAAGCTGCTTCCTAACCTGCCTAAAGAAAGCGTGGCACAATACCCTTTATCACAGTGTTCAAGGCAGGTCAGTGTGGTGGTGTCGACTAGCAAGCTGCTTCCTAACCTGTCTAAGGAAAGCATGGCTCAATACCCCTTATCACAGTGTTCAAGGCAGGTCAGTGTGGTGGTGTCGACTAGCAAGCTGCTTCCTAACCTGTCTAAAGAAAGCGTGGTACAATACCCTTTATCACAGTGTTCAAGGCAGGTCAGTGTGGTGGTGTCAATTAGCAAGCTGCTTCCTAACCTGTCTAAAGAAAGCGTGGCACAATACCCTTTATCACAGTGTTCAAGGCAGGTCAGTGTGGTGGTGTCGACTAGCAAGCTGCTTCCTAACCTGTCTAAAGAAAGCATGGCTCAATACCCTTTATCACAGTGTTCAAGGCAGGTCAGTGTGGTGGTGTCGACTAGCAAGCTGCTTCCTAACCTGTCTAAAGAAAGCGTGTCTCAATACCCTTTATCACAGTGTTCAAGGCAGGTCAGTGTGGTGGTGTCGACTAGCAAGCTGCTTCCTAACCTGTCTAAAGAAAGCGTGGCACAATACCCTTTATCACAGTGTTCAAGGCAGGTCAGTGTACTGGTGTCGACTAGCAAGCTTCTTCCTAACCTGTCTAAAGAAAAGGTGGCTCAATACCCTTTATCACAGTGTTCAAGGCAGGACAGTGTACTGGTGTCGACTAGCAAGCTGCTTCCTAACCTGTCTAAAGAAAGCGTGGCACAATACCCTTTATCACAGTGTTCAAGGCAGGTCAGTGTGGTGGTGTAGACTAGCAAGCTGCTTCCTAACCTGTCTAAAGAAAGCGTGGCTCAATACCCTTTATCACAGTGTTCAAGGCAGGTCAGTGTGGTGGTGTCGACTAGTAAGCTGCTTCCTAACCTGTCTAAAGAAAGCGTGGCAAAATACCCTTTATCACAGTGTTCAAGGCAGGTCAGTGTGGTGGTGTCGACTAGCAAGCTGCTTCCTAACCTGTCTAAAGAAAGCGTGGCTCAATACCCTTTATCACAGTGTTCAAGGCAGGACAGTGTACTGGTGTCGACTAGCAAGCTGCTTCCTAACCTGTCTAAAGAAAGCGTGGCACAATACCCTTTATCACAGTGTTCAAGGCAGGTCAGTGTGGTGGTGTCGACTAGCAAGCTGCTTCCTAACCTGTCTAAAGAAAGCATGGCTCAATACCCTTTATCACAGTGTTCAAGGCAGGTCAGTGTGGTGGTGTCGACTAGCAAGCTGCTTCCTAACCTGTCTAAAGAAAGCGTGGCTCAATACCCTTTATCACAGTGTTCAAGGCAGGTCAGTGTGGTGGTGTCGACTAGCAAGCTGCTTCCTAACCTGTCTAAAGAAAGCGTGGCACAATACCCTTTATCACAGTGTTCAAGGCAGGTCAGTGTACTGGTGTCGACTAGCAAGCTTCTTCCTAACCTGTCTAAAGAAAGCGTGGCTCAATACCCTTTATCACAGTGTTCAAGGCAGGACAGTGTACTGGTGTCGACTAGCAAGCTGCTTCCTAACCTGTCTAAAGAAAGCGTGGCACAATACCCTTTATCACAGTGTTCAAGGCAGGTCAGTGTGGTGGTGTAGACTAGCAAGCTGTTTCCTAACCTGTCTAAAGAAAGCGTGGCTCAATACCCTTTATCACAGTGTTCAAGGCAGGTCAGTGTGGTGGTGTCGACTAGTAAGCTGCTTCCTAACCTGTCTAAAGAAAGCGTGGCAAAATACCCTTTATCACAGTGTTCAAGGCAGGTCAGTGTGGTGGTGTCGACTAGCAAGCTGCTTCCTAACCTGTCCAAAGAAAGCGTGGCTCAATACCCTTTATCACAGTGTTCAAGGCAGGACAGTGTACTGGTGTCGACTAGCAAGCTGCTTCCTAACCTGTCTAAAGAAAGCGTGGCACAATACCCTTTATCACAGTGTTCAAGGCAGGTCAGTGTGGTGGTGTCGACTAGCAAGCTGCTTCCTAACCTGTCTAAAGAAAGCGTGGCACAATACCCTTTATCACAGTGTTCAAGGCAGGTCAGTGTGGTGGTGTCGACTAGCAAGCTGCTTCCTAACCTGTCTAAAGAAAGCGTGGCACAATACCCTTTATCACAGTGTTCAAGGCAGGTCAGTGTGGTGGTGTCGACTAGCAAGCTGCTTCCTAACCTGTCTAAAGAAAGCGTGGCACAATACCCTTTATCACAGTGTTCAAGGCAGGTCAGTGTGGTGGTGTCGACTAGTAAGCTGCTTCCTAACCTGTCTAAAGAAAGCGTGGCTCAATACCCTTTATCACAGTGTTCAAGGCAGGTCAGTGTGGTGGTGTCGACTAGCAAGCTGCTTCCTAACCTGTCTAAAGAAAGCGTGGCACAATACCCTTTATCACAGTGTTCAAGGCAGGTCAGTGTGGTGGTGTCGACTAGCAAGCTGCTTCCTAACCTGTCTAAAGAAAGCGTGGCTCAATACCCTTTATCACAGTGTTCAAGGCAGGTCAGTGTACTGGTGTCGACTAGCAAGCTGCTTCCTAACCTGCCTAAAGAAAGCGTGGCACAATACCCTTTATCACAGTGTTCAAGGCAGGTCAGTGGGGTGGTGTCGACTAGCAAGCTGCTTCCTAACCTGCCTAAAGAAAGCGTGGCTCAATACCCTTTATCACAGTGTTCAAGGCAGGTCAGTGTGGTGGTGTCGACTAGCAAGCTGCTTCCTAACCTGCCTAAAGAAAGCGTGGCACAATACCCTTTATCACAGTGTTCAAGGCAGGTCAGTGTGGTGGTGTCGACTAGCAAGCTGCTTCCTAACCTGTCTAAAGAAAGCATGGCTCAATACCCTTTATCACAGTGTTCAAGGCAGGTCAGTGTGGTGGTGTCGACTAGCAAGCTGCTTCCTAACCTGTCTAAAGAAAGCGTGGTACAATACCCTTTATCACAGTGTTCAAGGCAGGTCAGTGTGGTGGTGTCAATTAGCAAGCTGCTTCCTAACCTGTCTAAAGAAAGCGTGGCACAATACCCTTTATCACAGTGTTCAAGGCAGGTCAGTGTGGTGGTGTCGACTAGCAAGCTGCTTCCTAACCTGTCTAAAGAAAGCATGGCTCAATACCCTTTATCACAGTGTTCAAGGCAGGTCAGTGTGGTGGTGTCGACTAGCAAGCTGCTTCCTAACCTGTCTAAAGAAAGCGTGGCTCAATACCCTTTATCACAGTGTTCAAGGCAGGTCAGTGTGGTGGTGTCGACTAGCAAGCTGCTTCCTAACCTGTCTAAAAAAAGCGTGGCACAATACCCTTTATCACAGTGTTCAAGGCAGGACAGTGTACTGGTGTCGACTAGCAAGCTGCTTCCTAACCTGCCTAAAGAAAGCGTGGCACAATACCCTTTATCACAGTGTTCAAGGCAGGTCAGTGTGGTGGTGTCGACTAGCAAGCTGCTTCCTAACCTGTCTAAAGAAAGCGTGGCACAATACCCTTTATCACAGTGTTCAAGGCAGGTCAGTGTGGTGGTGTCGACTAGCAAGCTGCTTCCTAACCTGTCTAAAGAAAGCGTGGCACAATACCCTTTATCACAGTGTTCAAGGAAATGAAATCAGAAAGTAAATACGCTGTGAAACAAAAACTATAGCAATGTTCCATTTTCAGACAGGATGGTGAAATTAGAACTTTATGACATTCAGAAGTTCAAAAAAGTCAGGAAAATCATTTCATTTTGGCGAATTGTTAATGGAGGGATTTGTTAAGGATACGAGCCAGAATTCCTTCAGGGTAAAGAATGGTTGTCCACCCAGTGATAGTGAACAGGATTGGAAAATTGGAAGCAATATTGTTACCACATATTGACAGATTTCTGCGTTTTAATACTAATTTAACCAAATAACAATAATTTGAGCCTTAAAAGACCACTCGTTATACGAAAGTTAATAAATGATTAATAGATGCTAATCCTGAAATTTAAAGGGAGCGAAGGTGCAGTTAATTTTACATGAGGCACCAAAGCCAATTATCACATGCATAATATGAGTTAAACCTGTAACATAACATACAAAGGCAGCGGGTTAGGTTACAATGTGATTTAATGCTTGGAGCTGAAATGAATTAGAGGAATATAAGTAAGGATTTCCAGCCCAGGCTGTAATCATCTACAAGAAGTAATAATAGCTGTGAAAATTTTGAAGGTAAGTTTGGAAAAATGAGCACAACCCTCAATTTCAACAACAATAATGGATAAGAACCCATGAAACACAAATAACATAGGCACATTTTGAATTCTTTCAAATAGTGACACTAGTTAAGAAGTAAATAGGCCAAGCCTGCATAATTCTGAAAGAATGGCGAAGGCTATCAAAAGGAATTGTTTAATCCGTAATGGGCATGAATTTATCTTGAAGATAGTAGATAAAAGTGCTTGATCATACCCTTCTTGCAGCAGGTCGTGACAAATCCGCACGCCTTGATAGGAAATGTAACGGAGGCAAGCAACATGTCATAATTCATGTAAAGTCCTTGAAGCATCTGTCAAAGTGGAGTTGTGGCTTGGGCCGCATGCCTAGTTAGCAAGTCCGTAGAGTGAAGGTCAAGTCCGGCCAGCGCCGAGAGACAGATTAGCCAGCAGTACGATGAGTAGGCCAGGAGTCAAGTTAGGTAAGCTCCTTATATTCGGTGAATTGCGCGACGGAGAACACACAAAATATAGTACTGAAACAGTTAATCTAAAATTACCAAACAGCAAATCTTACTACTATATAGGAAACGGATGTACGTGTGTGAATTACGAATCTCCTAGTAAGACTTATGACTTACTATCTGGAGACGAACACTGTGGGGTTAAGTCATCCCTAGCACTCTTAGGTGCGGTGGGTTGTCAGGGGGGTTAGGTATAAGAATAATCGAAGATAGTGTCGAATCCATACCTTTCGGGGTCGCTGACATAAATAGTGACATACTGGATATTTTTGAAGTCCAAGTTCAGCTCCGTTTGACATAGGGGGTGAGAAATGGTGAGAATATAACAGGACTAAAATGACCGAGATTATGGATGTATATGTATATTTTCCAGCATAGCTATCAACTAAATTTGGTAAAAGTATTACCTATTATCTGCGAAAAATTCTGCTCTGGCAAGACACCTCTAAAACTCCCAGGGGAGGGAGTGGAATAACGACCGATGTTAGTGATAAATCCATAGTTTGGAGGAATATTGGAGCAATTTCTACCGAACTTGATATACATACGACTTTCTATAAGAAGACTAACCTCGTGGGAGGGAGTGAGATGTAAATATAATCGAAAACAGTGTCAAATCCATAGTTTTGGGGCTCTATGAGATAAATAGTGACACTCCGGAAGTTTTAAAGTCCATGTTCAGCTCCCTTTGGCATCGTGGGCGAGAAGGGGTGAAAAAATAAAATGACCAAAATGACCGAGGATATGGATGTATGTGTATATTTTCCAGCCTCAATAGTCAACTAAATTTGGCACGAATATTACTTACTATCTGTGTATAAAACTGTGGGGGCGAGACACCCCTGGAACTCCTAGGGGAAGGGGTGAAATATAAATATAAATAAAAACGGCCAACAATAGTGCCAAATCCATATTCAGGACTACTGGAATGATTTGAATCAAACTTGGTACATATACGGCGTACTGTCAGCAAACTAACCGCGTGGGAGGTAAGATAACCTTAGCACACTTAGGGTTGGGGGTGTCATATAAAAAATCGAAAATAGTGTCGAATCCATAGTTTTAGGGGTCGCTGAAATGAATAGTGACTCTCCGGATGTCGTTTAAGTCCACGTTGAGCCCCTAACGGCAGTAAGGTCAGAAGGGGTGAAGAAAAGAAAATGTCGAAAGTGTCCGAGATTATGGAGGTTTGTGTGTATGTTCCAGCATAGCTGTCAACTAAACTTTGTACAAATATCATCTACTATCTAGAAAAATATTCTGGGGGTAGGACACCTTTAGGCACCCTAAGAAATGGGGTGAAATATAACTGGAATGCCTATATCAGTGTTGAATCCAAGGTTTTCGGGTCTACAGGAGTGATTTCAACCAAACTTGGCGCACATAAGAATTACTATCAGAAAACAAACTGCATGGAGGTATGACAGTCGTAGCACACGTGGGGTTGTGAGGGGTGAGATATAAAATAATTGAAAATAGTTTTTAATGTAGCCGAGATGAACAGTGACACTGCGGATTTCAGCCTCCTTTCTCATAGGGGAAGAGAAAAGGTGAAAAAGAAAATTTTCCATCTGACCGAGATAATGGACGTACGTGTGTATATTCCAGCATTGATACAACAATACTGTGAGTGTAAGCGATTCCTAGCCCCCCTAGGGTAGGGGTGAAATGTAAAAATAATCGAAAACGCCTGATGTTTGAGCCTAATCCATAGTTTTCATGGTCGCTGATAACAATCTGGATGCCATTTAAGACGAAGTTCAGTCTGAATCGCCAGGGGGGGGGGGGGCGGAAGGGTTGAGAACGGGTGAAGGAAAGAAAATGTCCGAAGTGACCGAGTTCATGGACTTACCCCTGTGTCCTAGCATCCCTAGAGGCGGGGTTGAATGAGGGATGAAACATAAAAATAATAGACAACCACAAATATTAATGTACAGTCCATAGTTTTCGGTGTCGCTGAGGTGAAAATGACACTCCGTATGCCCATTGGTATGTGGATGAGAACGGGTGAAAAAGAAAATGTCGAAAATGACCGAAATTACTCATACAGTACTGGTACACATACGACTTACGACTTGAAGGAAATACTGTTGGAGGAAAACACCTACACACACTTACGGGAGGGGTGAAATATAAAAATAAACGAAAACGACTGATATTAATGTTGAATCCGTTTTTACGCGGTCGCTGAGCTGAGCTGTGACACTCTGGATGCGTGTTGCAGCCGCAATCAGAATGGTGTGTCAGAAGGAGTGAAAATGAATATTATGTCGGAGATAATGGATGTGTGTTCCAGAATACCTATCGACGGTACACTTATGACTTACCATCGGGAAAATATACTTTGGAGATGATACATACCAACCCCGCTAGGGGTCGGGAATAGAAGGGGATGACATGTGAAAATAATGGAAAATAACCAATTTTAATATCGAGTCCATTGTTTATGTGTCGCTGGGGCGTATCTTAACGCTCTGGATACCTTTTAAGTCCACGTTCAGTCTCGATTGAGACGAGGGGCTGAGGTGGGCTTAAACGAAAATAGTCTAAAATAAAACCGAGATTAGTGTTGCATCCACTGCTCTGGGGTCGCAAGGCTCATTGGTGACAGCTGAAATCGTGTACATCGTATCGATAGTGCGACAGGTAAGAACATGTAGCTATCACTTATTAAGTTTTGACAGGATCAAATACTTCCCAGTCAGTTAGACTTCCATAAGGACATTGTTTTACTCGAAAATTAATTAATTAATCTAAATAACTCTAAAACAGCACAATAGATGGTAAAACGTCAATCAACATCTCACAAAGGATGACTTCACACGTAACTAACGCCAGGTATTACAGCCACTAAATAAATAAATAAATAAATAAATAAATAAATAAATAAATAAATAAATAAATAAATAAATAAATAAAATCTTGTGTAAGCCTTAGAAGAATGTAAGAATCAGTCATAAGTAATGAAGGAACCTATTTAATACAACCAAACAAGAAATAATAACTGCAGTAGAATACATTACGTCACTCTTACCCAACCAAAAGCGAAGTTGCCGTGGTCGCCATGATGACGTAAATAGAAGGACTCGAAAACAGAAGGTAGACACTGAAGAAGCAGTGAAGTGAAGTGAGTCGACCAGGGCAAATTCAATAACGGAACATCAATGAGGAACACGCAACACACATTTGAATTTATGAATAAGTGACGCAAAGAAATCACACTAAATCCTAAGCAAATAATTTAAATTCACTACAAGTAATGAACATTTTGTTTCCGAATTGACTATCTAAGATAAAATTCTAAAATAATTTAATTGAACCTGTGAGCTGAAGAACGTCCCAGCTCCAGGACAACACCTTTTTAGGATAGAGAAAAACAGAAATACTTGAACATGGTTACAGGAATATGTATTCAAATGATGAAGTAGGGACTTCTCAACATATCTATTATAGTAGATAGTACTGTTCACTTGTCGCTTTGCTGAAAATATTATAATTATTGAGTGGAGTTGGGTCATTCTTGAAGTATGTAGGGTAAAAAAATAAAATGTAAAAATAAACCAAATTATTTATTTCAAATTATAGTTTACAATAATTGAACTGCTTTATCAGCCGTATGGTACTGCCTAATAGTCCTACTTTTAAGACCTTCCTTTCTAACACATTTATTTTTAACTACGACAAAAACAGCTTCATGATCACTAATGCCATCTATTACTTCGGTTTCTGTATAGAGCTCATCTGGTTTTACCAGCACCACGTCCAGGATATTCTTCCCTCTGGTTGGTTCCACCACTTTCCGAATCATCTGTCCTTTCCATATTAGCTTGTTTGCCAATTGTTGGTTATGCTTCCTGTCGTTTGCATTTCCTTCCCAACTGACATTTGGTAAATTCAGATCCCCGCTACAATCACATTCCTTTCCATGTCGTTTGCGACATAGCTGATTATCTTATCAAATAATTCTGAATCCGTGTCAACTGACATTTGGTAAATTCAGATCCCCGCTACAATCACATTCCTTTCTATGTCGTTTGCCACATAGCTGATTATCTTATCAAATAATTCTGAATCCGTGTCAGCGCTACCCTTTCCAGGTCTGTACACTCCAAAGCCATCAAGTTTCCTCTTCTCTTTAAAAGTGATCCTTACACCTAGAATTTCATGTTTTTCATCCTTAACTTTTTCGTAGCTTACACATTCTTCTTTCACCAGAATGAATATTCCCCCTCCCACCATTCGTATCCTATCTCTACGATACACTTTCCAGTAACGTGAGAAAATTTCTGCATCCATCATATCATTTCTCAGCCATGTTTCAACTTCGATTACAATATCTGGTAATATATATATATATCTATTAAATTACTTAATTCTGCTCCTTTCTTTTCAATACTTCTACAGTTCAACACTAATATTTTTATGTCACCCCTACTTGACTTCCAGATCTCTGTACCCTTATCACCGCTCCCTAGACAACCCCGTTTCACTGAATGTACCTCCCTGTATGCCTCTGGTTTCAGAAATTATGAACAGAGGTCGCTGGGAGGAAATAAGACGTAATATCGATTTATCTGATAACAATGAGCAGGAAAACAGTTACGACAATTTTTTCATAGTACGCCCAGTAATATTGATTCATTGTTACCGAAGTTCAACAACCTTCCCAAAACTCAGAAACTTAGTGCTGATGAACAAATTTTTCCATTCAAGTGTACTTCTAAATTAAAACAGTACATGCCAAAAAACCTCATCGATAGGGTTACAACATTTTTATGCTCAGTAATGTGACAGGTATTGTATTGTGCCGGGAACACCGCGACGAGAGAAGTTCGAAGTATGTTTGTTGAACTTCGCGCGAGATGGAAGGTAGGCAGCCCGCCGAACGCAGTGACGTACCCAGCGAGTGACGTGGCCGCCGTAAGCCAGCTCTCCGCTACCATATATGGTAATGATCCAGCTCGTCCTCAAAAGTACATTTTGAGCTAAGTTATCGCTATTTTGACATTGCCAACTTAAAATCCTCTACAATGGACATCATCTCCTCAGATATCAAGAAAATCCACCGAGTATTATAGAAGTTATAAGGGTAGATAGTACCCGAGTTCTAGACACTTCCATGCGAACGTGTATAAAAGGAAGACCACCCGACCTACGAATTCAGTGTCTGTCACTCCGCCGTCTCTGTGACACGGGTGACAAGAGAAGTCTTGTGTGTGTCGAACTTCTAGTCGACAGTCTGCGATATCCAAGTTCGGTATTTCTCTAAGTGTTGTATCAGGACTTTGCCATATTCTTGAAGTGCCTGAATGGGACTTTGTTTTCTGCGAGCATCGTATTGGAACTTTGTCATATTGACACATTGGGACTTTGTTTTCTGCGAGCATCGTATTGGAACGTTGTCATATTGAAACGTTGGGACTTTGTTTTCTTTCCGTGTGTCGTGATTGGACTGTGATGTTTTCTTAAAGTGCCATATAAGAACTTTGTTTTTTTTTCTGAAGCGTCTCATTGGAACTTAGTTATTTTCGCCAAGTGTCGCGATAAGACTTTATTATTTTCTTAAGGTGACATACTGGAACATTGTCATCGAAACTTTATTTTCTTCGAGTGTCGTGTTGGGACTTTAACATTTCGACACGTTGGAACTTTATTTTCTTCGAGTTTCGTGTTGGGACTTTAACATTTTGGCACATTGGAACTTTGTTATTTCTATACATTGGAACTTTGTTTTTTTTTGAAGTGCCACATAAGGACTTACTTATTCGACGACGATTGAATTTCACGCGTGTTGTGTATCGCATTGAACTTATTCGAACTTATATTTTTGAATCAATTTCTGGAACATTGAACTTAGGGGACATTAAACATTACGTTTAATTGTGAAATATGCAATGCTTTCCAAGTGCTGCACAGGGACTTATGTTTTGATTCTCAAAGACTGTGACAATTCGGAATACGTATATCGCATTTCCCTAAAGCCTAGAACTTTCCAGTATTTTGAGTGATCCATAATTTATGAAGTCAAACTTTTTCTTTCAAATATTAATTTCTTTAATGGCTATTCACTTCGCTTATTAATGCAACAGGACAGTTTCCGAGTGCTACTTATTCAGTTCATTGCCAATAGGTTTTAAACCTTCAGAACTGTGCATTTAGGACTGCAGTAACAGTAATCCTCTAGATCATCCTGACTTACAGTGAGCTTGCCTTATGAACTTGCATTTCTACCAGTACTTGTTCTTGGAGTGATTATTCTAGAACTTTTTGCAGTAATCATAATTAAAAGGTCATATCTGTTCAGACAGTGCCCTGAATGTGTGGAGTGCCGTACAGGAGATTCAGGTGTGAATTACGTCTCGAATCGAACCCAGGAACGCGTACCAATCTTCGAGACATTCAGAACGTCGGGACATTCCAGAACGTCGAGACTTCCAGAACGTCGAGACACTTCCAGAACCTCCAGACGTTCCAGAACTCCTCATCCGAGCAGGTGTGGTCCCTGCCCAGTCGATGTCCAGCACCATCCCAGGACTTGGAGGTACCAACCAGCCACGACATTTCCACGCTGCTGTATGAAGGTGATATGAACTTGCTTTTGATGATCAATAAACTCAATTTATCAAAATAATCTCTCAATTTGATAACTATACCTCTCTCTGTACCAGCTCCAATGATAAAGCCACAACCGAGATTAAGCATCATGCTCGTTCATCTAATATCAAGCGCCTTAAAGATATGAACACATTTTTACGGGTACAGAGAGGAAGTAGTATACGTGGCGCCCACCTTTAGGGGCCAGATTTCATTGGAGCTTAACATGAAAGACTTACATACAGCTCAAACTATGGTGACTAAATTCAATCAGAATAGGAGTGTTTTCAAATTTCAGTGGACACTAACTTAACTGAAGTATAAGTGCATAATTTAAGTGATTTGGTAGAGGTGATTTGCAAAGACTTGGTTTAATTAATGTGTGTTGAAACATTGGCACTAGGACTTAAGACTTTGAACTTTTGACTGAATGCAAGTTTCGAAAATCTTTCAATTTGTTTTTGAAGTGTGTCAATCATTATTTCTGTACTTGGTACTAGCGTTATATATTTTAATAAAATGGAGGAGATTATGGCAGCGATTGAAGCCCTTAGGCTTAGTATGAAAGTAGCAAATGAAAACTTAGAACACCGACTTACTGAGTCCAGTTCTAATCTTGAACAGTCATTGAGAGAACAATTAAATGAATCTAGTTCTAATCTTGAACGTCAACTTAATGAATCTAGTTCTAATCTTGAACGTCAACTTAATGAATCCAGTTCCAACCTTGAACGTCAATTTAGGGAATCCGTAGTTCAAATTAATGCTGAAGTAGATAAGAAGTTTGTAGAAGCGAATGCCAACCTAGAACAAAGGCTCACTCAGGCTGGTGCTCGCATTGAACAAAAATTTAAAGAGTCCAACGCTAGGGTAGATGAAAAATTTTCCGAAATCAATGACCAATTGAAAAGTAACATGGAGGTCATGAAAGAAGAAATTAAAACCCAAGTTGTAGCTCTTCTTAAAGATGACTTCAAAGCCATTCTCCCCACTTCTCAGGCAATTGCTAAAGAGATGGAAGGCTTAAAAACTCAGTTACAGGAATCACATTCACAATTATCTTTAGCCCAGGTTAAAATAGCCTCTATTCAGGAGAATCTTAAAGATACGCTTAAAAATGACATTCAAAGAGTAAACAATGAAGTCAGTCTTATAAAGAGTAAACAGGGAGAGTTTGATAAAAAATTTACATCTCAATTAGATACTACACACACTCAGGTTACGCGTATATGTCGAGACGTATCCGAATTAAAAAAGGATCTCCAAGATGAAGTTAAGGTAGTAGAAGATACTATTAAACAACAGGTGAAGGATGTTAAAACAGAACTACAAGAACAGATAGAAACCCTTGGTAGTAAAGTCTCTAATTTAGAACTGAAGGATACTCCCTTACTTTCTTCTAGTCTATTAAAAACTAATGAAAACGCAAACATTACTACTATCATCCGAATGACCGATGAAAAACCTGCCAAATTCTCTGGGAAGGAGGAATACACCGCTAGGGAATTTTTACTCAACATTGAAGAATATTTTCAAGAAAATAAAATCAGTCCTGATCGACAGCTTCGTGTCGTTTCCAAGTTACTAGAGGGACGCGCTCTATCATGGTATTCCGCTTTTAAATATTGCTTTAACACTTATTCTGAATTCAAGGAAGCTCTATTGAAGCGTTTTTGGAATTCAGAGACGCAACATTTAATTAAGTTGCAGTTGTATGCTAAGAAGTACAATACTTCTATAAACACATCCCGTTACTCAGACTATTTCATCGGGCAACTTAAGAAGATGCAATTTTTGGAACCACCATTGCCTGAGCAAGAGCTGATCCAGGCGATCACGTTGCAATTCCCAGCCCAAGTTCAGGAGATTTTGGTAGCTGCTAACATACAATCTTTAGAACAAATGGATGGGATACTTCGTACATTGGACACAGCCCACGCTCAATCTTTACCGAAAGGGAGTAAGACTAAAGAAATGACCACCAGTCCTGTCGCTATTGTGACACAGGGACGCCCAGATCCGGAAATACCAGAGGAACGGCCTACATCACGAAACACACCTACCCGATATCGAGGGTATAAAGGACGGCCGGACCGAGGTAAAGCGCCATACCAAAATAGATTAACATGGAAAAAGCCAACAGAGGCCCAACAAGTAGAGGATAGGGTTTCTTATCGGGATGAATTGAATAGACGATGGCGAGATACTCAAGAGTACTTGAAAGAACAGCGGAAAAGTGAGGATCAAGAAGGAGCCGCAGCGCTAGAGTATCAGCAAGCCGCTGGTAAGACAAACGAAACACCTGCCCCGAACCCTAACATAAAGGGTGCAAAAAGAAAAACTCCAATGTTTTCTTAAGAAGATTGCCTGAAAATGGAAGGAGGGAAGAGCCGCTCTGCGTAACTCAGGTACATTATTGGCACGTAGAGGACGCGGAACTACTCCATGAAAACATGACACCGTCTAGGCCAAGAATCCAACGTAGCTTGCCAGTAATCACCATTAGGGTTGGCAATATTAAAGTTATGTCATTGGTAGATTCAGGAGCTCAAGCCTCACTTATTTCAGCCAGACTATTAGAAGCCATAAAGGAGAGACGCGATGTACTTGTGATGCCTGTTTCCCAACTTAGGATCAAAGGGATTATTCCAGATAAGTGCATTAAATGTAAACTACAGACGTTTATGGAATTCGTCGTGGGACATGTTCAATTTGAGCATGTTTTTCTAGTAATCTCTCAGATGAAATTCAATGTTATCCTTGGATCGGATTTTCTCATCAAATATGGAGGAGTGATTGATTACACAGCAAATGTCATTACATTTTATAACGTTGACCCTGTAGAATTACAGATGATCGATGGAGACGACGGTCGGATACAAGGGATAGATACCCCGCAAGAAGAATTCGATGGTGGAAATAGCGATGCTGCACCAGTCGAAGATGAAGAGGGTGATCCCGAAGAAGTGGGACCCGTCGAAGATGTACCCCTAATAGATGAGATGTACGACGACGGTCCAGACTATGTCAGCTCCGTAATCAGTGTGATTGAAGACCCAGTGGCCAACAAAGATGTTGCGGATTCAGGAAATCTTCGAAACTTATCCGGACGTGTTCAATGATAAACCCGGAGAGATCCGAGATTTTAAATATCATTTAGATGTCAAGGATACTTCCACTTATAAAAAACGTCCCTATTCCATAGTATGGAGATGCAGAGCGTAAGCAAGAACACACATCATGGAACCACCGAAGACATATATAACGCTTCTAGCTTAAAAACATACTTCGAGAGAGAAGCCTAAAGAAAATCCTTGTCGAATTTCCTTTGCCCTAAGAGGGAGGGACATGTACCGGGAACACCGCTACGAGAGAAGTTCGAAGTATTTTTGTTGAACTTCGCGCGAGATGGAAGGTAGGCAGCCCGCCGAACGCAGTGACGTACCCAGCGAGTGACGTGGCCGCCGTAAGCCAGCTCTCCGCTACCATATATGGTAATGATCCAGCTCGTCCTCAAAAGTACATTTTGAGCTAAGTTATCGCTATTTTGACATTGCCAACTTAAAATCCTCTACAATGGACATCATCTCTTCAGATATCAAGAAAATCCACCGAGTATTATAGAAGTTATAAGGGTAGATAGTACCCGAGTTCTAGACACTTCCATGCGAACGTGTATAAAAGGAAGACCACCCGACCTACGAATTCAGTGTCTGTCACTCCGCCGTCTCTGTGACACGGGTGACAAGAGAAGTCTTGTGTGTGTCGAACTTCTAGTCGACAGTCTGCGATATTCAAGTTCGGTATTTCTCTAAGTGTTGTATCAGGACTTTGCCATATTCTTGAAGTGCCTGAATGGGACTTTGTTTTCTGCGAGCATCGTATTGGAACGTTGTCATATTGACACATTGGGACTTTGTTTTCTGCGAGCATCGTATTGGAACGTTGTCATATTGAAACGTTGGGACTTTGTTTTTCTTCCGTGTGTCGTGATTGGACTTTGATGTTTTCTTAAAGTGCCATATAAGAACTTTGTTTTTTTTTCTGAAGCGTCTCATTGGAACATAGTTATTTTCGCCAAGTGTCGCGATAAGACTTTATTATTTTCTTAAGGTGACATACTGGAACATTGTCATCGAAACTTTATTTTCTTCGAGTGTCGTGTTGGGACTTTAACATTTCGACACGTTGGAACTTTATTTTCTTCGAGTTTCGTGTTGGGACTTTAACATTTTGGCACATTGGAACTTTGTTATTTCTATACATTGGAACTTTGTTTTTTTTTGAAGTGCCACATAAGGACTTACTTATTCGACGACGATTGAATTTCACGCGTGTTGTGTATCGCATTGAACTTATTCGAACTTATATTTTTGAATCAATTTCTGGAACATTGAACTTAGGGGACATTAAACATTACGTTTAATTGTGAAATATGCAATGCTTTCCAAGTGCTGCACAGGGACTTATGTTTTGATTCTCAAAGACTGTGACAATTCGGAATACGCATATCGCATTTCCCTAAAGCCTAGAACTTTCCAGTATTTTGAGTGATCCATAATTTATGAAGTCAGACTTTTTCTTTCAAATATTAATTTCTTTAATGGCTATTCACTTCGCTTATTAATGCAACAGGACAGTTTCCGAGTGCTACTTATTCAGTTCATTGCCAATAGGTTTTAAACCTTCAGAACTGTGCATTTAGGACTGCAGTAACAGTAATCCTCTAGATCATCCTGACTTACAGTGAGCTTGCCTTATGAACTTGCATTTCTACCAGTACTTGTTCTTCGAGTGATTATTCTAGAACGTTTTTGCAGTAATCATAATTAAAAGGTCATATCTGTTCAGACAGTGCCCTGAATGTGTGGAGTGCCGTACAGGAAATTCAGGTGTGAATTACGTCTCGAATCGAACCCAGGAACGCGTACCAATCTTCGAGACATTCAGAACGTCGGGACATTCCAGAACGTCGAGACTTCCAGAACGTCGAGACACTTCCAGAACCTCCAGACGTTCCAGAACTCCTCATCCGAGCAGGTGTGGTCCCTGCCCAGTCGATGTCCAGCACCATCCCAGGACTTGGAGGTACCAACCAGCCACGACATTTCCACGCTGCTGTATGAAGGTGATATGAACTTGCTTTTGATGATCAATAAACTCAATTTATCAAAATAATCTCTCAATTTGATAACTATACCTCTCTCTGTACCAGCTCCAATGATAAAGCCACAACCGAGATTAAGACTCATGCTCGTTCATTTAATATCAAGCGCCTTAAAGATATGTACACATTGTTACGGGTACAGTATACAATTTTTAAAAAAAAATTCAGGGAAGCTTGAGCCACTGCCTGGGGTGCACGATTTAGGGGCATGTTCAAATGTTGTGTTACGTCTTGGAGATACCATACATGTTCAAATGAACTTTTATATTTTGCAATTGGATTACCTCCTCGAAACTGTTAGTGCATTTGTACAGAAAGGGGATTTTTTTGCTTGGGAACCATCAGAGCAAACAGATTACAGGGTTGTCACTTGAAGTCAGACAGAACAATGAAAAATGAAGGGCGTGGCACTTTTGATGAAAAAGTAGGAACAGTGGTTTGTGTGGGTACAAAGGTAGTGAAGTGGGATGACAACAGAACAGTGCTCCTTGCATCAACGTTTGCTTCAGCCGAACCCCTAGGCAGAGCCAAGCGTTGGGACAAGGGAACAACAGAAAAAGTAGATGTGCCACTTGCCCAGCCATTGTCATATTTTACAACATTTTCAAGGGTGGAGTTTATTTGTTAGACTCTCTCATTGCACTCTACCGTATATTCATTCGATCCAAAAAGTACTACCATAGATTATTTTTCCACTATTTTGATATGATGATAGAGACATTTTGGCTTTTGCACAGGAGAGATTGTGCCATTTTCGGTGTTCCCAAGAAGAATGAAGGTTCTCTTTTTGAATTCAGGGTGTCCATTGCGGAATCATTGTGCAAGGATGGGAGAGATGTTTTCCGATAACATGGATGACCTAGCAGCAGCACTGATGCTGAATTTCAAACGAAAAAGAAGGCAGGTCATACAGCAAAGCCAGGTCCCCAGAAAAGTGTCAGAACAGATGGTGCAGGACACTGGCCTGCCAATTCACCAACTAGGGGAAGATGCAAGAACCCAACTTGCAAAGGAAGTCCTGTCTTCATGTGTGACAAGTGTAAACTATTATTGGGCATTGAAAAAACACAGAACTGCTTCATTCAGTGCCATACCTCATGAGGGTATGTTGTGAAGTGGTTCTGTTAGTGTCCCCAAATTTGATTCTTGAGCGGGTATATCCCATGAATGTGGTAAAAATATAAAAAAACTGTTTTTATTGTCAAATACAACCTTTGTAGAGACCAAATAATCAAAAATATATTTTTTTGTCATTGAAATCAAAATTCAGGTATTAGAGGGTTAAGAGTGTCACATATATTTTCCTGCATTAAGAACATGTCAATGCCTTTTCTGTCACTTTCATCTTTCAGAAACACATCGTTAATAATCCCCCTTTGAAGTTCCGTTTTATCACAGCATTGTTCTATATCTTGTGAAGATTCCAGTTCGCGAACACTGCACACTTTGTTCTGTTCAATACTGCTCCTTGACGCACTTACTTCCTCAGAACTTCCAGCCCCTTGAGTTACTAAATTTAGCCTTTTTGAAAAACCGGTCCTAATGCATAAAAGAAGCAAAATAGTTTGATTGTATTAGCAATAATTTATAACCGCTAAATTAAATAGATAGGAATTTCTAAATCACTTCTCACTATAATAGCCGCATGTATAACAACACAGACATCCCAGAATCAATGAACTATTATACAATGATTCGACTGTAGATGGTTTAACACTACCTCCTGTACAACAACAATGGCAGGCTGCAATCGTCACTTTGTTCACAAGAAATTAGCCACCGTACTATTGCAAGCCTTAAAAATAACAATGTACAGAATTTCGCAGCACGAACAAAGATAGTTGTAAGATGAAACGGCGTAAAATTAGGCGAGAGCACAATAAATAATCCGCTTTGTTAGCACGACCTTACGGGACTCATGTCTTACCAGTCAGCAAACACGACCTTGGTTTAGGGGTCGAGCTTCGCTAGAGGTGTGGTAATGTATAGAAATATCTCCAGAACGTGCTTTCCCTTAAGGTCACTACCGAGGGCAAATTCCTAAGGTGCCGTACGGGGGGTGGCAAAAGTAGATAGTCGCCACTCATGATGATGATTAGTGTAATGGAAACATACCGTACGGTACATAAAACTAGGGTAAGCGTAACCACATTGGAAACCGAAGCAATATTTCCATTAGTAGCCCCTTGTATGACATTACTAGAATATTTTTATTGAATACTGAAACCAATATAATGTCAGCAACATTAAATTATTTAGGTCTACGGAAATTTCCGGTTATAACAGATGTTAGATGACTGTCAGTAACATTAAATTGTTTACGGAAATTTCCGGTTATAACAGATGTTAGATGACTGTCAGTAAGTTCATTTTATGAAATAATCTGGTATGATATTACACAATTGGAAATCACCCGTCTTAGAATTCCAGGGGGTTGGGGGGAAAGCGGCGCTTGCCCCCCCCCCCCTTGCGGGCACCCATGTTTGCACGAAAAGTACACATAAACACCCCTTTCCCAACCAGTATTTCTTGTATATTCAAATGTTTTCTTGATGACTCTTACTTAGTTTTGTAAACATTAGTATTGACGGTTATACGCTCCTGCTTCCAATCGTGATGTGTTTCTACGTTTCACTTGGATGGAAGAGCACTATGGCCCTCGTGAGGGTGATATTACATGACTGAGATATATGGCACGAGTTCATACATTTTCCCAAGTAGTAGACGATATTTTCATCCTTGTGTACAATACTTGTCGTTCCTTGCTCATTTGGATATACAGCCTGGCGTATGAATTTCAGTCCTTTCTTTGGAACAAGTGAAAAGTGTTGTAATGCTTAGGATTAGTGACTGGGCGACACGTCAAGAGTCCATAATTCGTCTTCTCCATTTTCTGTCCATATTAATTATCGGGGAGGCTTTTGAGGTAGACGGGACTGGATCCACATCCACGTCCGATTCTCGGGGAAAGTTTTCAACATTTCCGTCCTCAGCCTCACGAGTTATTGCATCCACTTCAGTATCAAAAATGGCATCAAATAAGGTAGAACTCTTGGTCGTAACTGCATCCGGATCATCTTCTTCTTCCTCCTCTATATCGGTATTTTCCGAATCATCTTCTGGCAAGTCCTCTATTATTATCTTACAGATATCATCATCAGTCAACGTGGCTGCTTTGTCACACATATTGCAAACCTGTAATGTAGTCGATTCTGGTACTTTGATTTGAGATGCGGTATGTTTTAATATTTGGAGAAATATTCGTAAATTATTGCAGAAAACTTCATAAATATCGAATATTTTGCATCAGTAAAACATTGCTTTCGGTTTTGGATAAGACTAACATGCGACCCTCCATATGGCTTGACGGTACTTTCAAGTACCTCGCCATTTACTTGCTATATATCCACACCAATTTAAATGTTCATCAATTTGAGTATTTTATTGCATTACAGAAGCATACTTACATGTACTAAGATCACTTGCAGGTCGAATCTAGCAATTGGAGCTAAGAAATAATCAATCAAAATGCCATTTGTTTACAGTGGTAACACTATGACTACACTCCTAAGAATAAAACGATCTCTCGTGGTTTTTATCAATACCAACCTCAAAAATGAAATATCTCTGTTTCAAGAATTAGGTACTTCAAACTACCTTGAGGAAAATACAAGGGTAGGGTTTACTGAATAATTCCAAAACCGTGAAATATGAGATGGTCAGTCCGTTCGTGTGTCTCGTACGGCACCGTGTCTGCAGTCTGGTGTTTGCCTGCGGTGACAAGTAGTGTGTGAAGCTTGTTTTACGATAATGATATTTTTTGTGAAAGGTATAACGCCCAAAGCACGAAATAGATTATTGGCGGAATTTAGTTCCGTGATCCAAGCTAATTCCTTTCTACGTCATTCAATACTTGCAACTCACTCTTTGAAAGCATATATTCCTAGTTCCAATATCTTTCGTGTAGGACTTATACGCGGTGTGGAAAAGAATATTTCTGATTCTGACATTCTTAAATACCTCAAATCTGATGTTCGTGTCAAACCGGTCAAGCGGCTTAACCGTAAGGTTGTGGAGCCCAGTGGAGTGACCTACGTTCCTACTGGAACAGTTAAGATTGTTTTTCGCTCTCAGACTCTTCCTCAATACTTCTCTTTGTTTCAAGTGCATTTAGAGGTTCACCCATTCATATTCTCTCCGATTATATGTTCAAAATGTCAGCGATATGGACACACGATCAAAAACTGTCAGGCTAAGTCACCCCGATGTGGGCACATTGCGTTACATCACCTTGCATCTGAGTGTCAAGAAAGTATCCGCCGAGGTGTTCACTGTCATCAGGAACATTATACTGGCTCATCAAACTGCCCTACTCATCAACAGCAAACTGCCCTTAAAAAGCCTATGTGTACAGAAAATCTATCCTTTTCCGAGTCGTCTGCTAGAGTACCCTCGACCCAATTTGACATGTCTAATGATACCCATCATTTTGCACCTCTTCCTTCTAGTAGTTCCTCTTCCCCTGTGTAAACCCCCAGGAAACGTAAATTTACTCAGGTGGTTATGAAAGGGCCCCGTCCCATTCCAAAACCTGGTTTTGATAAGTCTGGGCATCTTAATCTCATCAGACCCACTCCAGTGTCTTCAACATACCTCGGTCTTTCCATCCACTTCATCTTCATCCTCCCCGTCCCCGATTCCTTCTACGTCCCGTAATTCTCAGTGTTTACCTTCAGCTCCTTCTCAGTCATCTAGTTCCCCTGTGCTAGGCCAAAAGGCGTATCTCCGAAGTGGTATTCATCAACTATTTCTACAACTTATTCAATTATTAGGGGACCAGCCACATGTTGCACATACACTTTATAAGCTTCGTGACTGTGTGCACACTATGTTCTCTTTAGATGCTACGTATCCTGCAGTGGAATGCTAGGAGTATTCCTTCTAAACGGTATGAGTTTCAATTTTTGATAAACGAAATTTCTCCATTCATTATAGCAATACAGGAGACTTGTTTTTCCCCATCCTCTGAGTTTTATTTAAATGGCTTTAATGTTAAGCGTTGTGATGGTGTTGGTTACGGTGGTGTTGCTTTATTTATTCACCATAGTTCATCCTATCAACGTCTTCATATCTCGTATTGTCTACCCCATACGTTTGTTATTGGTATCTCATATAATCGCCTTTCCATTATTAACATTTACTGCCCTCCAGATCTTTCTATTTCTCAGATTCAATGGTGTCGATTCTTGCAGCAATTTTCTTCTCAAAACGAGCTTCTCCTCTTAGGGGACTTCAATCTTCATCATTCTATGTGGGGAAGCAGTAGTGATACCTCCCTGGGTTCTTCTTTCCTCACTGCCTCCCAATCGCATGACTTTGTCATCTTAAACGATGGTTCTCCCACGCGCCTCACTCCTCCCGGCTCTCCTCCCAGTGCTGTGGATTTATCATTATGTCGTCCTGCAATGGCTTCGGTTGTAACTTGGCACCGTCTTACTGATACACATTCTAGTGACCATTTCCCTAATATTCTTACGTATGGTCTTGGTAGGTTTCCTAGTTCTTCTTCCACTCCAACATGTATCAGTAATGTTCGCTCCCTCCGTCACTTTGATAGAGTATCTTTTATTTCTTATGTTACCCATCGTATTGAGCTTATTTCGGATACTATTTTGTCCCATTCTACTCTCTTTCAATTTATACAAGGTTATCTCGATCTTTACCATCCCTATAAACCTATTTCTTCTCACTCTGCTCGTCCCTCTTCCTTTTTACGATGGTGGGACTCAGAGTGCCATAATCTTGTTCTTAAACGACGCCGTTTATTCCGGATATATAGGAAAACATTAGCCCCCCATCATTATTTCCGTCTTAAACAACATATTGCTTACGCTAGACGAGTTTTTCTTTCTAAACGCCGTGCTGCCTGGCGATCCTTTATTTCTTCCCTAAACGCTCATACTTCGTCTCCTCAATTATGGAGTGCAATTCGCTCACTTACCCGAGCTTCTCAATACATTCCACCCTCTGTCACCCCTCCACAGATTCTATCTATCATTCTCAACTCACTCACTCCTGATTATGTCGTGCCCGACTTTACTATCCCCATGTCTCATTGCTCTTCCCGCTTTTCTGTGTTACTCCAACCTATACACCTTTCTGAACTTGAGGCCACCTTGTGTAACGCAAAGAGTTCGTCTCCAGGCTCTGATTATATATCATATGATATGCACCGGATCCTCCCTCTACGTGCTAAACAAGCTTTATTAGCTCTCTATAATAATATACACTGACTGACAGAGCAAATGCAACACCAAGAAGGAGTGGTCAGAACGTTATGCCAATTGCAGGGTAGACTGACGTCACTGAGGTATGCTCATGATGTGAAATGCGCCGCTGTGCTGCGCACGTAGCGAACGATAAATGGGACACGGCGTTGGCGAATGGCCCACTTCGTACCGTGATTTCTCAGCCGACAGTCATTGTAGAACGTGTTGTCGTGTGCCACAGGACACGTGTATAGCTAAGAATGCCAGGCCGCCGTCACCGGAGGCATTTCCAGCAGACAGACGACTTTACGAGGGGTATGGTGATCGGGCTGAGAAGGGCAGGTTGGTCGCTTCGTCAAATCGCAGCCGATACCCATAGGGATGTGTCCACGGTGCAGCGCCTGTGGCGAAGATGGTTGGCGCAGGAACATGTGGCACATGCGAGGGGTCCAGGCGCAGCCTGAGTGACGTCAGCACGCGAGGATCGGCGCATCCGCCGCCAAGCGGTGGCAGCCCCGCACGCCACGTCAACCGCCATTCTTCAGCATGTGCAAGACACCCTGGCTGTTCCAATATCGACCAGAACAATTTCCCGTCGATTGGTTGAAGGAGGCTTGCACTCCCGGCGTCCGCTCAGAAGACTACCATTGACTCCACAGCATAGACGTGCACGCCTGGCATGGTGCCGGGCTAGGGCGACTTGGATGAGGGAATGGCGGAACGTCGTGTTCTCCGATGAGTCACGCTTCTGTTCTGTCAGTGATAGTCACCGCAGACGAGTGTGGCGTCGGCGTGGAGAAAGGTCAAATCCGGCAGTAACTGTGGAGCGCCCTACCGCTAGACAACGCGGCATCATGGTTTGGGGCGCTATTGCGTATGATTCCACGTCACCTCTAGTGCGTATTCAAGGCACGTTAAATGCCCACCGCTACGTGAAGCATGTGTTGCGGCCGGTGGCACTCCCGTACCTTCAGGGGCTGCCCAATGCTCTGTTTCAGCAGGATAATGCCCGCCCACACACTGCTCGCTCTCCCAACAGGCTCTACGAGGTGTACAGATGCTTCCGTGGCCAGCGTACTCTCCGGATCTCTCACCAATCGTTCACGTGTGGGATCTCATTGGACGCCGTTTGCAAACTCTGCCCCAGCCTCGTACGGATGACCAGCTGTGGCAAATGGTTGACAGAGAATGGAGAACCATCCCTCAGGACACCATCCGCACTCTTATTGACTCTGTACCTCGACGTGTTTCTGCGTGCATCGCCGCTCGCGGTGGTCCTACATCCTACTGAGTCGATGCCGTGCGCATTGTGTAACTTGCATATCGGTTTGAAATAAACATCAATAATTCGTCCGTGCCGTCTCTGTTTTTTCCCCCAACTTTCATCCCTTTCGAACCACTCCTCCTTGGTGTTGCATTGTCACTGTCAGTCAGTGTATTTCTCACTACTTCTGTTCCTACCTCTTGGAATGAATGTTTTTTGGTGCCTATCCCCAAACCTGGTCAACTTCACACTGACGCTAACAGCTTTCGAGGGATTGTCCTTGGTTCGTGTATACGCACGACGTTTTAAAAAATTCTCCTTCAACGAATCCTGTAGTCTCTTGAATATTATAATTTGGTTCCCAAATATCAATTTGCCTACTTTAAAGGTCGTTGTGCTCAAGATGCTATTAACATTTTAATTATAGATATTATATTAGCGCAAATTCGTAAGGATTGTCTTCTTGCTATTTTTTGGACATACGAGGAGCTTTTGACTCCATACCACTATATCTTCTCTGTACTAATCTCGCACAGAAAGGTTTTCCTGCTCATTTTCTCCACATCTTACGTAATTTGTTTACGTATCGGAAACTTTCACTTAAATCTGCTTATTCTTCTCTTCCTTGTCGTCTGTCATCTGTCGGTGTTCCTCAGGGAGACATTTTAAGTGGTCTGCTGTTCGCCCTGTATATGAGTAATCTTGAACAATTGGTTACCCAAAAAGCTCGCATTCTCTTGTATGCTGATGATATAGTTCTTTATTATTCTCATAGTAATGTCGATGTGTGTCGTCACAATATATATCAGCTAATGGAGCAAGTCATTACATGGCTTACTTTCCATGGTCTTCAACTTTCCACCTCCAAATGCTGTGCAATGTTTTTTACCTGTAAGCGTAGGTTTAACTCTGAGCCACTTGTTTTCGATTCTCATGTCATTCCTTTGTGTTCCTCCCATAAATACCTTGGTGTTATGCTAGACCGCTCGTTATCTTGGAAACATCATATTACTCAGTTACGTAATTCTTCTGATACGCATATTAAAATTCTCCAAGCGGTTACTAGACGATCATGGGGTGCTGACCCTGGCACAGCTCAGTTGTTATATTCCGCTACTATTCGCTCTAGACTCGACTACTGTGCGCATGTTATAGATACTGCGCCGGATTCTTTTCTTAACCACTTAAATACTTTACAATTTAAAGCCCTGAGAACTTGTGTTGGAGCATTGTTGTCTACCCCTACTAATGCTCTCCTTGTCGAGACCGGTGAGCTCCCTCTTCCAATTCGCCGTAAAATGATAACATCTAAATATTTACTTAAAAGATTTGCCCTGGCTCAACACCCATTGCTTCCTAAATTGCAGTTATTAGATGAATACTCTCTTCTTTCACAGGCCCGCCGTCGTAAGATGCCTGCTTTGTTGTATGCATATCAATTTCTTCTCTCATATAACAATACTATCTTACGCACCGCTTCTTCCCCCTTTTATTCAGTACA
Organism: Anabrus simplex; assembly: GCF_040414725.1. NCBI lineage: Eukaryota > Metazoa > Arthropoda > Insecta > Orthoptera > Tettigoniidae > Anabrus > Anabrus simplex. The sequence continues at coordinate 448,020,724 of NC_090269.1, forward strand.
TTTTGACTGTTTATTTTTTTGTCCCTTCTATCATTATCTCCCCTAAATCTTCTTTTTCCTCTTCTATTCCTGGTTCTTCGTTGACTGGCTCTCCTTTTAAGAAGTTACGTTTTGCTCTCAGTGATTCTGTCGTCAACATATATACAGACGGCTCAAAAAACTCTTGTGGCGTTGGAGCAGCGTTCTATATTGTCAATACCAATGTTGCTGAACTCTGTCGCTTACCCAGTGACTTTTCTATCTACACTGCGGAAATTTTGCTATTCGTCAAGCTCTCATTTACATTAAGCATCATTCTATACCTAAAGCAGCTATTTATACGGATTCTCTCAGTGCAGTTCAATCACTCATGTCCTCTCATCTTTCTTTTAACTGGTATTTGTATCATGTTAAAAGTCTCATTTATACTTTGCATCAATGTGGGGTGGTTCTCACTTTTGCCTGGGTCCTTAGTCATATAGGTATCTATGGGAATGAACAGGCGGATTTATTCGCTAAGCGAGCTGCTCGTGATGGAAAATCCCTACTTAAACTTGCAGTTCCTCTACCCGATTTTTACCCTGTTCTTAAACATTCCGCTTATCGTCAGTGGCAAGAAGATTGGATTCGATCAGATTCTTATAAAGGTCGCTATTATTACAATATCCAGCCTTGTATTCCTCCCTCTCCTTGGTATTTGAAGGGTAACTATTCTCACCGTCACATTACCAACATTATTCGTCTTCGCTTTAATCATGCCCTTACTCCTCTGTATAAACATCGTTTTAACATCTCCCCCCACTCCTCCTGTCTATGTGGTACTCCGAGTGTTGATGTAAATAATTTATTATTCCAATGCCCTGTGTATGATTCTTTTCGTCCGGCTTTTATTTCTCGTCTTATCAGTCTTCAGAAATCTCTCCCTACCAATGTCTCCTGTTTGCTTACCGATATGTCTCCTGCTATAATACATGCTATCAATCAATATTTGGATGTCTCTCATATTCATTTGTAAATTACTGTCTTTTTAATGTTCGCACGGTTACATACTCCTGCTTCCACTGTTTTTAGCTTCTACGTACTTCCTTTGTTATGTTACGCGCTACCAAATACAGGCGCTACTTAAGATGTGTACATAGACATGATGCTTAACTCTGTTCTTGTGATCTTCGTAGTGAGATTCACTGCGTGTGATCTTCGTACTGTGAATAATTGCGTGTGATTTCGCATTATAAGGAGCCTCCGTGGCTCGGACGGCAGCGCGTCGGCCTTTCACCGCTGGATACCATGGTTCAAATCCCGGTGACTCCATGTGAGATTTGTGCTGGACAAAGGGGACAGGTTTTTCTCCGGGTAGTCCGATTTTCCCTGTCATCTTTCATTCCAGCAACACTCTCCATTATCATTTCATAGCATTTATCACTCATTAATAAATCACCTTGGTAGTGGCGACCCCATTGTAATAACAGCCTATATATGTTTCATTCATTACATCCCTGACCCGGTCAACGACTGGAAAACAGGTTGTAGCTTTTCGTTTTTTCGCATTATAAGTGTAATATCACGATAATAAGTGTAGTGGCTGGGTGAAATAATAGAGCCCATAACCTCTCCAACAACAACAACAACAACAACAACTACAACTACTACTACTACTACTACTACTATGAGATGGTACTTTAAAGTGCCGTCAGGCAACAAAGGGTTAAGCGATTAATACCGTGGGTATATTGATATGGGCAAAGAGTACCGCAATAATTATACATTTCTATGAAAGTCAAATACCTAATGTACGGTTCGGTTTCGAAGTGGTAGGCTTGTAGTTTAATATATAATACGCATTTGGTTTTTGGCATGTATGGCCGTACTTAGTGCAGATTTATTCCGTTAATTGTGTCATTTCTGCATGGCTCGCTACAATGAGGAACTGTAAACTTAACTTCTAACATGCTAAACCACTTCAGCAACCATGTACATTAATTCTAACACAGTTTAGGCCGTCGTATTGTATAAGGTAGTGCGTTACATTCCCCCGAGTGTGTAGTTGACTTTTTGTACTGTAATTTGAACAGCGTATACTAAATATAATCTACACAACATAAAAGCTGTAAGTTTATTTCCCTGATATTAATTATTACAATACCGTGTATTAAATGTTATAATATTGTGTTTAAAGAATTGTTGTTTTGGAGGTATTAATTTGTATGATTATGTAGGTAGTAGAGATCCATTGTGATCTTCAGTTGTTGAATTTTATCCCTTAGTCATGTGCAGTCATCTGTATGTGGTAGATAAACTTAATACCGGTGTAGCACTCGGTTTAGCCGTAATAAGGGTAGTCTTTTCATCTCCTTGCTCAGGAAATGTACAGTAGCTGAATGAGTGATCCACCAGTCTAACTCAGCACCACAATCTCAATTCCATCCACTACCTAGCATGCTCTCAGTGGTGTGTAGATATTGCAGCTAGAAGGTAAATGTCAGAAAGTTATTGCGGTAGAAGAGATAACAGTAGGTCAAGATAAAAAGCTCTGTTATGTTTCAGAACTCTGCTTCAATTCAAATTATTCACAGAAGTTATTAAAGCACCTCTCATAGTAGAATACAGGTTGTTCGTCCCTCATGTTGATGCAGAGCATCTCAATTCTTCATTTCTCCCAGTTGTTCCAACCTCTTGGAAATTCATAATATTTCTGGAGTATTTCCATTGATGCTTTCACGGCCTGTACTTATAGACCTGATATAGGCTTTTGGGCTCATGCCGTGTCAAGAAAGTAAGGTGAAATTCTTTACGTTTCACAGAGAATCATCTGTTTAGGAAGCCTTTCTCATGGACAGTCGAGATTTTCCTCTGATGACGAAGAGCACACTTCTCTGCAAAACGTAAAGAATTTTTCCTAACTTTCTTGACACGGCATAAGCACAAAAGCCTATATCATGTCTAGTTCTGGAGTAGCTGGGCATACATCACCTTTTCCTTTTACACATAGTCCCACTGTAAATGTAGATCAAATCCATCCATTTGTATGGAAAGGGATGTCTCTGCGAACCTCTTCATACAACCGCTTGTTCACCCATTTCCAACTATTGCTTTACCATCATGCTACCATAGTGAAGTTACTGCTGCTTTCTTCCCTCTCCTAGCCCTTCCCAATCCCATCTTTGCCATAAAACCCATCTGTGTAGGTGTTACATAAAACATCTTGTGAAAAAAATACTCATATGTCCATTGGCTGTGTTCTGTTATTTCGGTGGTATACATCCTTTATGATACATCTTTCTAGCTTCATTTTACAAGTTGTGTCCAAGAACTCGAGTGGATAATATTAAAAGCTCCCTTGTATTCAGATAAACACTCCATCTTAGGACACTGTTCAAGAGTAACACTTAAAGCCAATACCCATTATTGAAGTATTTTACTATAATAATAATAGAAGACCATTGTTCACCTCACATACAGATACTCATATTATGAACACATCAGTTTGGAGCGTTCACTGTATGGAATTAGTCATAGATAGTATGTGACACAGAAAGAAAAAAATAGCTTAGAAATGTCAGAAATGTGATGTTACTATAATGTTGGAGAGCGCAATTTGCAGACACAGAGATACTGCACAAGGTTGATAAGAGGGGAAAGATTTTTTCAAAAGTTGAGCTGAAGAAGAGATAGATAGGATGAATGTTGAGAATCCCAGAACTCATTCAGATGATTTCAAAAGTAAGCAACTGGTTAGGTTTTTGGTAAGGGCATGGTGCAGGTTAGAATAGATGGAGGATATAATATTATGGAGATGTGAGTGGGTAAGCATAGGATATGGTAACATGGAGATCTGTATTAAACCAGTTAATAGACCTCAGATAATGTAGTGGCATTATCACTTATTTCTCACCAAGGTTCCTATTGGATGTTAGAATTAGAAGCCATGTCGTCGTGATTTGGATTCCATTCAAGACTAGAAGTAATGTGTGACGAGGAAATAGACAATGACGGAAAGCTATAGGCCTGGTTGATAACTGGGTTATTGTATAACCTAATTACCCTAACAATGATAGGAATATTAATGATATGCATTTTCTGTTCCATGTTTCAGCAGAAAGTTGTGGAAGTATCTAACCTTTCCAGTTCATTTAAATACTACAGTTGCTGTGTGCAATGGACCAGAAAGTACAGATCAAGGAGGAACCGGTCTGGCTGGAAGGAACAGCAAGTACATCATTTGTAAATATCATTCCAGATTACCTTACACTGATTAGAATTTTGTGCTCATTTAACAAGTAAGTATAAAAAAATAGTGCTAATATTGGAAGTGATATCTTAAAATGTAGTATTCTTTCAGTTTGTTAATATACAGGATTATTCTAAATGATTAATCAAACTTTAAAAATTTCAGTCTATGAAGTATTTCGTAAGAAATAATGTTCATTACATAACAAGAAACATAACTTCTCTAAATTTGCAAGGTAGTTTTGCAGGTGTTTTGTAGTATTCTTCTTTCATTGCACGACACCTCTAGATGGTAATTTCTAGGGCTCCTACACTTTGTAGCATGTCGGTGCTCTTCAGATGAGTGCTGATGGGATCCTGGATGTCGTTTATTGTTTTGGAATTGGTGGGTAGTTTTTGACATTGTATACTCACTGTTCCCAGGGATAGTTTAATGTTTGGTTACTTAATATTTATTACCTTCATTGTTAATATAAAGGAGCTTGCTGTAGTTTCTAGAGATTGAAATGCTCATGCATTTTGATGTATGTTGTTTTTGACTGACTTCACTGTATGCTTGGAGTTGTGGACTCTGTTTTCAGTATATTATTTTGGAAATTCTATTAACGAACGGGTATATCATTGGTGACCCATGATGGCGCGGGAGTTCCAACTCGTACCTATTTTCTTTTGCCTCTTTGAATTTAAATTCATGTCTTTCCTTGTATTATTCCTTGTTCAGGCTACTGACATAAAAAATTATGACAAAGGATTTTGTGGGAGCCTTCTTGCATTGCTGTGATATCTATCAAAGTTTCAAGAGAGTTCTTCATTGATTCACAGAGAATCTGTAAGTTTATTTGCTATTTCCCTGTTTCATTTTGATAGTCTGTGTCCTGTACTTCTTTCGCAATGGTTACCGTCTGGCTATGATCATCCTATAAGAGTATGTTTGTTTTCCTTTATCATGTGTGGCTTTAGCCGGTTTTGAATTTGGTCACTTCACTTGTAGGAGTTTTGATCCTTAACATTGTTGATTATGCTGCATATTTTAATAACTTAGTATGCCCTACCTTCATGTATTTGTGTATATTTGAGTTGCCCATAGAACCTCTAACCTCTTAACGTTTTTACAGGGACCTAATATTTTGTACCGTAAATGGCGGTTCATCGTAGATTGAGGTTTCAGTAGAAAACACATCTTTTCCAGAGATCTTTGCTTGTATTAACATAAGTTATACTATCACATATTATTTAAGAAGATATATACCCTATATAATGTACTGTAGTTACAACTTTGTATGGTTTGTGCTGAACATTACTCTTGTGTTAAACTGCCCCTGCTAACTAAGCAAGAGACCTGTATTGCACTATAAATATCTTTGGCTCAGATTGTTTTTTGTAAATAAATAAATAACATAAATTTTTTTTATATTTGCTTTACGTCGCACCGACACAGATCAGTCTTGTGGCGACGATGGGACAAGAAAGGCCTAGGAATTGGAAGGAAGCAGCCATGGCCTTAATTAAGGTACAACCCCAACATTTGCCTGGCGTGGAAATGGGAAACCACAGAAAACCATATTCAGGGCTGCCGAAGGTGGGATTTGAACCCCCTGTCTCACGGATGCAAGCTCACAGCTGCTTGACGCTAAATGCACGGCCAACTAACCTGGTATAAATCAATTTAATCAAATAAATAACTGCTTAGGTATGCCGTATTGAATTTGTCTCTTTGCTCTATCATCAGATAACAGACCTGTACTATTTGCTGAACCCAACTGAATAATTGCTGAAGGAACATAAGGAAATATGGTTGCTAGTTGGTGGATCATAATCTCATATATGCATCTTCATCGTACATTGTTACGTTATTTAGCATTCAGTCTGCAAGCCTCTGTGAACTAACTAAGTGCTTTTCTAAACCTCTATTTGTAACCAGCTCTGTAGCTTCTTTTACAGTGACCAGTAAATTTATGGATCCCTTGAATTTTTAAATAAATAAAGCATGTTTCATTACTTGCAGTGATTATTTTCATGAAAAAATTATCTAAGTAAATAAGGGTAACAATAACAGGCTTACATATTTTTTCATTAAAATGAACAGTGTAAATAATAAAACAAATATTTCACAATTTAACATGCTTTTTAGTTAGAAAATTTAATTGATCCATTAATTTTGCTGGTCGGTATAGTTGCATGGCTCTTAAAACGTTGGCTCCAACTACGTCTCTTGGTTCGATAAGAAATTGTTTTCAATGTTATTAAGGAATATGTTCGTTATTATTCCTGAAAATGGTGAGCCCATGGTTAACTCTTCCCTTTGACAGATTTTTGTTGGTGAATGCAAAACCACTTCGGTTGAAGGTCATTCTTATAACATTATATGTTATTTTCTACAAAGGTCTGGAGAGATACCAATCTTGTACAAAAGCACATTAAAATAGGTATGAAACATAAACATTTTCGTGGATGTTTTCCAAGCAGCGACTTACTCATTAGCACATATTTTCTAATTCCAACAGTTTCAACAAGCATATTCAGTTTCATTCTTAAAAATTGTAATAGCATCACTCCAGAGGCAAACATTTCCATTCTCTTACTTCAGACGGCATCACCTAACCTAGGTTTACCACGCACATATTATGAAATCATACTTCAAGCTCCCTGTACAATAATGATAACCTTTTAACCATGAATTTACATGAGAACAGCCTTTCTGTAATTTAATAAGGTGCTAAATTGCATAACCTAACCTATGAAATTAGTTATGAACATAGCTCTATCTTGAGAGGGAGAAATATCACATTCTTATTTTATTTCAGTGCACAGTTTTTAATTAAGCAGTTGTTTATTTTAACCTTTTTGTATAAGGAATTAACTACTTCTGTCATTGCACTTATTGCAATAACATGTTCTTCCCAGGTTTTTCAGATGTTTATTTGCACCAGTCAGAGTTGTGAGGAGAGCTCTGGCTCGCTCAGGATCAACTCGCTCATGTGTAGCGAGGAATCTGTATGGAAGATGATCGATCGCGTTCAATATAAACACAGGAGAAGAGTGTATTGTATATAGTATAGTAATATTGATAACAGTTAAAAGCCAATACGCCAAAATTTGCCTGTAATGACAGATGATCAGTAAAAGGGTTCTTATTGTAACGGAGGAACATAACACAGATTAATACAGAAGTTTTCAAAAGGCATAGTAACATTGGCATTAAAATAGGTGTTCTCTTCTACTGTACTACAGCCGCCGCATTAGCATGTGTATCTGACTCTGTTATCTCACTTTAGCCCTTATGCCATCTTTTTCATAGGTTCTTCATTTCCCATAACCAAAATGAAAAGAAATAAATATTTGAGAATTTAAACATCTCCTTAGTGCTTAATGCAGTTTTTGTCCCATTGTGAATTACGTTACATCAAATTTAAAATTTCAGTGCTCTTGCTGAATAATATTCGAGGCTTGAAATTTCTTTTGTTAAGTGCGGGTTTATGCTAAATTTAGGTCACGCAAAATCAGGGTTATGCTGGATATATCGTACCATATGCTGCATTGTTTGGTCGCGTACTGGCAGGGATATTATTTTTTGAGATATTTTTTGCCGGTGATGTGCGTCTTGTCTCCAAGGTTGCTTTGTGAATATAATAAATTTTTCGTTATCGAAGCTATTCTTCTTGGGACCTTGTGATAGATATGCAAATTGTGGTAAGAATGTGGGTTTGTGTTCGAAATTCTACTGGCAAGGTAATTATGGCCATTCACAGGTATTGTCCCTTCTTATATATTTTTGTTTTCCTTGACATTTGAATAATGGCTCATTCATTGGCACATGGGATTTTGAGATGGGTGATTGTATGTTCTGTGTGACTGATGGCCATAGATCGTACTTGATACTAACTGAAGTAGACAGATTATTCCTAATTTAACCTGAATTACTTTTGTTTGCTTCTTGAACAGATGTCTTTTTCCTTAGGGCCAATTATGAGTCCCTTTGTTCTTCAGCTTTTAGTGCAGTCCAGCAGTAATATTTTTCTTAATTTATTATGTAACTGTGCAGTGGTATCCGCCTGACTACACAGGTCCCCGCACAGCCGAATGCCAGGACGTTAATATTAATCGTTTTAAATATATTTTTTTTGAATATATTTATTACTCTGTACATACTATGGGGTACATGCTATTGCAGGTGATTGGAGGAGGGGAGTTTAGTGCTCATTGCCTCATTCATTCCTTATTAGGCACTGTTCAACATCAGACCCCGGGCAATGCCTGCTACGAGCAGGTGAGTATTGCCGTGGCTGCTAGGTTTGGCTATAGAGGCCCCTGATCGGAATGGGTGTCATTCGGGAAGGATGTTTTTGGGCATGGCTTTTACATGTCTTAAGCCTGTTCAAGGTGGTCTCCTGCCAAAGTCTTTAACTTTTTATTCCTTGAGGGGTTTAACTCCCGGGGAACAAGCGCAGCGTAAAGGAATGGGATCCAGCTTCCCTAGGTTTCTGGTTGCTGCCAGAACTGATGGGAGTGACTTCAAACTGGTAAAGTCTATTTTGTTTAGTAGGCACATAGAAGGTGTCTATGGCAAACTGCAAGATCTGAAGAAAATGTGCAGTGGTAGTTTGTTGCTAAAGACTCACACTGCCATGCAAACTGATCCGTTGCTCAAGTGCGACCACTTTGGTGGTATTCCCGTCAAAGTGGAGGAGCACACCACCTTGACTCTGGGTCGTGGAGTGATTTTCCACCGCGATCTTCAACACTGACGATGAGTTGATGGAAGACATGACGCACCGTGGCATGACATAGGTCTGGCACATTACATGCATAGTCAACGGCGAGGACGTTGCTATGGGTGCGTTCATTGTCTCCTTCAAATTGTCAGTGTTACCAGTAAAAGGTAACAACCTAACGCTGCGATCTGGGCATTACATCCCACCTCCCATGGGCTGCTATCAATGCCAGAGGATCCGGCATATGGTATCTGGTTGCTCGAATAAGTTTGTATGTGGTACATATGGCAGAGCAGCTCATGGCGCAGAAGAGTGCACAACTCCTTAGATGTGCATCAACTGTCCTGGTCTCATTCACTCTGACATTGGAACTGTCTGGTATACCTTGGTGAGAAGAAGATCCAGTAGATCATGACCCTGGGTGGGCTTTCCTACCAGGAAGCGCGCCGTAAGTTCAATTATGTAAATGCACCCGCCAAAACGCTAGACTACATGAAGATAGCACAGAGTCTTCCAGGTTCGTAGTTTACATGTTCTAAACTTGTTGCGATCGCCTGCGCCCAAGGCGGCTGTTACTCCTGTGAGCAAAGCCGCAAACGGTAAAAGCTCGAAGAGGGGGACCACCCCACCTTCGACCACCAACAAGTGTGTGCTGGCTAGGACTCCTAAGCCGTTGCAGCAGGGGAAGTGGGAAAGCCAGGTCTCCCCCCACCAAGAAGTCAGCGAAAGCCATTCCCACACAGTGGCGGAGGTGGCATTGTCGACCAGATCTGAGAAAATATTTCTCAGCCCGTCTAAACAAGAAAAGAAGGCGGAGAAGTAAAGCACCGTTATCACACGCTCCCCTTGTAGGACAAAAGCCCGCCCGCAAAAGAAGTGTGTAGTTGTGGGCATTGGTCTCCTTGTCCATTGATGATGGGATGGACGTCGAGCTTTCCTCCACATCTGCAGATGTAGATGTTAGTGTTTAGGTTTTAAGTATAACCTAACACTCATCCTCTCTAGTCCACATTATGTCACTGTTACAATGAAATTGTAATGGTTACGGTAGACATGTTGCTGAGCTGCGCTAGTGAATTAGTGAGTATAGTCAATGAGTATAGTCTGCATTCAGGAAACTAATCTCAGACTATGTCATTATACGGTCTTGAGAAATTTCAGACTATACTCGACAGAATGACATTATGCTAACCGGTCTTCCAGTGGCGTTGGCATTCTTGTCTGTTCCGATACCTATAGCGAAGAGGTTCCTCTGAGAATCCCGCTGGAGGCTGTAGCAGTTTGCGTTCTGCAGCCTGTCATAGCAACAGTCTGTAATGTTTATTTTACACCAGGCCGGCCTCTTAATGTAAATCATGTAGATGATCTTATAGATCACCTTCCACCTTCATTCCTCCCATTGGGAGATTATAACGGCCGACACCCTATATGGGGCCCTGAAACACCTTACCGGAGGGGTGTTGGAAACATAAGTAATAGAGCTGGATTTATGTATTTTGAATACAGGTAAACCAACTCATTTCAGTATACGTTACAGCACATTCTCTCGCAGCCGAATGCTGGTTCCCCTGTTCCGGTGAAATTCACACAATGATCTCTGTGACAGTGACCATTTTTCCATTGTTCCTACTTTGTTGAAACAGAAATTCTTAAACATGCTGATAGGCCAAAGGTCACAGCACCAGCTGTATTTAACGATGAGACCAGGCAGAGTGTAGTCGGTGATATCAATTACATAACACAAGTTATTCTTGCTGCTGCTCATTCCCCGTTTTCAGGGACTCTTTGCTGAAGACTCGTTCCTTGGTGGAACAAAGAATTTGCTGCAGCTATCAAAGATCGCCGTTGTGCTCGTACACGCTATCGTAGGCAGCCTACTGTGGCCAATTTGGTAACATTTAAGAAACTCCGTGCTAAGGCTGGAGTTCTTATTCGACAGAGCAAGAAAGCTTCATGGGAGAGATATCTGCCTTTTATGACGTCACATACTTCGTCATCTCAATTGTCGACTAACCTTCAACGTATTTTGGATATCAAAGGATCATCTTCTGTACCGGGAATTTCCATTGCAGGCAGTATCGTCACTGAACCACTCTCGATTGCTAACCATCTTGCCAGTCATTTTGCAGATGTGTCTGGCTCTGTGAATTATCATCGTGACTTCCTCACTCTGAAGTGGGAGGCAGAACGTCATCACCTTAATTTTGCCACCCTAGCTTCAGAGGACTATAACGTACCCTTTATGGAGTGGGAACTCCAGAATGCCGTGGTGCTTTACAAGGACACATCTCCTGGACGAGACAGTGTCCATAAACAGATGTTGAAACACCTTAGTGAGGATAGTCTGTTTTATCTCCTTTGTGTGTTCAACTGAATCGGGATAGAAGGTGTTGAAACACCTTAGTGAGGATAGTCTGTTTTATCTCCTTTGTGTGTTCAACTGAATCGGGATAGAAGGTGAGTTTCCATTCCAGTGGTGAGAGGGCATAATCATTTCTGTCATGAAGCCTGACAAAAATCCTAAGTATGCAGGAAGTTACGGACCTATTTGTCATAATGTTTTTGTAAGCTATTTGAGAGGATGGTAAATCGCTGACCTACGTGGTGTCCGGTGAAACAAGGACTTTTGTCTTTGTATCAATGTGGTTTTTGAGCTGCTCGCTTGACCACTGACCACTTGGTATGCCGGAGAGTTCTGTCCAGGATGCATTCCTCCCCAAACGGTATTTGATGGCTGTTTTCTGTGACTTAGAAAAGGCCTATGACTCCACATGGCAATATGGTATCCTTTCAGTCCTGCATCAAAGGGGATTGAGAGGTAACTTTCTGGTATTTATTGCAAATTTTTTGTCACTTCATCTATTCCTTGTCTGAGTAGGGAAGGCATATTCGCAATACCATGTTCAGGAAAATAGAGTCCCACAGGGATCAGTTCTTAGTGTCATTGTTATACCTGCCAACTTTCCCGATTCAGGCGGGAGACTCTCGATTTTCGACAGTTTTTCCCGCCTCCCGAATATTCTATCTTTTCTCCCGATTTTTTGGTGAACTTCAAACATTTGTTTTCAAATCCCTCCATTTCAGCTTTATTACGTCAGTGGCCGGAAGTCCTTCGCTCAATGGCCGCTTTCAAACGAAATATCGGAGTTTATTAATGCGAGAAATGTGCGCGAATGTGTGATGTTTATTGAAACCTGTATATCGCGACGCGCATATCGATTGTCAATCTCTCGTTCTCGCGTGCTATGTTCGTGTTCGTTCACGTCAGTCTAGTCGATTCCATCCTCTTTGGTCGATTCTAGAGACTAGTCGCTTTCTTAGTAATATAGTGACATAATTTCAATGATAACGACGGGTGACTTTTCTAGAGATTTTAGAAGCCATTTGGAGACAATTCTGACTAATTTTAATTTATCTCAATATAAATAAAATGTTATGTCTGTACATTGCTCAGAATTTAAAAAGAATGATATATCCGTACCGGTCGTGGCCATATTAACAAGGAGAAATAAGTTTTAATTTTCCGTAATTTCTGTCTGTCTGTCTGTCTGTCTGTCTCTCTGTCTGTCTGTACGTGCGCAGGCTCATCACGAGAAAACGGCTGAAGAGAATTTAATGAAAATCGGTATATAACGTCGGGGAATAAGTTGCTACAATCTAGGCCATAAATAATGTTATTCGCGCTGAGTGAAATGGTAGTTTAGGGGAAGGCCTAAAATTTAATTATCAAATATTTATGTTATTATTGGCCCTAATGATAAATACTACATAACTAAAGTTATATATTATTAAATTTCCTATCATTTATGCCTTATACATTTTTACCGTACCGGGTGTGATAACGGAGATATTCATGAATTTAGTTTTTTTTTTTTTGCTAAGCCCATATCAGCGCCGATGTACGAGAAAATGGGTGAACAGAATTGTATGTAAAGTCAGGGAATAAGGAACTACAGTCTATGCTATAAATAATTTCATTCACTCTGTTCGAAATGGTAGTTTACGGGAAGGTGCTAAAAAACAATTTTAATTACCTATCTTAGTGGTCATATTGAAAAAATACTACATAACAAAAGTTACAGAGAATGCAATTTCCGATTATTTGTCTTATTCAGTTTTGCAAGAGACACTAATCATGATTGATTCGTATAACTTACACTTCTCAGGGACATTTTTTGCCCCTTGTTAAGGGCATCATCAACCTTTAGGTAACCTTAAGTTCATATCTCTGAAACATTATCTATTCATACATGGATTAATGTGTAACATACTTTTCATTGTAATCCATATATGAATAGATAATGTTTCAGACATTTGACCTTAAGGTTACCTACAGGCTGATGATGCCGTTAACAAGGGGCGACCGGGCGAGTTGGCCGTGCATGTAGAGGCGCGCGGCTGTGAGCTTGCATCCGGGAGATAGTAGGTTCGAATCCCACTATCGGCAGCCCTGAAGATGGTTTTCCGTGGTTTCCCATTTTCACACCAGGCAAATGCTGGGTCTGTACCTTAATTAAGGCCACGGCCACTTCCTTCCAACTCCTAGGCCTTTCCTATCCCATCGTCGCCATAAGACCTATCTGTGTCGGTGCGACGTAAAGCCCGTAGCAAGAAGAAACAAGGGGCGAAACATGTCCCTGAGAAGTGTATATTGTATTATGTAGATTTCATCCACGTAGCACGTGGCTTGTATTGAATAGGTGGTAATAATAGAATAAATTATTTTTGTGATAATTTGCTTATTTACTGTTCTGACTACAATAATATTGGTGGTGATGGTGATTAAATTCTGAAGATTATAATAATGAAGAAAGTCATGAAGGAACGATTGCTTGAATAATACCACAAGAGGGAGTCATGAAAGAAAGGACGACTCACTTTACATTAGATGCTCTAATATCACAGATTCAGAAGAAAACTAAATGTGAAGGCCTCCAATATAGAAAGCTCATAAAAATTGATTAACAATAGCATTACATTGACCATTGTTTGTTGTGATGTGCTTTGTGTATTCTGCTGCCATTTATCTATGATAGACGGGATTACTGCTGGGTTTCAAGTATAACAGCCTGCCTGAATACTGGCAGGAAGAAGCTGGGGAGTGGGGAGTTAGATCTCTCTTCTTTAGCATGCCATTCTTCTGGTTCATAAATTTTCTGATACTACTGGTACGTTACACACTGGATCATCATAGTATTCCAGCTATTCGATCCCTACTCGGAGGTAGTGATTTGAATGAGCAGTGTGCACACTTAAACAGAATAATTACACAAGAGTGTTTGCGGCTGTCTGCAGCCTGGTCATTCTAGCTCTGAAACTTTGAACTGTTAGATTGACACCGTAGTACCTTTCGCTAAAAGTGAGAAAATGTGCTGTTTTCATTTTATCGAATATTTCATATGAAATAATTGCTTTTAATCACAACATTCATACTGGCGTCGTTGTAATGAGATGTTGACTTCAGTTGGGAAAACTATAAGGACAGTCTTTCTGAGAATTCCGTAGTGAAGCACGGGTACATCAGCTAGTTATTTGATCCAAATAGCATTGCGCTTCGCATAATTGCGCGGGTGCTTGATGCAATATATTAATCTATGCATTTGCTAAGTAATGGCATCTAAGTGCATGACTGATTCACACATCTGGAGCATGAGTTCATACTATTTTCGGTAGGCTTATCAGAGACCGATCATCCCACTCGCGCACTTCCTGTGAGGGAATAGAGATGTGTAATTTTTAGCCTTGTAGCCTCATATAGCAACAGTCGGGCTTTGAGACAATAAGTGTTATAAATATATCGTAGTACTGTGTTGCGCAAGACATGTAGAATAAGCAATTTTGACCAATTGTATCTCCTGATTTCTCCTGATTTTTCCTGATTTTAAAATCAAAATCTCCTGATTTTTGGTTTTGTAAAGTTGGCAGGTATGCATTGTGTTCGCGATTGCCATAAACGGTATTGTTGTTGCTGCTGCTGCTGGTTCAGTAGTAATACCATTGCAATATGTGGGTGATATTACTCTGCATTATAGCTCACACAATGTGGCAGTTGCAGAGCGACAATTACAGCAGGCTATTAGGAGAGTGGAACAGTGGACTTTAGAACATGGCTTTTGGATTTCCTCCGCAAAGGTGTCTGCTGTACACTTTTGCCGGAAGCGCACACTTCATTCGCAACCTGAGCTTTATTTAGGAAATCTCACTCTTCCTCTAGTGGACACTTACCAATTTCTTGGGTTCCATTTCGATAGAAAATTATCGTGGGAACCACATGTGCGGCATTTAAAAGTGCAATCCACTGAGAAGTTGAGTATTATGCAGTTTCTTAGCAGTACTAATTAGGGGGGCTGACCACATGGTGCTCCTACGATATTATAGGTCATTTATTTTATGCAGGTTAGACTATGGCAGTGCAGAATATGGATCAGCAAGGCAAAGTGTTCTTGCGAAACTGAATACCATCCACCACAGCTTTTCGTACAAGCCCCATTGCTAGCCTGCTCACTGAATCCGGTGTGCCGCCTTTATACCTGATGCACCAGCAAATGCTTCTGTCCTATGCTGCAAATTTACAACAAATACCACTCCACCCAACATATCCTTGCATATTCCAAAATGGAAACCATCGTCTGTACGCTGCTTATCCTTGAGCAATGCGGCCGGTTAGAATATGCTTGGATAGCATTCATAGATTGTTTGATGTACCTTCGGTTCCCTGCCTTGTCAGACAACCAGTGGGATACCTCCGTGGATAAGACGACGACCAGAGGTGCCAGCTATCACGTATTGTCTGTAATGATTACGGATTTCACTTCGCTATTACGACATTATGGTCAAAAGTGAAATTATTACAGAAAATTAACATTATCACAATAAAAAACAAATTTACAAAAAAGGACAGAAGTAGAAAATGTTCAATCCCTTAGAGCATTACTGTTCAACCTCCTCGTTTCAGTGTTTGTAAGTTGCCAACTGAACATATTTGGTGGTTATTTGGTCTTCGCTTCCTTTTGTTTCCCGTAAGTGTTGTGAAATCATGGCCAGCTACATAGATATATGCTGCTCTCTTAGCTAGAATAATGCATCAAGTTGTCCATGAGGTAGGCTCTACTCCTTGCTCTGCTGTTCTCCAGTGCGCACGTTCGGCTCTACCTTTTTTTGTGTGTGTAGATGTGAGTGGTATATTTTGATTTTGTGCAACCTCCTTACTTTTCATTTCTTATATTACTTTCCTTATTTATAGCCTGCTGCAGATGTTAAGTCAGAAATAAAGATAGAAGAAGCTACAATTGATCAACTCGTCCCGTGTTTCAAAGAAGAAAACAAGTAAGTACCACAATTAGATTGTAAGCTCCTAATCGTACACAATATGCTCCCTCTGTAGTGAGTGTCAGCCTCCAGATCTCGAGATCAGGAATTTTAATCCAGCTGAGGTCGTCAGTGTCATGGGATGGATGTAAACTTCATGTTATATGATGTTGGCATTAACACTCAGCACTAGATGCCCAGGAGTGTTTCAGGTTACTCTGGCTTCTAGTAGGCCTAATATAAAATGGAATATTGGAATTGATGAGCTGGCAGTAGATGAAATCAAATTAAGATGCATGCATGAAATAGCTGGAGAATCATATTATTATTATTTTACCTATTCAGTGCCATGCTCATGGATGTTGTTTGATCTCTGTAAATGGCTATTTTGCAAATCTAATCCAGTTGTTACAAAGTCATAGTTAAATTCTTAATTTCTTAGAAAGCTAGATGTTAAAATTAAAGTAAATGTCCTGCAACTTTAAGAATACATCATATCTATTTCTGGATATCATTTTATTGAAGATATCTGTGGAAATTTTTCCGAATTTATTCAGTACAATTCCAAGGTGGGTTACCTCTTAGCAACCGTATAATTATCTTCATTCTTTCACTGTCACTGTTCCATTGGGCATCTAACATTCATTTGAAATGTCATCTACAACTATTTTCTCCAAATTATTAAGTCTTCTGTACCACCAGTAGCACGCATAGGAAGCCATGTTTGTAGATTGTAAAAGTTCATCTTCTTTTATCTTAGAATACATTGGAAATTATTTAAATATTTCAAACTATTGCAACTGATCACATTTGCTCTTCTATTTCATCATTACGCCATGTTATCAAGTGGCTGCTAACACTGTAGCGGTGACTCTGTACAGGTACAGGCCTACTAGGTATGGTACAACATGCTCAAATGTGCCAACTCTCCCAATTTAAGCGGGAGACTCCTGAATTTTCATCGTTCATCCTGATCTGATCGCCGGGACCGATCCCCCGATTTTCAGAGCAGTTTCAGTAATTTTCATGTATTTTAAACTCCTGCATGTTTCCTCGTTCTATTGATATACAGCTGAGTATGGTTGGTCGATGGTAGCTCTAATAATCATACCTTCATGGCAGTACGTGGGACAGTGGCCAGCCATGTGCTCCTCTTTGGTCTATAATACAGCCAAATACACAAATAGCTTAATGATAGGAATTGGAAGTCACAAGGGAGTAACCTAACCTGAGAAGTAGCACACCATAGATGTCTACCTGGGGCAGGAGCTGCATAAGTGCTCGTGTTACATCACAAAGTCGTGCTTCTTGGTTGTATGTTTTAATATTTGTTTTGGTCAAAATGTCAAAAAAAGGAATATGATGCAATGTTTAAAGGCGGTTGTAGTGAATAGTTTCCATGCATCATTGAATCCAGGAAGGTACTAACATTCACATTCTTTACTATATGTAATTGGGATATTTCAGTTGCCCATGATGGAAAGTGTGATATACTGAAAGATGTGAGAATGAAGAAACATACGGAGTGTGTCCAGTGGGTAGAAAGGAACTCTTACTGAGCTTGTGAAGTAGAAACCAAGATGTATATCCTGTGACGAATGCCAAGGCTTTGGTTACGTCATTAATAGTAGAACATAACCTGCCTGTAAAGTATGGTGACCATGCGTGGCCTTTGTTTCGCAAAATGTTTCCTGATTTGGAAATCGCTAAACGATATGGCTGTGCTAGAATGAAAACACTTTCTATCCTTTCAGAAATGTGCATAGAAGAAAGGGCAACAGTTTTCATCACAATTGCTGGTGAGTGCATTTTCTGTTGTTACTGATGGTAGCAATATAAGCAGCTTGAAAATATATCCTATTGTTATAACAGTTTTTTAGGCCTGATCTCAGTGAAATTCTGAGTTTTCTACTCTCGGTGCCTAATTTAGAAGGAGATGCTACTGGAGCTAACATTGTCAATCTTTTGCTCTCAACTTTTCAGGAATTCCTCATATCTTTAAAACACCGCCTTGCTCTTGGTGGTGTAATGGTGCTCCAGTAGTGGTAGAATTAAAGAATTATTATTACAAGATATAAGAATCATTCCGTATTGACGGTTTTCACTTTACAAAGGTATCCTCCGATATCGCGGCCCTTCCGACCCTTTATAATAAGGCAAGACACCAGCCAACATTATGAAACAATAATGAAGAAAGGGACCGCTGCTGTTTCTATAGCTTTAATTTTCATTGGTGTTTTTTCCTTGTCACAGGCTTTTTGCCTGCACGTTGTATCAGGCTTGGTTTCTCAAAAATGTTTGCTCCCGCTCTCCTCCTGACCAATTTGATGTGATGGGTTTTCTACAAGGATGATTTTGACAGTAATTTCAACCTGTTTGTTATTGTTACTAAACCAATATTTTGTAAACTGTGAGGTCCACAACCTCACCACATGCTACTATTGTTCATTTCCATCTGCATCATTTGTTTTTTCATTCCTTTGTTTCTTAGGTTAACACAGTTTTTAGTTTCAATTATTATTTTAAATTAACACCTGTTTCACTGAATTTTGTCGCAATGAGTTGTGTTTTGCTCCGCATATTGATGTAAATATTGTACATTTGTGCTAATTTTGTTTCCGTCTAGGCTCTCTTTTGTTTGTTTTTTTCATTTGCTCCTTCATTATGTTTTTTAGCACTTTTTCAACTTATATTATGTAAATTATTTCAACCCCCCTCATTTTTCACTGAAGATGGCTCTAGTGAGCCGAAACATGTTTGATTTTGTTTACTCCGTCTAATGATGGAATATATAATGTATTGAATAGGAGGATACTCTCATGTTTCACCTTTGTAAAGTGAATTAAAGAATGGTATGGCAGGATGTTTGAAGAGGGAAAATAGTAGCACAATCATGGTAGGCTGCTCTTGTCACCTAATTAATCCTGCTGCAGAGAAGGGTGCGGCATGCCTGCCTGTAAATATAGATGAAAGTATTGATTTTTTTATTATCTGGGAGGGAGTGCAAAGAGGGAAGGAAAGTTCAGAGAATTTTAGACTTTACACGACACAGAAATCAGGAAAATTCTGAAGCATGTGGCTACTTGATGGTTATCCCTGGGAAGTGGTGTTTAGATAGGATTTAGCTGCTGTGGGACCCTTTAGTTACTTTATTCAGGAGTGAAATAGTGAGTAAGATTCTCAGATGGGAAGTCTGAAGACTTACATATTTCCTGATCACAGTCTAAGTGCGGATGTGTCTTGTTTGTCTGGAAGCATTGTCATAACATTTCACCACACTCCTCAGGTAAAAGGTTTCACCCGAAAAACTGAAACTACTGATGACACTAAGAGCCATGCTCTGTCACATGAATAATGACTGTTCATGTTCCTTTTATCAAATTTACATAAATCTTTTTGCCTTTTTCTCTCAAGATTTATGGATATCCTTGAGAATCCAAATGTAGCTCCTCAGTCAAGTCCGCCACACATCCACTTACTGAAGTCAGTTTTGGAGGAACTATTGAAGAATGTGATGGCAAGGTTGGTGAAACTACTCGTTCTCAAAAGCTCCTCCTCTCTCCTTGATGTAGATTATCATACTCCAAATCATCAGAAGGGTGATTGTGATCAGATGATAGGGAGCTCTGCTTTTGTTTTGGTGAACAGTTTGAAGTCTGAGGAAAAGTGCATAAAAAGTGTTTCTCTTCATGTGACTACATGTACACAAATTTCCATTCAATGATGATTTAATTAATGCACAAGTTGCAATTATTTCTGCTGTAAGAAAGGCATCATTTTCTAGCCGTAGATTTTTCATTAACAAGTTCCTGCACATTCTGACTAGTCATATAGGATATTCAGATGAAGAAACTGATATTCTGCACTCCCAGTTCTGTAACTTTCAGCTTGAAGAATGACCTGGTAAAATGAAGGATTGATATTCATTGGGCATTGGCAGGAATTCAGCTGATGGTGGTGCTTGCTATTGCACAGTTCAGATCCTTGATGTCTAAACAAACTTTGGGGAAACTTTTAAACTTAAAATCAGTTCAGCAAGTTAAGTGCTTTGAACAAAAATTTAGTTCTGAGTTTCTGAAGAGGGCTAATTCAGCTACAGCTGTGTTGAGAAACAGTTAGTCCTAATGTGTTCAGCATGTTGAAGGATGAGATGTAACATGTTCCTAAAGTTCAGGTATGTCCAGTATTTAATATATATAAACAAAGAAAAATATATGTATATCTGGCCAAATAGAGTTGTTAATGTATTGAATTATAACAAATTAATACATGTTCTGCCATCAGTGATATGACATAATACATTGCGACTCACTGCCAAATTTCTACTGATTTTTTACTTTTGCATACTTTTTGAATAGTACAAACATTTTTGAATCTGAAACGACGACAGTCCCAATTGGTTTGGATTCCTGGGGTTCTACTCATTATCATCTGTGTATCCCTCAAGCGGGCCGGATAGGATGTTTGTGGAGAATATGCCTCCATCGGTTCCCCCTGTAATGACAGGGGTTGTGCTATATGGGAAAATGCGCTTCTTATCTGAAGATAAATTATATCAAATGAGATTGATAATTTTCATCTCTACCATTTAACACTTTCAACACTACCATATTTTAACATGGACACTGGCTGTGAACTGGGTCCTTTTCCTGTATTTCAATACTTTCTTATGCAAAAGCAAAATATAGTTCATACCTATTTTTTATCATATGAAGGTATCGAAAATGAAGATATTAATCAGGAAGTACATATCTTAAATAATTTAATTATTCAAATCTTATAAAAAACATGGCATTCACCTATTCAGGAATAGTTTGCTTTGGTTAGTAGCCCTGAAGCGTCCTCCCGTGTACTGCTGGAACCATCGTCTACCTTATTTTCGCGGTAGAGGTTAATTATCAGCATGTGTCTTTCGTCTGAACGTAAAAATAACCCCGAATTTCTGGTGAGGCGAAGTATCTCTGTCATTAGTATTCAGAGTATAGCAAGTTAGCCAAAACCTTGCATCCGAAAGTGATGCAAAAAATAAAAAATCTGCCACTCTCACTTGATGTATTTTATAGAATAGTAATGTTCTTTGCTTTACATCCCACTAACTACTTTGACGGTTTTTGGAGACGCCAAGGTGCCAGAATTTTGTCCTGCAGGAGTTCATTTACGTGCCAGTAAATCTACCAACACGAGACTGACATATTTGAGCACCTTCTAATACCACCGGACTGAGTCAGGGTCGAACCTGCCAAGTTGGGGTCCGAAGGCCAGCGCCTCAACCGTCTGAGACACTCAGCTCGGCAATGATGTGTTTTCTGGTTCATAAGCAGAGTCCTCCTCACTGTCATCTATTTTTGAATCTGCTTCTCCTGATCACATATCTAAGATATCACTATCGTTCAGCCTGCACGAGGACATATCCGTACAGTCACAGATGACAGCACTACAGACTTGGTGCGCTCAGCACCCGGCACATCAAGTGCTTTGGTAGAGGTCACGGCAAGGAGAAACTACCCATTTTATTGTGTTAGATTGAACTTCCCATTAACTGTCGCATTCTAGTGGACACTAGATAAAATACTACTCCAATCAAGGGAAGGGAACCGTATGGGATACATGCAGCTGTCTATAAACACATGCAAAAATCATGCTGTGTGGTCTGCACTTGCCGTCTACAACCAGGAAAGCAGTGAGCCCATTTCCTGTACAGCATAATGTTGAAAGTGTTAAAAGATCTTCAGTCAGGTGGAATTTTGTAACTGTTCGTATTCATTCATTATGGTTGTTTCTTAGTATCTTTAGACGAGTTTTAAACAACTCTCTGTGCCATGTTAGCTTGTGCAATGAAAGGGGATATTCAAACCGTCAGAGACAGAGGTCGTTAACGCGAGCTGAGAGTCGTGAAGTTAAGACCAGGATACATTCAGATTCTTGGGTATGCTGATGACATTCTCTATACCGGGTGAGTTGGTCGAGCAGTTAGGGGTGCGCTGCTGTGAGTTTGCATCCACGAGATAGTGGCTTCCAATCCCACTCCTTGCACCCGGAAGATGGTTTTCCGTGGTTTCCCATTTTCACACCAGGCAAATGCTGGGGCTGTGCCTTAGTTAAGGCCATGGCCGCTTCCTTCCAACTTCTAGCCCTTTCCTATCCCATCATCGCCGCAAGACCTATCTGTGTCAGTGCGACATAAAGCCACTACCAAAAAGAAAAAGACATTCCGTATTTTACGAAGTCTGGGAAATATGCAGACCATTATGGTGGTTGAGATGGCAAACACCATTACTGATCATGGGTTACGGCTAAATATATGGAAGAATTAGATGCTGGTAGTATTAAAACATGGGTCAGATATCCATTGGCTTGGAAAGAGGCTTTGATCAGGTCACCATGGAACAATAATCACCTCAGATGGCAAAACAGATATTGAAGTAAACTCCTGTGTCTAGTGTATGGTCAACTTAGTAGGATATTGGTTTGAAAGAGGAAGATGAATGGCGAGAAAAAGATGATGTATAAAACAATCTCTGAACCTGCCCTGAAATGGCTCTGAGAGTCCAGTCTTCTTAAAGAGACATAAAAGGAGCGAGCGGCTGAAATGAGATGATATAACTTTAAAGCTTTTCAGTCTGTTGACAACACTAAAGTCTACCAGTGAAACAATAAACATGTTCATCCTCACACTCTGTCAGATCACTTTAAATTGTGCATATGTATTTACATAGCATGAACTTGTAACAGTGAAGAATTAGTAATTGTAGTAGTTCTCCACTGTCAACACTTAACTCGCTATGCTACGGTGACTGTTGGATGAAGGTCAGCTTAATCATATACCTGACGTGTAATTCTAGAGTACAGTAGTATGTGTTTAAAAAAGTACTATTAATGCATGCGAGTGGGGCTTTATATTATAGCAAACAGTTTTGCCTAAATGTCCGACAGGGAGTCCACTAGAGCCTGTCCCTCTTTCAACAAAAAGGCCATAAACCTGTCAAGGAGCCCTCAGCTGTGGGTTACTCTCCCTTTCTATCACTCGCACGTTGGCGGCATTTCTACTATTCTTATTATCATCATCACAGAAAGAATATATCTCTTCCTCATTAAAGTGGCCTTTATCAGTGGTTACAAGCGCTGGAAATGTTATTATTAGTGTCTACAAGAGGTCACTACAAGCGCTGGAAATGTTATCACCATTGACTACAAGAGCGCACCACTAGCGATCTTCATTATGTCACTTCTCACAGTTATCGCTTGAAGGTCGTCCGCTAGTAGTAATGCTGCTTGCACATTCAACAGCTACAGTAGACAGTAGCAGAGGAACTTGTTACAGCAAGGATGTTCTTTGTTGTTGAGTATTGAGCACATAATATTATTATTATTATTATTATTATTATTATTATTATTATTATTATTATTATTATTATTATTATATAAAGGTCCTAAATTGTAGGTATTTTTTTGCAGAGCCCATCAAGGAGAAGTAGGAAAAATATAATATGGTAGTATAATAGTCCTAAATTATTGGGTATTTAACCACTTTTTTATTTTCGTGGACCCATACAGGACAAATACGAAAATAGTAATAATGCTTTGTCTTTCAATTGGTGATATTTTATAAAATATTTTTATGGGTCCATCCAGGACAAATAATTAATGTTAGTATAAAAGTCCTAAATTATAGGTATTTAAACCATTTTTTCGCTGGGGCCACCTAGGACAGAAAAAGTAAACTAATAATAATAATAATAGTAATAATAATAATAATAATAATAATAATTTTTTCGTTTGGCCCGTTTAAGACAAATAAGAAAAAATAGTTAGTATATATGTTAGTATATGTCTGTCTGTTAGGTCATCAGCCCAGAGGCTGGTTGGATCCTCAATTAGCATCACCGAAGGTTATGCGGTTATAAGGAAACCCCAAAAACCAATGGCAGCACCAAAATGAGGCATACTAGGCAAGACGAGGAGTGAGGTAGTTTGCCATTGCTTTCCTCATTGGGTCAGAAAGTACTACTGCAGCACGACTGACCCTATGAGCAGCACCTTTCATAACACTCAGATGCACTAGTCATGCTCTGAATGTCATTACTCAGCACTACCCATACCCCAGCAACTTCCATATTGTCACAGCCATGGATGTTGACTGGGACTTCGGTGGAAGCTACACTTTACTCTGGCCTGTGCCAAGAGATGGATGCAAAAGTACTGAATCCATCAAGACATGATGCTTGTGCATATGTGCAAATGTGTCTCAGTTGTCTTGGTTGGGCCCATATACTACTTCCGTACTTCCACATTTTTCCACAGCTAAGCTCGAGAGCAAAATGGGTTGATGGTCTGTTCGCAATGAAAATGGGCACTAAATTAATTATCTAGAAAGTAGGGGAATCTAAGTATGAGAGGAATACGACTATCACTATAAATATGAAGAATGGCATTCCTTACTTTACAATATAACACAAAACATAAAACTGATAGATAACTTAGAAGAACTGGTTACAATTCTCAGGCAACAAGCTGAAAATTTAGCCCCATTGAACACACATAAAAGACATGCCTGGTGGACCTTAGAATGTGACAAAATTCATGAAGATAGACATCAGGCATGATTAAAATTTCAAACACATAAAACGGAAGAAAGTGCAACCAACTTCAAAAATATCAGGAAAAAGTTTACACAAATTATCAGGCAAATCAAGAGACAATCACAGAAAGATCTAACCAACTCAATAGAAGAAAACTACCACAAAACCAATTCCAGAGACTTTTACAAAATGTTTGGAAGACAAGTACAAAAATTTGCCCCTCCCACATTAATGCTGAAAAGTGAGGATGGAAAAACGACACATAATGACCAGGAAAATGCCGAAATCATGGCAAAAGCATTCATTAAACTTTTGAATTGTGAAGAATCCCAAGAACTTTTAGCAATTAATACACGCATGCCCATCAAAACCCCGCCTGAACTCATAAGCCCCCAACAATCCAAGAGGTGGAAACAGCACTCAGAGAGTTGAACAATTATAAGGCATGCGGAGAAGACCAAGTTTTCGCAGAAATGTGGAAATATGCCAGTGATACAGTTCGAACATCCTTACATATGGGCCTAACAAAAATCTGGATAACAGAAAACTTCCTCGAACATTGGACCAGAGCCATAATCCACCCACTCCACAAAAAAAAAAAGGAGATAAAAGCAATCCAGGTAATTACAGAGGTATCTCTCTCTTAGACTGCACATACAAGATTTTCTCTTGAATCCTATACAGGAGGATCAGAGAGCAACTAGAGGAAGAATTAGATGAATACGAAGGAGGCTTTAACTTTGGAGAAGCTGTGCAGAACAAATCATCACTTTAAAATTAGCCATAGCATATTACAAGAAGCAAAACAAACCTCTTGCAATAACCTTCGTGGACTTTAAAAAAGCTTACGTCTGTATCCATAGACCTTCAATGTTGAAAATTTTAAGAAATTTTGGCCTCCATCCAAAATTAATCAAATTGATTGAACTCACCTTAACCAACACCAAATCAAAAGTCAAGTTCAGAGGGGAATTCTCTGAGCCATTCATCATACAAACAGGCTTAAGACAAGCAGATTGCTTGTCACCACTGCTGTTCAACTGTGCCTTGGAATATATAATGAGGGAATGGTACAAGAGTAACCCAAAGAACATCCGAATTGGAAGACCCAAAGACAACATATGTTTAAATTGCCTAGGTTTTGCTGATGACCTTGCTCTCTTGTCCAACAATATTCAGGAAACCAGACAAGTTATATCACTACAGGAAATAGCACAGAAAATTGGTCTTGGAATATCTTTTGAAAAGACAGTAATCATGTTTACTGAGCCACCACTCATAAACAAAATTGCCATAGGAAACCAAGAAATCAAAATTGTAGATAAATTTAAATATCTGGGAGAAATCATAACATATCACCTCAATGAAAAGCCAGCATGGCATAACAGAATAAATAAACTGACCAGAGCACAATATGTCACGAAGAATACCTACAACAAAAAGGGCCTGTCAATTGCAACAAAATTAAAACATTACAAAACAGTCATTCAACCAGAAATAACATATGCAAGCGAAACCATCTTCAAAAGAACTAACACTGCACAAATAGACAAAATACTCAAAATAGAAAGAAGAATCATTAGAATGTGCATCAACAAATCATATCAAAAAGATAGACACTGGAGAGTAGCTTCTAATGAAACAGTCTACAAGGAAATAGAATTAGTAATGAGCTCAATAAGGAAGAAACACATTTCATTTTTTGGACATCTAATCAGGACACCAGAGAACAGGATCATCAGGAGAATAATAGAAAAATTATGGAATAGTAAGTGCAACATTAAGTGGATTACAGAAATCAAGGAAGATATGGATGAACTACAAATTACAGTGGAAGACCTAAGAAACAAAACAGTCAAAATCAAGAAACTCACAGACAAACAAACCAGACTGCAAATCAGAATCAACAGACAATAGGGAGGGTGATTTCTGATGAAGAAAGAAGGATAAGATCAGAGAGAATGAAGAAGTACTGGGCTGACAGGAAACTGAAAAATTGTTTGTATAAAGTTGGCTAGAGTGGTCCAATGAAGGCCATAAAATGTAAATAATATTAATAATAACCTTTAATAAACTGAGAAAAACATTATTACGAGAATTATATACGAGAAATATTTACATTATCTTTCTGCGTCTTGACTTAAATGTCTCCTCAGTCTCTATCTGATTTGCACCTTTGCACTTATTGCTCATAAAGTTGTCAGAGAGGCATCCCGCTTCTAACTAACAAATATTCACTAACATTTATTATATTCTGCACACTAAATGATATAAACAGACACATGCAATGAAAGGCAGATCTCGTGGAAGGAATATTTCACTGTTCCTGCTTTATAATACCATGGTGGTTGAGGTGCTTAATAAAGCTATATTAAGCACACCTCCAAGGCACAAGAAAATCATATCACAGCATTAGCATACTCACTCCTATCTGAATATTCTTAAGAGTTATCATACTTTCGCATAACGCTAGTTTCTCCAAGATATTCTTAAATACTATCTTACAAAGCAGATTCCAAACAAAGTTTTCTTCCTATAAGACAACACATTTAACTAATAATACAACCACACAACACAAGACATAGACAATAGCAGTATCTGTAAAGGAAATACAAGAAAAAAATATTTTATATACAAGAATACATGTGGAAGATAAGATCTTCCAGGGTTACTGACAATGATCATGGTCATCACTGTCACATGAGATCAAACCCATGCTCTTCAGACATATGGGGTGCATTTTCCTGAAATTCGCTACCTCAGTATAATTTAATAAAGAAAGAAAATGGGAGGAATTCCTTCACCTCATGAAATATTGATCCTTCAATAATCTATGATATTATATCATGGTAAGACAATATGAGCATCTCGCCCTTTGCTCCAAGCGCTGGTCCGACAGAGAGTCTTTCTCAAAAAAGAGGCCATAAACCTCAGCTGTGGGTTATTCTCCCTTTCTGTCACTCGCAATTTGGCGGCATTTCTACTATTATTATCATCACAGAAAGAGTATATCAGCCTCAGTATCATTACTCACATTACTTCGTGTGTAACATGTAATCATTCGGAGACTCACATTTCTATATTCGATGCAGCCTTATGAACATTGTCATGCGAGATGGGCTTCCACCCTCCCACCGGTATCTCACACACATGCATATTTATTTAGAAGACTCTATACATTACTCGTAACACTCGCGTACTATATCAGTAACGGTTCGCACCCCGTTGTTGTGTCTTCACATCCTCTGGTTGCCAATCTTAAGACTACAAACTGATAGGTCAACTAATTTACTTGTAAAGCATAAAAAAGTAACTTTGAAACCTTCTGACGACTCATAACAATCTGTGAATTGGTGGTCCCTGAAAATAATTAATGAATACTAACCCCCTTTCCTTGCATTGCTCCACATTTTATCAACTCTAGGATCTTATAAGTATTTCATGCATAAAGTTCCCTGCGGGTCACAAGAATATGGTTATCCAACGATTGAAGACAAATTCCCTATAATATGTATTAACATAGAGAAAAATTCAAAATCCCTTCGAAACAGCTTAGGACAGTTACCTATCTTTTAACTTACTAATATGCATAAAATTGTCTATTTACGCTTATGGGACTGTGATACAAAGTTCATGCATGGAATTTTGGAAATGTCCTTATCGCTTGAGCTCTTTGATCACTTGTCATCAGGCAGGTACATCCATAGCGCTAAGGCTTTCATCACGGCAGCTTCACTACTGGAAAATCCCGGGTTCGTCTGTTCCAAAGTCCCGTTTATGCTGTCTGGATTTCAACTGCCGTTGGATGATCTGGAAGTTCTCTGGTACTCTGGGAATAGACACAGGGCAAACAGCTTGTAGACTCCTCCTGGATTTGATTATCTCACTTGTTCATATATGCAAATGAGGGAATTATTCTGTTACTGCTATTGCATTTTCTGACGTGTTCCAAAATGACGTCAAAGTGGCGGTATGGACCACACAGGCCAGAATTATCAATCAATCAATCAATACTGATCTGCATTTAGGGCAGTCGCCCAGGTGGCAGATTCCCTATCTGTTGTTTTCCCAGCCTTTTCCTAAATGATTTCAAACAAACTGGAAATTTATTGAATATCTCCCTGGTTATTCCAATCCCTAACTCCCCTTCCTATAAATGAATATTTGCCCCAGTTTGTCCTCTTGAATTCCAACTTTATCTTCATATTGTGGTCATTCCTACGTTTAATAAACGCCACTCAAACTTTTTCGTCTGCTAATGTCATTCCACGCCATCTCTCCGCTGACAACTCGGAACATACCACTTAATTGAAATAATAACATTAAGTTATTTATTAGACCACCTAATCAATACAAAATCGTCTTGAATGATTTACATAAATTTGTTAACTACGTTTTATGTTCTTTTGACATCACCAACATGTATACTAATATCCCTATCAACAATACTATTAACATCATAAAATACAATCTGTTGAAACATAGCACATTGAGTAAAATCGAAATAGATGAATGGTTAAAATTACTTAATTTCGTCTTAGACAACAACTATTTTACCTTCAATAAGAAAATTTACAAACAAGAAGGTCTAGCGATGGGAGACCCGTTATCTGGAATACTAGCTGATATATACTTAGATAATCTCGAACATAGTAAGATTATTAATAACATCAATGGACTCTGTCTTTGGCATCGCTATGTTGATGATACCATAGCTATCATTGATAAAAAAATCAACAACAGCAATAACATACTATCATTTCTCAACAGCTTAGATAATAATATTAAATTCACTAAAGAAGATGAGTTCAGTAACTCTTTGAACTTCTTAGGCATCAAAATCACATGAGCATTGAACAAATTCGACTTCCAAATATACAGAAAACCCACCTTTTCTCCAACAACCATAAAAAATAATTCTTTACATCCCAACTCACATAAAAAGGCCACTTATCACAGTTTAATATATAGAGCATTAAAGATCCCTATGTCCTCTATTAATTTAAAGAAAGAATTACTATTCATTGAGGAAATAGCTAAATTCAATGGATTTAACACGAGTATGATTGATAAAATCATTAATAAAACCAAACTGAAACTAGCTACAAATTTAACTTCATTGAAACCCGTCAAACCAAAATATGCTAAATTCACGTTCACTAACCATAGCATTTATTCGATAACCAATTCATTAATGAAGCACAAAAACATAGCCTACACAACAAAAAGCACTAATCGTAATTTATTCTTCAATCACAACTCTATTAACATCACAGACAATAGTTACTCTGGATCAGGAATATACAGATTGAAATGCTCTACATGTAATTTTTCTTATGTTGGCCTAACTGGCCGCAGCTTCTCCACCAGATACGCCGAGCATTACAATGCCCAAAGACACGACAAATTCTCCGCAATGGCCAACCACATGAGGGACACAGGGCATAAATTCACCACAATAGAACAAGACCTCCATATCCTAAAAAGAGTCGACAAAAGTAAACTCATGACAGAATATGAAAACTTATTTATTTTCCTCGACCAACATTTTAATAAAGATAAGAACCTAAATGACACTATTGATAAAAAAAAAAGCCCCTTGTATGAACAGATTCTTATTTTATTACGAGAATCAACTCCCCTCACCAACATATTCTTAAAACTCTTCAACCTCACATCAATTAGCGTTCCCATTTTTTTTACGGGGGGCCCCGTAGCCCGCTCCCCCGCCGTGACCATCGACTCAATCTACATGGCCTCTGACATGCTATTAATTTCTAAGAAGAAAGAGATAGCAGGGAAGAGTGGGAAGTGATACAAGGAGTATCTGCCGGTTTCCGAGTTAGACTCGCTACCACGGCAAGAGTTTGTGTTTGGTAAGGTGGTGTTGAAGTGTGGTATTGAAGGGTCAGGGAAAAACCACATAGGCAGAAAAGAGAGAGAGCCTACGTGTAAAACCTGACAGCTTTTGATAGCACATGCAAGGATGTGGGCTGGAAAGTCCAGAGGTTGTGTTAGTTGGGAAGATGTGTCATGCAATCATAACCATTTCCTTGCGATTGTTTGTTATTATGGGGATCAGTCCATCTTGTCACTGCCGGGACGGCTTGGGTCCACTAGCGTCTGGGCTTTGGGGCACAGGTTCGTCCCTTTGCCCAGCAGCCAGTGGTCCCAGGTGCCAAGTCTCCGTTTGGAGTGGGGGATTAAGAGCCAAGCCTTACTTGGTGCAAGGGGCTGTCTTCTTCTTCCGCCTGGCGATGTCCCTCTTTGCGGTGTTATTGGAACACACTTGTCACTGCAGATCTGCAACTATGCTAGGGTTATTAGAACAATAAATATATATATACAGGTGCTCCTTGGAGTGCCGGCTTGCTTGCCTGCGCTCACGTCCAATGCTCTACCTAAGTAATAGAAGAATGACACGAAATAGTAACTATATTAGTACTGTTGTCTTCGTTATAGGGCGCGGGCTGGTGTTCCGCTCCCGTGTCTCTTTCGGGGGGCGGAGGTGGTTGATTCATCCTTGGCCGTCTGGCTGAGTTGCCATCGTCTTCTTCTCGTGTTGTGTTGCTTATCAGTCTTTCCTCGCCTGGTCCCTGGGTTAAAGACAGCTGTAATCATGAGAGCATATTTACATATTTATATAGGTACATGTTGTCTGCAGTTTGTGGGTTTAAGTGGTGTCTAGGTGTCAGCTTGGGGAGGAGCCATCTATCGGCCCCTCGTCCCCCCAACCCTGTGGCTGAACCCGATCCCGTTTATTAACGGGTTGATCTTATTACCCCATGACTTTGTGTACATTCTTAGTGTTTGTTTTCGTATGTGGCGCCTAATCGAGCTCACTTTAGCAATATCGCGTAGTTGGCGTATTGGTGTGTCGAAAGGGAGTCTGGCCGCTGCTCGAATGCATTTATTTTGTATTCGTTCTAGCGCATCCAGGTTCGTCTTTGCAGTGAACTCCCATGCTGGGGCTGCGTACATGATTATTGGCCTAATTAAGGCCTTATACATATTTATGGCTACGTTTGTGTTTATACTGGACTTTTTGTTCAGTATAGGGTATAGCTGGCTGAGTCTAATCTGAGCTTTCCTTTGGATTTCTTTGATGTGGTATAGCATGGTGAGCTTTCGGTCTAGGACTACTCCTAGGTATTTGGCTTTATCATGCCATGTTATATCCTGATTGTAAAGCTTTAGCGGTTTAATGTTGGCTGGTCTGCGTGTGCGTCTGTTCTTCCTAGTGAACAGCACAGCTTGGCACTTGTCAACACTGACCTTGATGCGCCATTTCGTTAGCCATGGCTCGAGAGTTCTTAGCGCTACTTGGAGCCTCTTCCGAGCGCACGCTAGTTGTGGGTGTTGGACTGTGATAGCAGTGTCATCAGCGTAGAGGTATGTGGTAGTGAGTTCCGTAGTGGGCATGTCATTTGTATATAGGACGAAGAGAATTGGGCCAATAAGTGACCCTTGGGCTACGCCCGCTCTAATCCTTCGCGTGCTGGACAGCGTGTTGTGTAAGTCTACTTGGAACTCTCGGCCCTCCAGATAGGATTTTATTAGCCTTATATAGCCTGGGTGGAATTCGAGGTCAATTAGCTTCGCTAGTAGGCCTTCGTGCCAGACTTTGTCAAATGCTTTCTGGATATCAAGGAAAACCGAACCTGTGTCCCTTCGTTTATTGAAACCTATGGTTGCTTTTTCTATGAATCGCGTGAGCAGTTGTGGGGCTGAGTGCCCGTTCCTGAAGCCAAATTGCTCGTTGCGAATTATTCCTCTTTC
This sequence comes from Anabrus simplex, assembly GCF_040414725.1. Lineage (NCBI taxonomy): Eukaryota > Metazoa > Arthropoda > Insecta > Orthoptera > Tettigoniidae > Anabrus > Anabrus simplex. The sequence continues at coordinate 448,053,308 of NC_090269.1, forward strand.
CTTTATATGCCCTATTAACCTTTTTAGTAGTATTTTCTCAAATACTTTACTGAGGGTGTCTAGGAGGCTGATAGGCCTATAATTTATTTGGGTCTGACTTGTCTTTGCCTGGCTTTCCAAATACGAGTATTCTAGCCCTTTTCCATTGTTCAGGGTAGTATTGGAGTCTGAACATTGCATTGAAGATGCTGGTAAGTAGTGTTAGGGCTTTGTGTGTTAATTTCTTAATTATAATATTCTGTATCTCGTCTGGGCCAGGCGCCTTCTTGGGGTTAAGATGACTTATAATCCATTTAATTTCGTGTATATTTGTCCTCTTAACCTCCGGCTTAGGTGCGTTTTCGAGGAACTCAGCTACCTTTGCCTCGGTTTGCCTGGTGAAGGCAGGGTCAGATGGTATTTCGTTCGGAGTGAATGCCGCTTCGATCGAGTCCGCTATGACTTCCGCTTTATCACTGTTCTCGTATACCGGGCCGTTTGGTCCCTTAATAGTAGGGATGCTGTGTGTTTCACGAGTGAAGTGTCTCGCTAGGTTCCACACAGGCCTGGTGTTTGTGTCGAATAGACGGAGTTTATTGTTCCATTCTCGCGACCTACATTCCTGTAGTTTGGTTTGTATTTCGGTATTGAGTTCATTTTTCATAATTCTGTCGTAGGCTCTATGGTGTCGTGCCCAGTTGCGTCTGTGGCTGTTGCGCTTGCGTATTAATTCCTTAATGTGGGCTGGAATTTCGAATTGTGGGTATTCTTTGTGTTTGCTTTCTGGTATGCTCGTTGCTGCGGCCGCCTGGATTGCTTCTACTAGGGTTTTGACTGCTTCGTCAATTTGCGCTGTGCTGTCTAATAGCGTACCCTCACTTCCCTGTAGGAGTGTGTCTAGCTTGTGTTCGAATTTGCCCCACTTGGCTGCTTTATAGTTGAGCCTACGCTTGGGGTTGTTTTCATATTCCTCTGGGTTCGCATCTAGTGTAAATATCACTGGTTGGTGCCTCGACCCAAGGTCGTTCACTACCGTTATGCTATGCCTTTGAGGAATATGTCGCAGTAGGGCTATGTCTAGTATATCGTCGACCTGATCGTTTGGCGCTAGGAACGTGGGTTCGCTGGGGGCTGTTACCACATAGTCCTGGGATAGCATGTGGTTGTACAGCTTTGTGCCTTCTGAGTTAGGTTTCAGGCATCCCCAGCTGGCGTGTTTCGAATTTAGGTCTTCGCCTACGATCGTGTTTCGATTTAGCCTTAGTACTGCGTCTATATCTTGTGTGTTCAGGCTTTTCGGTCTGGAGTATGCCGCTATGACATTTATGAGTGTTCCTCGGACTGGCATGGCAATTCCACATGCCTCCAGTTCGACCAGCTCTGGTATGTCCACCTCCATATGTTTGATGTCCTTTCTTACCAGAACTGCCACCCCTCCAACTCCGTTGGCCTTATCGCTTCTGTGTATTCTGTAGCCTCTTATGTTGAACTTCTTCCCCGGTGGGAGGAACGTTTCTGTTAGGAGTGCTACATGAATAGTGTTCGCGACTAGGAAGGGTTCGAGTTCGTATTTCTTGGACCTGACGCCCTGGCAGTTCCATATTAGTACTCGAAGCGCTTGCGTGTTATTGTTATCGTTGTTATTGTTATTATTATTATTATTGTTATTATTCTCGTTGAGTTGTTCAGCCATCTTGGGTTAGGAGTTCGTAAATTGTATTCGCCAGGTCCTTCAGCCAGGGGAAGGGCAGCAAGTTGGCTATCATAACTGCAGAGGTTATGATTGCAGTGTGGTTCAAGTTCGGGAAGATGGTTTTCAGGATTTCCTCTATCCTTTCCTTGAATGTTCTCACTGCCGTGTCCCCTTCGGGCTGTTGTACCTGGCTTGGTGATTTGTGTGTATGTGGTGAGATGGGTCTGTTCGTTGTGGTGTTGGGGGCGGTGCCTCGGATGCTAGTTTTTTATCGGCAGGTTTTCTGCGGGGGGTGGAGCTGGTCCGGGGGGGCCCTGGGGCAGCTCGGGGGCAGCGTGCGTGGGCTTAACCTGCCTTGTAGTTATTGGGGGTAGGGCCTTCTTCTTTGAGTAGTTCCTGGAGGTCTTACTTTGGACGGAGGTGGGGGTGCTTGGGCTGAGGGTCTAGGGTTGTGTGTACCCTCCGTCCTTGGGAGTTGCAAGTTAATATTGCCTCCACCTGAGGGGTCTAATTTGCCTGAGTGGCCTTGTTTACGGCCCTTTGTGCCTGAAGGGCCTGGAGGACCTGAAGGGTCCTTTTTACCTGAGGGGTCTGTTTTCTGCTTGCGTGAAGCGCCTGTGCCTGACGGGCCTGCTTGTGCTTTAGGCGCCACGCTTATCTCCCTTTGGCCCTTTGCCTTGGTAAGCGGCTTCGTAGTCCCTGCGGCTGGGACATTCTCTATAATTAGCCGCGTGTTTCCCCCCGCAGTTTGCGCACTGAGAGTACGCGGGGTCGCTGCTGTGGGGGCAGTCGCGAGACAGGTGGGAGGCGGCACATCTGCGGCATCTGGGATCTAGCCGGCAGGCCGCTCCTGAGTGCCCATGCCTCTGACACATTCCACATTGGGGGCCAGTGGCTGCGGGGCGGTACGGCTCGACTGTCACCAGCATATTCGCCAGCATCCGCATTCTCCTCAGACTGTCTGCTCCTGGGGTGTCCGCCACGGCAACTAGGAAGAGACAGCCTTTGGCTGATCTGTTTCCTGTTCGCATCCGGTGCACTGTAAGAGCGTTGATACCCTGGGCTTGCATGGCTAGCCCGATATCTCCTGGCTCGTATGTGTTGTTGGGCGTTCTCACTACGAATCGTTTTACTGTAGCGTTGGGCAATATCTTTACAAATGTGATATTAAGCCTCCTCAGCACCTGTATAGCGATTTCATAGCTTTTGAAGCTAGACATGTGTAGCCGGACTGCTTCGTGCGCATTAAATTTCGGCTTAGAGAAATAGTAGTTTCTCTGCTCATGTTTCAGCTCTTTGAGAAGCTCCATTTCAATCTGCTTGATGTTGATTGTGTATACCGTAAGGGGTGGGGGTTCAGACCCCTTACGGGTGGCTGGTTGAGGTGATTCCTGATATGTCTGCCTCGTGTTTGTGTTTGGTGGTGGCATAGACGTGTCGTTTGTAGTGTCCGTGGAGCTATCGGCCTGGGTTCTCGGGTTTCGACCCCCGCCTTTCTGAGCCTTGCGGCTCCGGGGCTGGGGTTCTTTCCCTTTCCCCTTCCCCCTCTTCCTCCCTTTGGCCTCCTTAAAACCGTCACCCTGATTTCCAGGCCGGGTGGCTGGGACCTCGGGTTCGGTCACCCCTAGTTCGCGCTGCTCCTCTCCCTCCGAACTTTCATAGTCGGCCTCCTGGGATGAACTTGATAGGTCCATCACCAGTTTAGCCTCGTCCGAGTCGGAGTCTGAGTTGCTGGCTTGCTTGGGGGAGGGTTGGACTTTTGTTGGCGCCTTTCGCCGAGTCCGGTTCTTTTCCCCAACGTTCCTTCCCTGGGCGGCCGCCTCCCCGCTCGGGTCTGCAGGACTGGGTCCCTCTTTCCCGGCGTCTGGCAGTGCGACCACTAGGTTAGGTAGGAGGGGGTGGATTGCATTGGAGGGATAGGTGCTCTCCGTGTTGTGTTTGGCCCCTTGGGCCACCGGGCCGGTCGGCGCGCCGCCCCCAGGTTTCGCCAGGCCGGTCGCTGGCTCTGCTATACAGCGTTCCGCGCGGGCCGGCACTGGTTGGACTGGTAGGTGCGAGCTTAAGCTCCGGTTAGCTGTCAAGGGGGTGTTAGTGTTAGTGCTATGTATGCCTGTCATGTGTAGGATGTAGTGCTTCGTGAGTGTCACGTTAATTCCCTGCTCTACGGGGTCAGTGTCCGGAGCAAGGGTCGTTTGTGACCGGTTGGGGCCGCGCGTGACAAGGCTACCTGTGCCAGCCTTAAGAAAGGCTGGCTTAGCATTCCTGCCAGCGGCCGTTGCTGTGGAGCTGCCCTCAAACTGTAGCCACGGATATGTGGTGTTAAAGTTGAGGCGCTGTGAGTACAGCGTCGCCACAGTCGAGTAGAGACGTGGGGGGGTCTCATTCTCCGCCGTAGGTTTGGAGCCAGCCGGTTGGTCAGAGCGCTGTGATAACAGCGTCTCTTCCCTCTCGGTCTCCTCTGGACGTTCTGGTTGCTCGGCGATTGTGTCTGTAATGGTCCCAGGCTCGTCGACAAATTGCTCTTTCCGATGCGATTTATTGCTCTTTTGGGAATTACGAGCCTGGTTCCGTGTGTTTTGGTGTGGGGACATTCTAATACGAACTAGTGGGCGCAGGATTATCCGTTGTTAAGCGGTTCTCTATCTAACCCTAGGTACCGAGAAGCGGTAACCGGTTGGGGCAGGTAGTGTAGTCTCTCGAAGTCTGGAAGCTCTCGGTGAGAGGAGAGGGACAGCGGAGCGATAGGCACGTCCTCTCGCTAGCGCAGTCGAACTCGTCCTCTAGCGTTCCTTTTTTTTTTTTTTTTTTACGGGGGGCCCCCGTAGCCCGCTCCCCCGCCGTGGCCATCGACTCAATCTACATGGCCTCCGACATGCTATTAATTTCTAAGTAGAAAAGAGATAGCTGGGTAGAGTGGGAATTGATACAAGGAGTATCTGCCTGTTTCCATGTCGGACACGTTACCAGGCGAGATTGTGTTAGGTATATGGTATTGGTGTATGGTATTGAAGGGTCAGGGAAAAACCACATAGGCAGAAAGAAGAAAGAGCCTACATGTAAAACCTGACAACTAGCGTTCCCACCTCCCCTACAGCTAATATACCTCGCCGCTAGTACCACTATTTCAAATACAACCAATATACCCATAGCCACACCCACCGTAACATCGCTCCCTCCAATAGCCTTACACCGATACAACACGCGCAGTAATACACTCTCTTCCTTCCCTCCCACCAATAGCAGCCCTCTTCCAATAGTTACGTCAACGCAAACAGATCCCCCTCCAGCACAAACCTTCAGCTCTAACACACGCAGCAAGAAGTCTACTGTTGCAAATACTTCTAACTCATAACGTAACAAGCTATCTTTGTCACCGTCAAATGGTAAGTGCACACGATTCTACTTCAATATTTTCAAATATCTTTTCACACAATTAACTCTACGTTTCTTGCTTCCTTTTACAGATTCCACTATTATATGCTTTTTCAACTAGAATATCTACAAACTCACAATTTACAACATTTGAGCATTACTTCAAATTTTGAGATGGTCCATAGAGATCCTATTGAAACTGTTCTTCAACTTCTATTCTACAACTTCATATCCTCAACATGTTCTACAACTTCACCATATGCCTCTGACTTTCGTCTTTTATCTTCAAGATCATGATTAACTTTGGATCTCTCGACTAACTTTGACTTTTATTCTCTCTTCTTTACTTTGATTATATACGATTTTTCGCCATCGTCTAATTATAACCGCCAGACTATCAACTTTATTTTTATGCAATCTTACTACTTGTTGTATAACAATCTGTTGTTTTATCCATTGCACTTATTTTAGCAGCCTTCTAATGTTAATTTTGTTAATACCTCCACTATTATATCTCATCACAAGTATTTTTTAAACCATCATTGTTATTTTTAATGTTATTTTACTTCAAATCTCTTCAAGATTTTAAAATTCATTTCAATATTACATGCTATTTAGACGCTTATTTTTAATTTAAGTTTAAGACTATGGCTGATGATGCCTTCAGGGAAGGCGAAACATGTACCACTATTAGTTAACAAATTTATGTAAATCATTTAAGACAATTTTGTATTGATTAGGTGGTCTAATAAATAACTTAATGTTATTATTTCAATCAAATATCATCAATACGGACCAAAAATGATATTTATTACATGTAACATACCACTTAGTCGAGCAGCTCTTCTTCTTTCTCCCAATTCTTCCCATCCCAAACTTTGCAACATTTTTGTAACGCTACTCTTTTGTCGGAAATCACCCAGAACAAATCGAGCTGCTTTTCTTTGGATTTTTTCCAGTTCCTGAATCAGGTAAACCTGGTGAGGGTCCCATACACTGGAGCCATACTCTGGTTGCGGTCTTACCAGAAACTTATTAGCCCTCTCCTTTACATCCTTACTACAACCCCTACACCGTCATAACCATGTGCACAGATCTGTACCCTTTATTTACAATCCCATTTATCCCAATGAAGATCTTTCCTTATATTAACCCTAGATACTTACAATGATCCCCAAAAGGAACTTTCACCCCATCAATGCAGTAATTAAAACTCAGAGGACATTTCCTATTTGTGAAACTCACAACCTGACTTTTAACCCCGTTTATCAACATACCATTGCCTGCTGTCCATCTTACAAAGTTATCGAGATCACGTTGCAGTTGTTCACAATCTTGTAACTTATTTATTACTCTATAAGGAATAACATCATCCGCAAAAAGCCTTACCTCTAATTCCACTTCTTTACTGATATCATTTATATATATATATAAGAAAACATAATACTGCCCTGAGGAATTCCCCTCTTAATTATTACAGGGTCAGATAAAGCTTTGACTACTCTAATTCTCTGAGATCTATTTTCTGGAAATATAGCAACCCATTCAGTCACTCTTTTGTCTAGACCAATTGCACTCATTTTTGCCAGTAGTCTCCCATGATCCACCCTATCAAATGCTTTAGACAGGTCAATCGCGATACAGTCCATTTCACCTCCTGAATCCAAGATATCTGCTATATCTTGCTGGAATCCTACAAGTTGAGCTTCAGTGGAATAACCTTTCCTGAAACCGAACTGCCTTCTGCCAAACCCGTTATTAATTTTGCAAACATGTCTAATATAATCAAGAAAGAATGCCTTCCCAAAGCTTACATACAATGCATGTCAAACTTACTGGCCTGTAATTTTCAGCTTTATGTCTATCACCCTTTCCTTTATACATAGGGGCTGCGATAGCAACTCTCCATTCATCTGGTATAGCCCCTCCGACCAAACAATAATCAAATAACTACTTCAGATATGGTACTATATCCCAACCCATTGTCTTTAGTGTATCACCAGAAATATTATCAATTCCAGCCGCGTCTCTAGTTTTCAACTTTTGTATCTTGTTGTAAATATCATTGTTATCATATGTAAATTTTAATACTTCTTAGGCTTAAGTCTCCTCCTGTATCTGGACATTATCCTTGTAACCAACAATCTTTGCATACTGCTGACTGAATACTTCTGCCTTTTGAAGTTCCTCACATACACACTCCTCTTGTTCATTAATTATTCCTCGAATGTCCTCCTTGGAACCTGTTTCAGCCTTAAAATACCTATACATACCCTTCCATTTTTCACTAAAATTTGTATGACTGCCAATTATGCTGGCCATCATGTTATCCTTAGCTGCCTTCTATGCTAGATTCAATTCTCTGGTAAGTTCCTTCAATTTCTCCTTACTTCCACAGCCATTTCTTACTCTGCTTCTTTCCATTCTGCACCTCCTTCTTAGTCTCTTTATTTCTCTATTATAATTTACCATTCCTTACCACCTTTAAAGGTACAAACTTATTTTCACATTCCTCAACAATTTCTTTAAACCCATCCCAGAGTCTGTTTATATTTTTGTTTACCGTTTTCCACCGATCATAGTTACTTTGTAGAAACTGCCTCTTGCCTGCTTTATCAGCCATATGGTACTGCCTAACAGTCCTACTTTTACGACCTTCCTTGCTATCACATTTATTTTTAACTACGACAAAAACAGCTTCATGATCACTAATACCATCTATTACTTCAGTTCCTCTATAGAGCTCATCTGGTTTTATCAGCACCACATCCAGGATATTTTTCCCTCTGGTTGATTCCATCACTTTGTGAATCAGCTGTCCTTCCCATATTAACTTATTTGCCATTTGTTGGTCATGCTTCATATCGTTTGCATTTCTTTCCCAATTGACACCTTGTAAATTCAGATCTCCCGCTACAATCACATTTCTTTCCGTGTCGTTTCTTACATAGCTGATTATCTTATCAAATAATTCTGAATCCGTTTCAGTGCTACCCTTTCCCGGTCTGTACACTCCAAATATATCAAGTTGCGTATTATCTTTAGAAATGAGCCTTACACCTAGAATTTCATGTGTCTCATCTTTAACTTTTTCGTAGCTTACAAATTCTTCTTTCACCTGAATGAATACTCCCCCTCCCACCATTCCTATCCTATCTCTACAATATGCACTCCAGTTACATGAGAAAATTTCTGCACCCTTACATCATTTCTCAGCCATGATTCAACCCCTATTACAATATCTGGTAAATATATATCTATTAAATTACTTAATTCTATTCCTTTCTTTACAATATTTCTACAGTTCAACACTAACAATTTTATGTCATCGCTACTTGATTTCCAGTTCCCTGTTCCCTTATCACCGCTCCCTTGGCCACCCCGTTTCCCTGAATGTACCTCCCTATTACCCTTCCAAACAAATTTCCTAACTTATACGTACCACTGCGGTTTAAGTGAAGGACATCTGAGCGCAGATCCCTATCTCCTACCCACCCATTAGGATCTAGAAATTTCACTCCCAGTTTTCCACATACCCACTCCATAGTCTCATTTAAATCCCCAATCACCCTCCAGTCAGTATCCCTCCTACACAGTATTCCACTAATAACAATCTCTGTTTTCTTAAACTTCACCGGTGCTGCATTTAGCAGAACCCACCCATCTCCAACTATGTTGGTACTTACATCAGCTTGCCTTACGTTGTTTGTACCAACATGAAACTCTACCACCTCTCCTTCCCCTCCTCCCTCTCTTCTACTTTCCTCAACATCTGCCTCAACCAATTCCTGGATAGCACGCTACCCTGGCTCCCTTTCCTCCACACACTTTACCCACGTGTCTAACGATGGAATCTCCCATGACCAGAGCCTCAACCCTCCCCATCTCATTTGAATCCCTCCCCTCCTGGTGAGTCCTGTCTTTCCTGATAGCTACAGAAGCTACTTCCTCCTCCCTTTTCTCCTTCCCATGACCCTCTTCCACCTGTCTTTTCCTATCCTCTACTCTACATTTCCCTTTCCTAACTTTTCCCTTCCTCCTACTTCCACACATCTCAGCAACAGTTCCCTGTCCCCCATCTTCCCTCTGTTCTACCTGGGGTGACTCGTACCTGTCCTGAACTCTGATCCTGAATAGAGGTCTTAGCCTGCAATCTCCTTCCCCTTAGAACATTAGACCACCTGTCTTCTACAGCTCCTCCCTTTCCTTCCCCTCCATCCTGTATACCTACTGTAACCTGTACATTGTTTGAGGGAGTCCTATCTTCCTTCGTGTCTGCAGTGAGAATCCTAATTATCTCCCTCAAACTCTCCAACTCCTCCCTCATACCCCTCAATGCCTCGCCACACCCACTCCTTAGCCATTCTTTATGGGAAAAAATGAAAATAAAATAACTTATTTGCAAGAAAATGAATGGAGGGATATATTGTCTGGGATAGTACTCAAAGATCACATGGCTGTAAGGTAATTTATATACGACTACACTACAGTACTACTTAGTCGTACTCTATTTTTTATCCTACAACCCCTAACAGGATAAAAACTGCTGTTAATTACTGAATACACAAGAACTACACAATTCCAAACTGCAATTAAGCCTATCCTAAGTACAACAACAGAATTTTAGTAAGAGTTTGTATGGATACCTGTACTACACAAATATTTTACAATAATAAAATAAGCACACTAAATTCTAATAGGATATTACTTGTATACTACTGTACAGTACAGTACACTACAGTAATTTTTAAACTACTTTCAGATGTGTCCGAATTACAATACAGGTACCGTATGTCACTACTAAGCACAAACAGAAATGAAATGTGCAAGACTGCTCAAAATAATAGAATAAGCACTCTAATTTCTAATAAGTCACTACAATACACTACAACAGTTTAAGAACTATGTTCAGACATATCCTAATTATGGTAGGTTATTATTAAGCACAAATAGAAATTAAAATTGCAATTAAGTTAGGCCTAAAGTTTGAAGTTCGCTAGAATTACCATACTCAAGGATTGCCAAGAAAGTTAAACTTTTAGACAGAAGATTATTTCTTTAGTATTACATTATCCTACTATGCTCTAATAGAAATGAAACCTTGCATTTGGTTAAATGCCTAAGTATTGAAAGGATTGGCGTACACAAAGAAAAACACGAATATAACAGGCAAGATACTATCTAATATACCTTATCTTCACTACAATTCTCAACTGAAATGTGGTTATGTGTTTACTAAAGCTGGTGGATTACTATTATTTTCCCTACTCCACGGGATCGAGAATAAAAGTGTCCTTAATTAGGCCTACTGAAAAATATGAGGTTGTCTACAATAATTTCTCAAAACTATTTCTGTCAAAACTACTACTACTACTACTACTCCACGGACTTGAATTGCAATTACTGCGATATATGACCTTCATTATTATTAGCTAACCGCTCATAAATAATGAAATGAACCTTAAGTTAAAAGTTCACAGGAGGCCAAGACCAAGTAAAGAGCGCACAATTTTACAGGCTGTGAGGAGAGAACAAAAATATCAAGTGGATTGTTTGAAGAGAAACAATAAATTTTAATATATTATTACTACTCTTACTATTCTGATGAGATATTCGCAATCATAGCTGGATTTATTCAATGATATCCTTTATTCACAGGACTAACACTAAATCCTAAATGATTAAAAATTCAATTTATAACATTTTAGCTGCATCAGAAAGGAAGAATATTGGTCAAGATAAAGGAAATACACAAATATTAATTGTTCTAAAGAAGAAGATACAGCATAATACACGTTATTAGACGCAGAAGAGAGCAATTGCGGTGTGAAATAAGCAAATTTGAATTAAAATCGTTCACCAGTTAGACTGACAAGGAGCGATACGACACGTCGAAGCTTATTAAAAACAGAGATTGGAGGACAGAAAGCTAACCAAGAATCATTTCCAAGAAGTGAAATTAAGAGATTCTTAAGCCTTCAAGAACAGAATTATCGTATAAATTTATTTTTTTATATATATAAGTCAAAGATAAAATTGAAGATACACTGAACCCAGTGTTAAAAATTTGGCAAAATTCAGATTAATAAGCAAAATACAAAAGTACACTAAGGAGATATTTTGATTTTAAGAAGCTCAAAAATGAACTTTTACTCCGAATTATTTTCTGCTAACACTAGTTCAAGAAAGAAGATGATCATGACTTGCTGATTTTGAGGTTTTCCCGCCCTGGAGATGAATACGTAACTTTCGAGGTTTTCATGCCCTGGAGATGAATATGTAACCAGCCAGCTGACCAGACCTGATGACGGAGAGGACTCCAGCTGACCCATAGATCCATCCAGCCAAGGACCAGAGATGTAGCACGGAGAGCTACAAAGTCGCCATACCCGCTGAATGACAAGCTAAGTTTGCTAAATATTGGTTCTTAAGTTAGATGTAATAATCTCATAAAATTTATATTAAGTGTGAAGTATTTAAGATGGAAAGTGACTCAGTGAAGTGAAATGTTTGAATTATGTCATACGAGGTTAAGTTGTGATAAGATCTATATATCTCGAAGAATTGATTATACATATGTTGAATATATTATGATAGCTAATGAAATTATGATTATTTGCGAGGAGGAGTGTAGGTTTCACACAGCAGAATGAGAGTATTTGCGTGCATTAGATTTCTTAAATTGATTTTGAAAGCTGAACATGCTAATTAAACGTCATTATGTTATGATATGAAAAGGAAGTGTAGTTTGTATGAGTTATTCCTTGTCGAGTTATGTCATGAAATGGTATTACAGAATACTAGAGGTTAAATATTAATCTGTGAGAAGAATTATGATCCAATGAAGTGAATATAGTTGCAATGAAGTTTAATACTGTTAATAAACTTAACCATAATAGGTTAATATTGTGTCTGGTCCGTATTGACTAGTCTGAATGTACAATATAACTGTTTAGAATAGTTTATTTAAATCTGCCTTGATCAATACACTCATTAAATGAAAGAAAAACTAATTTATTAAACCAAACATGTTTCGGGAAGTCTCAACCATTCCCTTCATCAGGGGTAAGTTTAATACGTCGTAGGAATTGTGTTAAATATGAAGAGGTTATGATATGAGGAAAAATGGTTATGTTGTTATAATTGATTGAATTGAGCGATATATAGAAGTGAATGGAGTTATATGAAGGAATTGAAATGAAGTATTAGGAAGATAGTTGCAATGAAGGCGTAAGGAGGGATGCTAAATGTTAATATTCAAATTATGGATCAAATATGAGAGGCAAGTACATTGAATGAGTAATACTTTGTGGGAATAACATGAGACAAGGTAGGCATGGCAAACCCAAATGCGCTTATTAGAATAGATGGTTTCTGCTCTATCAAAATACAGCTGTGTTGTAAGGAAGTACTAATAGCAAATATCATACAGAGGTAATGCACGAATTGAGAGATGAAATGAGTGTGTAGCTATGTAGAATAACATAGACGCCAGAAATAATATTTAGCTATCATATTTAAAATTGAGAGGAGTCACGTAAATTAACTTGTAATTGCAAATTAGGCTTCATGTAAAGTCAAACATGGAATGAGAGGATGTCATTGCAGCTAATTAAGAATGAGTAATGAGGTTTAGATTATTCTTATATTTTGAAAGATACTTGATGATATGACAAATACGTTAATACAGTAAGACTAGGATGGTAGGTGCCAAGATTATAAATGGCAATAGGGATTAGAAACCTTAGAATGTCATTCAATGGAAACAACAAAAAAAGATGCGATATTCATAAAAGAATTTAGATTGCTTGACTTAAAAGAAAACATTTAAAGATGAATCAAGTGTTATATTAATCAGTGATGTGATTTATTTTATTTCTTTTAAATTTGATTATTCTGTAAATAATGTAACTGATTAACTTAGTATTTTCATATCAGATGAGAATGTGAAACGAGATGTTAGCTCATGTCAGGAATGAAATTCAACTTTACTAAGCCAGCGCTGACTTAAATGAAATGCACGCATAGTGTTGGTTTATTTTATAATTTATTGGATAGATATTTGAAAAACTTACTTTCTCTTTTCATCTTAATTCAATTAATTTAATAAACTTGTTATTATTGACATTTAATTGTGTATGTGATTTATAGATAATATGTCGTAGGTTAACCTATTTTTAAGTTGATTATTGCAATTTATCATGATACTTGCATTGATAGAACATGCAATAGGATGGAAACATTGCTCCGGAGCTGAATTACGTCGCACGCGGCCAAATTTCTCTTTGAATTCACGTAAAGCCGAGTTATTTAATGAAAATTTACCCTGAGATGTTAAAGAGCTACTGGATTATTTTTGTGTGTGTCGTACCTGGACGCAGGATTGGCACAGGAGTAATTAGGTTTTTGTCAATTTTACTATTCTTTTTAGTATTTTCAGAAACGTATTTTCTATGCTACTGATTTGAATTCACTTGAAGTTTTCAGTCATGTACCATAAGTGTAAATTATTTAACTCGAATAATAGAGAAAAGTTAGAATCATAATTCTTCGTAACTTAAAATTAATAATTCATAATTTTCAAGAAAAAACTCACTCCTGGTGTCCTGTAAGTGTCCCAAAAACATACTGATCAAAAGGCTACCTTATTTTCTAGTCATGAATAAGAAAGGTCATTTCAACATCTTAGGTACGGTATTCAGTAAGAGTTAAGTCACAGTGAAGTGGGAGACAGTCATTTTTCTTACAAGCGTACAGATTAATGTGGCATGTATCAGAATATTTCACAAAATTAATTTGCCTATTGTATGTTTAATATCCTGTTTCATTGACATTAAAAAATTGAGAAATTAAATTCAGTAATGTTGTTAATTTCAGCAATTTTCAGTCAGCCATGTATAAAGGATATATTAATGAAGATCGCTGGATTCTTAATGGAACTGAGGTCAACAGTTTTGATAAGGAACTTATAAGTCACATTTGATGATCGATCACAGAATTTAGTAAATTGTCACTGTTCTCCAGTTCTGGATTTTACTTAGATTACCTCCTGTATGGATTAAAACAGTCCTAGCCCATTTGAAATCTGTTGGGACGAACTCCCTGTGAAGGAAACTGTTTGATAGACATCAAGCTCGTTCATGACCTTTAGCTGTCTGCCATACTTTCCAGAAGCGTTATTAATATGGTTCCCGCCACATTCATTAAAGTATCATCACTTGTAATAATAGATTTTCTTCGTTTGAAGAGTCAGCATAGCACTTCTGCGTATTTGTTTAGGCAAATGTATCACATCACCAACAGTACATTGTAGTGGTCAGAGCTCAAGACGAGGAGGTCAGTTGCAGTGCTACTCTGCCCTCCTAAGCCAAAAAGACGTAACTGCAGTCAACATGGTGCCCAGAAATTTAAGTGTAACATTTTGAAAGATTTTTTACGTTAGAAATGTCACATTGCCAAAATTATTTTGCTATATATACCTATTTGTTAGTTTTAAGATCAATCTTATGGTTTGCTTTGGGAACATATTACTCTTTCACAGTTTAATTTACAATTACTACTTTTGATTGGTGTATTTACTAAGCCAAAAGGCAGTAAATGCACTTACTGCTTTTTTCCTCAGTGCACTAAATATATTGGAGTATTACTTTTTAAGGAAAAAGGCAGTAACTTACACTTACTGCTTTTTGGCTTCATATATTGAAGGAGTTGTCAAAGCAGAATCTAAGGGCAGCAACATATTCTGAATACTAACAAATATCACATTTAGATATCACTTACATGTTTGCAACAATAGACCTCTTAACTCAAATATTTAAATCTTAAAATAGGTTCTTTAAACTAAGCTAATCATCACATTCTAAAAGTAAGTCAGGTACGTCACATAGTGGCAAGTTTTCCCAGAACTTGCGTCGACTCTCTGGCATCAATGGTACCAATTTTTTGATGATTTCCTCCTGCTTCTCCTTATTGATACCTCTTAAATTTGTTCTAGTAGGTGGCCTTGGAACTTGATTCTTCTTTAAGTACTGTTTTTTTTTGAAACGTTTATTCAATGGGTTCCTCATTATAATCATTTTTGTACTTCAAATTTAAAGTTCCTCTTTGAAATGTGACCTGTACAATGTCAGACAATTGAGGCATTGGTCCTGTCTTCGTATTAACATGAGATGAACTGTAGTCAAACGCATAAAAAATATTTGAAGGACTAGTGAGTTTCGATAAAGAAACTTTTCCAGAATTACAGTTTTTCATGGCTTCTGCAAAGTCATCAAAGTCTAAAACTTTACCCTTTTGCTTAAAATTTTTTGCTACCTGATGGTGAAAGCTGTCAGCAGACATAAAATTGTGACCTGCTTCCAGGTAGTTTAATTCCACCACTTCAGCTTCTACTTCTTTAGAGTTTACCAGCCAAACTAAGTAGGCAAATAAAGCCCACTTTTTATTTTGCGATGCACTGTTTTCCATCCAAATCACTTTCTTGGTAGCATCCCTGTTAAGAATAAAAGACACTATGCAAAGCACTCGTGATATCGTGTTATTTCCTTCCAGAACAACCTTCATGCCAAATGCATAAAATTGGCTTCAGGTGTTTGTTTTGAGTCCCTAAAGGAATGAAGGATTCGTTAAAAGCTACAATTCTTTTTGCGAAAATGATATCTGAACTGTTCAATCATTGGGAACATAACTTTTTGCAGATCCATAGAGTTAACTACATATTATCCACTCACTAGCTCATTGTACTGTAAAGCGTTTACCGTATCGATATAGCACTGGTATGATTTGCGAAATTATGTGTATTTTCTTTTGTATTGTAGCCCAATTTGGCAGTGATTGCATGAAGGATTTGGTTCTTTGTAATGATCATTGTCATGGTTCGTGTGGATCTCACACTTTTCGCACTCATCATGGCCTAACGTTGTAAAATAAATGTTCATATCTGCTACAACAGAGCAATATTTATCATATGAACACTTCACTCTTGGATTTTCTTTTGTGAAGTCTTTATGCATTGTAACAATGTTAATTTCAGAAGGTAAATACCTTCTTTAAGGAGCATGCTCCCTGCGATAATGTGAGACACATGGGTTATGCTTCATAATGTGATCTTGTGTAATACCTGTGTCAGTTTTGTTTGCAGGAGGGTGCTGCCCACGCTTGTCTGGTTTTGGGAAAATGTCACTTTCTTTTAGTGTGTTAAATATAGCTTTATCATTGTTTGGATCATAACCAACAGTTCCAAGAAAGAAGGTTTTACAGGCTATCTTCTTTTCTCCATCATTCCAAATGAATATACAAAATTTCTGCTCTCCTTCTGGAATCTTCGTGGTGAATTTTTCTTTTAACATATATCCTTTCAACATTTCCTAAAATGAATAGTTTTCTTTCTACATCATGTAAACTCTAGAATTTATCATATATAATTTTTCTCCGTTCTTCAGATATTTTTTGACTGCATTTTCTTTTGCAATTCTTTTCATTGCTTGCCTCTTTCACTGGATGTTTGTCCTGTTGCCTTTGCAGAATTCTTGTCTTCTTCTATTGCCCTGTTCCTTGGGAGACCCTTTTTAGTAAGCCCTTTGCCTGCATCAGTAGAGGTTTCTCCAGAGTGATTTTTACTTCTAACAAATGTCTCTTATTGTTATCATCCCTAGTGGATGCACACTCAAGGTTTAAATAGCCTCCCATTACTTACATTGACATCATCTCAAAAAATAAACCAACATTAACTGGCTTATCCTAATGATTTATTCTGATAATTTTCCACTTACGAATTTCCTTAACATTGCCTCATAGCGTGACGTGAATGGTCGCGCGTTCTACTATTGTAGAACACAGGTTATTGTTTTACACTTGTTAAAATAACTGTATCGATTATTTTGTACTTGGCTGAGTAAAATATACAGTATAAAACCCATGTTAAGAATTAAAACATTTTATGTTTATAAACACATAAAATTAAACAAAATTACACGATAAGTGTTTTTGTAAGAGTCATATCAGCATTATTTTTACTTAACACAACTGAAAAGTGTCCAAAGATATCCAAAATTTAAAAAATATCCTTTCTTTGTAATGACACTTTGAGGAACAATGATTTGCTACAGAAAGTGTCTATTCGTAGCAGTCATCACGTACCAGCTTGCACTCTTGGCGCTGTAGCTTCTTCAAGGATATGAAGCAGTAGTTTTCCTCTTCGTCATATATCTTTTGGCGACGCGGCGTCTTATTGGTGGTTCCATCAGTTCAAATGCCAAATCCTTCAGAAATTGCCTACAACTGATATTTGCATCATTCTTGTTGGCTTTGTAAATATTGATAGTGTTCACACCCGCAACATTCATAACATGAAAAAAGATTGTTAGCGGCCACCTGCGGGAATTCCTGGACACGTCAAAATGTCTACTCATTTTGTCTGAAATGTCCACTCCATACTATAAACATAGATGTTGCATCTGTATGTGTTGCTCCTACATTAGGCTGTATCGGCACGGCTTCTTCATCCTCTTCTTCTTCGACCAATGTGTCCTGGTGTGTTCTTCTACAAAATCCTCCTCTAGTTCATCTTCACCCTCAACACCGAGCACACTTTCATTATCACTTTCTGCCTCCTCCAACCACATTCGCACTTGCTCCCTGCCACATTCCGACATTTTCAATTGTATGTCATCACTCAATTATCAAGAAGGACATGGAGAGAAAAAAAATACATGTGAGAATTACGAAACACAAATGGGACGTGAGTGGTCGCGCGATCTGCAATAGTACAACACTACATTGTTGTTCTGCTCAAGCTGAGTACGTGACAGCTAGATGCGCGAAACTGCACTGGGGTACGTGGAAGGGTATATAATATCATGTTCAAAATTATCTTCAGAAAAATGATCCACAGAACTTCCATCATCTTACTCAACATTTTCTGCAGAAGCTCCAAAATGTTCAGGATCCAACATACATAAATAATTGGTTTCAGATCCTCTGTAGTTAGTAATTCTCGACCTTCTTTTTCCTACCATTATTTACACAAATACATCAGTAATGCTGTATTACCGAGATACTTTTATCTCAGTAAATTCCAAGTCTTCAGACTTCCTTATTAACTTCTTCTAGGTTTATCTTCTCAGATTCAGTACTTAATTCCACTCCTGCACTACTATCTCAATATCCTGAATATGTTTCAGACTTATGATATCATTTAATTCCTTAATTTTTTCACTCCTTTATACATCTGTGATATCGTTATAAATTTCATTGTTTTCCAAGTCTGCCAGCACTGCTCACATCATCATCAGATGCAGTATCTGGTCTGCTTGGAACATAATCCTTTCCATCTCCTCTTGTCTACCCACCACTTCTCCCTCTTCAAACCTGCCCAGTCCTCTCCTCTTTACACACTCTTCCACTCATTTTATCCTCCTGTCTTTTGTTTGTTATCTCCAGTTTGTTGTGCATCCTCCTGTGTATCCTTTCCTCTGTTATTCTCTTCATGTGTCCATACCGTCTAAGTCTGGATGCCTCTATCCTTTTCGGTAGGGGTCTTCTTTTACTGTATCTCTAACCTTCTCATTTCTCCTCTTATCCATTCTTGTCACTCCTATCCTGCTTCTCAGAAATGTCCTTACACTTGCCTGTATCCTAGCCACAACTCTCTGCCTCATTACCTGAGTTTGTGCTGCATACATATGTAGTACTTCCTGTATACCACTCTTTTGTTTCTCTGAGGGACATCCTTGGTCCATCCCAGGTTTCTGACACTTTTCAGGAACGCTCGTACTAGTCTTCCACGCTTGATTATTTCCTTGTAATATTTTCCACTTTCCTCTATGGTACTTGCCATGTACTTCAAAACTCTCTACCTTACTAAGCTCTTCCCATCCAACCATTATCCTTCTCGTAGGTGTCTCCTTTCTCGCTATTTTTTGGCATTAAATTTCATTCCATAGTGTTCTACCTGATCTTTCTATGCTTCTAACTGTTTCTGGTTCCTCTTCCTTTTCTCCCCAGACTAAGAAGTCATCTGCAAACATCATCACTTTCATTTTTCCTTCTCCAGTTTTCCTTGCCGCTTTTGTCACTAGCTCGTCCATTATTACAACAAAGAGCGAAGGTGACATAGCACTTCCTTGTCTTAATCCACTTCTTTGCTCAAAACAGTCTGTTCTCTCTCTTCCTACTTCCACACAACTGACACTCCTGTACTACATTTCCCTTACTCTTTCTGTTTTCTGCTACTCGGCACCTTGTTCTGTAAAGCTTCCCATACCTTGTTTCTGCACACACTATCATATGCTTTCTCAAAATCCAAGAAGGTCATCAGTAGATCTTTACCCCACTAATAATGATGCTCTTGTAGTTGTCTGTGAACCTTCCTACTCTGAAGCCAAACTACTCTTCTTTTAACTTCTCTTCCACCCTCTTTCTGACTGTATTCTCCAGAATCTTCTCAAACATCTTTGCACAGTGACATATCAGTGTGAGTCCCCTATAGTTTTTAAAATATTTCCTAGTCCCCTTATTGAAGTTGGGTATGATTATCCCATTCTTCCCCTTCTTCAGGGGTCTTTCTTTCCTTCCAGATCATATATAACCTCTTAAAATTACTTTCTTTATATAACATATAAACTAATCTGTATTGTATACACCTTTCTTTTTTCTTTTACAGCATCAGCATGGCAACACCTTTAGTTTCCTTTTTCCATTGTCAGTAAAAGAACTATTATATGACATCCAGTTATAGTTTCAGTACATCTACATCCAAACAATTCATCAACCATAATACAAAGCACTTATGAACATTACACAAGTATAACAATTTATAAACAAAAGTACAATATTTTTTAAAACACATCACCTCTAGAAACCATACTTTGCATTTAAGTACAGTTACAACTTCACAGAGTTTTTTTGCTGTGGTAGGCAGCAAAGTAATCTGCAGGTTAAAAGAAGGGCTGTCCAGAATATGATTTTCAGTGATAGATTGTTTCTTATTCTGTAATAATAATAATAGCTACCGAGTGTGGGCATTTTCATTTGACACCATTTGGCAGCCTCATTGTCAATTTCGACGTTCTGTTTCACCTAACACAAACATTATGTCATGGTCCTCTCCCCAGATGTGTTGCTCCCAAACGAAGTGTTATTACGGAGACCTTTGGACCAGCCTTCCCTTATTCCTTCTGCAATCCTGCCTTTATAGATGGCGGCCACCTGCATTTCATGTTTGCTACATGCAGTACTGCAAACTTTTATCAAGTATACAGCGTGTCGTTAAAGAAGGTGGCAGCATGGAACAAGTGAAGGGGGAATATGCTATAAACACTGATCACATAACCAATGGCTGCTGCCTCTTCATTGAGTGATCACCAAGCCTTTGATCTGCTCTTCACAACGACCGCCATCCATTGCAATGCAGCCTTCCACCTTACCTCGCTGGGAACACTCCAAGCTCTTCACAACATGTGCTCGATGTGACCGCCATCCATTGCAATGCAGCCTTCCACCTTACCTCGCCGGGAACACTCCAAGCTCTTCACAACATGTGCTCGATGTGACCGCCATCCATTGCAATGCAGCCTTCCACCTTACCTCGCTGGGAACACTCCAAGCTCTTCACAACATGTGCTCGATGTGACCGCCATCCATTGCAATGCAGCCTTCCACCTTACCTCGCTGGGAACACTCCAAGCTCTTGCTGGATGGCATCACAAGCCTTTGATCGGCTCTTCACAACGACCGCCATCCATTGCAATGCAGCCTTCCACCTTACCTCGCTGTGAACACTCCAAGCTCTTGCTGGATGGCATCACAAGCCTTTGATCGGCTCTTCACAACGACCGCCATCCATTGCAATGCAGCCTTCCACCTTACCTCGCTGGGAACACTCCAAGCTCTTCACAACATGTTCTCGATGTGACCGCCATCCATTGCAATGCAGCGTTCCACCTTACCTCGCTGGGAACACTCCAAGCTCTTCACAACATGTGCTCGATGTGACCGCCATCCATTGCAATGCAGCCTTCCACCTTACCTCGCTGGGAACACTCCAAGCTCTTGCTGGATGGCATCACAAGCCTTTGATCGGCTCTTCACAACGACCGCCATCCATTGCAATGCAGCCTTCCACCTTACCTCGCTGGGAACACTCCAAGCTCTTCACAACATGTGCTCGATGTGACCGCCATCCATTGCAATGCAGCGTTCCACCTTACCTCGCTGGGAACACTCCAAGCTCTTGCTGGATGGCATCACAAGCATTGGATATGCGCTCAACTACTGTCGTGTAAAGACCATAGACACCTGAGTTAATATGCAATTAGACAGTTTATGCTTTGTCCCACATAGAAACAAGCTACACCAAAATTCAGCTTAATTTATTCTATGTTTCATTATGCGGAGTAGAAATGTTTATCATACCCAGTTAAAATTTTAGCTCTGGTTGAACAAAAAATTGCCGGAAAATTCAAAAATTCACAACTTTAAAATTATTGATCTGTTCATTACCAAACTTAAATACATCTTAAGATAACTTGTTGTTGATCTGTATACCAAGTTTTTGTTTCATTACCCATTGCTGGGTGATCATGACCATAAAATGTACGGCTTATTAGGAAACTCATGAGAATGCCAGGCTAAAATTAAAACTCTTTTGGTCTGCATACAGTTGTTGATTTTATATTGATTTCATTTGAGTGGTTTTGAAAGAAGAAAACAGTGTATCAACCGGGTTGTGTTGAACTCTGTCACTGCTCTTTAACAGCTTTGAGTCACGTAGAAGTACTTCGCAGTGAATGTATTGTGTTGTGGGGTGAGGAGTTGGAATAGGGTAATAACATGCCAGATGATGAAGAGAGGTATTTCTTCCCTCTCTATCACCGAGAACTTAAATACAAGACGTTTCAAAATTTGAACTCACCTCTGTGGGTGGGGGACGCAGATGAAGAACACACACAGTATTGCGACCACGGGGTCGTTAGCTGAGTCCTGGCATTGCTTCCACTAACTTGTACCAGGGTCCTCACTTTCATCTATCCTGTCCCGCGTGCCTTGGTCAACTCTTGTTATATTTTGAACCCGACGGTATTGGAGCATTCAAGATCTAGGGAGTCTTTCATCTTCACGCCCTTTGTGGCCCTTACTTTTCTTCATCCGTTACTTCATTTTTCGAAGTGACGGATCTCTTATTTTTATTCTTTTCCCTCTCTCTGTACCCTCTGTGGGTGGGGTGCGCAGACGGACAGTACATCTATGGCATCCCCTGCCTGTCGTAAGACGCGACTAAAAGGGGTGACCAGGAAATGATTGAATTAGAACCATGAAACTACTTATGATTATTACCAGCATGCGGGGAAAGCCATGGGTCGCCTGTAATTGCGAGTAGTTACCACTATATGATCGACACTTTTGGTCTGCGTTGCCTGTGATTTGAACCCACTATGTGAGGATCACTATGGGATAGTACGAGTCCCTGTGATTAGTACACTTACGTGAGGTGCACCATGGGTTTGCGTTGCCTACGAGTGTCGCCATTATGTGAGAAACACCATAGGTCTGCGTTTTCTGTACGACGTACAATACTTGTGAGTAGTACCATAATGTTGGGAACACCGTGAGTTTACGCTACCTTTGATTAGTACCGCAACTTGAGAAATACCATGGTCCGACTTTACTAGCGAAAAGCGCCATTATGAGGGGCCGTTGACCTGAATATTGAACCCCTTTAGACAACAAGCATCATCGCTTGAGGATCGTGCTTTGGTCAAATTGTAATTCAGACATTAAATCTAATTTATACAGAAAGTCACGGGGCCGTTTTACCTAACTAACTTAACGCAAGTAAAAGATGGTAACCTTGGGGCCAACAATTAAGAATGAACGTTTCAGTGAGGTTTACATAAGTGAGCCTGCACGAGAGCATAAGATTCTAGCTCCACAAACTTATCCTCAGGAACTTGAAATAACTTTAAGTTAAGAAAAACTCACGGGAAAAGTTGAAAATAAATATGAACTTGTAGGAGGAAAATGATTGACAAAGCTTCGCGAGAGTAAAATATTTATACTCAGTAAGTAGCTACACGACCAGCTCGTGAGAAAATCCTTCCGGGCCACGCCCTAGCAACCACTACACGTCCCAAAACAAGCTAAACGACCAATCACGTAATAAGACTACAACTCAAGGTCAAAACAAGCAGAAAACAAATGAAAATCAAACCCACCCATGCATAAGTTTCAAGATAAAGTTAAATATAGTGTGTCATGAAAGATAAAATACATTAATGGAAACCAGAACTTTCATGCACATGTGAAAGCTCGCCTGGACTTGAGTCCCCTTTAGTGTTAATTTACATAATTAAGGCAAACCTATTCACCGTGAATAATGGTAATTAGAAAATTATCATATTAACTTTAAAACTACTTCTTGTAGCAAATTTCGTATCATTTTCACTTCCTTTAAAATATTATCAATAGGGGACTTTTTTTGGTAATAACGATATGCACGAGTTTTTTAATATCACCTTTCTTGTCTATATTGTAACAGTAAATATGGTACTTTGATGAGCATGAGAAACGCAGGGCGTGTGCCGTCCTGATTGAAGTGCATACAGAGGGAGAGGGTTTTTCTTTGAAAAAGAATTCTTAAGTTTTTTTTCTGAATTTATTAATAAGTTCAAAATCGTATCACCTCTGTACAGAAGAAACAGTGGGAAGTATTCTTTCCTCGTCCTAGGGTTGGCGATGTCCTAGAATTCCGGCTGCTCCCCTCCTCTCTGCACCATTCCTCCCTCGAAGGAAGTTCTAGAAGATCCATGCGGTGTAGAAGTAAGGGCGTTGAAACAGACCACGTAAATGATAAACGTGAACGAACACCGTTAAGCCTTGGACATGTTAATGCGACAGGCGGCTTCTGCACAGACGAGAAAAGAATATAGTAATGGTTTCAACAAGGTTGATAACACATAATAACGGTAGAATGTCACTGTTATGTCATTAATCATTTGAAATGAGCTCTATGCGGCACAATGTCACTAGGCTCAAATAAGCACATAAGTTTAACACTCGGAAATTAGACTCATGAAGTGAATAGCCACTTGAAACTTATTGTCGATTGTCAATAAAGTCAACCTAATAAATAGCCACGTAAAGTTCGTGATACTTGGCATAATCTGAAGACATGTTTCTTAGTCTGAACACTGCTCAATGTAATCAATTGGATTGAAATGAAATAAGAATATTTCACTCGTGAAGTTAACCTTGTTCACGCATGTTAATGAAAAATAAAGTGAATAATTTATCAACAGTCCTTAGTTTGAATGTTCGTAGAGTTGAAAATGCACAGTTCAAAATACACAGTCTATAGTCTATAGAGAATTATCTCCATGCGAAATTGTTAGTAACGTAGTCACCAAGTTCAAGTTAATTCGAAGTTAAAGCAGAGTCACGTCAATGAGATTTCTCGAAATATTCAATCACTTTGTAAGGAGCGAAGACTGTTCCAAATCCTATAACTGCCCACAACATTAACTTTGAATTATGAGCACTTGGAAAAATAATCGCAAGTCTTAGACATTCATTCAGAATAAACAATCACTTGAAAATATTAAGATTTTGATGAAGCACAATTTATATCACTCTCCGCTGGAGCAGAATTCTATCACTCACGAGTTAAAGACAGTTGTGTAAGTTTACACTCGACGCTACGAAGTTAAAGTCCAGGACTCGACGAAATATGACAATCACTTCACGTCGTACCGCAGTCCCACGAGCCGACCGCTCGCTGCTAGCCGCACGAACTCCACTGCGATACACACTGTTCTGCTCTCCATTTATACCCGATCCACGCCCAAAACATGCCTTTAAATCTCGCTCTACAACTTTGTCGTCTCTTGTCGTATTTTTATCAAACCTTGCGGGAATGGAGATAAAACATCGGGCTACATGATGAAGTTGTTGATTTTGTTCAGTTATTGTCGTGGGGAAAGTTATTAACCGAAGAAACTCAAGGAACATTCCATACTGATCTAGGCTCTTTCCGTGTTACGGCGAGGCAGGCTGTGACGTCACTCCGCTCTACGTCACACACAGCTGTTGCTCGCAGTTCCTGTCTGTCTTCCGCTGCTGGGCCGGCGCGTAACGCGAAGTTTTAAATTTAATTACGGGACTTAGTTCCGTACCGGCTGTTCCCGGTACAATATATGACCTCCCAGGTTCTAAAAATACCGTACTTTAGCAAAATGAACTCGCGAAATATCGCGAAATTTGATTTATTGCGCGAATTGCACAAATAATTGCGAAATGGTGCGAAATGGCACCGGAAGAGCTCTCCAATAAACGTTTAAATGCTTCTGAGCACTTGCCTGTCGTAGTTTCCTTCTCATTTGCTTGATAGCGCTGTATATTCTCCACACAGATGCACACAAAGCGGTACGCACTGTGTATCAAAAGTATGTGTATTCAGTTCCGCGATCTCTAAGGCAGTCGATAAAAATCAATATCTGTTATCGATTACACCAAATAGCGTTGTGGTCGTAACAAGATACAAGACCGGTCGTAGATACAGCAGTGCGCAATGAGAGTTCATTACTTACGAACCTTCATCGGCAAATGTCCAACATTAAAGTACAAAAAAGCCGAAAACTGACGTCACAACAGGTTTTTCGAGGGCCGAAGAATACATCAGTGAGGGGTTCTATGTATTTGATGCTGCAAGAAAGATTCTAATGTATCAATAGTGTACCGGTAATATTCATAAAGTTGAAACGTGCGATATGCACTGCAGAGAGTCAGAATGAAGCAAATGAACATAATTTTAAGCGGCAAATAACAATCGGCGATACTTTACAGGTGTTGAGAGCAATTTGTAATAGACACAACAAAGCATTCATGCAATCCAACATGCCTCTAGAAAAATAGGATAATCCTGGCATGAGGAAGAGAGTGAATATTAAAGGAAAGATAAATAATACTGTCTTTACCCTAAGATATGACGGTATTGGTAAATAAATCGCCTGTTTCAGTAGTAATAATGTTATTGTTTTTATGTCCCACTAACCACTTTTACGTTTTCCGGAGACGCTGAGATACCGGAATGTTGTCCCGCAGGAGTTCTTTTACGTGCCAATAAACTAGTGACACGAGGCTGATTTATTTGAACTCCTTCAAATACCACCGGACTGAGCCAGGATCGAACCTGCCAAATTGGGGTCAGAAAGCCAGCGCTTTAACCATCTGAGCTACTCATCCCTGACCGGGGAAAAAGAGTATATCCATGAACATCTTCCAGAGCTATATGACTTTGAAAAATGCAATGAAAGCACAGCTGGTTGAGGAAGTGAAAGGAGACAGTGTTAGAAAAGTTTTAGGAGGTTTTATAAAAGGCCACAGTGAATTTGCATCCAAGTGTTCTCAAGAATTATGGTTTCCGACGTCTAATGTGGTCAGCGAGAGGAGCTTCTCTGCTTACACAAAGACACTTTCTGTCGCACAACTCTGCATCTTGTGCTTAGTTTGTACTTAGGAGACAAGTAATTCAACGTCTGAAAATGTAGGCTATGTATAAATGTATATCACAGGGCAGATCACCTAACTTCATTCCGAAGTATCAGTGATTTATATATTTATTTCTATAACAATTTGCACATTTGGTGTTTCTAAGATTTAATAACAATGGTACATTACAGGAGTTTACTTTTAAATCCTTATCACAGAGTTACCCCATACGCTACTACAATGAAGATTTCGCAGGAAACATCGATCAGTATAACAATTTATTTCACGAAATACCTACCGAAATAGTGTCAGTTTTAACACCGAAATCAACAGTTTTATTTCACCAAAACATAAGGCCCCTAATTATCAATCGTTCAAAAGCTGGCACGTGGGGAAGGTTAATCTCGAACCACTTCAAAGCACTCAATTTTTTTGAGGTAATTACCAAGACGTATCTTAGTTCATAATCACTGAAGATTTTTTTCTTTTATAGGAATGTAGAAATACTCGTGTATATCCAGTCGTCAAGAAGGACAAGTTAGATGTAGCAAACTAACAGTTTCGTTCTTCTAGGCCACCAAACAAATCAAAAATAATATGTGAAATACGTTGACCAATATAAATAGTCAGGAAAACAACGGGGTTTTAAGACCTTTAACAAGGCTCGATATTCCAACCAGAGAGTGGCATTCTTGGAGACCACGTCATGGTTTCTTCTGACGAAGTCAACTCACACCATCGCCGGTCTTGCTCCCAAATGATGTGGCCGCGCTCTGATTGGTCGAAGAGCGGTAGGAGGGGCGGCCTGTTTAGATCGCAGCACTCTGCACTGGGCGCAGGAAACGGCCAGTTCAGTTAATACATATATGTAAGAAGCCTTAGAGGAGTTCGCTTTCAGAAATATAATTAATGTGAGATGAGTAACTCTAAAATCACGTTGTAGTACAGGAGAAATCATGCACCTAGGTACGTTGAATGACAAGAATTTCCACGGCGAGATTGCCCGTTCTAAATTGTTAAGTGCGTTACTCCGTAACAAGCGTAATCTGTACCCTCTTAGTAAATTTCACGTAGAAGTGAGACATTTTATAGAAACAGTGACTTATTCTCTGCTAAGGAGAGTAAGTTTCTGCAAAGTGCACTGATGCTTCGATCACTAACGAAAGGAAGAGGTCCTTCCCATAAGTGAGGTTACGATCTTCAACACTGCATGATAAGGATGGCACTGATTTTGCACATCTGTCCCGCCCCCGTTTTACCGGGCAGCTCAGCCAGAGAGCGAGAGTCCCAGAGGCGGAACGTTCGCTTTCAGGCAACGCAAAGATTTTAAGGGCTGGGTTAATCCTAAGGACTGGCGACAAATTAAAAACACCAAAAATGGGCTTTAACATTTATTAAAAAATATTAGCACTTTCCAAAATCATCTAGTATTCTCAGAATCTTGAAATAAAATAATTGTTTCTTCCCAGCCGGAGTTCATTGGAAATTCTTCACTAAAATTATATTCTGCAAAGATATGAAACTAAATTTTACTTAATCCACTTATTATTCGAGAAAACCCTATCTTAAATTTCCAAAATCTGAATTTTAATCAATTAAATTAACAATATTTCTGTTATTTACTCTTAATTCAATGAAATTTTCATCTCATCACAAAAAATCAAATAACCATTTCTTTTAATTAAATGTTCTTCCAATTAATTATTTATGCTTTAAATTATTTGATTAAAATAGTTTGAATAATTTCGTTTAACACATTATATTTTTAATCTTGCATAACCTAACGCAACGTTGTGCACAACTCACAATTAAATGTTTTAAAATGTCGATATGCAAGGTTACTCTTTTACATTCGGTGAACTTAATCCATTGACGTGATCCGTGCTTAGATATTTCCCTTTGAAGCAATAGATCCTAATCTATCTTATTTCACCACAAAATCGCTTAGAGATTCATATTTGAGTCAAATATGATCGCCACAAAACAGCAAGAAATCGAAGAAATTTTACGCGGATAGCGTACACATTTCGTGACGAAATGTCACCATAACAAATCATATTTACAAAATATTATCCATCCATCCATCTCACATTCATGCTTAGGTCCACGGCAATATTATCGAATGACTTTAACGAAACCTAGCCCTTGATTTTAATTTTTAATAATTACTCGAAATTGGAGAAGTTTTCCCGATGACGATATCAGATAAGGTCTACCATTGCAATCATTTGGCATGTGATGGTATCAGGGTTATCACTTCTTAATGAAATAGAATTCACAACGATGTCCCAGGATAATTTTACAGTAGAAATCATCACTAATAATTCCATAATATTGCCTACAATATCGGATAAATGCACATTCGCGTATGCGGTCTATGAGTCACGATTTCATTATTATTATTATTCTCCTATTACCTCAAAATATCGATCAATATGTGCTCCTCGTGAAGAAATTATGTTCGAAGACATACTTTCTTCCTTAATTGACTCATTTAATGAACCCACAAATAAAATCCTATCATAAGATCCATTTACAAGTCTCAAATATCCAACATTACAATAAATGCAAAAATGTAACATTCAAGTTACGACCGCATTCCAGGCCTACATTTACTCAAATATGAGCACACATTTACCACTTACAAGCACAGTAATAATTATACTCATGACCATAAATTATTCCTTTAGACCGTAATAATTTCAAATGATTATTATGCGCGCGCGATCGCGTCATCGTAGGTTACAAATTAATGAAATCATAGATGACTCTATCTTATCTCGAATCTACGATAAACCACAAAATCATCAAGGGAAGCTCCTAAATTAATAGAACACGTCGATATTTTGACCCACATAATTCAAAATTATTTTCAAATTATTTAATAACTTAATAATTATTATCGCATGGGTTACATAATTTTAGCACTCTCCTATGCTTATTCCGGGACAGTGAGAACATGTCACGAAGCACTCACTCGAGTATAACAAAATAACAGGTCCCAAATACACTCTCACGCACATCTCAAATTCTACCAACACCAATGAAAGAAGAATGAAATTTCTAACTACAAAGTCTAATAGAAATTACTATGAATAAATAAGCAAGGACTATGTCTACAATATTATCACAAAAGATCGACAGAAAAATATAACTTAAAAATCTTATCTGTAATAGACATGGTTCTGGACTTGGCAGATGATCAGTGAAATTGGATCAGACTTCCATCTCGAATTATATTCTCCCCTTGGCTGAAGGATGCCTCACATTTTAGTTACTCATGGCAGCAGCAAAGGAAGACATGGAACAATCACGGACTCCTTCATAACGTTGAGGTTCCATCCTTGGGAATATTTCAGGACTGCTTGCGATCTTCCGTCTTCTGGTAATAAGCTGAAACTAACAAGTCGGTTTTAGTAAAAGTTCCGAACACACACTCGATGCGATATGATGGCAAAGTTTTACGTACTTTACAGTTCCTCAATTTTGTAAAATAAATGAATTCTGAACTGCGACGTTTCAAATAATTTTTGCAACTTAAAATTTCCTCAGAAGCAGAAATATAGCCATATTGCAGCAGATAAATGCTTATAGTTGCCAACGTTGTGCAATCGCCTCCAAATAAGACAGGCACTTTGAGAATATGACGACGAGTACTTGAATGAAGCAAGTAGAAATGTAAAAAGAAGTAAATCTCCCCAGATACACGGGTATTTAATATCCTTAAGACGTAGGTGTGTCTGCAAGTTGTATACTATTGGTTGAAATCTTGCGATCGGGCTAATCCTCCAATTCTATTGGTGAAATATCATGACGTACAACTTCACAAAGTATTGATCGCCCTTGGCCTGGTAAATCCGTAGTCACGTGGCACACAGCAGGGGTGTAGGACACAGCACAAAAAACCCAAGGCCGATGCATGCTTGTCGGGAGAAACCTGTTTCTGCCGCCGGCGAGCGGATATGGTACAGAGTTAAAATCTCCGTTCTGACTGATAATTTAATGCACTGTTCCACCCTGACAATAAAACATTCTTCCCAAATAAACCAATTACCAATTTTCAAGGGTACAGTCCACAATGACGAGCTATGATCTCTCTGTGACGTGAGCGGTATACGGTAGGCATTTTCTGTCGCTCAAGTCGAGACACAGTGCAATGTAAAACGCAGACTAAAATGTGTACGCAGTATTTTACCCGTTCCAGAATGTATTCAAGAGGCATATTGATGGTTGATTTAGTGAGGAACATGATCGCTTGTTCAACTCACAAGGTAGGTGTATATTCGTGTGTTCATCAGAACCAGTCATGTTTATGTGACAGAAAGATATTTTTCACCAGCAACAGCTAAAGCCTCCAATTAGACGAGAAATGCGGAAGTTTAGCCAGAAACGACGAGGAAGACGGGAATCAATTCGCACTTTGGAACTTGGCAATACATATAAGGGACTGTTGTCAGTAGCTCGGAAAAGAAGTAGGACCTACTGCCTTTATGTGCGCTCATGATCTCACTCCAGATATGTATGGACATGTCTACAAAATTCTGAAAACTGCTGCAGCTGAAGCAACTGAATCAGGCACAATTAGTGATTAACAAAGACTTAAAGGTTAAAAGTAAAAGTGATCACACAGTTCATGTAGTTAGGTGTGTATATTTTCCAAAATGTAAAAATATTTAGGTTAATCATAATTTCATGCTACAGTCTTACGCCCCACTGACTGCTTTTGACGGTTTTCGGAGACGCCGAGATGCTGGTATTTTGTCCCGCAGGAGTTCTTTTACTTGCCAGTAACTCTACCAACATCAGGGTGACGTATTTGAGCACTTTCAAATACTACCGGACTGAGCCAGGATCGAACCTGCAAAGTTGCAGTCAGACGGTCTAAGCCACTTCAATCAATCAATCAATCAATCAATCAATCAATCAATCACTACTGATCTGCATTTAGAGCAGTTGCCCAGGTGGCAGATTCCCTATCTCTTGTTTTCACTTAGCACGGCAGGTAAAAATAATAAATACCGGTAATAATTATCCTTCAAATCATCTGTCCTATATTATTCCGAACGACACGTCAAACTCCATGGTCTCCAGTGATGTGTTGCTCACAAGCAACAAGTTCAGTCACTTATTCCTTGTAGATCATTTGGAGTAAAACTAAAACTTGACTTTAAAAAAGACATTATCACTTGAATATGATGATCATTATTTAGAATAAACAATAGGAACGTAACTTGAGCTGTCCACACATCGTTACTTCGTCACATACAATATTCTTTAGTCCAGTGATATCGTAACTACATGTAAATGGGTTCTTTAATCCATTAAAATATCCTTCTTGAGGTGAAATAAAGCAAGCAGTAAATACATTCTATAGAGCCCATTCAACTCTGATTGGAAATTTTCAAAACTGTAAACTGCTTGCTTCATGCGCACGCGTTGTTTCTAGCTGGAGGGGTCGATATGTTGAGCACTAGTCCAACTGACACAACAGAAAACGTCGACGCATTGTGCAGGGCTTCCAGAGCCAAGTGCCGGCTGATTTACTCTCACACAGCCACCCAATTAAATATAAAATCAATATCTTAGAAGTCTGTAGAATTATTTTGTTCTTTTTCCGGGTTCTTGGCGACGTTTCGACTGAGATACCCCTACACTGTCCGAGGTAATCAGTCTCCCAGGCAGCAGTCACACTGACCTTGATCTTATATATCTTGCACTTTCTAGCTGTCTCGTGAGTGAGAATTCTCGAAAAGTATGTGTCACAGCCAGGTAGTGTTAGTTGTCCACGCTGTTATGTAATTAGAGGTTCGTCCTGCGTATATATGTATGTCTAAATCTATATATGATATTCATCCAAGAATTGCTGATAGTAGTATAAGTGGAGAGTTCGCTCTGCCTCTGACCTCCGGCAAGGTCATTGCCATGCTCCCTAAGACTGCATGCCTAATCTCACATCCGCCATCTTATAGGGGCTTAATCTTACTTTTTACGCGTATGAGAGCAAGCCAAACCTCATGGAGGGACCAAAACACAGTTTTACGGCCGGATGCCCTTCCCGACGCCAAATATTGCATGCTCAACCTCACATCCATCACCTTGTAAGGGCTTAACCTAACGTTTTACGTGCAAGACAGCAAGCCTATCCTTAGAGCCGCTATCTTGGAAGGGCCTAGCCTCAGTTTTACGGCCGGATGCCCTTCTCGACGCTATCTTGCGTAGTACGGCAATGGGTATTCTCGAGACATTATTTGAATAGTAGGGTAATGGAGATTAGCATAAGAGAGTATACCTGACGCCACGGAGGAGCCTAACCTCAGTTTTACGGCCGGATTCTCTTCCCGACGCCAATTGCACAAGATGGCGGCTATACACAGCTCCTTATGAGACGGCTTAAGGGCGCTTGCGCAAGATGGCAGGCGCAAGATATCTGCTGCACACAGGCTCTTATGAGACTCCCTAGGGATGCTTTCGCAAGATGGCGGCTATCTAATTTTACAAGATGGCGGCTATACATAACCTCTTATGAGACTCCCTAGGGAAGCTTTCGCAAGACGGCGGCTGTACTTAGGCTCTTATGAGACTCCCTAAAGAAGTTTGCGCAAGATGGCGGCTATCTAATACTACAAGATGGCGGCTATACATAGGCTCTTATGAGACTCCCTAGGGACGCTTGCGCAAGATGGCGGCTATACATGGGTTCTTATGAAGAAAGCTAGCTTAGAGGCTACTGCACAAGATGGCTGCTATACATAGGCTCTTATGAGACGCCCTAAGGACGCTTGCGCAAGATGGCGGCTATACATGGATTCTTATGAAGAAAACTAGCTTAGAGGCTACTGCACAAGATGGTGGCTGCTGTTATAGAGATCCTTATGCATGCAGTGGAGGGCAATTTGAAATCCCACGTGCTCTTCAAAGCCACATGCTTCTTAACAGCTGTCAGCGGCCAACTTTTATCAACAGAGCACATCGTGCTGCCATCTTTACCTACTATCTTTGAAGTGTGGTGGAAAGCAATTTGAAAAGTTCCAAGTGCTCTTTTGACAGCGGCCATCTGTAATCAACAAAGCATCGTGCTGCTATCTTTAGCTACTACCTTTGAAATGTGGTGGCGGTCAATTTGAAAAATTCCACGTGCTTTTTGACAGCTGTCAGCCACCATCTTTAACTACATGCTCATGGCTTACTTCTACTATCTTAACGGAAGTACATTTTATAGCGTGGAATTTAACAGGACAAGCAAGCAAGCTGCCCTTCTTACGATCATAGTTATAAAGCAAGCTTTCCTTCTCAACATACTGTTATCTTCATTTTTAAACCAAGGTGCTCTTAGAGATGCCGGCTATGGGGGATTGCGCAAGACGGCGGCTATACATAGGCTGTTATGGCCTTCTCTGTTAATGCATGTCTCTATCGAACAAGTTTAAACATGCATCGCGAACGCAAGAGAGTGCACGTGTTGCAGCGATGACGTCATCATAGTTGTGCATGTTTAGACCTGATCGTTGACTGAATGCTTTAGTCTTCGAGATACATTGATAGAGAGTAGAGCGCAAACATGACGAGAACATTAATAGTTGATGTACAAGGCTTCAAAGTAAACGGCAACAAATTTGTGTTTAAAGAGTTTGCTGTGTTAGATTGCAGTGTGTTGTGGGCACCAAAACTTGTTACTTTAGTATTTAGTCCACTTTTCCCTTACTGTTTGCAAACAGATGAAGATAAAAAGCAGACTCAATGGATCGAAAACAATTTAGGTTAGAAGTGGGAAGAAAAAGGAGTACCTTATCTATTTCTACATTTAATGATGAATGCACAATTGTCAAGAGCAGATCTTGGGTTTTTGAAGGGTTGTGAAAAGAAGGAATGGTTGCGCGAGTATCTACCATCATTGTGTGAAATTATCGACATGCATGAATTAGGGTGTCCATCATTTAAAACTCCTCCGAAGGAGCATAGTGGAGAAAGAAGTAAACAGTGTTTACAACATGTGTGCATGCTCTTTGATTGGTTGTGTTGCAGTGCATGCGTGAAGGTGAACAACATATGTAAACTGCAGTGTCGAAATAACGTTAGTGTGAAAGAAACATTTGTAAAGACATCGTGCCATTTCTAACTGATGCTAAGTGTAACGCAGTTGAAAAGGCGATCGTAAACTTTTATGCATGTAAATAGAAACTAAGCACTTTTACTGAAGAAGAGTTAAATGCATTACCAAAGGCATATTTAGTTAATGTAGCTGCGGATGCTGTAAAGAAGATTTGGCATAAGGTGCCTCGTGAGTGGACTCAAGATCCTGTTTTGTCAGAGCATCAAACGTGTAGTTTACATCTTGAACACGTGAGTTTAGGTAGGAGACCTTCTGTGAGACAGTGTCGTACAAGTCAACTGATTAAACTGTATCACGGACCTAAAACTAAGGAGTTGTCTTCGCTTTTAAACACTTATCATGGCTGTGGAGAGAGTAAACAAGAAAAAGGTGAAGGAACGTGCAAGGAGAAAGGTGAGGAAGCATGCTGGGCGTGGGCTCATCAATAAAGTGATTGATCTTCCCTTCGAGCTCCATCTCCTAGTTACGAGTACTGCGGACGTTCGCTTGGCACGTAGTTGGATGCTGCCTGCAAAGAGCACGTCGTTGCTTATCGACAAAACAGTACTAATCTAAGACGTGTAGCTGATGAAAATCTGCTTCGTAAAGCTATGCTAAGTGTGTCGTCACCTAGTGCTTCAGTTGCTGAGAAGATAGCAGCACTTGTTGTTATCGGTGCAATAAAAGGAACACTGTTACTAGGTAGTGGCAAAGGCAGTAAAATAAAGAAAGGATAAAACACATTTACTTGAAGAAAAATTTGTATATATATTCTAAAAGAAATAGGAATTTTCAAAACATATTTTTATTATTTATCCTACAGCATGTCGTAGTAATAATGTTCACTTAGAAGAAAGGAGAGGTAGAAGATTGAGAATTAAAATACATACCATTTAAATTACATCCTCTTTATTAATCCAAGAATTAAAGCTGTTATTAAAAACATACAGTTTGTTCCTACGACGTCGAATAACACGTTCAATTAAATAGTGATCAGGATATTTTGTTTTCTGCAGTTCTTCGATGTAGAATCCTCCTTCAATAGGCTGTCCTCTGAGATCGCGAAGTAAATACGTAACTGGATTAGTAAGCTTAACACTCCTGATTTGAAAGATTTCAGTGCTCCAGTTAGGTGTGTATCCTTTTGCAAAGACAGACTTGTGTTTGCTGATGCGAACAAAATCACCTTCTTTAAAGCGATAGCGGCGTGGATCAGCTGTTTTAATTACAAGATGAATAGCATCTAGGCGAGGTGTACTCCTTGTAACAAAACGTGGCCTTGTTCCGATAGTGCGATGAGGTGTATCGTAGGTAGACAGGGGCCTAGGTAGCAAACCCAACGATATGAACCTTGTGCTGTAAATTCTCGCTACATCATTGTTTTGACTGTACGATTAAAGCGTTCTACAACACTTGCCTTGAGATTGCTGAACGTAGTGTAGTGGTGAGTGCCAGGTAACTTGAGGTTAGAAGAAAAATCCGTGTTGTAAAACTGTTTACCTTGATCAGTTTGAAGAAGCCTTGGGCAGCGTTCCGATTCTTCAACAATATGCTTAAATGCTTCTTTGACTTGAGCTGCTGTCTTAGAACGCACAGGTTGTGCAAAATCAAGCTTCGAGTACATATCGATGACATTAAGTAGATACTTATACCCTTATTGCTAGAGGCGTATAGAATCCTTTCTGCTAAGTCTGCTTGCCAGAGATCATCTTTTCCTCTGGTATTAACGCGTCTGCGACAGTAGGTGCGACGTGCTGGTTTATGTAACTTGTGTGCGATGTTTATCTGTACAGGTGAGATCTTCTCTTGACGAGCCATTACAAAATAATACCGGCATAACGTAATTCCCTTCCTATTTCTATAATTTCTGATTCATGACCTGTGTGACCAGCATCTTGCGATGCTCTTAGAAGTTGTAATCGTTCAACGAGTAAGTGTGGGTCATTCCAGTATCTCACGTCTACATATAGCAACAAAGGTTGTAGATAACATCAAGACTACGTGCAGTCGGAAACAGTTTAGAAATAAACTCACGATACTTGTAACTCTTATTTGCATTTACAACTTGTGTTCTCTTGTAATTACGTCGTGTTGCGTCATTAGCAAAAAGTACTGCTTTATATTTTTTAAGATCATCTTGTAAAATTATATCCTTGTCAGGTATTCGTGAGAAAAGAACATGTAAGAGTCCTTTCGTTGGTTTATAGGTAACACAGTAAGTTTGTTATTAATCTTAACATTTGAATTTTCTATCTTGAAACAATCGTCTTCGTAGAGAATACCGTAGGTAGTGTCAGTTTGTCCTGTGAAAAGTTTTTTCTATATAAGGTGCAAAGAGGGATCCATAGTTATCTTGATAAAAGTTCTGAACTGATTACGACACTCTAGCGTGATCCCTGATCTCGTTTCTATTCTTGTTTGTGCTTTTATCATATAATTTTTGCATAGAAGCTAAACTTGAAGTAGACTGCGGCAATGAACTAGAATTAAAATTTTTTTTGAGTGGTGTACTTAGTTGCGTTTTTTAAAATAAATCCGTGTCTGCTTGAATATGTTTAAGCGCTTTAAATTTTCGCCGAATATTGTTTCGAGCTTGGATGATATGTTTTGTAATCTCCTTACTAGATGTTAATATGATGATGGTTTTTCATCGAGTAGTTACTGTAATTCTGTGTTAATGTATACAAAAATGATCGAAACCCATGCGATATCGTCCATGCTGAGCATCACCTTCTTTATCAATAACTATAAAGCTGTAACGATGTGATGACCTACATGTAGCACACTTACATTTAAAGTCATTGAATGTCATATCAGTGTTAATATGAACAGCATACACATGCCGCATGTTGCGCTCATCTTGCCGAAAAAAGCATGATAATATTTGCGTTGTGTATCAACTGCTTAGGCACACGAGAATAGGTTTGGCATAAATTGATGCAATCAACATGTTTATGTCGTCCCATGCTAATGAATGTACGAATAACGTTTTGCTGTTCTGTTGCGACATCATCAAAGATCATAAGAGAATTAGGAAGCTGATCGTCCGTCGATGGTACTTGCTCATATGAATTAAATTCAAAATGTATTATTCCATCTTTAACCAGATCGTGCATTACAGTTTGTAGAATAATATATAGTGGTTGATAGAGTGACTTTGCGAAAACGTAAATATTCTCGAAGCGTATACCATTTACAGAAGTAATAAGTGTAAGTAAAGGATTTGTTTTCCCGTATCCCGATGGGCCTGATATAATACATCGAACAGTAAAAAGAAACAACGTTCCATGGCGTTTTCTTGTAGTTGTACTAGAACTAGGTAAGAGATGTGGTACAATGTCGGTAACAGGTAGTGTGTCTTGCTGCTTTATAATCTTCATGATAACTGAATCATAAAGTACGTAATAGTAATATATATATTAAACGAAACAAGAGGTAAAATTTGCTCTTGACGCGTAAAGTCGTGTACAGAATGGTCAAACAACGATATCCAAACGACATGAAGAAGAAGAAGAAAGTAAAAACTGTCGGATGGAAAGACGTTATAAAGGCTGCACAAAAAGCTATTCAAGAGGAATACAATCCTCGTATAGCCATTACTAAGGCACTACGCGCAGCGAGAGCGAGAATTCCTCCAAAGTGCGGAGCAAAGTTTAGTAAACGTACACGAGTTATTCCTGTACCAAAACGAGGAGGATTTCTTCCTGCGCAGTTTGCTGGACTCGCAGCTTTGGGGTCATTGCTGGGTGGTGCTAGTGCTGTAGCAAGAACTGTCAAAGCTGTAGAAGAAGCGAAACAACAGTTGAAAGAGAGTGAACGTCATAACAAGACGATGGAGGCAATTGCATTACTAGGTAAAGGTGTAGACATGAAGCTAGCACCATACAAAAAGGGCTTGGCGTCTCCATTTCTCCAAAAAACGTCTACTGAATGCACTGCCAGATCGAGCTCTGACGCATGAAGAAGTTTCTACGTTTGCTAAACAACTAGTGATTCGTTATTTTCGAGGTGTGTATATGCGCGATCAACTACCAGCGCATCCATGTAAACGTGAAGGAGCCGTAATTAACTTGGACAACATTCGTGGACCTGGAACTCATTACGTTGCTTATGTAGAACGTAAATGTAAAGTATGGTATATCGATAGCTATGGACACTTACCTCCTGCCTTTGAGCCCATACGTTATTTCGGAAGCAGTGTGGACATTGTTTATAATAAAATCCGTGTGCAAAATTTTAATACACGCATGTGCGGACGATTATGTCTTATGTTCTTATATCAAACCCAGACAGTAGCGAAAGTGCATTAGTGTCTACGTGATGACGAACAGTGAAAGAACGTTTGCTGTACGTGGAGAAGGACCTGAAACAACCGTCTATTTTAATCCGCCGATCGAACTTTGTTATCAGCCACATAGTCTTGGACTAGTATAGTTTGAAAGCTACAATAAAATCTGTTATGTGCGTGATGGTGTAAACAAGTTCTATTGCGATGAGTATGTGCTAACGCTACCCTCAGGCAGTTATTCAGTAGACGATATGCCTACATTGAAAGTACATTAATTGATCAGTTTGGAGAAGAGAGTTTTTGTAGTCATAATTACAAGTTCTCAATCACTGTAAGCAACATTACACAGAAATGTGTTATTGAACCATCATTTAAAATTGATTGCAAGTCACAATCTGATTCGATTAGACCATTACTTGGATTTTCATCGAGGGAGCTCCTATCGAACGTACGTTACGAGTCTGATCAGCCTATAATACACTTCGATGATTATTATGTGAACATAACTTGTAATATTATTACAGACTTGAATAGTAATCTACAACCTTAGCACGTCCTGCACGACTGTATTATCACAGAGGAAGGTGGATATACTATTCATGAGAAACCAGCAGTAGTTCTTTATCATCCTGTGTCTGTAAACACATTAGTAACATCACTCTTAGGCTGGACTCTAAATATACATAATCAGCTTATAGGCACGTGAACATAGCTTACAAACTTTATCTCAAACCAGCATAGAAACATCAATAAAACACGGTGTACATATTACATGTTTGCGAAGACTCATCGAGTTAACAGATAACCATATGCAGATACTCCAAGATTTAAGTTATACATTACGACAATAGAATGGAGGAAATGCCAGACATTAGGTGTACAGTAGAAACTCGTGAAGGTGTAGTACGAGGTGAACTTCATTCCTATCAACTTTTACGTTTGGATTAAATAATAATAATAATGATGAAATTAACGTTATTATTAATCAGCAAGATGTATACACCTTACCACATGAATGCTACCTCTATATTGAAAGGCGACTAGAAAAGTCAGATGGAAGTGGACCAAGCTCTTCGCAACTAAACAACCAAGCTCTAGCTTTTCTCTTTTCTGCAGCGCGATATGAAGTAAATAATGTTGAAATAGAACGAAGAATGTTGGTATCACAAGTGCAATGAAATTCTACCCTTCTTTTTGTGATGAAGAAAGTAATCTTTCACGGATGGTAGGATGGTGTCAAAAAGCTACCAACAACTGGATGATTAATGAGGATTTAACTTTTACGGGTATGTTATCACTAAAACATATTTTTGCCTTCGCAGCATACTTTACACGTATTATAATCAACGCAAAACAAAAGCTTATTCTAATCCGTGATCGAAGTGATTAGAATTCTCTTCAACTTATACTACTGCTGATTTTATAACCTTCTTCGAAATTCATATTGTTGGGGTGTTTTTTAATTTCGGTAGCCTCACGGATTTTCTTTCCAGATCCCAAGGGATAGCTGCTAGGATCTTGGTCTTGTCAAGTGATATTCCGTGTCTTATTTCGTACGAATGCTTAGTTACAGCTGAAATATCTGTGGTTTCGTTCTTGGTGCGACGGATGTGTTCTTTTAGGCGGGTAGAGATCAGGCCTTCTTTTCACCAAGATAGCTACATTCAGTGTGGTATACTCCAGGAACCTGTAGTTTTTGTGTCGTACAGGTGGTAGATAACGGGCTAGCTTCCGGTTGGTTTACACATGGTTTTTATGTCGTATTTATTAACTTGCCGATCCTGTTTTCGGGTGGGCCAGTTCTTCTATCCCGTTTTTTCTTCTACGGCGGCCTTTTACTTGTTTTCTCCTGATGTTCTAAAGACTCGTCGGATATTATTGAGCGAGAAGCCACTTCTCCTGAGGGTTCTCGTGAGGTGTTCTTTCTCTTCTCCGAGGTGTTCTGCGTCTGTTATCGTTATGGCTCTGTTAACCTGTTCAACCCGGAAAAGGAACTAAATAATTCTACACACCGTGGAAACTTCACTGATAAGCGAGTGAGTGTGTTCACAAAGGTTTGTGTGAGCGTATGAATGACCGGGTATTCTTACTGTAATATGCATAGCATAAATCAAGATATTTATTATTTACAGTGTTCGGAGTGTAAATATGTAAATTTAAAATTGTCTACACATATATAAATATTCAATAGAGTTTATGTAAACTTACATGTGGGGATGGACACACTCCTGTGTATGTTGGGCGCGCCTTTCCTCCATCTACCAACCCTAGGTCGTAGATGTTCAATTTAAGCGAAATAAATAATAATAATTTATGATATTTATTTCACAATGATGCACAGCAAGTCTGATGGGGTGTTTTACTCTTCTTGAGGGCGATTTAAATCTAATTTCTAACAAAGCGCATGGGAGCATTAATCCTGAAGCAACTGGGTTAATGTAACTCCACATTCCTCAATAAATCAGCAGTATACAACCCAGAGTTACAATACTCAGTTGCCAATAGTTTCATTCCCAAAATTCAGGGCTTCACTTGCTGATTCCTCTCTTGATATTTGAAAACAATTCAGTGTGAATATTACCTCTTGTCTTGCAGTCAGACGAACTGAACACAAGGCAACTTAATGATTGAATGGGACCGTATCTGCATTCATTACAATAATCCGAGGTTAATTTTGGATTTGCAAATTAGTTATTTTCAGTAGCTATAGTCAAATCAGGAGCATGGAAGGATGCGAAGTTACTGAATAAAAAACTATTCAGTAAACTCAATGCTAGAAAAGCGTTAGAGGTGAAAACTCAGTTACATGGAAATGTTCTTTCTCTTTCCACGGACATAATCGGTACATGTTTCCAGAAGCAGTGGGAGGGTGATAGTTTAAGTGAAGCATGTCACTGTTTACGAGGTTCAGTTTAATTTTAACAGAGCAGTTGTCAGCGTCCAGAGCTTGTGTCGTTCCACAAAGCAACATTTACTAAATCCAATCATATGAACCTGATATAGCCACAAGGGGGCCTCAGGCATTCACTTCTACTTCTTGATCATATGAGTAATGCAATGGTCCATATTCTCTTTAAAATGTACTATTTTCAAAAACATTACTATAAGTGACCGCATTTAGTTGATGAGCAACATTGTAGACATAGAAATAAACAGAAATTCTCACTAGAAAACAGCACGATTTGCAACCAATCCCTCCACACGGAATAAGGCAGCGAGACATCAGCCGTTTTGGACAGTCAAGGGAAACATTCAGCAATATGAAGTTCTGTTGTCTACATCCACTGTCAGAGCAAGGGGCAGTAGAGGTGTTTTTATGACTGTTGAGTGTCACTTGGTAGCAGATCTCAGATGAACTTCAATTTGTGTAAGCTTGCTTAAATGACTTGGCAGAAACATGAATATGCTACAAGAAGAAGAAATAACGAGGCACGTGATCAGTTCGCAGCGCGAAAACAACATGCAATTATACACGACCGAACGCTACGAATCTGGGCGATGTCTTTTAAATTACAAATTGATGCAAGCAACACCTTAACATTCAGAGACTCCAAATAATGTCTGCGGCGGTTCAAAGAGAAAACAAGATTGTTTCTTGCAAGATCACGCATAATGTTGACAGCAGATCTGTTGGAGAGTTTGTTACGAAAGTAAGGCGTTTCATTGAAGAGTATAGTTTTACACCAGAGCAGATTAACTAATGCAGATCAGTAAAGAATTTGTAAAGAGTTACGTTCTGGGGATCTCAAAGACGATTTACGGCACTGTAGGTTCAGTTGCAGCAGCCACCCATTCATACATGATAATGGATTGCACCCTTCTCCCACACTTGTATGATTTCGTGTCGGAACTCAGGGGGAAATTTGCAGCAAGCATGACACTTGAATATGCTATGAAATAACCAAACACGACAAACGGGATTTGAAAGTGTTCCTGGAACAAGTGTTATGGCCCGATCTGCATGGCGGCAGGAATAGAATTCTTATCTAGGTGGATTCTTCGACAGTAAATGAAGATGATGCTCTATACAATAAGACATTTCCAGATGGTGTTGAATTTAACAAGAAACTGATCTCTGCAAAATGTACTGGATTGGTGTAACCAGCGGACGCTTCTTCCGTCCATTTAAAATTATGGTACAGTTAATCACAGTTATAATAGTGTTATCTTCTACAGTTAAATTTGCGGCAGCCTTCATTCGATGTGCTCACTGTACACGATGTTTAAGTCTAGAGCACGGATTACTAACCGACTTTCAAGTTTACTGCACTTGAACTGCCATGGGTGCGTATTGTGTTTTATTTCCAGTATTTAAGCGTTACTGAATGCATTTTCTAGCCAATCAACAATATTCAGCGGCGTTTGGACTTATATACACGGGGATCCCGTCTTTATGTGTTCTCATAGAGTATATTTTGCAGCTCGTAGCTCCTACGTTTCTTGTCCATAGCAACTGGAATATGCTTGGTAAGCGTATTTCGATATTTTCTATGCGATATTGCGGTGCATTTCATGTGCTGTTGTATCGAATTTTGGTCTAAGCTTTCATATTCATGCTGCTCTTAGCTCTAGTGTCAAAGGAACACTTGTTAGGATATTCATGGACATGAAAGCTTGCATTTGGATTCAAATATTTCAGGATATCAGAATACTTTCATAAATTACTACAACCTAAGCTATATTCTTTGTCGCCATCGTAACGTCTAGGATGTGAAAGCGTCAAAAGTTGGGGAAAGAATCGTCGTTTGCTTGTGATCTTTAAGCTTCTCCAAGATTTCATCAGGATTAGTGGTTTCCATGTTGCATATTTCCTCTGTTAACCCTCCGT
Organism: Anabrus simplex; assembly: GCF_040414725.1. Classification (NCBI taxonomy): domain Eukaryota; kingdom Metazoa; phylum Arthropoda; class Insecta; order Orthoptera; family Tettigoniidae; genus Anabrus; species Anabrus simplex. The sequence goes on from NC_090269.1 coordinate 448,097,040, forward strand.
TAAACGCGCGCTCTGTTGTAACACCACTACACTTGCGCTGACTGATAGTCAGCAATTCTTTGTAAGCTTCCTTTCCTTTCTTTTCAATTCTTTTTCCAAGAGTTCCTTATTTCTCTCCTTTCTCAATCTGTCTTACTTCGTAATTACTTCATTTTGGTTTGATGTTTATTATTATATTTATTCATACTTTAAATTTACAAGAACATTTCAAACTTTTAAGTTAAATTCGCAAAGTTGTCAACTGCAGATTTCAGAACTTAGCAAAACAGTTGTAAATTATCACTAGTTATCCAAACTATAAACAAGGCATTTGTATATTATGGTACAAAGTCTAATGAGCCCTAACAGTGATAATAGTAAACAAAATTTATTGTGAGATACACTTGACGCGAACATTTTCTAACGGAATGTGAAGGAGGGTAAACAGGAAAACATCAAGTTATACTGGTCAGCTTTCTATCGTCCTATTTTCGCTCTAAATACGACACATAAAATATATAACACCTACACAGTAGAAAGGCACGGTCAAGTTCATATATCTTTTTTATATATTTTAGTCTTGCACATCATGAACAGAAAAATGAACCCCATATTCTGACGGATTCCCCTACCGTATATTGTACAAATGAATACAACTGATTTGAACTTTATTGGTCTTTGTCTGACTCCATATTGACTATAATGTGTGCGCTGTTGCACAAGTGTGCGGGTGCATGTTCTAAGTAGATGTACTTTTTACAACCTTTGCACTGGAACCTTAGTCTGTTTCTCCTTCGATCGCAGAAATTTCACCGCCCTTGGGTCGATATTACTCCAGTCCTCGTTGGAGATTTTACATGAAAAAGTCCCAAGATTTCCTGAAGATGAAGCTTAATTGATGTTGGTGTGTGTTCAAGTTGAACCTTCGATTTCAAGTGGTGAGGAGCTGCTTAGCTAAGTTCTTCGAAAAATCTTTACTTGCGATTGTGCAGTTGTTATTATCTTTGAAAATAATATAGGCATTTAAACCACCAATATTTAAGAAGGAGAAGTACACCCAAGTCCAACGTCGTGATGTTCATGCCACGGAGTAAGTGCATTTCATTCCGTTCACCTTATCAACGCCCGACTTCGTGTCATTATAGAAGGTAATCATTGAGGGTTTTGATCCAGCTGAATCGTCACCAATACAATCCTCCTCACGGAAAGTAGATAGAACCAATACAACTTTGTCTTTTCTTGACTTGTATTACACAACGGTTTTGTTTTTCCTGAAAGCAAGTATGCTCGATTCCACTGGTCGGTTGCTAGAAGTTATAATGAAAGGGGGAATTTTACCCTTATTCTTGCGAACCGTTCCAACAAGCGTCAGTTTATCATTTTGAAGCAAATCTTAAGCGAGAGGAACAGACACCAACCAGTTGTCACAAGTAACGTTTCAACCAGATTTTGATTTGGGTTTAACTAATCTTTTTTCAATTTGATGGGGCGTATTTTAACGTTGAACGGGCCTTCGGGCTATCGTCCGCGATATATTTTCGTATTACTTTTATAATACACCTTGGCAGCAGGAAGTGCAGGAATCTTTATCCCGTACTAAGCCGGCTTGGACGGAATGTATTGACGAAAGCCGCATGTGCCTCAATGGTCAATAGTTCCGACAAACTGTAGTGCTTCCCACAGTTATCAATGAACACTTATGAGAAGTATCGCACCTCAGCGAGTTTGTCCGTCAGGTTACGCTGGTTTCGGGAGTTGATGTCAAATTTCAAATATTTCAACAAGAAACGTAAACGATGTATGCCCATAGTAAGCCTGAAATGCTCGATTCCTGTAACATCAGAAGTGCCAGGTATCTTGCATATTTCTGTGGGATACCTTCAGTGCCCTACCAAGAACATAAAATCTAAACATGCCTTCATGTGAACAAGACTGTTATCCGCACCATCTCGGGGTCGAGGGAATTACGAATGAATCGTCGATATGTAACGATTTGTGCATGTTACGATTTCTTATAGCATTTCTTCGATAATTTACAACTGCGGTGCTTCAGCTGGCGTCTTAGCATTCTTCGGCCTTCTATTACGATTCATTTCAGGCCGATAATTCCACTGGGTCCCTTTCTCCCCTTCATACATTTCATGCTGTTCACTTTCAGTCACGTCCCCTTCGCACATGGACTGCTCGCTCTGAGAATTGTGATGACCATCGTTTGCGACGTCCCACTCGCACCAACTTGATCGTTGTCCAACCATTTCTCGATTTGATCAATAACTCTCGGAATAAATCGCAATATGTCCCTGGACAGAGGACGCATAATCGTTATACGTAGGTCCTTTTGTAATATCGTGTTTATCCTACCGTAAATAATCACAAGTATAAAATACGTCAAAATCCGCTCACTACTACAATTGAAGTTATTAAAAGTATATAATTTTATAATAAATAATAACGGAAGAATGGATGACTTACTAAAAGATTGAGTAAGATTAACAAGTTTTGCAAACATGAGGTGGAGGTTTCAGAGGCACCGTCCCTGCAATATTCTGTGATTTTGTTCTGAATTCAGAGGCAGGCCTGTTCTGTCGTATGGACTCCATTTCTGGTCATGCAACTCTATTCGTTGTTTTACTTTCTGCACCGGTTTGTTTGCTTTACTCTTTGATCAATTTTAATTATTTTAGATTCTACCATCTACAATTTTCAGCTTCTTTCTGAGAACATTTCGCTAGCTTTTTCTCCAATAAACTAAAATTTTTGGCTTGTCTTTTTAGAACTTTTACGAAATTCCAAAACTTGTGCAAATGTGTTAGTATTACCCGCTATTTCAAAATTGTCTTTATCTGTGTCCTTACATTCTGCTGCTATTACTGCTCGCAGTCGTGACCATAGCACGGCCTTGTCATCGGAAATATCCTCATCACATTCTTCTAGATGGCACTTCAGATCGGCTTCCTTGAATTCTTTCAGACTCACTCTCATCAAATCCATTATTCCTTGTATTGTCTTCCATATATCCTACTATCATTTAACGGTCTCGAATTTCCAAGGACTATCGCACTTCTGACGCCAGTTGTTACATTCGTGGGTACCGGTAACGTATGTCAAATTCCTTTCCGTAGGAACATGTTGCAAATCTCATTGCAACTCTACCAAGAAAATTGTACATCGGGTGAGTTGGCCTTGCGGTTAGGGGCGCGCAGCTGTGAGCTTTCGTTCGGTGGTTAGTGGGTTTGAACCCCACTGTCGCCAGCTTTGAAGATAGTTTTCCGTGGTTTCCCATTTTGACACCAGGCTAATGCATGCGCTCTGCTTTATTTAAGGCCACGGCCCGTTCCTTCACACTCTTAGGTCTTTCCTATCGCATCGTCGCCATAAGACCTGTCTGTGTCGATGCGATATAAAGAAATTTCTACACACACATATGCATGCTAATACTAATTATTTTAATCAAAATAACATACAAGACTTCCCAAATCATCGTTCATTCACAAATTCATAAATTTCCTTCACCTGGCACACAACATGACGATCAAAACAAACGACAAATGATTATTTTCATTTCCGCCGCACATTCTGTCCTTCGTATTTTTTTGCGTAGTGGTAGTCAACATGCCTCCCAGTCCAGCTGAGTGTGTTATAGCATGTTTGTGTGACAGTAAGTAATATTTATAAGCTATTTGCCATGGTTGTGCTTATCTTAATGACTGTCAGCAGAGAATGCTCTCTACTCTATGAATACCTGCAATACTGGGATTCTCTCAAACGAAGGGGATTTTCACAAAAATCAATTTCACATATGTCTCAAATAACAGCGTGGTTAAACAAGATCAATACTCCAAACCATGTGTTGCCCATTATGTAGGAGAGTAGTCTTTGACGGATTTCAGTAGATAAATATTTGCCGGATGTAAGAGCTTCTCCTGTCGGCTAGACCACTTTTTCTCCTTCATTCTTTAAATGAGGTAGTCCATGAGCTCGTACATTACTAAATAGTCAGAAGATTATTGCGCTTTTTATTGTGACATGACGCATTCGAGAGAAGAGACACAACACCTCCTCGTAGGAAGCAAGTGCTTTTGAAATCTACGGTTACACGTAGAATTTGACTTCAGATGATGTCTACCCTAAGGCATATTAAGGTCCTTTGTAATGTGCTCCTTGCATGGAATCTTGTAAGAGAAAATTTAAGTACCCATTCCTCTATGTGAGAGTTGTAGTGGAGTTGACTGTTGAACTATTTGTCACTTGGTTTCAATTTGTTATTGTAGTTCGAGCCCAGAGGTGAGCTACGCGGATCATCCACTTCCGGATGGCGGACGAAATCTCAAGAGACCCAAATTGGAAAGAAGCCCTACAGGAAAGAAGACGTACGCCTGCAGTGTGTGTGGCAGGGTGTTTAGCCGTGAAAGATACTTAAAAAATCACCTGCGGATTCATACAGACGACAAGCCGTACTGTTGCAATTTGTGTGGGAAGGCCTTTGCATGGAAATTAAATCTGACCGTCCACATGCGGACACATTTACCCCCGGATGGCGTACGATATCCCAAGAGACCCATATTGGAAAGAAGCCCTACACGAAAGAAGTCGCATGCCTGCAGTGTATGTGGCAGGATGTTTAGCCATGAAAGATATCTAAGAAATCACCTGCGGATTCATACAGACGAAAAGCAGTACTCTTGCAGGTTATGTGGGAAGGCCTTTGCGTGGAAATTAAATCTGACCGTCCATATGAGGACACATACAGGGGAGAAGCCGTATTGTTGCGATATCTGTGGCAAGGCCTTTACCCAGCAGGCACATATAACCACTCACCTAAGAGTACATACGGGAGAGAAACCGTACGTTTGCAAAATCTGTACGAAGTCCTTCAGCAAAAAAACTGTTCTAATCAAGCATGCTATGACGCATACAGGTGAGAAGCCAAAATATTCCAATGTGTGTGGAACGGTTCTTACCCAGAATGGCGAGTTTAGAAAAGTCCTGCAAACACATACAGGCGTTATGTCGTACTCCTGTGATGTCTGTGGCAAGTCCTTTGGCGATAAAGCATATCTAAAAAAACATCTCAACAACCATGCAGGCTACAAACCAAACTGTTGCACTATATGTGGCAAGGCCTTTCAACTGAAAAATAATCTGACTTTGCATATGAGGACACACACAGGGGAGAAGCCGTTCTCCTGCAATGTGTGTGGAAAAGCCTTTGCCTGGAAGGGAAATGTAAGCAAACATATGCGAATACATCCTGAGTATCAGTACTCTTGCCCTATCTGTGGCAAGTCTTCTAGCCAGAAAGCATTTATAACCACACACTTGGGAACACATACAGGCGAGAAGCACTAGTAACGGTATATCTGTGACAATTACCTTGACGAGGCAGCCAGTCAAACAAAGCTCATGTCAACGCATGCAGACGAGAAGCCCTATTCCTGCAGTATGTGTGGGAAGCCTTTAGCCAGAAAGCACGTGCAGGCACATACTGGCGAAAAGCCGTACTAAAGCAATAAATGCTGTCCATAATAATCATACAAATGATGAAAAATAATAATGATCTAACCAAACCTCTGGACCTCTGACTGCGGAATTTATCAAATAAACACCGTGTTAGTTTGTAAATCCCAAACATTTGAAAAATTTGCAAATATTATGACAGTAACTGTAAATATCTTACCTAACTTCATGGTAAGATAGAAAGTAAGTCACAAAAATAGTAATTTCAATGAGGAATCAAGAACGTAGCCACATATTTCACTTGGAGATTATTCCATGCATACGAGCTGATGATGACACATTTTCCCTTTTAGTGACTTGTATCAAAATTCGATCCCACACATAAATGCATTTTAAAATATGATTGTATTTACCATTTAAATTTGTTTTGGGTGAATATACACTGCGTTTCATTCCGTTTCACCTAATAGCGATAACATTTATGAAGTACCATGTATAATGCTTCGCTTGCGATATTGTAACGAGTTGGCGGGGTAGTAGGATCAATTAATACTAGACTGGTAGCTTCAATACTAAGATTTATTAGCTAAGCGCTAAACTACACAAGACTACACACAACTTTTGCTCATAACACACACACACACACACACACAGTTCGCGCGCTCTCTCTCCCTTAGTTTCTCACTTGTTCTTACACTACACAGTTCTACACCCACACACAAGTCCCAGGTCGCACGGCTACACGTTCTCTCCTTCGCCGACAGTCCGCACTGTAGCACAATAATCCGATAATCACGGCAGTTCACATACTTCACTACACTGCCAGTTGCTCACGACTCAACCACACCAACTTCTAACTCAGTCTAACTCTCACTGACTCCAGGCCGGTCGTTCCTCTCTCATATACCTGCGCTGGCTCTTCTAGAGTCGTCCGGATGCTGGGTGGATCCAGGAACATCGCGAGATGGAACACTCCAGATTAATCGTGTAGTCATTTCCATACTCCTCTGCTACGGGACGGCGAGCGGAAGCGAGTGGGGCTGGCCTAGCACTTATGCGCTGCTTGTGATTGGCGCGGTTGAAGCATAAGGGGTGGGCCTATACGGTGCCGCGCCAGGCGCATAGCCAGTTAGCATGGCGGACGCAATAACCATTACACTGCCCGTCCTCAAGTCTGCTCCACGATACGGTGCCAAGCGATCCAGGTGAACAACCATCATCTTCCCTCGGGGAGGCCGCCGGATCTGGTAGACGACTTTGTTGATCCTAGTGACGATTGTATATGGGCCTTCCCATTGTGGCAGCAGTTTCGGTGACTTCACTTTCGTCCGCACCGGACGGTACAGCCACACACTGTCACCTTCCTGGAAACCCGCAGAGTTCGCGAGCGTGTCGTAGCGGGCTTTTATCCGGTCGTTGGTTACCCTTAGACGTTGTCGAGCATAATCGCGGATGTCGTTGAGCCCATCCACCAACTCCCATGCATAGTCTGTCGCTGGTTGTTGCTGGTCTGGTGCCGACCCGAACATTATATCGCATGGCAGGCGGAGCTCCCTTCCGAAGACCATGTTGGCAGGTGTCATGCCCGTCGTCTCATGGGTGGACGCACGATAGCCCATCAAGAAGAGGGGCACCCTTTTGTCCCAGTCCTTCTGGTGCACTGAAACCACCTTCCTGAAGTGCTCCTCGACGGTTTTTACAAAACGCTCCACCATACCATCTGACTGAGGGTAGAGGGGTGTCTTCCGCACTCCTAAGCGATGCAGAACCCCTTGCATCAGCCTGGACTCAAAGTTTCTGCCTTGGTCGCTATGAAGTTCCCTCGGGACCGAATCGACAGAAGAAGTTCTTGACCAAGACGTCGGCCACTGTCGATGCCTCTTGGTTCGGGATGGCATAGACCTCCGGTCACTTTGTGAAGTAGTCCATAGCCAGGAATAGGTAACGGTTCCCGGCGTCAGATTCGGGGAATGGTCCAGCGATATCGATTGCGATCCTCTCGAATGGTGCTCCAACGTTGTACTGCATCATTTGGCCCCTACTCCTGGTACGTGGGCCCCGGCTCGCCGTGCAGGTGTCACACAGCTGGCACATCATCTCAACATTGTTCCTCAGGTGCACCCAGTGGTAACGCTGTCGGGCACGATCTAAAGTCTTATTCACTCCCAAGTGGCCGGCAGTAGCGCCCGGATGCAACTTAGTCAACACCTCTTTTTTCATGCACCTGGGGATTATCAGCTGTGCAATGTGCTTCTTTTCGTCAGTTGGTTCCCACATGCAGGTATGTACCCCGTCACTAACCATGAGGGACGGCCACTGGGTCCAGTACGCCTTATAGGTTTGACTGCGTTCGGCGATGTCTTTCTATTCCGACCTCTGCCCCGACTTTACTTCTCGTAAGATCAGACCGATGTCGTCCTTCAGCTGCTCCCTCCTGAGGGCGTCTCGATCCCATCCCTCAGCGGCGGTGCCCTTCACGGCCCAGATGTCCACGATGCCTGCCTGTCTCTCCACTTTCTGGCAGTGTGTACAGTTCTCAGGGCACGGTCTTCTGGATAGAGCGTCGGCGTTGCAGTGCTTCTTTCCTTGTCGGTGCTCAGTTGTGAAGTCGTACTCCTGAAGGCGTCGCACCCAGTGAGCTGTCTGACCTTCCAGGTTTCTGAAGCTAGGGAGCCAGGTCAATGCGGATGGTCGGTGCGCAGACGGAAAGGCTGCCCATACAAATACTTATGGAAGTGCTCCAAGGTCTTCAGGATGGCCAGCAATTCCCGACGCGTTACGCAGTAATTTCTCTCAGCTTTTGACAACGTCTTGCTGAAATAGGCGATCACCTCCTGGCCGTCTTGCACTTGTGACAGTACCCCACCAATTCCCACGTCGCTGGCGTCGCTATCGACGATGATCTTCTCCCAAGGCTTGGGATATCGGAAGATGGGTGCAGTACACAGCGCCTCCTTCAGCTTCCGGAAGGCAGCCTCCGCCTCGCTTGACAATTGGAAAGACCTCTCCTCGGTTAGCCGTGTAAGAGGCTTTGAGATGTCTGCGTAGCCAGCTATAAATCTGCGGTAGTACGTGCAAAGGCCAAAGAAACTCCTTAGTTCTCGCTTGTCCTTCGGTACCGGCCAGTCCATGACAGCTTCTGACTTCTCCGGATCCGTGGCTACTCCCTCCGATGACACGATGTGGCCCAGGTAGCGTATCTCCTTCTGGAACAGCTGGCATTTTCCGGGATTTAGCTTGAAGTGAACCTCACGTAGCCTCTCTCGAACACATTCCGCAGGTTCTCCACGTGTTCCTTGAACGTGCGTCCCACAATAATTATGTCGTCCAGGTACACGAGGCAAGCGTCGTGGGTTAGCCCTCTCAACATGGCCTCCATCAGTCGCTCGAAAGTCGCCGGCGCGTTGCAGAGGCCGAAAGGCATCACGGTGAACTGGTAGAGGCCTTGCCCAGTTGAGAACGCAGTCTTCTCCTTGTCTTGCGGATGGAGCGCTACTTGCCAGTATCCAGACTTCAGGTCCAAAGTCGAAAAACCACTGGGCTCCAGATAACGTGTTCACGGTGTCATCTATCCGAGGTAACGGGAAAGAGTCCTTTGTGACGTCGTTCAGCTTCCAGTAATCGACGCAGAAACAGAGTTCACCGTTCGTTTTCTTCACCAGGACGACTGGCGATGACCCACGGGCTGTTCGACTCCTCGATCACTCCCCGCTGCTTCCTGTCATCTGTCTTTCCGTAGTCACCTGAAACTCATGGATTAGTTCCTTAACTTCCCTGAGCTGTCTCGCCTCTAAATGTTTCCGGGCGTCGCATATAATCTTCCGGAGCTTATCCAATCCTTCGCATGAATCCAGGGTCTGTGCGTCTTCGTCGTTCACTGGCACGACACACGTGACTGGTTCACCAAGTCCCAAGCTCGGTCCCGCTGGGTAGCCTATGCTCCCGCGGCGTCGAATTCAATATTCGTATCGGCACGCAGCTTCGTGCTGGAACGTGCGTCTTGGCTAGGTAAAGTCCTTGATGGGTGGTCGGCGAACCGGGTTTCACGAGCACACTGGCCCCTTGTATGGGTTCCTCTAACCGTCTGCTCACAGATATTGTCTGATCCGTCCACGAGAGGGCACTTACTTCTTCTTTCAGGTCTCGAACCCCTTACTCCACAACCAGCGGTATTTCTTTGATCTGTTTTCCAACAAGTTCCTGTACGTCCTGCATTGTGTCACTCTTTAATTTTCTTTCGAGAGAGCGCATTTCCTGTTCTAATTTACATTGTCCACCCTTAAGTTCATTTAATTCTCGTTTCAGTTCGCTCTTGATTTCGTGCTGTTTGGAAACAATTCCTAGTTACGAAATTACTGCTACCAGTCGACCCCGATTCTGATACCAGTTGTAACGAATTGGCGGAGTAGTATGATCAATTAACACTAGACTGATATCTTCAGTACTAAGATTTATTAGCTACGCACTAAACTATACAAGACTACACACAACGTTTGCTCATAACACACACACAGTTCGCGCGCTCTCTCTCCCGTAGTTTCTCACTTATTCTCACACTACAGAGTTTTACACTCACACACAAGGTCCCACGTCGCACGGTTACACGTTCTCTCCTTCGCCGACAGTCCGCACTGTAGCACAATAGTCCGATAATCACGGCAGTTCACATACTTCACTACACTGGCAGTCGCTCACGACTGAACAACACCAACTTCTAACTCAGTCTAACTCTCTCTCCTGCAGGTAGGTCGTTCCTCTCTTATATACCTGCGCTGGCCCTTCTAGAATCGTCGGGATGCTCAATGGATTCAGGAACATCGCAAGATGGGAGACTCCGGATTAATCGTGGAGTCATTTCCATACTCCTCTGCTACGCGACCGCGAGTGGGGCTGGCCTAACACTTAAGCGCTGCTTGTGATTGGCGCGGTTGAAGCGTAAGGGGTGGGCCTATACGGTGCCGGGCCAGGCGCATAGCCAGTTAGCATGGCGGACGCTATAACCATTACAATATTTATTATGTCACAGTACGGATATCAGAGAGTTAACATGCTAAGTGTTAGTAATTCTATCTTCGACGCCATTTTAACTCTGCGGAAGTCGCTCTCATTTTTATATGTAAAAAGCGCACATTTACATCGCCGGTGCATTTATTAGGAATAAAGCCGATTTATAGATGGTTACACTCTTTACTTTGTGTTACAACAATTATTAACATATTGCACCAGATGCATAATTTGCATGATTATATCCACGTCCTTATTGTTTGGGTTGCTTTGCACTGCACTACAGCGTTTTCCAGGTTTTCTGTTTTAATTCTGTGGCGTTTGTCTTTTAAAACTAGCTTCAATGTGTTCTTCTACGGATCTGACCGGAGAGTACTTGAATGTGGCTGTTAAACATTCCGCGAGATACTCGTTACCACACTTCACGTGTCTCAAGCCTCTTGACAGATCCCGGTATGATTTCGAACTGTCTTGATAGATACCTGTGCCCCTTCAACTGTTTCATTGCCGAAAGAGTTCACGAAATAACTACTTAAACTTTTTTGCCTGTACAACAGGTTAAACTATGTAAGGTAAAAGTCGAAAACATTCACAATAAGTTCGAAATTTGAAATGTACGCACTAATCTCAAGTATATTCTAATGTTTGTACACATGCATTATTAAACTCAATAACTTGTCGAATATTGTCTTCAAACGTACTTCCTTTCTGGTTCTGGAGCTCTACATACACTTATAACAGGTTCTAGCGTGAGTTGCCAAAAAAATATATGAAACAAAATAACAATTTATTGTAATATAAAGAGGGATGTAGAATCCAATAGTAAACATGATTCGTAGAATAATAAATTTCACACAGAGATCTGTACCAATAATCCTGCCATTAGGAGTTACTGCTGACAGTTGTCTCGCGGTGAAGGCACACTCTACTCCTAGTCCTGTTTTACGACCAGTTGCCCTTCCCGGCATGAGATTTTAAGTCGCAAGAATCTGTTTTACAGCCGGATGCCCTTTTAGGATTTTAAATCACAGTATCTAGTGTTTTACATCATGAACTATTCTTTTAGGCTAGATGCCCTTCCTGATGTAACAAGACTAGGATTTATTTTTTCGCTAAGTTACAAAGACATGTTAGGTGCAAGTTATGCTAAACAAACAATCGCTATCTTACGCAAGCTGTTCAGAACTGTAGTCTTATTATTTTTTTCTCTTAGAACGAAGGTATACCCCAGACACATCAATCGATGTTCTAATCATATGTTGGATCGAGTACAGTGTTCGATTATATTCTTAATCATTTCTTTTGTAATATAATTTCAGGTATTCCTTGACATCTTTTAAATTATCTGCTACTACGATAAAGAGTGCAGCACGGTGCTTTCTTGATTAAAGATGACTGCTAAGCACATTACCTACCACCACATGTCAAAGAATAAAGTTTAGTGTCATAAAGATGGCAGCACGATGCTCTCTTGATTAAAGATAGTAGCTCGTCAAATTGTCCACCACCACATTTCAACTAAAGAGTGCAGCATGGTGCTCTGTTGATTAAAGATGGTGGACGACAAAAAGCACGTGGATTTTGCCGCTACCACATTTCAACTAAAGAGTGCAACACTGCGCTCTCTTGATTAAAGATGGCGGAAGACTGCTGACGAAATTGCACGCTAAAACGTATCTAGCTAAAAAATGCAGCACGGTGCTCTGTTGATTAAAAATGGCGGATGACAAAAAGCACGTGGATTTGTTTCCAAACAAGAGAACGTAGAATTTTTCAAATTGCCGCCACTACGATTTAAAGAGTGCAGCACTGTGCTCTGTTGATTAAAGATGGCATCTTGTCAAATTGTCCGCCACCACATTTTAGCTAAAGAGGGCAACAACGGTACTCTCTTGATTAAAGATGGCTGGTTTTCAAATTGTCCGCCACCACATTTCAACTAAAGAGTGCAGCACGGTGTTCTGTTTGTTAAAGATGGCAGATGACAAAAAAGCACGTGGATTTGTTTCCAAACAAGAGCACGTGGAATTTGCCACCACCACATTTCAAAGCTATCTAGCTAAAGAGTGCAGCACAGTGCTCTGTTGATTAAAGATGGCGGATGACAGCTGTCAAAAAAGCACGTCGGTTTGTATCCAAACAAGAGCACGTGGAATTTGCCGTCACCACATTTCAACTAAAGAGTGCAGCACGGTGCTCTATTGATTAAAGATGACGGATGACAGCTAACGAAATTGTCCGTTACTACGTGCCATAAAGAGGGCGGCACTATGCTCTGTAGATTAAATATGGTGGGTGACAGCTGACGAAATTACCTGCAAGAGGGCAGCACGGTGCTCTGTTGATTAAAGATGGCGGATGACAGCTGTCAAAAAAGCACGTGGATTTGTTTGCCAATTCAAATCTCGCGCTAGTGAGGTTAAGTTGGCAGCACTGAGGCTTAGGCCCGTCAAGATGGCAGCAGTGAGGTAAGCGATGCGTTGTTGTCTGTCAAAAAGCACGTGGCTGTCCAAAAAGCACGTGGCTTTGTTTACCAATTCAAATTTCGCGCTAGTGCAGCAAACGGTGTAAATACACGAAATGCCTATATACTAAGTGCCACAAGGAGTAAAGAGAAACAGGGAGAAATTACGTCAACTCAGTGATAGAATAATTAGTTCGAGAGTGGTGTACAGTTTGCGTGTTTAATGACCTGGGATTAGAAGCAGTGACCTGGATCCTATATTTTGCACAGCAAATCCTATAGGGTGAAATCTGGTGTCGTAGAAGGAGAGGTTGTTTTTTATATGTGCGATATACCTAGAGTAAACAGACTACATCGTAGCCACTGCCACTTAGACAGTTTTGAACATGTCAGAAATAGCTACACAGAGTGATCTAAAGGGTTTCTGCAGAACCTGCAAGAACAATTTTGATAGTAATTGCTATTCGGTGGTATGCGAAGAATGCGAAATTTGCCATCGTAAAACATGTGCTGGTCTAACGCAGGGTGAATTCGACACTTTAAAACCAACGAACTGCAAATTGACGTGGGTGTGTGAAGAAAGTAAAGCAATGATGAAATGCTTGGGAAAATATGAGAGCAATTTGTTCAGAATGATGAAAGGTATGGAAGATATGAAGTTGATACTCGTAGAGAAAAACTTCTCAAGAAACCGTGGAAGAGAGGCAGATGTATCAATGATATTTAGGAAAGGAGGTAAAGCATCAGAGATTCATACACATGGGAGACCTCTAAAAATGTGTCGAACTTCAAGTACTGTATTTGGGAGTCATACTACAAACTAGAGGTAACGTTTTCCCTATCCACACCAGTGACAGGACAAATGCAGCAATCAGAGACATCAACGACTTACAGAATTTGAAACAGTTGTCTATCAAAACAGCCCTGAAATTATTTGACCTCAAAGTCTCACAAGAGTAGGTAGGATGTGATGACTCTGGACCACCTCAGCCTCTGCGCCAGCTCCTGCGAGGGCCTCTCACTAGCCAGGGGGCGACGCGCGTGTGGAATGAACCTCCGTGCACAGGCCTCATGCTGCCAAGCTACACACAAGTATGGAATGTTGCTCCTTGCGGCGGCTTGCCACTGCTAAGCCTAGGAGTGTGTGTGTGGTGGGTAACGAAACCTGTTATGGTGCTTGATTTAGTGTCCTTTACTGAAGGCCAATGTAAGAGCATGCACGCTAACTATGTATTACTAACCCTACTCTCCTAGTAGGGATTATAACTCTATTGAGTGTAATTAAGTGGTTAGTTTAAACAAAAAAAATTTCTAACCTACTTACTGTAATCATTTTTGATCTTGATTAGCTCTCAAATCGTTGATGTTGGTGTAAGGAAGGGCATCCATCCGTAAATCTTCACGTTAGATAATCGCATTGTCTACTACATTTTAATTTATAATTTCCACTACTAACTTATAATTATTTTATGTGAATGACTGTAATCCGTGAAATATCACTGCACTACTTGTCACAAATGGATAATAATTTTACTCAGATAAGTCTGAAATCGGAGGTTGATTAAGAAATACCGTTGTTAGTAGCGCGAAATACGTATACGTACAGACGGAATGAAAACAGGTCGCCATTTTTTTACATTTCGCTGCGCGCGTCGTCGTTTGTTTGAACCTTCGAGGTCAAACACCCATACATGGGAGTGCTATGTCTGTGATTTATTATTATCTTTGTCCAAGATGTCTAGCGCGAGTATTTTGTTGAAAAATAATTGCATGATCTCTGAACTAATGAATCAGTTAGGGAGGACACATGAAGTGCTAACTCATCAAAATTATATCGAATATATATGTTTAGCACGGAAGACGAAATAATAAATCGTTTAATGAATCAGTTAGGGCACATGAAGTGTTTGCTAGTCAAATGACATAGGGTGAGGAAAAAGCAATGCAATGACACCAAAGAACTTCGGTGAAAAAAGACATCAAACACGACAGTGTTCGAAAAAACAAAACACGAACGCGCTGCCACGTAGCAGAAATACTGGTTGTAAATCAGTAAAAGAAAGCATGTATTCTCTAAAATAAAATATTACGAATTATTCCTTAATCAACCTCCGATTTGAGACATTATGTTAGTAAAAGCTAAAATTTGTCCCACCGACAAAGGTAGGTCTTATGACGATAGGAAAAAATTCTGGGGGGGGGGGGAGGAGGAATTGAGGCTACAGCATTTGCCTGGTGAAAAAACACGTGTTTGCATATGTAGGGTAGGAATAATTTTTCAAGCAACTTAAATA
The DNA here is from genome assembly GCF_040414725.1 of Anabrus simplex. Lineage (NCBI taxonomy): Eukaryota > Metazoa > Arthropoda > Insecta > Orthoptera > Tettigoniidae > Anabrus > Anabrus simplex. The sequence continues at coordinate 448,112,238 of NC_090269.1, forward strand.
ATATGTCGAATATCACACTCTTTTATTTACTTGTTACTTCAAAATACATTCCTAAATTCTTTCTTGCATGCCTTACAGTCAGACCGTCAAAATCAACATCATCATCTCCACGATGTTTATGGTGACGTTCACAACGGCGACAGACAGCTATTTTGAGTAATGCTTTTGTGCAGAAAGGGAGTTTCTCCCATGCGACATATGTTGAGAGAAACCCAGATGGTAAATAGTTAATTATATGTTGTGGCATTCGAAGTAAACTGCCATGTGTATAATATGATGTAATAGCCTCACTTACTATTGAGAAATATACCGGGTGGTACAGCTGCCCCTATTCACGCAGTTTTATGCAACCCGCAGATTATAGTCGAACCTAAAAATATTGACCTTGACTACTCACTACAATGTCTGCTCTTACAACGCTTTCCATAATTCGTTTATTCACGTCAAGCAAATCACCATTAATGATAAAATACCGATTGATGGTAAAGAATCGTGAAAATTATTAGTCGCAGAAACGTCCTGTACAGAGAATATTATTGGTGAATGACTAGAAGTAGCAGCAACACAACAACGCTAGACAGCAACCCGTGATAGCCGAGCTTCCTAAAAGTTAGAGGAGAGTACCGGTGTTCGTTAGTAGGCGGTTCGAGTCCTGTGTACGACGAATATTTTTATTGCGTTGTTGATGTTCGTGAGAGTCGTGTTGTTGACGACAAATCTAAATCATGATCAGTTCTCATATTGCAGGTACTCAGCTATGTTTGTTTTTTAAGGAGCTCTTAAAAGAGCTATTTGCAATAAAGTGAGATTGTACCGACAGCGGTGCGATGGGCTTATGCATGGCCATTCGATTAATGAAGCAAATGTTCAAAATGACCACGTGCTTCGTTAATGCACATCTGAGCACGGTGGAGGAGAGACATTCTTGCTTGCTGCAACATATGTGGTGGAATCTGCCTGCAGGCTTCCGTGATGAGCCGCCGTAAATGATTCGGGCTCTCAGGCTCCTGCTCATAGACTCTTTCCTTTAAATAACCCCGGAGGAAAGAGTCGAGTGGAGTAAGGTCAGGTGGTGATCTACCCGGCCATGTGACCGGACCCCCTCGTCCAATCCATCGTCCAGGATATGTCCTATGCAAGTGGTTCCGTACTGCCAACGACCAGTTTGGGGGAGCTCCATCCTGCTGGAACCACATCCGTAACCTTGTCATATGGGGCACATCCTCCAATAAGAGTGGGAGGTACTCACGAAGAAACTCTACATAGCGTCGTCCCGTGAGGTTTCCTTCGAAGAAATATGGTCCAATTATCTTGTCACCTAGTATCCCGCACCACACGTTGACGCCCCATTGTACCTGAAATCGAGCTCCCCTGATCCAGTGAGGATTTTCAACGCTCCAGTAATGGAAGTTGTGACGATTAACAGTTCCGTTGTTGTGAAATCTGGATTCATCACTAAAGAGAATGTCCATTAAGAAATTCGCATCAGCTTCAACTCTTTGTAATATCTATTGCGAAAATTCTATCCGTTTTGGAAAGTCATCTCTGTGAAGTTCCTGGTTGATGGAAAGGGTGGAATTTATGGTGGTGCAATATTCGCAGTACAGATACACGACTGATGTTCAGTTCATTTCCTATGGCCCGTGAGCTTGTGTGCGGGTTGTATGCAATTGCATTTTGAACAGCTTCGTCGTTATTTCCAGACGTCACTGGAGCATCCCGAACGGGGAGTAATGTATGAAATGACCCCGTTGCACGCAACCGTCTTTCAACACGTCGAAATGTATCTGCAGTTGGCAGCCTTCGTCCAGGAAAATCGTTCTTGATACAAGCGTCTGGCTTCCCGTGCATTTTGCCTTGCTTCTCCATAAAGTAGTACCACATTCACATAATCATCCCGTGAATACATAATGTTTGCTTTCGTGCTAACCGTACAGTACGTGCTCACACGTTGCTGCTAGGATTACGATATGCTGTTTCATGTGCCCTACGTATGAAATGTAGACCGCTGTTAGTTGGTCTTCGAGTCGAACGTGCGCAGTTGCTTGGTTGGGTCAGAATGTTGACAACACGTGCACTGCGCTTCATTCCCTGTAGTCGTTTGCCATATGGAAGTCGCATGTTATTATTCCTTTCGTATGTATGCTTTCTTTGTAAAGGTGGCAAATTACTTTTGAGACTTAAGAACGTTAAATATTTATTACGAATGGCCTTACAAGTATAATATAAAAATAAAATTGAAAAGCTCGTAACTAGATTCGAACTCTAAATGCCTGCTAACATATCGTATGCTCGCTGCGATTGGTGCCATGTAGCCACTGCAGGCGACAAAGAATTGGTCTCGTAGCTCTGTATTAATGGAATTACCTAGGCTATCGCTTCGATACTGATCGTTGATGTTAAAAGTTCTGAACTCGAATGTGCAAACACCACAGTGAACTAAAGAATCGCGTCTCTCTTACGCCCAGATAGTTGCAACCATTTTCTACGCGTTACTTGGTTGAATGAGTCCAGCGTTATGTTTCAGGTGGTATTCACAATCGGTGCGTATGTGGCGATATTTATGATACCTGTTTATGATAACTTCCGTAGAAGAATATCGGAAACTTCAGATAGGTCTTCGTAAACGATGCCTAGGCGAATACGAAATGACATTAAAAAATGCATTACTCAAGAATGGTTGCAACCCTTCCTGCTTCAAGTAACCTATCGAGGTACGTCTTCCAATTCCGCGCAGCTATTTGCGACGTACAAGCGCCATCCTTGTAACTCTGTATTCATGAGGAGAGCGGAAGTTCCCGCTTCGACAAGTTACTGATGAGTTTCAGCCTTATGGTCCCGTTTTATGCCTTTTTGATCGCTCTAACGGTAGTAATTACATGGCATAAGCTATCACATCTGCTGTACAGCATTTGCGTGCCACAGATTATAAACTACAGTGCAAAACACGTTTCTATCAATCTCGATGTGATGAGACTGTACAAAATGGTGGTGCATTGACATGTCTGTAATTCGTCTTACCCTATCACGTTTTCTATGATACCACGACCGCCCTTTCTATCAAAAGAAAATGGCCTCTTGGACCAATCAGGTGCGCAGTTCTCTACCGACAGCTATAGGCGTGTTTATGGTTTGTACAGTATAGTGGCATTTCGTAAAAATTAGTAGAGTATTAGACACCGCTCTACATAAAATGGTATAGTGTTTTTGAGATGGACCTCACTTACTGCCCCTTGTACCATTTTTCCATTGTGCGGAGAAGTCTACATCGTGTTAACTGCACATAACATTGCTGTAAGGTGTTGCGCAAAATGGGACTAAGAGGCATTTACGTCCTAGCTGGTTGCATATATTCGGGAAAAGATAGGGGCAGCTGTACCACCCGGTATAATACGCAACGCGTCAGGTTTAATATTTGGCGTACAAACTTCACATTTACACTGGAGAATACTGTTAGCTTAAGGGTTTTTCTTCTTGCCAAACTCATTCTTTACTTGTCGCTCCATGATCGTGAACACATACTGATTTAAACGGTGACGATACTTACCTATTTATTCACACACGTTAATAGTAGGCTACAATTGGCATTACGTCACACTGACATGTCGTATGGTGCGGATAGCTTTAAGGTACACACCTTAGCAGTCGCCTAGTGTGAAAATAGGGAACAACAGAGAATTATTTTAGGACTGGCAACGGGGGGCAATCGAACTTTATATCTTCTGGATCATCATCATCATCATCATTATCTAAACGCTTCGCCTTGTCGCTGCAACCATTGATCTCTTCTCTCTGCGATCCTTTTCATTTCTCCATAACCTTGGCATCCCATCATCTCAACTACCTCTTCAACGATCTTCTTCCGTGGTTTCCTTCTGCCTTTCTTTCCCATCACCTTGCCTTCGAATAAGTTCTTTATGAAGTTATTATGCCGGAGAATGTGACCGAAAACTGACGCTTTTCTCCTTTTTATCGTTGTTATTAAATGTCTCTGGGTGTTTATTTCTCTAAGCACTGCCTCATTAGTTTTCTTCTCAATCCGGCTAGTTCTTGTCATCTTCCTCCATAGCCACATTTCCACTGCCTCTAGTCGTTTCACATCCTCCTTCAAGAGAGTCCATCCTTCACAGCCGTATAGCACCACACTCCAAATGAACGTTTTGATAATTAATTTCTTTTGTTCAGTATTTAAGGATTTATTAGTTAAGAGCTGCTTCTTCTCGTCAGAGGCTTTCTTACACAGGGAAATCCTTCTTTTTATTTCCACAGTGCATCTGTTGTCATCGGTAATAACTGATCCTTAGTAGCAGAACTTGTGCACCTGTTTTATTAAAATATTTCCAATTCTGAGCTGCGCCTCTGGCTTCATTTTAGATTTGCTTACAACCATAACATTAGTGTTATTTACATTAATGTTATGTTGGAAATCTTTTAAAATGGATGTTAATTTGCTGAGCATTATCTGCATGTTCTTCTCATTGTCAGCCAGAAGTGCAATATCTGGATAATTAACTAAATATGTGAGCGAATTCGCTTGTTATATATATATATATGTTTTAAATGGAACGCGCAGACATTTCGGTTCGTCATGAATATCAAATCCGGACGTTATCTGCAATCAGCTTTCCCCTAAACCGGTCAAAGGCCTACCTGTTTCGCGGTCAATGCTGGTCATGGTCAAGCTTTGACCGCGGATTCATTTCCTCAGGCTACGAATAAGGAAACATGAACTGGAGTGTTTACGCGGCACGCAGGTTACTAGCAGATGATGAACCCGAGCAGGGTTTTTTAGAATGTAGTTTTTCAAGTTATATGTCCCCGTTAGAACGGATATATATATAGTGCGATTCGCTTGCTGAAAGTAGACAAAGTTTCTATCGCTACGATACAAGGAAGATGTCGAGTGTGCAGAGAATTATTTTCGACAAACTGGTAGCGCTGCAGGAGATGCTAAGACTGAAAGAACAGTGCGAGTTAAGAAATATTATGAAAGTGGAGGGCGCGTTTGAACGCGCAGTATTAAATAAAATAAGATAATTTTCTAGCGAAGTGTTCCAGCTGTTCGTCAGTTTATACTCTTACGTTATACCTGAGCGTGGGAGTCCTTACTTCTGCTTCTGCTGCCTCTTCTATTTCATCTTCCACTATATCGAAAGAAAAATTTAATGTAGAGTTAAACCTTTCCCGATCCTACAATAGACGTTTTCTTGAAATTAAAAAAAATTTAAACCTCACCTTTTCTTGCTCCTCTTCTTTCTCCACGGTTTCAGTTACTTGTCTGTAGCGCCATCTCAATGAAGCTAGGGGAGATAATAGATGCGTATCGAAGTGACGAAGACGTAATTGGTGAGGTTTAACTTTTTTAATTTCAAGAAAAAGTCTACTGTAGGATCGGGAAAGATTTAATTCTACATTAATTTTCTCTTTCGATATAGTGGAAGATGAAGTAGAAGAGGCAGCAGAAGAAGGAGGAGAATTTAATTTATTCGAACCCTTATAGGTGAGTGTATGTATCTTTTATTTATTTAATCTTGCTTTCTTTGTTTCTGCTCTTAGGAAGACGAAGCACATACATACATTATCATTATAGACTGTCATGCCTTTCAGCGTTCAGTCTGCAAGCCTCTGAGAATTTACTAAACGCCGCCACAATCCTCGATTTGCAACTAGTGTTGTGGCCTCGTTTAATTCTATACCTCTTATTTCTAAATCGTTAGAAACTGAGTCTAACCATCGTCCTCTTGGTCTCCCTCTAGTTCTCTTACCCTCCATAACAGAGTCCATTATTCTCCAAGGTAACCTATCCTCCTGCATTCGCCTCACATGACCCCCACCACCGAAGCTGGTTCATGCGTACAGCTTCATCAATCGAGTTCATTCCTAACTTAGCCTTTATCTCCTCATTCCGAGTACCCTCCTGCCATTGTCCCCACCTGTTTGTACCAACAATCATTCTTGCTACTTTCATGTCTGTTACTTCTAACTTATGAATAAGATATCCTGAGTCCACCCAGCTTTCGCTCCCGTAAACCAAAGTTGGTCTGAAAACAGACCAATGTAAAGATAGTTTCGTCTGGGAGCTGAAGGAAGACGAAGTAATCTAGGAGAAATTTTTTACGTCGCACCAACACAGATACGTAAAGGAGTAGGAAGAAAACGAGTGTGGCTAAATGTATACTGTATATATGTTTCTTTCTGCTTAGGAAAGAAAGAAAGAAGGAAGGGAGTCTAATTTTAGGAGACGAAAGTATCTTCAGTCAAATTTGTTTAATATAATTTATTAAGGTACATGTTACATAAATGTTTCGAATAAATTATCCATAGTTGAGGTGTAAATATTTTCTAGCTTGAGGTAATGTCCAACGTTGTCATCAACAAAACAAACACCACTGTTTCTTGAGCAAGGGAATTTTGCAACAATAGAGAGAGGTCACTATGAGAAGGTACATCTACTAGACTTTAGAGTAGAAATTAAAAAAATAATATATGTATTATGCTAGCGTACTTACCGCCGATAATTTTAGAATACATATTCCTTCAGAATCCAAGAATAATGAGTGGCGTCGAAACCAAGCCAGGACACTAACACTTTCCTGCCCGTTCTGCGTAAAATTTTATCAATGAGGTATATTTCAGGATGTTTTGACTTCTTCGGTTCCTGTTCATAGAACGCTCCATATATTGGTTTATTTTGATAGTCGTGAAGCAAGTAAGTTCTCGGTAATGTTTCTTCTACTTTTCATACAGGTAAATAATTCATTACTCCAATTAGGAGTATAGCCCTTTGTAAAATATCTCTTAATTTTACTTATTCGTACTACGTCACCTACATTAAATTTTGGTGGATAAGAAGACTTCATTTTCTTCATTTGTCGCAATTTGTACACAGTTGCAAGTTGTTGTGGATCATTTCTCACTTCTGTAGGTTTCATACCAATCGTACGATGTTTTCGATTATTATATTCATCTGATGTTTTGGTAGCATACGAAGCCAGTGGTAAGAACCACATGCAGAGAATTTCCTCCACATCCACTGCTTCAGTGTTCGATTGAAACGTTCAGTTACGCTTGCCTTCAAGCTGCTCCCTGTCGAATCATGTTTAATTTTTCTTTTTGTAATCCACTGTTGAAAAATCTTATCATAAAATTATTTTCCTCTGTCAGTTTGAAGATGTTTCGGATAGCGTTTACATTTTGAATAGATGCGTTCCAGATTTTCTACTACTTCGTTTCCTGGTTTTGTTTTAAGTGGAACTGCCCATGCATACTTTGAATAAACATCAATTACGGTCAACATGTATGTATATCCATTATTAACTTTCGAAAACAGACACATATCAACAAGATCAGCCTGGTGCAAGTCATCTTTTGCCCAGCTAATAACACTCCATCTTTCAAAATTCTTCCGTAGCGGAGCGTGGAGTTCTTTCGCTATTTCTTCTCTGATTTTGTTCATAAAGTATGGGTAAAAGAATTCGTTCTGTGTCGTCTGTTCGTTTCTTGAATCCAAGTCGGTCTATAGCCAGTTGTTGCCAGTTGCTTCTTCTATCTTCACATTCAATTTCATAGATAACTCATATAACCTTGGAAAATGTAACTGCTTTAAATATATTTGGGAACGGAAGTTCGTCCCACCATGCAGTGTTCATTTATTCGAAAAACCCCTATTTTCGAAGTTCTTCTTCGATTGACAAGATTTCGTTTTCGTGTGACGAATGACCTGCACTTCTACATGCTATTAACTTTTTCAGTCTCCCCACTAGATTGTTCGGATCATTCCAATGAAGTAATTCTATCTTATTTCGTGGCACATTTTTCAACTTAGCTACTTTTGTTACTCTTCCTGTACGTTTGTATTTGTGTGCACTTACAAATTTTGGTGTGCTCCTTTCTTTCTTCACTTTTACATCTTCTACTAATGGTTTTATAATTTTTTGAAATTTGAGCGATTTCGTGCCTCTCATTTGCTTGCCTGCGTCATACTGTTTCCTGTGCACGTTAGTGTAATTTAATATATGACTGTAAGCTGACAGATCCTTATCATCATACAACTGTGCGTCCGGATCTTTCTGAAATAGTAATTCAAGAGGACTTTCGGTTAAAGGATAGTTCAAATTGTCAATTATGAGATTGTTATCGCGAAACAGTACTTTTTACCCCCTAAGTAGTGTTCTCTACGAACTACTCGTATCCCAAATATTCTATCAACTTAATTGTTAATTCTTTCGAGAGCTGCTTCTTCTGATTCTTCTTCATCACTTATGTAACTATTTAATTTTCGATTTTACTTTGCATTTAATCCATTCGAGTTAAGTGTAAGCAGCTGCAGTTTATTTAATGGTTCAGTTATTGCTTTAAATGTTTCTTCTAACTTTAATTGGTTTAATGCCATATCTGCTTTAAGAGAGTTATATTTTTACATCTTTTCTTAATTTAGCTACTGTATTCTTTACACGACTTTTTGCCATTATGTTCCCCTGATTTTTTAACTGAAGTGTAACGTCCATTGTTTTACTCATATATAGTATATTCAAAGAGTATATGGAGCGTAATATCGTTAGTATTCCATTGCTCAGGATATTTTAGACGGAATTGAATTTCAACACCTTCCTTTACAGCAATTGGTGTAACTTCTTATTCGATTGGATTGTTCTCATGAATAATCATCGCATATACCAGAGAACTACGTGAAACTGTCAACGGTGTTAGTGTGCTCGTGTAGCGAAGCTTATACATAAGACGACAATTTTGTAGCATATATATTGGTGACTGACTTGACGGTAGACTATTGATTTGAAAAAGAGCTTTTCTTGGTACCTTGTGCAGTTCCTTTTCTTCACTTCAAACTCTTCTTTTGCAGTAGCAAACATTTCTAAACATTGCTCGTGGATAGGACGATCAACATTTTTAATTCGTAAATTCTTCATATTTAATTCTCCGTTAGATTCTACTGGTTGATAATTTTTCTCAAGTTTATGTACCATGAGTTACGCTCCCTCGCCGTTCATTTCCGTTTTCAGTTTCATTTATTTGCCCAGATCGGTCTGTGTGTGTGTATTTTATATTTACGTATGTATTATTTTTCCCTCATTCCTTAATAAAATGTATTTCGTCCCCTCCCCCTTTATGATCCCAGGGAAAAGGGAAATTATTTCCGCCCTGGTGGATTTTCCATCTTAACGTTGGCAAGCCTTCCCCCGATCTTCACACTCGTCTCGTCGCGCGGCGTGTATTGACAGAGGTCAGTGCCTCTTGGAGAGAGTTGTTCAGATCGCTCGGCGCAAGCAGCGGGTCTCCGCTCATTCCATCTGCGGGTGTGGAGGTAGGGAGAATGCTTGTTAACCTTCTTTGGGAATGTAATGTATCGGTAACGCTGCTAGGAGAGGCGACGGGCCTCATTGATTGGAAAGAGTAAGCTTCCTGAAAGAAATGCTAATGAATGAGACTTATTTTTAATTTAATTTGTCATATTGTGTTTTATGGACATTGCTTACGAGGCAGGGCCTCGCTTTTCTATTAATATCAGATTCGTTGGTTGGGCAGTTAGTATAATTTTTCCCTTATTGAAGTTGAATTTGTATGTGGCCTAAGGCCCCTGAAGTTGTTGAATATTTGAGAATTAGGTCGTGATATACTCCTCTCATGTCAAGAAAAGAATAGCGGAGATTTTGTATTATGTAATGGCAGGTTTATTTTTGTTGGAATGCTTTGCAGTAATAAATATTTAGCATAGCAGGTGGCTGCCTTCACTACCGCCCCTTTTGTGAGTGGTAAATGGCTCTGATCTTAAAGCCCGCACCTTCCTTAATTCCACTTCCGCTGCCCATTCTTGGTGCAGTTTAGATAAATCAAGTTTTAACTCGTCAACTTCTCTCCGCGCAGCTGCATACTGTTCTACAAAGATTTTATTTGCAACATCTTTCTCATTTAACGGATTATGTACGTTAGTAATTCGCTAATTTTCCGTACTCAACGTGCCACCCGCACCAATGTATACTTTCTGTTGATTGCTTACTTCATTCTTCAGTTTTTCGAGTTCTTCACGCGCTGCTGAATGTTTTTCCAGGTATGCTTTATTAATCGCATCCGTCGAATGAATAGGTTTGCCGATGTTTGTTACTCGTTTATTTTGCATATCTATCGATCCATCGTCATTCAGTTGTAGTAGTCTACCTTTTGTATGCTTTTCTAAAAATAAAAGCGAAATTGCATCTTGTTCCTCTTCAGGATCTGCCACACCCGATATTCTCTTGTTGTTCATGTTGAGGTTATTGTCAGTTACAGGAAGGTGATCATCCACAATATCACGTAAAAGAGAATCAACATATTCTATGCGTGCAGAAACGTCGTTAACTCGTTTCTCCAAATTTCTCTGCACATGCTTAGTGTGCGTACGCATTGTGTCAAGCGAAACTGCTTCGTTTCCATTCATCGCTGGAGCTATTCCTTTCAGCCTTTTGTTCTTAAAATCAACTGTATCCTCTTCTAGTTCACATGTCACGTATTTCATTTTTAAGATCTAAAATGTCACGTTGTATTTCTTCTTTATTAATACAGTCCTTAACGTTTTTTAACACATAATTTTTATTACAAGCATCCTCCATATTTATAGGGTTGCCGACGTTCTTTAAACGTTTACCATGAATACTTAAGTTTCCGTCAGATGTTGATGTTACGTAATTTGTATTAACCATCATTTTTTCATCCACATATGATTTAGTAGCAATATCATGTCGTAGTGATGGTCGCGTTACATACACGTTTCTAGTTCTGTTGTTTGATGCCATCGCGATATTCTTTCTCTACTCAACAATTCGAAAATGCGTTCGTTAATGCATACACTGTAGTATTTATATCTCATAAAATATATCGAATCCATTTCGATATCGACCATTGCTTATTTCGCTATCCTTAGCGATAACGAGAAAGCTGAATTTCGACCAACAACGATAACATAAAGCATTGAACTGGTTGTTACTCATATCGGTGTTCACGTGATCATCGTAAACATGCCGAAGATTTCTTGCATCTTATTGAAACAGAATAATAAAATTAGCGTTGTCTCTATTAAGATGTTTGAGTATGCAGGAATAGGTTTGGCATAAGTAAAAGATATCCACGATATAGTGTCGACCTCTAGTAAAGTAGTCTTCCATGTGCTGCTGTTTGTCGCTTGCTATATCATCAAAAATAAAAACTGAATTCCTTAGAGCTTTTTCTGGCGGTATTACTTGCTCATGATCACAGTAAGACTCGCTTTTTATTTCTTTAATAGATTTTGAAAGCTTCTCTAGTTCAATATATTTCTTCTGCGACAAAGATTTTGAGTAAATATACACATTTTCAAATCGTAACCCGTTTGGTTGCAATAACAAATTAATCATAACATTTGTCTTTCCTACATTCGATGGTCCGCATATGATACTGCGTATTGCGTCCGGCAACAGTTTACTATGTTTAATTTTCCTTCTTACTGGACGTTTTGTTTCGTTCAGATTCGTTACAGGTAAAGTTAACGATTGTTTTATTGTCTTTACCATCACTTACTTTAGATGATAATAAGTTTCAACGATCGAGTGCACAGGAGCAACACGTACAGTGGTTTTATTTAAAGTTATTGTTGATTACTAAATAAACACGAACTTTTTACCTTCAATTTCACTTGGCTAGTTCTAATATGATTCGTGCATCACACTACACCCAGTATTAAGAAGTGCTGGAACAGCAGTTGTGTTATAGAGATCTAATAATACGTTGCCAACTTCACAACACCTCATATACCGACACGAAGGTGACTATATTCTGTGTTCTGTTAACGAGTCGTCATCTTTATCCCACGAAAATAATTCGTTTCCGCAAAAAATACATTTAACTGCGTCTAGGTAGCCCGTGTAGTAGAATCCAGCTTTAGCTAAACTTACGGGGTCTATACACGGTACACGACATATAACGAAAGTCCTTATCCGATCTACCTCAGATTTTAAATTTAATGGACGAGGAATGTTCGCCATAATGAAGTAAAAGAGGAGAGCAGAATAATATTTCCCTTATTTATATATCTTATTCTAAAAAGAAAAATCTGGTTTTATTACGATCGCCGAATCTACTCTACATATTCCTACCTTGTTTACTGCTGCTCGCTTCTACTTCCTTCTCGCCGCACCATGCGCCTCACTCACCTGTCGTCTACTTGACTGATTACGTCATCTTCGCTGCACTTCGCTGTGCCTGTGCGCTGTGTAACCACGTGACATTATGTTTCTAGAACTCACTGGCTTGTAGCCTGCGTTCTTTTTCTGGAATCTTCCTTTCTACTATATATTGCTCTCTCCGCCTTTCCACCGTTGAGTCGGGCTTCGTGGCGGAGTGGTGGACCACGCACTAATACAGTGCTTATTGTAATCATGTCAATTTTATCTGGACTCTATCTACAACGACTCGGTGAGCAAGACTTATAATATTTATCTGCATTTGGACTCTAAACTTTCATTCGGGCCATTGCCTGCGGTAATACTTTCTTCTGTCGAGTGGTTATGCTTCCTTTTAAAAACTCATAACTTAGACTGCTTCTATTCACGCACTGCGCTACGGACGATTGTAAATTATTTTCTGATGTCATCCTAGATCTATGTTATTACTAAACTTCAGCAATACCCGGTGAAGAAAATCCTTTCCCCGTCCTAATACTCATCCTACTTCCTTTCCCCCTCCCTTTCATGCTTTTTCTCTTTCAGGGTTCTGTTTCGATGTATATTGTACACTTCCAATTTGTTCAACAGGCTTTCCTTTTATGTACCATTGGATAATTATTTGTAAATGTGGCACACCTTTTGAATTTTTCTTCTACTTGCAGTTATTTATCTTGTTGTTAAATTATGGTTGTTAAATATATATTCTATTTCGCATTATTATTGGTCTAGCTTCTTCCTTACTGCGCGATTTTCCTTGATTTATACTACTCCTCATCATCATTTATTATTATTATTATTATTATTATTATTATTATTATTATTCTAGTACGCTGAGCTCTCTACTGTACCTTTGCATATTCCTCTGCGTACCTCTGATTATTTATCGTTACTTGTACTTTTGTCTAAATACGCTACCACCCCGACTGTTATGGTAGCGCTATATTATAGTATGATAGCACAGGTCCTCTCTCACTACAGTTTTCTTCACTCCTTCCGATATTTGCAGCTTTGTCGGACTTGGGCGGTCAAGCAAGTGGAGCCGCGGGCATAGCATCGGCTGTAAACAAGGCGAAAGCCGCACAGGAAGAAATGAAACTACACAAACGAATGCTAGAAGCGATGCGTGGGAAAGGGCATTTGCTTAAATCCTCCAGTATGCAAAAGATAATGGAAGGCCTGCCAAATAGAGCATTAACTAACATAGATCTATATCGTTACGCATTTCGTTTGAAAATTCCCTACTTCAGAGGTGTGCTTGTGCGAGATACGTTACCGAAAATTTCTCGTAAGAATGAGAGTTGTATGTTGAATTTAGATCCATCAAGTAAATCTGGTTCGCACTGGGTTTCGTTCCGTAAACTAGGCGTGTGTATATGTACTACTTCGAAAGTTTTGGTAATTTACGTCCTCCTAAAGAGGTACTAGAATATTTTTATAAAACTGTTATATTCGGTATAATTTTCATTCTTATCAAACTTTTAATTCATCAATTTGTGGACATCTGTGTTTACTGTTTTTATACTGTATAAATAAAGCACGACCTTTGGATTTGTTTTCAGTGTTCACGATGCCTTATGAAAGACGGTTCACACTCGAGGGTAGAGGCCCAAAGATTGATGTAATATTAGAAACCCCGATTCACTTGAATAGAGGTTCTTTCTATGATATAGAACTTGCCGCACTATTTACATCTAATAGTATTCGAAATGTCACTAGTAAAAAGAATAAGTTTGCCATATATTTGAATAATAAAAATCATTTTGATTGTAGCAGAAGGTATTTATGAATAGAAAGTTTGCTAACTATTAAAAATGTGAAATTATTTCTGCAAGAGTACACTCCGAAACTTAGTTTTTATCTCAACTAGTAACAACAAACTTACTATACATTCTCCGTTTGACATTGATTTCAATGTACCGAACAGTGTTGGTACTAGCTTAGGTTATCTGTTAAATGTATATGAGAAATATGATAACCATGAATCACAGCTGAATGAAATAGGTAACGTGAGCGTTAATAGCACAAATAACCACATTGGTATTAAAATGAAGGAAGCCAAAACAACAGTAATCACATTACCTGAAGGTAGTTACACGTTTTCAGAAATAGGAGGTCTAGTTCAAGAAACAATAATTAACAACTTCCCTATTCTTGAAGAGGTGAATGAACCTCTGGAGGGAGAAGTAAACTTATTAGTATTACTTACCAAAAGACCTATCTTCGATGTAAAATGTCTTCAAACCTAGATGTAGACTTTGATATTTCCGATTCAATTGCAGATTTGTCAGGATTTTCACGACAAAGTATGAAGCTAATAAATTACTTATTTCAGGGGTGATTATTAAAATTAACAACGTAAACTCGATTCGCGTATGTTGTAATCTCGTCTTAGGTTCCGGTTCCTACCTCAACGGTAAACAAACACATTCGTTATACAATTTTAAACCGCTTGTTCCAGCAGGCTATCCTATCGTAGTTTAACCGTCAACTATAAGCTTCTTACCGGTAAACACTAGTGTTATTCAACATATATCCGTCGTACTCGAAGATCAGTTCGAAAACCCAATCGACTTACAAAATGAGGATGTAACAGTAGAGTTAATTATTCGTCCAGTAAAAATACAGTAATCATATATAACATAAAGCGTACACTTAAGTACTATCATTCGAGTAAGGAACAGTTGAACAACATCATGGTGGTAATTTACAACCACCAAACAAAAAACCGAGGATTAAAAGAGGATGCAGCCAGAGTAGTAAAATATAGAGTAAAGCTAAAAAAGCAATCCCATCGTGTACGCGACAAGAAAAGATTAACCGCAAACAATAAAGACTTTTTACAGTCGCTAGGCTACCGACTACTATAAGTTCTATTCCTCCTACGGAAACTACTCTATTCCCTTTTCGTATGTAATCAAGGTAACATCAACAAGAAATATGTTTAACGTAACAGACAAAGTTCTATTTGATAACGGAGTAGCCAGGCAGGAGGTAAGAAGCTATAGTTCAAATGCAAGCACGAAATATAAAAACGATGAAATTCGAGTTCCTGTACTTTCTGAAGCCGATGTTCACATCGAAGGTGGTATTGTTAAATCAAGCACAGAGGATGCACCTGCAGCTTCAGGCGTCCCCGATCAAACTTTTGCAGCAAATCTTCCCGACGGAATTCGTATTAAATTAAATGCGATGGAAATTGAAAAACTCGGAAATATTATAGACAATGCTACCGACTACTATAAGATAAAACATATAAATTATATTTCTCTATCAGAAATTACTTTAGTCTCTTTTCGTGTACAATCACGGTAACATCAAGAAGAATTATGTTCAACGTAACGGGCAAAGTTTTGTTTGACAACAGAGTAGCCAGGCGGGGAGTAAGGAGCGAGCACGAAGTATGAAAACAACGAAAAAATTCGAGTTCCTGTACACAACAAAGAGCATGTCTTTTTACCCTCTGAAGCCGATGTTCACATCGAAGGTGAAATAGTTAGATCAAGCGCAGATAATACACCTTCACCAACAGCCGCTCCCGATCAAAACTTTGCAGCAAATCTCTTCGATGGAATTCGTATTGAATTGAACGGGAAGGAGAAAGAACTCGGCGTGTAGGTACGACTAGTGCTATAAAAACTTTCGTCTCTTATTCTATAAATGTAAAATGCCGGTTATTTTCCCTTAATTTCTACACCACCAAACGAAGCTAATATTGCTCACGCAATTACAAAGCTGTTCCATACAATCACCCCACTGCGTGTTCCTTGCGGTTTATTTGAAGACTACAGGAAACCATTTATAAACTGTAAACGTGAATTTATTTTTATTCGTTCTAGAGATGAAAAATGTGCACTGTTTTCGGCCAACGCAGATGATACGGCTAAGGATAAAGTACGCAAAATGTATATAAATCTACCAACTCTAATACTGTCTGACGAGGGAGAAGTTAAACGGATAAATTTGATCCAAAAACATCCTTCTATTCCTGTAAAATTTCGATCGTAGAGTTATCATGCGTTGCACACTCTTCCAAATTCAATAAAAATTAATTGGACGGTTATGACTACGTCACAAATAGAAAAACCGAAAGTTTTCATGCTTGCTTTCCAAACCGATAGAAAGAAAATTAATGCTTCTTTTTCTCAGTTCGATCATTAATATTGGATCCGTTGCCGTATTCTTAAATTCAAACTTTTATCCCTATGAAAGCTGTGGCTAATTGTAACAATGGCGACTGCAGTGAATCAAGTTTCGTAATGCGTACTATCAGCTTGGCGATAATCGTTCTGAACCGAATATATCACGAAGTGAATTTCAATCGCATTGTCCTATTGTTGATATTAATTGCATGGGACAGCTAGAATCGATAAAATCTTCCTCTGTAGATGTTCGCGTTGAAATTGAAACAAACGAACGTATTCCAGCCAACACTACTCTGCATTGCATTATTTTTCATGATCGCATAATAAATTATAAACCTCTAACGAATGAAGTATTTTTCTTCCAATAATTTTTCGCGAGTTTTTCTTCCTTTTTTCCTAACTGTGTGTATATAAAGGAGAGAGAGAGGATTCTTTGCTTCAGGTCTTCGATATCGGACCCACCATGAGTACAAAACCTACAGGAGTGATAGTTAACATTCAGAAATTACTTACTGGATGTTACGAGATAGCCTGTAGTAATGTAGATTCGTCTACAAATGTGTTATCTACAGCTATATTAGGTATGCGTGCACCTAATTTAGATTTCACGCTTACGTCGTTCTTCAACCTTCTCAGTGATCAACAATACCAATATCTGGTTGTGTGCAACTGTGTTAATGAGTTACGTCTATTAGCACTGCGAGAGTATCCTCGTACATGCATAATTGACTTGAACACTATAGAAGGTGTACCTGATTTAAGAACAATGCGTAACGAGTGTTTCCCTGTTGACTGTCCGCGCCATTTACCACGTGTTGCAAGACATTCAGGCAGCTGTGCTATGTTCAACGTTCACGCAGTTCATAGTTGGTTAAAATCGACAGATGGTGTGATGAGAATAGTGTGTTCAGTGATAAACAAATTTAAGAAAGAAGGTGTGAGCAGATTCAATAAATTTGAGTGGGCTTTCTTCCCTGAAAACATATTATCTATTTACGAACAACATCAGTTAAGTGCGCTCTGGCAGTATCTACCAGATCATCTGAAGGCGAACTTACATCATGCTTGTCAGGATTCAGGAGCCAAAAACAACAACAACGTCCGAGCTTGATATCAGCTACTAATTCAACAATTATTAAGGTTAAGAAAAATAGATGATGGTGTCCTTTTCCTTGCTTGCGTTTCTATTTTATTCTGCTATCAACTAATTATATTTTCTTCCTCCTCTGCAGGTCTCTCCTCGTGGTGCCAGTTAATGAAGATTCCATCAAAAATTTATTTTTAAAAAGCTCTGTACTTTTTTGGTTAAAATAAATTAGAATATAATTTTTATATATATATATATATATATATAATGTTTTTCATTCTCCTACTCCTGCTTTAGTCAGAGTACAAGGAATAAAAGAGTGGTGGCGCAGGAGCTAATAGGGCAGTATAGTTGAAAGAAAACTTCTAACAGCTTTTGATCACCTAGTTTGGCTTTTATTTTTCGAAAAAGAAAGAAAAAGATTATATAAAGGTTTATAAAGCACTTTAATATATAAATAAAGTAGGCCTACAGTACAATAGTTTACAATAAAGAAAGAATTAAGGTTTGCAGTGCACTTTAAAAGAGAAAGTATACACACAGTACAATACATTGAATAAAAGAAACAAAAAAATTTAATGTTTATCTAGCTTGAAATTCTAGAAGAGTACAATTCCCTCTAAAATAAAGATTGAAAAATTAAATACAGAATAAACAAACATTTCTAAAATAAAAAGATTGATAAATTAAATACAGAAGAAACAAGAGCTTCTCCTGCTATTACTTGATAATCACCTACAGAGTAAATTACATTATTTTTACATACGGAAGGGTAAACCGATGAGGAAGTGGAGGAGGTGCTCACAAAAATAGGGAGCCTACAATGCAAGATAGCTCCCAAAAATGGTTGCTATACAGTGGTTATAATTTGTTAATTTAAGATATTCTCTGCAAGTCTGTAATGTCCAAATGGTAATATATTAATTTTGTTGCCTGTGATGTACCTTTTGTCATCATTACATGAGAGTGCTAGTTTATTTTTTCGAACCGTGAACACAGAATGAGAAGAGGAAGTGATGCACACTTGTAGTTTGGTCACTCACTCACCTTCACACGGACAACGTCTATACTGATCAATTGTAAGGTGATCGACAACATTTTTTGACACCTTTAGCTTTACAAGTAGGTTTCTCTTTTTCACACAAATTAATAGCATACATTTTTGGTCGCAAACCTACAAATTCTTCAACGATACCTCCACCGTTTCCATCCTTCATTACACCTATTCCACTTGAATTGTTTCTTTCAATTTGGAACGGATTATTTTCGTCATAGTTTCCTGTGTCAAACAAAACTGAATTTTCGTTCACAAACTCGTGTATATCAAATAAAAAATTGTATATCAAACTGTCGGTGTCAGTGTATAGTAGTTGGGAGTTTGAATCAGTGTTCCTCAAAGTAACGTTGTAGGGAAAATCGTTCATTTTTGACAAATCTAAGTTTGTAGCACCGAGGTAAACCGGTTGATTGTGAAGAATTTGGAGTTTCTTCACTTCGATAATCATACACTGGCCGTCCACTATGACACGGCGTTTGAAGTTTGCTCTTGAGATCAACGTACATGCACCAGAACGACCCTCCCACTGTGTGGCCCATTTGATGTCGCGCAACTACCTTACGTTCATAATGAACGACCATAAATTGCGTTATTCATTAATTTATAGAAACTTTCCTCGAACACATTTTTTTGCTAACTTTCGTTTCTCTGTGTTCAAATCAATGTAACATTTTAACCATGCGCTCTGATTAAATTGAATCGCTAGGTAAATGCGAGCTACTTTCATACATAATCCTACACACGGTTTAATAGTCTATAATGAATAACATACCGTTCCTTGTAAAGAATGCTCATTAGTTTCGTAGATTCTTCAGGGCACAAAGGATAATCGGCATGTTTGTCATGAAGTTCTGAGGGGTAGATTAAATCAGCTTCTACCATAAACCCAACATCTGTTTCATCTCCTACATTCAAAATGTCTAAATTCTCGACATTCTTTACCCATTGAAAGCCGCCCGTTGGAAGAAACTGTTGCATAGCGAATCCATACAAACTGCTCACGTCAAAGTACATTTTGTATGATTCTCGGCTGGACTCATCGTATGTTAACATGTACTTGTTATTTGCTACTGCATGCCGCGAAACGCATTGCACATTACCAGCGCGTATAGAGCGTTCGAAGAACTGCAGCATGTCAACATCTTGAAGTAATTCTAGCTGGACAGCTGTTATTTTTTTCATAGCACTCCATGCCATAGACGGTGCCGTGTAGAAATGAGCGGCATCAATACCACATGTCTCTTTTCTACTCAATCTAAAGTTTTCAAATACATCGGCTAAGAGTAATGTATCGATTTTCAAGTAAAGATCGGAATATTCACCCAACGATTTACAGTTAAACTTATTCCAAACTAGGCGAGCAAACGCGTAGTTTCCTTCCGACACAGTTTTACCCTTCAAAGAGCTAAAGAATGAACTTGTTGGCGGTAAACTAGTGTCATCTAACACCTCCATACTAGTGATATATTCGTATGGAAATAGCTCCTTCCGAGAAGGAAGTTTAAACTGTAAATCATCGGTGAAATACCATCTCTTTACAAGCTTTGAGTCCTCAATAAGTAATAGTGCCATTTTGTCCAGCGAAAAAGGAATAAAGATATAAATGTCTATAAATCTTAGTTCAACACATTGTCTTTGGTTATAACGTATAAAGCTTGAAAATCCCTTGTATCGCTCCATGTTCACTGCTAACAGTTTAATGTTCGCTCTGAGATTTGCCGCAACATCCCCTCCCTTCCTATGCAGTTCTCTAATTATAAAATGACCATCATAGGCTGTCAAATTATGGAATGCTACCGGCAAGATAGAAATTTTACAATACTGTAAGTTACACGATTGATGTGCTGATCCCCTGTAGACACCCGTTAAATGACAATGATCGCGAACTTTAATTTCATTATCTGCGATTTCCTTTTCACATATGTGACGTAATGTAGACGAGAGGATTTTTTTCTTGCTCAACAGTTAATGATAACATCGGTTTCGTTTCTAAATAATAGGGCGCAAGCGTATCCACTAAGTTATACATCTAATCTACGAACCATTTAACACAATCACTACCTCGATAGAGTTTGAAAGAGCACAAATCTCTGTCAAAACTGCAGTGTAAATAATATGCTACGCTGTATGGCACATGTTCGTGAATTGGAGTTGAATGCGACGTGTTATCATTTGGAAAACAAGTAGACACAGGTTTCAGTATGCATTCTGTGTCAGCATACACAATGAAAGGCACTGTCTCTTTAACCTTATACTCTGCAAAGTAAACTAGTCGTTTCCTATCCGAAGGTATTACACATTTTGCCACCGGAAATTGTTTACACTCATTACTGTGCAAAGCTATTTTTTCCTCATTATGGCAGTAAGACAAACATCGTCTGCAAATATAAATTCTATTCTGACGTTTCGTAAGAGATGAGCGCACAAGACGTGCAAGATTCTTAAGTAAACAGAAGTGATACTTCTCACTGTCGCCAATCTGAAGCATTAGTAGATCTACTTTACTTTCACACCTTTTGTGTACAAAGGTACAAGAGTAAACTCCTTATTGGCTTCTTTCTGTCCTATGCACACCCAGTTGTTCTCGTCGTACTGCGCTCCGAATACATGACAGCGAGTTGAGGCCAGCCAACTTCGTACTCTCCATGGTTATGATCACATGAATTTAAACAAAGATCTCCGTTACTGAGCATTATTCTATAGGTCAGATTGTATAAGGTGTTGATTTCAGAATTATTAGCTACCTGGCAAAGATGAACTTAATCACCTGTGCTATATAATTGTAATGTGCAATTGAATGGGAGTCCGTTGAGACTCAATCGTCCGTTGGGAGATCAAGGCCTATTATTCGGCGGGAAAGCATCTTAGCCAACGAACATGCCGTGAGACTATAAAACCGCCCATGGAGGGGGAATCTTTCTCATTACTTGTGTATTTTTGAAGTGAGTTGCACGTTGAACCGCGCTTGGCTATTGTAATATTTGAACTTAACCGCATGCTGTCTGTGCGTATTTCGAAACTTAGTTTCATTAATGATTGATATAAGCTAAGTGCGGTTCGTGTCGCGTTCGTGGACCGCGAGGTATCGTGTGCAACTCCGCATTTACAGATCACTAAGAAGGACGGAATTCACCCGGGTTTTTAATCCCATAAATTAGTGGCGTGCAAATTGAACTTATATTTACCGCATACTGTAGTCAATGACACTCTACGACTAAGGGGGAAATCAAGTGTTCGTTCACAACAAAAGCGGTGAACCAGAAGTAATTGAAGTCCTATAATATTGCAGGCGATTCCAGGAAAAAGAGAACAGCTATAGCAGCAGACATGATGTGCTAAGCACATTTAGACTCAGTGGTCATGTAATTTGTCCGTGATGCCGGCAAAGGCAACTTCCTGGTGTAGGGTCTATTTGAATCAAATTTTGTTAAGTGATCAGATATCAGCCAACAATGCAGTTGTTTTATGCAAGTTAATTAACGTAAATATGTCTCGGGCTGTTTACATGTTTCGAGCCCGCGAGAAGTGTACATATGTTTGTCCAGCTGAAAATGAAGGGACAAGACAGGACAGTTGTAGTAAGTTATTTTTCTTTGTGTAATTATAACTTATTCCGTAATTTCTTTGTGAGATTTATGTGTCCACGACAGAGTATTTGGATAGAATCTTTATATATAGACATAGACCACACACTTTCTGCGTTGAGTATCATCAGATTAAATTACTAACAACGCATTAGTGCAGGATGTATTTTATTCATGTAGCATGAACTTTTCAGGTATATTTATATGACGTGCGGACAAGCTGAATACGACGTTGGGATGGGCAGGATCTTCGATATTTACGGAGAGCAAGTTCTGGACAATTTCAGGAAGGAAAGTTGCTTGTAATAAGGTGTGACGTGAGTGTCGTAGCTTAACGAAATTATAAATCTGATGCAGGAATTCATGGTGCTTGGTATTTTTCTAATTTGTTCTTTCGTTGCATCTATTAATGCAGCATCACAATAATGGAATAAAGGGGGAACTAGTGTTTTTATAAGCTTGACTTTCACATTTAAAGGTAAAATATTATGGTGGTGCTTAGGTATCTTTGCAGACGCCGTTATGGCTAGGGGATTCCCACACGATTCAAACGCTCAGCCAATCATAGCTATTCTTTCACACAATGTCTTTGTAATCCACTGGAATTAAACCTGGAACCGGCAATCGTCGCGATCGCGACTCATTTCCCTGTTACTCAACCGGCAGAGTCGCTATCGAGATGCATTACGCCAGCGCTGACTAATTTCGAGATAGCGCCTTGATATTCAACATCTTTATGACATATCTTGCATCATGTTGAAGAGGAAACTCTACTCTATATTACAGCACAATTCTGAAGTAGTTTAGGATGACAGTGTGTGCGGTATACACGTGGAAAAAAATAGAACGCTTTGCAGACGGTCATTCTGTTGTGCTTGCTGTGGTTGTCCGATGTGCATTTACTTTCGTGGCGCAAAATTATTGAATTGTCAGGAAGTAGTTAAATTCGTAAATGTTTGTTTGATCTGGACGGCGAAGGTGATAGTGACGTATTTTTAGAAGGAATTGACGGTGATTTTGACAATAATTCGTCAGGGAGTAGCGAGTTATATGAGCCTAGGCTAAGTGATTTCGACACTTATATTGACGATGATGTGGAACACCATGAAACAGCCACTGATGATGATAATGATAATGACGGTAATGCAGTTGACCAAACAGAACCGAAGTGGACAAGAGTTTATCCTCCAGAGCCAAAAATAAAAGTGGAAGAAAAGTTCAAAGTTCGAAACGCGGGTGTACGAAATTGCCCTCCGGGAAACAGTCCTCTAACATATTTCTATTTGTTTTTCTCTAATGCTATCTGGAATCATTTAGTGACTGAAACTAATAAATACGCACAGGAAATTATTCGAAATAAAACTAATCCCGGAAATATGGGTCCGTATTCTCGTCCGCAAAGATGGGTTGACGTTACACTATCAAAAATAAAAAAATCATTTCTCGTTATAAATATGGGTCTGAACCCTAATTACAATATTGAAAAATAGTGGTGCACTTCAAAATCGCAAATATTTCCATATTTTTCTAGTCATGTCACTAAAACATTTCGACTGGAAAGATATATTCTATAACCTGTTAGTAATGGTAAATTTTGATGCCTACATACTCTATAGTTTGAACACCGACAAACCCCTTGAACATGAGGAATTTATGGTTAGTATTGTCGAAGGTCTTGTAGATGAAGAAACTCTTCAAAACATTCCACCTGGACTTTCAGGAGAAATAGGACATCAGCTGGTACGCTTCCCAGAGACGAAACTGCGGTTGTACCCTGTCTGTTCGACTGCAGAGAAAAGTCACGTACCCACTTCTGGTGCCCAGGATGTAACTGTGGTGACCATAAACAGTACTACCATAAATTAAAACATTTTGGAGGCCTATGAAAGCAGGAAGAAAGAGGAGCCACCCCGAAGGTAGCAAGGATGAGTAGACTCACGTTTTGGTGTGATGTGCTTGTGTTATTTCAGTTCTATTTGACTTTACAATAATTCAATATGGTGAAACCTTTCTACATATTTTTAATCAGCATAAAATTGTGCAAATTTTGTATATAGTAAAATCTTCATATAATGTTACTTTTTACGTACACGCTGCCCAGAAATTTCGGATTATTTTGGAATACTTAGCGTGTGTTGAATACTTCGCCCATACTGATTCACGATACTAAATTAGTAAGTTAAATTTTATACAACAGTAATCTTCGTCCTTTTCTGAATAAAATGACATGTTATACATGAAAATAAATTGAAAAACAACATTTTTATGAATTTTTAAAAAGTTGCTTGCAAAACTCGCCTAAATGCTTGCCGCTTGAAGGTAAACCGCTTGCCGGTTCCAGGGTTAATATCGAATGCACTCATAATAAATAAATTACGGCTCAGACAACTTTTCTAATTTACTCCTGAATATTTCTAGATCTCATACATATGGAAAAACCTCAAATAACGCAACTGACCACTCTCCCCGGCTAAACACACCACACGTAGAAAAATGTTGGTCATCCTGAAGTTCCAACTCCGCGCGGTCCAGTATTCAAAGCAGCCACGCCCTTGCTTTCTAAATGGCTCAGCTCACTTCGTGGCTTCACGTTCGCTACACGTGCGCTCTGTGCTGACTACGAAGAAAATTGGAAGCTTTTCACGGTCACTGGAAAGTTTCGAGCAAGTGTCCCATGACATTCTGTCTCCTAGAATTCCGGTCTTAGCTATAATCTGCCAGTCTTGTAATACCCAACTGCAGTCCACGTTTATAATAGGTTTAATATGCAAAATAATATAATTTAATATTCCAAACAAACTGTCAGGATACTACTCGGGAAAGAATGAATACGTGAATAGTATTTTTTCTGGAATCTGCTGCCATCACATAACGTGGACTCTATTACTTTTACTGCTCTTTGCTGTCTCGCTGGCTCACACCCTCTTCCCGCAGACGTTCATTATCTTTACGTACCTTGTAGTACACGTCAAGTACTGTCTTCTCCATTTTCACGTAGTTTACGTCCTCAATATCTTCATCGTCGTCCTCGCCGTCTACTATTACAGGACCTTAATTGGATACTTTATCTTCTTCTCCTGCATCATTACTCTCTTTCTCGGGTCTCTCCTTTACTTTCCGGAATATCATCTATCCTGATATCATCTCTTGGATAATATAATTTAAGATTGGCTGCGTTGAAGATTTTCTCTACAGATCCGTCCATACTTTGCTCTTTGTATTATTGATATACACATGTATTATTTTATATGGACCCACATATAGTTCGGCAAATTTCGGACAGAAACGAACTGATACATCGGAGATCTGGGGACGTTTGGCTAATACGAGCTCATCGACCCTCAGTTGTCGATGGAAGCGCTTGTTCCACCTTCTCCGCAGCCTTTTATCTGCCTGTGCTTTCATCCGCACTGCGGTGTCTCGTATACATATCTCTGCAGACGGCCTGGGTCACTTGGACACGGAATCTTATCATGCCAAAGTCGGCGTGGATATTCATTAAGATGTGCGACTGACGGGATCTGTCCTGTAGACTCGTGTTTTGTAGAGTTGCTATTTTCCGTAATGATAGTTATGACCTCTGGCCATTTCCAGTGTTCCCTAGGAATAAAAATGTGACAGTATTTGGCTATTTCACTCATAATACGTTCACTCGGATTAGATACCGGATGTCTGACGGAAATCAACATGTGCCTTATTTCCAACTTTTCTAATTTCATTTTGTGTGCTGGTGAAGTGAATTGCGGTCCATGGTCACTCAATAAACTGTCAGGTTTGCCCATTCTTGGTATTATCATATTCTTGATCTGATATAATGCCGACTTGGTATTGGCTTTTGCACTGGACAACCCCCCCTAGGGGAAGACCGGTGACCACCGTAGGTGACGAAGATATTGAGAAGCTGAGGACATTAATCACGAACGATCGGCAATTAACTGTGTGCATGATATTGGATGAACTGCGGATTAAGCGTGACAAATCGTTACCCAGAATTTAGGGAAGAGGAAAACGTGTTCTCTTCTTGTGCCAGTTCATGGTAGAAAAGGGGATGGTGCAACTTGAACATCCCCCATACTCGCCAGATCTCAATCCTCCAGACTTCATCCTATTCCGACGACTCAAACTCACTTTGAAAGGAAAGAGATTTGATGATATTCCTGACATTCAACGGAACGTGACGAGGCTTTTGAACACCATCCCAAAGAAAGCCCGATCTCAGCAGTGCATAGTTATTGAAGGGGAGTATTTCGAAGGACAGTAAGGCCACTGTCGTGCATTGTTCATCTACGTTGATAGTACAGGAATATTCGCGGAACTTTGTCACAGATTTTTATAAAATTAAATATATACACAATTTTTCACACATTTATATAAAGCCTATAGGCCTAAACTTGATGTCCTGAAGAACACAATTTCTATGTAGTCTAAATCAGTCGTAAAAGTACCCAGTAACCAATTAACCAACCCCATGTACTACGAACACGAGTCTGCTCTCTCACACACTGTCAGCACTCCGGTGTACCATTTCTTAGTTACTACTGTAGTTCACTTCATCACGAGCACATGTCCGACTCGTTGGCTGAACGGTTAGCGTACTGGCCTTCGGTTCACAAGGTCCCTGGTTCGATTCCCGGCCGGGTCGGGGATTTTAACCTTAATTGGTTAATTCCAATGGCACGGGGATGACAGATGAGAATGAGAGTAATCTAAATTACCTCTGTAGAAATCTATTTCTGAGCAAATATGAAGGGCAAATTGCTTCAAGGTAATACGGAAAAGGGAAGGATAGGTCCAGAGGTTGTCAAAGTATTATTTAAAGTTTACAGATGGAATTGAAAAACCTGAACACCGAGCAAACAGAGAGTCTCATATGTAAATAATCATACATAAGTTTGGGACAGTTCGCCTGTTTCTAATATCCCTGATAGAAAATTCTAAACCATTTTAAATTCAAATTGTAACACAAAAGGAGCAACTCCAAAGTGGACAAGATCACAATCTACATCTCATTTAGTGACTGATTTTTTCCTATTTCTCTTCCCATCCCCAAACGGATGATGCACAAAATTATGAAATTCCGCAAGACTTCTTTCTCTGCCAGTAGCTATAGGCTACCTTGCACCTTTCCAAGTGTATACAGCAATATAAAATGAAGGGCTGAAAGTATTTGGACGCGGAGGAAGTGTAGTCCACCCATTATTGGTACAGGGGGGACTTAATGAGACAGAGGGCATGCAATATTATTTGACGACCACTTTAAATTCCTGCAACTGGTAAAATGTTTGGTATCAAAGGAAATAAATGCAAGAAGGACATCTCGAGAAACCGGACAGAGAAGTCCCCCTTCAAAGGAAGGAGGATAGGAAAAAGAAGAACGGGATCAATTGACAGCAGACGTTTTGGTAGTGCACTGGAATGACAACAGTGTTGTACGAACTACAAAAAGATGGAGATAAACGGGGTATCAAGGTGGTCGAGCGTAATAAATGTGCTATGTATCTGTGCAGCAATGATATATTTTCAAATCCTATAGTGGCATCCGAAGAGTCGATCGGCTTGAACAGTTTGAAGTTCAGCTGAAATGTTTCTGTGGATATCATAATCAGTAAATACATAACCGTAAATAGCGTATATAGTATTGTGATAAGTATTTAGTGGAAATTGTATATCTACTTTACTGTGTAAATTGAATAAGGTAATCGAACTCTCTAACACTACCTGGCTTGCAATATTATTGTATAATATATTGCTGAGTAACTAGTGTTGTTGTACGGACCTGAGTGCATAGCGTCCGATATATCGGACGGCCTGTGTATATAAAACTATCTCATGAATGAACTTTCTGATTGTTGGAACATGTTTCTGCAAATACTAAGAGAAGAAAGATGTAGATAAATTGAAATAAAACACAAAATATTAACTTCTTGCACTAATGGGTTAAAATAAGGTACATTTTAAAAGTATATATTTTAGAAATTTCATATTATATAGCATGGGAACCATTTAAGTGATCACCACAAAATGGACACACATATGCACAAAACTCAGATAGCCATGCATATCAAATTCCATAATGTTATCGTATAATTCTGGGAGTTACACTAATCGTTCTAGTGAAGTACAATTCTTCCTTCGCGCCATTTTAATCACAGGGAAGTGCACGCTAGCGAGTATGGATGAGCAAATGTTGTCGAAGATTGGATTTAGTAGAAACCTCAACGGAATTGTCACAAAATATGGAGGCTCTGAGTATGTGTAAGCTGAGGTCGATGTCTATCCTAGAGAGAAAGGTAAACGTTGACGTTAACGTGGACGCACAGATTTATGGGATAACAGGTGATTGCGAAGCGTATATTTCCGGTGAAACTTCTTACCACATTGGTCGCATGAATTTTCACGTAATCCAGCATGGGTTAGTATATGTTGTCGAAGGTGTGTCTTAAGTGAAAAATGCTTCCCACATTCATGACAGGAAAAAGGGCGCTCACCAGTATGTAAGAACATGTGTTGACGGAGAGTCGATTGATGAGCAAACCTCTTATTGCATTGATTACATGAAAGCGGACGCTCTCCAGTATGCGTACGCATGTGTGAACGAAGGCTACTTTTCATCCTAAACGTACTATTACATACAGCACAGGAGTGTGGACGTCCACCAGTATGTATAAGGTGATGTTCACGAAGAGAATGCTTGGTAGTAAACTTTTTATCACACACAACACAATGCGGACGTTCATCCTTATGCGTTACAAGATGTACTTGACGACCCTTCTTGGTAGAAAATTTTCTACCGCACTGATGACAAACATACGCATACTCACCTGTATGCGTGATTATGTGGTTTCGAAGTTCGTATTTTTCTGAGTATTTCTTACCGCATCGGTCGCAAGAATGTTTACGCTCCCCAGTATGTTTAAGTATGTGTCTCTTAAGGTGCGACTTCATTGAATACTTCTTATTGCAGTGTACACAAGAATAAGGACGCTCTCCAGTATGTATAAAGATATGTCGCTTGAGAGTTGCCTTGGCAGAAAACTTCTTACCACATTCATAACATTGATAAGAACTCCCGTGAGTATGTGCAGATTCTTGCTGTCGATAATGCAACTTATTCCAAGATACATAACCAAAATCCTCAGAGAAAGGCGGACGCTTTGCAATATGAGCATGCAAGTGCTTTCGATAAGCTGATTTTTGGTAGAAATTACTACCACATTCATTACAGCAGAGTGCCATTTGTCCAGTGGTACGAATTTGCCGTTCATCAGAGTGAGCCCCGGTAAATAATGCGACATTCTCAAGTCTAGAAAAAAAACAAAAGTTATGACATTTTCCATTAGGATAACTAAATCAAATAGAGTAAACCGAGGAAACACTATCCATGTACCAAATTTGTTTCTCCTAATCTCAATAATTTCAGATAAAGGCTCTAACAGAAAATCCATAATAATTTTTGCTTGCCAATGAGGCAGTATAAGTTAGCACTTAACCACAGTGCTTCCAAACCATTAAAGAGAGACCTATATGGTAGCAATGTTTGCGAGAATGCTTCTCTTAGTGATTTCCTTACATGCATGATTCATGTTTATTTGTAACAGAAACTCGTCACATTTAGGATACCAAACCATACCGAATGCTTTAATGCCTTCATACTTATTGATTTTACAAGTTGACAAGGTTCCTCTATCATCCACACGGACATTGGCAAGGGCTGCTGGACAAATTGACATCCACTTTCTGAGATACATATGTGTACTATCAAGCACTGAAGAAAGCTCTGCTTGAAGCTCCATAGCATCAACTCAGCTAGTACCTGTCAACAAGTCGTCAACTTAAAAAGAAGAGGATGCAATGGGGTGAGATTCTCTGCATTCATGAGCAAGTTGAACTAGAAATCTCGTAGCAAGAAAGGGTGCATACTCATAACAGTAGAAACGTGGTGTCTTTGATGTCTTCATCAGAGGATTCACGCCACACAATTTTCTGAAGACTCCTGTGGTCGGGATATATTAACATATTTCTGTATATCTTAGCAATATCATCTAAAAGAGCAACAAGATAAGTTCTGAAATTTAAAACAGTGGACCGGTAAAAGTTTGTTTCGATGGCTAGCTGAACACAAGGCTCGGCACAGGGTGACTGTTCCTTATCTGACTTGTTAGAGAGGACAGGGAAGTAAGATAAGTATAATGGAATGCTATTTTTTTAAAAATATTCGAAAATAAAGTCAGAAGTTAACATCACCTCAGCACAGCAGTTACAATGAGTACTTCTCCTGGGGTTGAACTGGTTCTGATACATTGCGGGGTCGCAATGTTTGCTCATGGTGCCACCATCCTCCGAGCCGGTCTCGAATATCTCGGAGGTCTGGATGGTTTAGGAGCACTCGTGCTCTTGGTTGTAACGCAGCACTGGGGTATGAAATGGATTCAAAGTAACTGATCTGTACAAATGAGATTACGGTTAGTAGCGATCTTCAACGAGTCACAAGCTGCACTCAATTGTCTTCTCAGTGGAATTTCACTAATTAATTAGAAGAACACAATCATTACTAATGGATTAAATTGCACTCAAAACTGAACTTGTGATGTATTAACCACGTAAATTAAAAGTCATCTTCTTAAAATTAAGTGTGAGAACATTGTCCGAATAACGACATAGAAAACATGGTATCCCGTCTTGACACACAACATCAAAGGAAAAACAATAAGTTCCATGAATTTAGTCCCGTTCACTATCGGAAATAGCAAAAGAAAACACTATCCTCCCTGAAACTCTCCTGGGTTCGACACAAGCCTTATCGGGACAATTAGGGAATGTTAAATGCACCAGATCATTTAAATACCGTACTGAGTTTATGCTCACTTAAGAATCCGGACACTTGTAAAATAGAATCAAAGTTCGACGACACTGTTAAGTACGATTATTTATATCAGTCGTTCGTAACATAGACGTACAGTGTGAAAAATGTTCCAACACCTTTGGTAGAACAACTATGCACTGTGATGCTTCACTACCGTAAATTCAATAATCTTAACAGTTTGAAAATATTACATTATGTTTCACTACTAGCACAGTTTATCATTTGTCAAAATTAAATATACGATCATGCACAGTTTGACTTTCACTGACGATCACGTTTCAACACTTTCAGTATTCAATGTAAAGTTAATCACTTTCGTTCAGATGCGAACATCAAATTATATTAACGTAACATCGTATTGGTGAGAAAATGTAAGTTTCAGTCACACTGTTCTGTAAAACTCCTCAACTGTTCACATTTCAACTATCACCACACACACGACATGAAGTATTGTAGTGCGTCCTAATATGCGGACTTAAACTCTCGACTTACATTATGACCGGAGAATGATTATTAAAAAATAGGCTACACGGTGATGTAGTTCATTTCTTCATATCTTAATTCATTCAAAATACATTAATGATGGAAAGTAATCGAACATTTCGTCCTCTGACGTAATATACGCTTGACCAAGTTCTCCAGTTTGTGACGTTTCACTTCCCCAATGTTCTCAGCTGACATGCTCGGCGGGTAGCATAACTCCACACACATCGGGAACTTTAACTTAGAACCGTGTTACGGGTATAGTACTCGGGCTGAATTTTCCGGGCGACTATTAACAACAAATTATTCAATGCTATCCCATTTCAAGATTCACAAGTTATATCAAACTCAACTCCTGGCTTGGTTGTCGTGCTAGAATCATTTAACACACAATGATGGATATGTAAAAGCTTAATGAGTTAGCATTCTCGAGGGAAGCAATTGGATGTGCGTCCAAATTAACTGTATTCACACATTAAAATTTCATACTGTAGTTTCAATTCTGGAAATATAGCAAACTTATTTTCAATGTGTTTGAGCATTTTAACAACATTATGCTTAGACTTAGCTACAGGTTACACTGAAGGATGAATAGGAAACTGCCAACAAACCTACCAGAATCATCTATTTCATAATTATTAAAAATGTCCTTTGAAAGCCCTTTCTTCAGCAGTAAGAAATGGTTGATGCGGTTCTTCAAGCTTCCACAACCTTTGCAACTTTCTTTCAAGATAATCATGTTTTACGAGGCCGGCACCCCAAACCTTGGCGTTAATCTCATAGCAAACCTCAAGGATGGTGCCTGACAATACCCAAACAAATTCGGTCATCTAATAAAGTGGGATAATCTTCTTGTCCAAGATATTAGAACACATAATTTCAGAGTAGACTTCAGCTCCTAGCAACATATCACGTGAGCAATATACCAATTCGCAGAATGAATTTGCTGTTCAGAAAGTTGGCTTATGGTCGTATTCACAACTGCACAGTTCAACTTCAATGTATAATCTGACACATTAGAGAACAAAACAAGGTTGCAAGTGGAGGTTCTAGGGGATACATCAGCAGTGACTAAACCAACTATAAGTAGCCGACAAGTCTTAGTACAAATGCTAAGCTTCATGACAAGACTACAAGACACTAACGATGAAGTAATCCCTCAGTCCTAATAAAGCTCTAACTATTACAATCTATCCTGAACAGTTTTTACTGCTACACAAGATGTGTTTAGCAGAATATTTGAGTGGGTGTAGAAAAAGCAGAGTTCCTAACATTTATATCCTTATTGGAAATTGTTTGTTCTTTACAAATTACCTTGGGGCACTTGTGTCGCTACCATGTTTAGAAACACAAGAAGCAGGAAGCATAGATAACAACGCTTATTTTCCCTCACAAACATGCGGCGATAATCAATGCTTGCCTGTTTTTAATTTCTACAGTCAGAATTGATAAGATTGTCCAGTTTGCAATCACCACCACGAAGCAAGTACTTTTGCTGCTAATGTGAAGTAACACCTAAAACGACTGATGGTGACAATATGATCGTGAATCCAAAACCATCAGTGGATCTAATTCACAATACCTTATTTCCAGAGATAATACTTGTTGTCTGAAGGTTTCCAAAATACACATCACCGACCTTTATTACAATAGTAATCACTGGTAAAGCATATAGTGGTACTAATCAGAGGTAATGTACAGATATGGCATGTCACACATAATGGCACCACTCACGGGTATCACAGACCACTGGTGTTCCTCACATAAACACGATCACAGACTAGGTCATTGATTATGATGATGATGATATTTCTTGTTTAATATTAACAGGCCTCTTTTGGACGACGTGCAACAAAATGAAACTATAACTAATGTATTCACTGACAATAGGAAATGAATGATGACAGTGGATCCAACTGACAATTCCTTAATGACTTCACTATGCCCGGTAAGATTAGAAAGATTAGAACTTAGCTTGGAGTCTCAACGCAGCGTGTTTGCATCCTGGAGTCGGCGTGCTTTCCTCCTCCACAGAGCGAGTTAGCTACCTGGTTTTAGGTCCTATAGCCACTCAAGGGATGGTAAGTTCAAACCTCCAGCTCTGAAGATAGTTTTACAGCGGCTTAACATTTTCACACCAAGCTGGTCGACATAACATCACTGTAGCGTGAAACTCCTCCTCCTCAAAGACTTAGTAGCATTTGACTTCCATATGAACACACACGTGCATTCTTATTGAGTACTCATTTCTCCGACCTCTTAACAGACAATCGAACATTTTTCGAATAGACATAACAGGATTGGTGTTACAATTTATACCTCATCCATTCAGATTAAAATGAATGCTTTCCTTATCATCAGCATTAAGAATCAATCTCTGAATCTCTGAGATAGAAATTTCAACCCCAGACAAGTGTGTTAATACTCATACTCGCTTAGCAATCTGATTTTCGTACGAACTTCTGACAGAGAATCGGTTCATTACGAGATTCGAGTATTGAGCAGTATGACAACATAACAACACAACAACTTCACCAGGAAACGAACAGAGAGCACCAACAGTAAGAAATCCACCACCTGAATGAAGAGCTTCTTCGGTGGTGTCTGGAAATTCCACTCCACCACCACCATAAGAAACACAAATTGCGATGGAGGAGAATGCAGGAAAGCAGTCTAGGAGCCTGGAAGACAGTGATTGTCCAAGAACGAATCCCACTTGCATTGACTGGCTGTAAATACTCACCACAGTTGGTCAGGAGGCATATCATCTCTCAACATCAGAGAGAGCGATATTCTAGCACCAGCTGCAAACCGCTCGTTGGGATTTATGCCATTAAGTATCAGAAGCTAAGCAGACGCAGAAAAAAAACAGTGCACTGTGACACAAAATACAAAAACACAATGGCACAGCAACAGACATCGGTCTTCCTACCACATTCAACATGGTGAGGAACCCGGATATCAACCACCCTACAATATAAACACCAAGCTTACATTAGATTACCACCTAAAAATTCAGTGGGGCAACACCATCAAAACTTCCAGAAATTTTTACACAGCCCTAGTCATCAAAAGAGGACTGGCGCATTTTGGACGCATGCTACAGCACAGAAACTGGATCAACAATGCGGCACAACCATCCACCTAGTCAGTGGTGGCATATGGGGTGGTTGGCAGCTACATGGGCGACGTTATCGCTGCCCATCTTCAGCAACACGGACACCAAATATTCCACACCATTCGGATCCGGAATTTCAACAGACACACGTCGCTGATTCACATCCTGTCCCGGAATACGGCAACAATAATTCATCTGCAGGGGGATGGTGTGCTGATATACGCGAAGCGACATCACGTGGAGGCCTCTTGGTAATCTCGACCACAGCGCAGACACTGCGATCGCTGCCAATTCTATAACCACCTTCTACTGCATTGCATTCTTGAAACCATATGTGCGATTTGTAGTGGTCAGCGCACCGCAAGTGCTTGCATGAAAAAGGGATCATACAAATACAACACATTCAGTGAAGCTCACATATCTTTCTCAGTTAAATGCAAGGATACACCTCAAACTTTTCCCACTCAACCAGAAGAATTGTTTTACCTATCACACCCATCTACCTCCCTTCCCCACACTCCCACACACTTCCCCCTCCTTCCAAGAGAACATTCTGGAAATCATCACTATGGTGCTCCAGAATATTCTCCCATTCCAATGTCCTGATGTTCTGTATCAGATCCCGCTAGCGGCGCAACTGATCTTTCAGACTCACTTTGACGGAACGTTCTCTGGGACAAGAATGCACTGTGCATTCTTTCCACTTGATTTTAGTCCACTATTGTCGAAAATGGGGTGCTGACTCACCCTTCCCATCCCTAGGCCGCTCTACATTAAGTACGACTCCTGAATTTCTGATCCTCAGCCATAACCTAGCAATGAACTGTGACATCACCATGCTACCTTCAATGGGATATTACCATGTCCCTGCCCTACTAACAATAATAATGTACTAACAAACGCATGCCAGCATAACTATCGTTCCCCGACAGTCATACGGTATACATAAATCGATTGGGTAGCATCCAGACAAACAATATAAGACATAGTTCACAATACCAATCCACAACACTGAAAAAATTACAATATGAAGTTAAGAATTCAAAATCCCCACTACTGTCGACCAAATCCATATTCCTTACCACTCCACACATCCATCCAAAGCTCTTCTCCCACCCTAAGTACTACAATTATTAAAATATTCCCATGAACTTCACAAGGCATGCCTTCCAACCCATGACCCAAATATTCTCCGCAAATATAGAAATACCCTGAATCACGCTCGATCATTCATCAAGGCTATTACAAGAAAATCCTTGGCAAATACTTGCACTGAATTATCCAATGTGATTGGAACTTGCAAATACCGGACCAAATTAAAACTCACAAACATAAAACAATCCTACCCTTATTGTCCATTAATACATAACAAATCTGCACTCAGTGACAATAAAACAATGACAATTTTTGCACGTCATGATAAAGTACTCGTAATTTCCTCACCATCTACCGGTCCCAATGTCTACCATTCTGACCACGATGCAATATCCGAATATTTGAATATCACACAAAATCCTCTTTGCCCTACCTTTTAATCCCCTCCATCTCTTGCCTCCTAACTTCCCCTAGAGGCTCCTCTTACAGTACAAGATATAAAAGACGTACCCAGGAATAAAAAGAACACTGCCCCTGGACTAGATCAAATTACTTACCAGCACATAACAGAATATCCACATCCCTTCCTACAACTCCGAAATGTAGTATATACCATTATTCTCAATACTGGACCCCCCCTAATTGTGTACATGCATACTAATATCTCAATTAAGTTCATATCGACCCACAAAACTCCTAACATTGTGTTCTAAAATCTTAGAAATAATCATCTTCGCTCACTGTGTATACACCTGTCTCAACTATCATACTTCAGTCACAAGCCGGTTTCTGTCCTCAGCACTCCATTCATATCTCTGCATCCCTCACAAAATATTTATCTACAAAAACATGCACAGCCCTTACCAGTCTTGATGTTGATAAGACCTTTCAATGAACTGATATATAAACTCCATCAACTTCCAGTTCCTATGACTATCACCCATTTCCTAGCCAAAATCAATAACACATTATTCTACCCCTTTCCAATTAAAGCAGGAGTACCATAAGGTAGCCCATTCTCACCACTTTGGTATATCCAGTTCTGTATCAATATTATCCAATCAATAATTCCACCCTGACTGACAGTTTGCTCAACACACAAATATACAGGCTGTAAAATCCTATAACTGATAATCCAGTCACCAAACCAATTTAAACGAACTCGAACAATGGCTCAATCTGTGACAAATCAAAATTAATGTAAGCAAAATATTTATTTTCCTAATCATAAACGTAGATGCTGTCCTAATAACAAAATCTACCTAACCCTAAATAATAATGAACCCCTTACTGAAACCACCATTCTTACCTACCTGGGCACAACGCTCCAAATTCATTTACAATTTGGATCAAATGTATAAAATAGCATCACATAGGATTCACCTTCTCTTCCGGCTGTTACGTCAAACCTGGGGATTAAAAGCCACACAAATAATAACATGTACAAACCCGTTGTTCTACATGTTATCACGTATGCCTCATTACCTTTGAACTCCGTCTCCCTTATCCAATACTTAAGAGATATTAAAGATTTACTTCCATGCTATCTGACTAGCTTATAGACACAGACCATAAACTAGACTCAAAGGTATCATCAAGCTTTATACATTCCCTAAAATCCTCTCCCATCTACATTCTATTTGCCTTCCCTATTTACAAAATGCAGTTTCCTGCAACTCACATCAACTTTATAAAGCACTTAGCCTTTCGCCTCTCACCACAACAAGACCTACCCTTCCCACCTCCGATACAGCCCGTAAATGGAATTATGAGATCGCACATCTGTAGGCAAGGTTCCTCCCTTTATTTTTCTATTCCCCAGAAATTAAGACAACTTGGCTTATTTACATGGAGAATAATAGGTTAATAATTTTAAGTCATTGATTGTACACCTAAATTTAAAATATATATATAAATGTATATAAGTAAATACATAAAATAAATACAGTATATCGAATACTGCTTCCCTTCAAGAAAAACAATGTTTACTGTTTTATTATTGTATTTGTAGTGATTCAATATGTTAACGAGACGTGTTTTGCAAAAGTAGAAAACAAGTTTTTAATTTGCAAAATTAGCACACATCCATAACGAAGCAAATATTTCTAAATATAATCAGACAAAGGATCCATTTGTTGGACTGTTGGCATGCTCCCCTCGTGGGGAGAAATAAATAACTATTAAACTAAAAGGATTGGTTCATCTCTCTTTGCCTCTCTCTGTCATTAGGAAAATATCTATCATGAAACAACCCACTCCGGGTTATACTTGCAAAGAGTGTGGAACAACCTTCCTCTCGGGGAATAAAATGGGACGTGATGAGATGTTGTGTAAGACAATTGTTTGGTGCAAACACTCTAAGAGTCAGTTCTAGACCCCTTCCAGTGGCAAACATTATGAAGAAGCTTGTAGTGTAGCTTCATGGAGAAAGAAGTTTAAAGAAGTGAAATGTATTCCAGCACATAATTTATTTGTGAATAGTAAACTATTACTAAACTCTACTTCATTGTCTAGATTTACAAGAAGTTCTATTCCTATATGCCTTTGCTGGCAGGACCTAGTATTTACAGTGCACTGTGTCTTCTGGTATAGGCTAGAGCAATTTTGTTACTTTCATAGATCTGTCCCTGTCTTATTTTTTGGCTTTGACAATATGAAACTGACTGAAGTATGCCATTTCTTATGCAGCCAGTCGCTGCTATGAATGGTGTGAAAATGTTCTTCATAGGGCCGCTCGGTGTATGCATTTCAGTGGGCTTGGCAGACTGATATGTAATAGCAACTTCTGGCTCGGTGAGGAAAGCAAGGGGATATTTCCTCACTCCTCATTTCACTAGTAAACCTCTTCAGTAATGCCTAGGCCATTTATGACAGCTGATGGCAGAGCTGTTGAGGATCCTAGCAGCGTTAGCGCTGACGGACTAAACATACATAGATCTGTTCCTATGCTCACATCTCATGAGGAAGAGAAGATAATGAAGAAGAAGAAGAAAGAGTTTGTTGATTCTACTTCATTCCATAAGTGCAAACATCTAAAGAAGGAGAGCAGCAGGATGAGATAAAAGTGAAAAAGAAGACAAACCAAGACGTCCGCTACAATTTTTTATCAACAAAGAAGGTTAAATAAAGTTTTATGCATATTAACTGTCTGCAAATATTCTGAAATATTAACAACAACCTACTTGTAGAACGCTTATAACTGCTAAGAGCCAATCAAGATTGTCGTTACACAAAGTATGAAGCAGAGAATCTAGAAATAGGACAAGAATTACATTTTGTGGGTATTAGTGAGTAACAGTTTTTACAGTACAGTCAGTACAGTACCTTCCTAAACCTATGCTTTATCTGTAGCATACAGCACACAATAATGTTACAGACTCTTCAGCAACCTCCATCTCTTTGGGTGCTAACTCCAACTCTACCTATAGAGCAGACCTGAAACTGGATAAAACGAGAGAGATACCCTAAATATCAGGCAAGCTAAAATGGTAGTTTAGAGGGAAGTATAAAATGTAATTCTTGTATAACAGTATTAGCAGTCGTCCTAACAAAAATGCTTCATAAGTAAAGGTAAAACAACATTTCTATTCATTCGTGTATGAACATGAGATTTCTAGTTTTTGTACAGGCTATATTAGCATAGATAGTCATGAATTCAAACTTTTAGTCAGGTGTAAGAATACAGTTGCATTAAATGTTAAAATACTTGCAATGCACAAATCTTTAGTCCATGCTTATTAGTCATTGCTCATTAGCCCGCACACATTAGTAACCTCATAAGCCCTTGTTCAATTTCCCCCTGATCATTTGCTATTGCTTATGAGTCACTGCTCATTAAGTCATCCTTAAGTGCCCTTTGCCTATTAGTGACTGCTCACTGCTGATGACCATGCTGTTTTCAACAGGCTTACCCTTCACCTAGGCAGATTTTTAAACATGGAAGATGAATGGGTGCTTGCACCATATTTCGAATTAGATAACATCTTCCCAGTCTGTAGACTATATATAAACTAGATATGCTACTAAGTTTTAATTTTACTTCTATCATTCTTAGATCAGCCTTTCAGGCTGAAGGCCAAACTGTTTTTCAAGACTCAGTAAGCTGCCAACCTGAGCTACTTAGCCTAAGTTAGTCTACGAAGATGTGAAATGCTGCTATCTTTCAACATCACCTCTGTCTTGTGATCCTTAGACCAGCCCTTTAGGCTGATGACAGTACAGTTTTCAAAATCCGAAAGACAAGCGCTCAGCCCCTTGAGCTACTCACCCTAAGTTAGTCTACACAGACCTGATAGCCATTTTTTAACACATTTTTTAGTTCTGAACCCAAGGCTTTAATCATTATGTGATTTAAACATTTTGGCATGCAATTAGAATTCTCTATAGTTCAAATCCATAAGCTCAGAAAGGCAAAATCAACAAGTGAGTGACTCCATGATTGCTCAGCTCTAAGAACCTGAGAACGTTCTCCAGTATGTCTATATATGCAATTCAATCATGTTAAGCCTTACACACCTCCCTAGTCCAATATAAAAATGTAGTCACAATCTTTTACAGAACTAGAAGTTCAGCTCCGAGTCCCCAGGTTGCCTGCAATTACGCCCCTATCAGTATTAAACCATCACCCTAGCCCCTTTAGTAAAATGTGTAGCAACACTCTTGTTCCAAGCACAGCGGCTGCCTTCCAATGTTATGCCCCTATGAAAAAAATATACATATTAAGCCTTACACCATCTCCCTCCTCCCATTAGCACAATGTGTAACCAACATCTTCTTTCAAGATCAGCTCAGAGCCTCAAGATCACCCTCCATTGTTACATGTCTATGAGTATAACATACGTATTAAGCCTTACACAATGCCCCTAGCCTGTTAGTATAATGTGTAGCCACAATCTTGTTTCAAGATCAGCTCTGAGCCCCAAGATCACCCTCCAATGTTACACCTGTATGAGTAAAGCATACGTATTAAGCCTTACACAATGCCCCTAGCCGGTTAGTATAATGTGTAGCCACAATCCTCTTTCAAGATCAGCTCTGAGCCCCAAGATCACCCTCCAATGTTACACCTGTACGAGTAAAGCATACGTATTAAGCCTTACACAATGCCCCTAGCCGGTTAGTATAATGTGTAGCCACAATCTTGTTTCAAGTTCAGCTCTGAGCCCCAAGATCACCCTCCAATGTTACATGTCTATGAGTAAAGCATATGTATTAAGCCTTACACAATGCCCCTAGCCTGTTAGTATAATGTGTAGCCACAATCTTGTTTCAAGATCAGCTCTGAGCCCCAAGATCACCCTCCAATGTTACATGTCTATGAGTAAAGCATATGTATTAAGCCTTACACAATGCCCCTAGCTCGTTAGTATAATGTGTAGCCACAATCTTGTTTCAAGATCAGCTCTGAGCCCCAAGATCACCCTCCAATGTCACATGTCTATGAGTAAAGCATACGTATTAAGCCTTACACAATGCCCCTAGCCTGTTAGTATAATGTGTAGCCACAATCTTCTTTCAAGATCAGCTCTGAACCCCAAGATCACCCTCCAATGTTACACCTGTATGAGTAAAGCATACGTATTAAGCCTTACACAATGCCCCTAGCTCGTTAGTATAATGTGTAGCCACAATCTTGTTTCAAGATCAGCTCTGAGCCCCAAGATCACCCTCCAATGTTACACCTGTATGAGTAAAGCATATGTATTAAGCCTTACACAATGCCCCTAGCCGGTTAGTATAATGTGTAGCCACAATCTTGTTTCAAGTTCAGCTCTGAGCCCCAAGATCACCCACCAATGTTACACCTGTATGAGTAAAGCATACGTATTAAGCCTTACACAATGCCCCTAGCTCGTTAGTATAATGTGTAGCCACAATCTTGTTTCAAGATCAGCTCTGAGCCCCAAGATCACCCTCCAATGTTACACCTGTATGAGTAAAGCATACGTATTAAGCCTTACACAATGCCCCTAGCTCGTTAGTATAATGTGTAGCCACAATCTTGTTTCAAGATCAGCTCTGAGCCCCAAGATCACCCTCCAATGTTACATGTCTATGAGTAAAGCATACGTATTAAGCCTTACACAATGCCCCTAGCTCGTTAGTATAATGTGTAGCCACAATCTTGTTTCAAGTTCAGCTCTGAGCCTCAAGATCACCCTCCAATGTTACACCTGTATGAGTAAAGCATACGTATTAAGCCTTACACAATGCCCCTAGCTCGTTAGTATAATGGGTAGCCACAATCTTGTTTCAAGATCAGCTCTGAGCCCCAAGATCACCCTCCAATGTTACACCTGTATGAGTAAAGCATACGTGTTAAGCCTTACACAATGCCCCTAGCTCGTTAGTATAATGTGTAGCCACAATCTTGTTTCAAGTTCAGCTCTGAGCCCCAAGATCACCCTCCAATGTTACATGTCTATGAGTAAAGCACACGTATTAAGCCTTACACAATGCCCCTAGCTCGTTAGTATAATGTGTAGCCACAATCTTGTTTCAAGATCAGCTCTGAGCCCCAAGATCACCCTCCAATGTTACACCTGTATGAGTAAAGCATATGTATTAAGCCTTACACAATGCCCCTAGCTCGTTAGTATAATGTGTACCCACAATCTTGTTTCAAGTTCAGCTCTGAGCCCCAAGATCACCCTCCAATGTTACATGTCTATGAGTAAAGCATATGTATTAAGCCTTACACAATGCCCCTAGCTCGTTAGTATAATGTGTAGCCACAATCTTCTTTCAAGATCAGCTCTGAGCCCCAAGATCACCCTCCAATGTTACATGTCTATGAGTAAAGCATATGTATTAAGCCTTACACAATGCCCCTAGCTCGTTAGTATAATGTGTAGCCACAATCTTGTTTCAAGATCAGCTCTGAGCCTCAAGATCACACTCCAATGTTACACCTGTTTGAGTAAAGCATATGTATTAAGCCTTACACAATGCCCCTAGCCTGTTAGTATAATGTGTAGCCACAATCTTGTTTCAAGATCAGCTCTGAGCCCCAAGATCACCCTCCAATGTTACACCTGTATGAGTAAAGCATACGTATTAAGCCTTACACAATGCCCCTAGCCTGTTAGTATAATGTGTAGCCACAATCTTGTTTCAAGATCAGCTCTGAGCCCCAAGATCACCCTCCAATGTTACACCTGTATGAGTAAAGCATATGTATTAAGCCTTACACAATGCCCCTAGCCTGTTAGTATAATGTGTAGCCACAATCTTCTTTCAAGATCAGCTCTGAGCCCCAAGATCACCCTCCAATGTTACATGTCTATGAGTAAAGCATACGTATTAAGCCTTACACAATGCCCCTAGCTTGTTAGTATAATGTGTAGCCACAATCTTGTTTCAAGATCAGCTCTGAGCCCCAAGATCACCCTCCAATGTTACACCTGTATGAGTAAAGCATATGTATTAAGCCTTACACAATGCCCCTAGCCTGTTAGTATAATGTGTAGCCACAATCTAGTTTCAAGATCAGCTCTGAGCCCCAAGATCACCCTCCAATGTTACATGTCTATGAGTAAAGCATACGTATTAAGCC
Source organism: Anabrus simplex (assembly GCF_040414725.1). Lineage (NCBI taxonomy): Eukaryota > Metazoa > Arthropoda > Insecta > Orthoptera > Tettigoniidae > Anabrus > Anabrus simplex. The sequence continues at coordinate 448,155,413 of NC_090269.1, forward strand.
TTACACAATGCCCCTAGCTCGTTAGTATAATGTGTAGCCACAATCTTGTTTCAAGATCAGCTCTGAGCCCCAAGATCACCCTCCAATGTTACACCTGTATGAGTAAAGCACACGTATTAAGCCTTACACAATGCCCCTAGAATGTTAGTATAATGTGTAGCCACAATCTTGTTTCAAGATCAGCTCTGAGCCCCAAGATCACCCTCCAATGTTACATGTCTATGAGTAAAGCATATGTATTAAGCCTTACACAATGCCACTAGCCTGTTAGTATAATGTGTAGCCACAATCTTCTTTCAAGATCAGCTCTGAGCCCCAAGATCACCCTCCAATGTTACATGTCTATGAGTAAAGCATATGTATTAAGCCTTACACAATGCCCCTAGCCTGTTAGTATAATGTGTAGCCACAATCTTGTTTCAAGATCAGCTCTGAGCCCCAAGATCACCCTCCAATGTTACATGTCTATGAGTAAAGCATATGTATTAAGCATTACACAATGCCCCTAGCCTGTTAGTATAATGTGTAGCCACAATCTTCTTTCAAGATCAGCTCTGAGCCCCAAGATCACCCTCCAATGTTACATGTCTATGAGTAAAGCATACGTATTAAGCCTTACACAATGCCCCTAGCTCGTTAGTATAATGTGTAGCCACAATCTTGTTTCAAGATCAGCTCTGAGCCTCAAGATCACCCTCCAATGTTACACCTGTATGAGTAAAGCATATGTATTAAGCCTTACACAATGCCCCTAGCTCGTTAGTATAATGTGTAGCCACAATCTTGTTTCAAGATCAGCTCTGAGCCCCAAGATCACCCTCCAACGTTACACCTGTATGAGTAAAGCATATGTATTAAGCCTTACACAATGCCCCTAGCCTGTTAGTATAATGTGTAGCCACAATCTTGTTTCAAGATCAGCTCTGAGCCTCAAGATCACCCTCCAATGTTACATGTCTATGAGTAAAGCATACGTATTAAGCCTTACACAATGCCCCTAGCCTGTTAGTATAATGTGTAGCCACAATCTTGTTTCAAGATCAGCTCTGAGCCCCAAGATCACCCTCCAATGTTACACCTGTATGAGTAAAGCATACGTATTAAGACTTACACAATGCCCCTAGAATGTTAGTATAATGTGTAGCAACAATCTTCTTTCAAGATCAGCTCTGAGCCTCAAGATCACCCTCCAATGTTACATGTCTATGAGTAAAGCATATGTATTAAGCCTTACACAATGCCCCTAGCCTGTTAGTATAATGTGTAGCCACAATCTTCTTTCAAGATCAGCTCTGAGCCCCAAGATCACCCTCCAATGTTACACCTGTATGAGTAAAGCATATGTATTAAGCCTTACACAATGCTCCTAGCTCGTTAGTATAATGTGTAGCCACAATCTTGTTTCAAGATCAGCTCTGAGCCCCAAGATCACCCTCCAATGTTACACCTGTATGAGTAAAGCATACGTATTAAGCCTTACACAATGCCCCTAGCTCGTTAGTATAATGTGTAGCCACAATCTTGTTTCAAGATCAGCTCTGAGCCCCAAGATCACCCTCCAATGTTACACCTGTATGAGTAAAGCATACGTATTAAGCCTTACACAATGCCCCTAGCTCGTTAGTATAATGTGTAGCCACAATCTTGTTTCAAGATCAGCTCTGAGCCCCAAGATCACCCTCCAATGTTACATGTCTATGAGTAAAGCATATGTATTAAGCCTTACACAATGCCCCTAGCTCGTTAGTATAATGTGTAGCCACAATCTAGTTTCAAGATCAGCTCTGAGCCCCAAGATCACCCTCCAATGTTACACCTGTATGAGTAAAGCATATGTATTAAGCCTTACACAATGCCCCTAGCTCGTTAGTATAATGTGTAGCCACAATCTTGTTTCAAGATCAGCTCTGAGCCCCAAGATCACCCTCCAATGTTACATGTCTATGAGTAAAGCATATGTATTAAGCCTTACACAATGCCCCTAGCTCGTTAGTATAATGTGTAGCCACAATCTTGTTTCAAGTTCAGCTCTGAGCCCCAAGATCACCCTCCAATGTTACATGTCTATGAGTAAAGCATACGTATTAAGCCTTACACAATGCCCCTAGCCTGTTAGTATAATGTGTAGCCACAATCTTGTTTCAAGATCAGCTCTGAGCCTCAAGATCACCCTCCAATGTTACATGTCTATGAGTAAAGCATACGTATTAAGCCTTACACAATGCCCCTAGCCTGTTAGTATAATGTGTAGCCACAATCTTGTTTCAAGATCAGCTCTGAGCCCCAAGATCACCCTCCAATGTTACACCTGTATGAGTAAAGCATACGTATTAAGCCTTACACAATGCCCCTAGCCGGTTAGTATAATGTGTAGCCACAATCCTCTTTCAAGATCAGCTCTGAGCCCCAAGATCACCCTCCAATGTTACACCTGTACGAGTAAAGCATACGTATTAAGCCTTACACAATGCCCCTAGCCGGTTAGTATAATGTGTAGCCACAATCTTGTTTCAAGATCAGCTCTGAGCCCCAAGATCACCCTCCAATGTTACATGTCTATGAGTAAAGCATACGTATTAAGCCTTACACAATGCCCCTAGCTCGTTAGTATAATGTGTAGCCACAATCTTGTTTCAAGATCAGCTCTGAGCCCCAAGATCACCCTCCAATGTTACACCTGTATGAGTAAAGCACACGTATTAAGCCTTACACAATGCCCCTAGAATGTTAGTATAATGTGTAGCCACAATCTTGTTTCAAGATCAGCTCTGAGCCCCAAGATCACCCTCCAATGTTACACCTGTATGAGTAAAGCATATGTATTAAGCCTTACACAATGCCCCTAGCCTGTTAGTATAATGTGTAGCCACAATCATCTTTCAAGATCAGCTCTGAGCCCCAAGATCACCCTCCAATGTTACACCTGTATGAGTAAAGCATACGTATTAAGCCTTACACAATGCCCCTAGCCTGTTAGTATAATGTGTAGCCACAATCTTGTTTCAAGATCAGCTCTGAGCCCCAAGATCACCCTCCAATGTTACACCTGTATGAGTAAAGCATACGTATTAAGCCTTACACAATGCCCCTAGCTCGTTAGTATAATGTGTAGCCACAATCTTGTTTCAAGTTCAGCTCTGAGCCCCAAGATCACCCTCCAATGTTACACCTGTATGAGTAAAGCATACGTATTAAGCCTTACACAATGCCCCTAGCTCGTTAGTATAATGCGTAGCCACAATCTTGTTTCAAGTTCAGCTCTGAGCCCCAAGATCACCCCCCAATGTTACATGTCTATGAGTAAAGCATATGTATTAAGCCTTACACAATGCCCCTAGCCTGTTAGTATAATGTGTAGCCACAATCTTCTTTCAAGATCAGCTCTGAGCCCCAAGATCACCCTCCAATGTTACATGTCTATGAGTAAAGCACACGTATTAAGCCTTACACAATGCCCCTAGCTCGTTAGTATAATGTGTAGCCACAATCTTGTTTCAAGATCAGCTCTGAGCCCCAAGATCACCCTCCAATGTTACACCTGTATGAGTAAAGCATACGTATTAAGCCTTACACAATGCCCCTAGCTCGTTAGTATAATGTGTAGCCACAATCTTGTTTCAAGATCAGCTCTGAGCCCCAAGATCACCCTCCAATGTTACACCTGTATGAGTAAAGCATATGTATTAAGCCTTACACAATGCCCCTAGCCTGTTAGTATAATGTGTAGCCACAATCTTGTTTCAAGTTCAGCTCTGAGCCCCAAGATCACCCTCCAATGTTACATGTCTATGAGTAAAACATATGTATTAAGCCTTACACAATGCCCCTAGCTCGTTAGTATAATGTGTAGCCACAATCTTGTTTCAAGATCAGCTCTGAGCCCCAAGATCACCCTCCAATGTTACACCTGTATGAGTAAAGCATACGTATTAAGCCTTACACAATGCCCCTAGCCGGTTAGTATAATGTGTAGCCACAATCTTGTTTCAAGATCAGCTCTGAGCCCCAAGATCACCCTCCAATGTTACATGTCTATGAGTAAAGCATACGTATTAAGCCTTACACAATGCCCCTAGCTCGTTAGTATAATGTGTAGCCACAATCTTGTTTCAAGATCAGCTCCGAGCCCCAAGATCACCCTCCAACGTTACACCTGTATGAGTAAAGCATATGTATTAAGCCTTACACAATGCCCCTAGCCTGTTAGTATAATGTGTAGCCACAATCTTCTTTCAAGTTCAGCTCTGAGCCCCAAGATCACCCTCCAATGTTACACCTGTATGAGTAAAGCATATGTATTAAGCCTTACACAATGCCCCTAGCCTGTTAGTATAATGTGTAGCCACAATCTTGTTTCAAGATCAGCTCTGAGCCCCAAGATCACCCTCCAATGTTACATGTCTATGAGTAAAGCATATGTATTAAGCCTTACACAATGCCCCTAGCCTGTTAGTATAATGTGTAGCCACAATCTTGTTTCAAGATCAGCTCTGAGCCCCAAGATCACCCTCCAATGTTACACCTGTATGAGTAAAGCATATGTATTAAGCCTTACACAATGCCCCTAGCTCGTTAGTATAATGTGTAGCCACAATCTTGTTTCAAGATCAGCTCTGAGACCCCAAGATCACCCCCCAATGTTACATGTCTATGAGTAAAGCATACGTATTAAGCCTTACACAATGCCCCTAGCCTGTTAGTATAATGTGTAGCCACAATCTTGTTTCAAGATCAGCTCTGAGCCTCAAGATCACCCTCCAATGTTACACCTGTATGAGTAAAGCATACGTATTAAGCCTTACACAATGCCCCTAGAATGTTAGTATAATGTGTAGCCACAATCTTGTTTCAAGATCAGCTCTGAGCCCCAAGATCACACTCCAATGTTACACCTGTATGAGTAAAGCATATGTATTAAGCCTTACACAATGCCCCTAGCTCGTTAGTATAATGTGTAGCCACAATCTTGTTTCAAGATCAGCTCTGAGCCCCAAGATCACCCTCCAATGTTACATGTCTATGAGTAAAGCATACGTATTAAGCCTTACACAATGCCCCTAGCCTGTTAGTATAATGTGTAGCCACAATCTTGTTTCAAGATCAGCTCTGAGCCCCAAGATCACCCTCCAATGTTACACCTGTATGAGTAAAGCATACGTATTAAGCCTTACACAATGCCCCTAGCTCGTTAGTATAATGTGTAGCCACAATCTTGTTTCAAGATCAGCTCTGAGCCCCAAGATCACCCTCCAATGTTACACCTGTATGAGTAAAGCATATGTATTAAGCCTTACACAATGCCCCTAGCCTGTTAGTATAATGTGTAGCCACAATCTTCTTTCAAGATCAGCTCTGAGCCCCAAGATCACCCTCCAATGTTACATGTCTATGAGTAAAGCATACGTATTAAGCCTTACACAATGCTCCTAGCTCGTTAGTATAATGTGTAGCCACAATCTTGTTTCAAGTTCAGCTCTGAGCCCCAAGATCACCCTCCAATGTTACATGTCTATGAGTAAAGCATATGTATTAAGCCTTACACAATGCCCCTAGCCTGTTAGTATAATGTGTAGCCACAATCTTCTTTCAAGATCAGCTCTGAGCCCCAAGATCACCCTCCAATGTTACACCTGTATGAGTAAAGCATACGTATTAAGCCTTACACAATGCCCCTAGCTCGTTAGTATAATGTGTAGCCACAATCTTGTTTCAAGATCAGCTCTGAGCCCCAAGATCACCCTCCAATGTTACATGTCTATGAGTAAAGCATACGTATTAAGCCTTACACAATGCCCCTAGCTCGTTAGTATAATGTGTAGCCACAATCTTGTTTCAAGTTCAGCTCTGAGCCCCAAGATCACCCTCCAATGTTACACCTGTATGAGTAAAGCATATGTATTAAGCCTTACACAATGCCCCTAGCCTGTTAGTATAATGTGTAAGCAGAATCTTGTTTCAAGATCAGCTCTGAGACCCCAAGATCACCCCCAATGTTACATGTCTATGAGTAAAGCATACGTATTAAGCCTTACACAATGCCCCTAGCTCGTTAGTATAATGTGTAGCCACAATCTTGTTTCAAGATCAGCTCCGAGCCCCAAGATCACCCTCCAACGTTACACCTGTATGAGTAAAGCATATGTATTAAGCCTTACACAATGCCCCTAGCCTGTTAGTATAATGTGTAGCCACAATCTTCTTTCAAGTTCAGCTCTGAGCCCCAAGATCACCCTCCAATGTTACACCTGTATGAGTAAAGCATATGTATTAAGCCTTACACAATGCCCCTAGCCTGTTAGTATAATGTGTAGCCACAATCTTCTTTCAAGATCAGCTCTGAGCCCCAAGATCACCCTCCAATGTTACATGTCTATGAGTAAAGCATATGTATTAAGCCTTACACAATGCCCCTAGCCTGTTAGTATAATGTGTAGCCACAATCTTGTTTCAAGATCAGCTCTGAGCCCCAAGATCACCCTCCAATGTTACACCTGTATGAGTAAAGCATATGTATTAAGCCTTACACAATGCCCCTAGCTCGTTAGTATAATGTGTAGCCACAATCTTGTTTCAAGATCAGCTCTGAGACCCCAAGATCACCCCCCAATGTTACATGTCTATGAGTAAAGCATACGTATTAAGCCTTACACAATGCCCCTAGCCTGTTAGTATAATGTGTAGCCACAATCTTGTTTCAAGATCAGCTCTGAGCCTCAAGATCACCCTCCAATGTTACACCTGTATGAGTAAAGCATACGTATTAAGCCTTACACAATGCCCCTAGAATGTTAGTATAATGTGTAGCCACAATCTTGTTTCAAGATCAGCTCTGAGCCCCAAGATCACACTCCAATGTTACACCTGTATGAGTAAAGCATATGTATTAAGCCTTACACAATGCCCCTAGCTCGTTAGTATAATGTGTAGCCACAATCTTGTTTCAAGATCAGCTCTGAGCCCCAAGATCACCCTCCAATGTTACATGTCTATGAGTAAAGCATACGTATTAAGCCTTACACAATGCCCCTAGCCTGTTAGTAAAATGTGTAGCCACAATCTTGTTTCAAGATCAGCTCTGAGCCCCAAGATCACCCTCCAATGTTACACCTGTATGAGTAAAGCATACGTATTAAGCCTTACACAATGCCCCTAGCTCGTTAGTATAATGTGTAGCCACAATCTTGTTTCAAGATCAGCTCTGAGCCCCAAGATCACCCTCCAATGTTACACCTGTATGAGTAAAGCATATGTATTAAGCCTTACACAATGCCCCTAGCCTGTTAGTATAATGTGTAGCCACAATCTTCTTTCAAGATCAGCTCTGAGCCCCAAGATCACCCTCCAATGTTACATGTCTATGAGTAAAGCATACGTATTAAGCCTTACACAATGCTCCTAGCTCGTTAGTATAATGTGTAGCCACAATCTTGTTTCAAGTTCAGCTCTGAGCCCCAAGATCACCCTCCAATGTTACATGTCTATGAGTAAAGCATATGTATTAAGCCTTACACAATGCCCCTAGCCTGTTAGTATAATGTGTAGCCACAATCTTCTTTCAAGATCAGCTCTGAGCCCCAAGATCACCCTCCAATGTTACACCTGTATGAGTAAAGCATACGTATTAAGCCTTACACAATGCCCCTAGCTCGTTAGTATAATGTGTAGCCACAATCTTGTTTCAAGATCAGCTCTGAGCCCCAAGATCACCCTCCAATGTTACATGTCTATGAGTAAAGCATACGTATTAAGCCTTACACAATGCCCCTAGCTCGTTAGTATAATGTGTAGCCACAATCTTGTTTCAAGTTCAGCTCTGAGCCCCAAGATCACCCTCCAATGTTACACCTGTATGAGTAAAGCATATGTATTAAGCCTTACACAATGCCCCTAGCCTGTTAGTATAATGTGTAAGCAGAATCTTGTTTCAAGATCAGCTCTGAGACCCCAAGATCACCCCCAATGTTACATGTCTATGAGTAAAGCATACGTATTAAGCCTTACACAATGCCCCTAGCTCGTTAGTATAATGTGTAGCCACAATCTTGTTTCAAGTTCAGCTCTGAGCCCCAAGATCACCCTCCAATGTTACATGTCTATGAGTAAAGCATATGTATTAAGCCTTACACAATGCCCCTAGCCTGTTAGTATAATGTGTAGCCACAATCTTCTTTCAAGATCAGCTCTGAGCCCCAAGATCACCCTCCAATGTTACACCTGTATGAGTAAAGCATACGTATTAAGCCTTACACAATGCCCCTAGCTCGTTAGTATAATGTGTAGCCACAATCTTGTTTCAAGATCAGCTCTGAGCCCCAAGATCACCCTCCAATGTTACATGTCTATGAGTAAAGCATACGTATTAAGCCTTACACAATGCCCCTAGCTCGTTAGTATAATGTGTAGCCACAATCTTGTTTCAAGATCAGCTCTGAGCCCCAAGATCACCCTCCAATGTTACACCTGTATGAGTAAAGCATACGTATTAAGCCTTACACAATGCCCCTAGCCTGTTAGTATAATGTGTAAGCACAATCTTGTTTCAAGATCAGCTCTGAGACCCCAAGATCACCCCCCAATGTTACATGTCTATGAGTAAAGCATACGTATTAAGCCTTACACAATGCCCCTAGCCTGTTAGTATAATGTGTAGCCACAATCTTCTTTCAAGATCAGCTCTGAGCCCCAAGATCACCCTCCAATGTTACACCTGTATGAGTAAAGCATACGTATTAAGCCTTACACAATGCCCCTAGCCTGTTAGTATAATGTGTAGCCACAATCTTGTTTCAAGATCAGCTCTGAGCCCCAAGATCACCCTCCAATGTTACATGTCTATGAGTAGAGCATATGTATTAAGCCTTACACAATGCCCCTAGCTCGTTAGTATAATGTGTAGCCACAATCTTGTTTCAACATCAGCTCTGAGCCCCAAGATCACCCTCCAATATTACATGTCTATGAGTAAAGCATATGTATTAAGCCTTACACAATGCCCCTAGCCTGTTAGTATAATGTGTAGCCACAATCTTCTTTCAAGATCAGCTCTGAGCCCCAAGATCACCCTCCAATGTTACACCTGTATGAGTAAAGCATATGTATTAAGCCTTACACAATGCCCCTAGCCTGTTAGTATAATGTGTAGCCACAATCTTGTTTCAAGATCAGCTCTGAGCCCCAAGATCACCCTCCAATGTTACATGTCTATGAGTAAAGCACACGTATTAAGCCTTACACAATGCCCCTAGCTCGTTAGTATAATGTGTAGCCACAATCTTGTTTCAAGATCAGCTCTGAGCCCCAAGATCACCCTCCAATGTTACACCTGTATGAGTAAAGCATACGTATTAAGCCTTACACAATGCCCCTAGCTCGTTAGTATAATGTGTAGCCACAATCTTGTTTCAAGTTCAGCTCTGAGCCCCAAGATCACCCTCCAATATTACATGTATATGAGTAAAGCATATGTATTAAGCCTTACACAATGCCCCTAGCCTGTTAGTATAATGTGTAGCCACAATCTTGTTTCAAGATCAGCTCTGAGCCCCAAGATCACCCTCCAATGTTACATGTATATGAGTAATGCATACGTATTAAGCCTTACACAATGCCCCTAGCTCGTTAGTATAATGTGTAGCCACAATCTTGTTTCAAGATCAGCTCTGAGCCCCAAGTTCACCCTCCAATGTTACATGTATATGAGTAAAGCATACGTATTAAGCCTTACACAATGCCCCTAGCTCGTTAGTATAATGTGTAGCCACAATCTTGTTTCAAGTTCAGCTCTGAGCCCCAAGTTCACCCTCCAATGTTACACCTGTATGAGTAAAGCATACGTATTAAGCCTTACACAATGCCCCTAGCTCGTTAGTATAATGTGTAGCCACAATCTTGTTTCAAGTTCAGCTCTGAGCCCCAAGATCACCCTCCAATGTTACACCTGTATGAGTAAAGCATATGTATTAAGCCTTACACCTCATCCCTAGTCTCATTAGTACAACGTATAGCAGCCATTTTCTTCCAATGTCAGCTCCGAGGAAGCTAATGCTCCTGCGCATTGCACTAAAATAATTGGAGGTATGTTGTCCTGATCAGAAGCAGCACATGGTCGAATATTTTGAAAGCTGTTCATTACCTCGATCTCTGTGAATAAAGGTTGCTGAGGAAGAGTGGTAATGGCTGAGCTGTATCTGGGTACATATTTGTCCTTTTCCCTGGCTCGTTGCTGCTCCCTCGGAGGAGGCAGCTATTCTCGTTACAGTACAACATTCTTTGTGCTGATTTGCTGTGTTTAAGATAACGATATTAACACATGTATTTGCAGTTGTTACTTATGTTATTTATATGTTTTTGTATGCTTTGTGAATAACTTTCTTGGTTGTATTCCTCATGCATTTACATTTTTCCCAGATAAGATTGCCTGTATCGTGTTTCCACTTCCTGTAAAGCATATTCCTTTTGCGTATCATTTTAACTATTTCTTTTGTGATCGATGGAGAGTTTTCCTTGGTAATGATGGGCAGATGGCATCTTAGAAGTTATGACAGCAGTTCCCAGCCAGTTTTTTGTAGTTATACACAATGCTGTTACAGGTTTTACTGGGGGTTCCTTGCATGTTATGGTAGCTGTAACTGCTAGGTGTTTGGAGAAACACAGGATTACTTCTGTCCTCAGTACTGAGGATGGACGGTTAGTAAGGACAAGAGTTTTCATTATACAGGTTGGTTGAGTAATTAATTGTTCAAGGAACACGTTGTAGAATGCTACAACGAAAGTTGCTGCTAACGGATAGATGGGAATAGACAGGAGGTGAGGGCAATTATGCTGCGTCAACATATCCAAGATTAAAATCACCAGCCTTCTAGATATTTTTGAATCAATGTTGTATATTTTGTACACGGCTTAGAGACCGTAGTAATTCCTCGTTGATGTCACCGGGGGAGTTCGGAGGTCGGTACATGGAACCCAAAAGGAACTTCCTTCCAGCGCACGTGAATTCCACCCAAACAAATTCTGCCTTCGTTTCCAGCTGCTCAAGTCGCACAAGGTTGAATTTGGGTTTCCTGGCTATAATTGTTCCTCTACCTGACGTTTCCCAAACACTGTGTATGACTGAGGTACCACTTAATGTCACACAACTGCTAGGTAAAAGCAGCAAGTATGGCCAAAGTATACACTTCACATATTTCAGGCTGTAAAACACAGTAACTGTCCTGCTACCTGCAGTCCGTCATTCTGAGTTGCTAAGATCACTATTTCGACTGCTTGATGTCATGTTAAAAAATTACTCTGACATGGAGGAAAACTGCATTTACAACATGACCATGTCTGTAAGCTCAAGGTGATTTTCCACAGTACAGATAGCACATGTTCTCTGAACTGCTGACCGACAAAATGTACACATCACAAATACCTGTTTCACATGACCATCAGAATTACACACATTACACAGACATTCCTCCCCTGCGAAACATGTGATCTTGCCGCGGTACGGATGCTTCTGTGTCCCAATGAAGCAGATAGCTGAGCCACAGGTGCAATCATATCAGAGGTGTATCTGTTGAGAGACCAGACTAAGGAATGGTTCATCGAAAAGGGGGTAGCAGACTTTCAGACGTTTCAAGGGCGGCAGTCTAGATGATTGTCTGATATGGCCTTGTAATAATACTCAACATGGCTTAGCTGTGTTGATACTGCTACATGGATGAAAGCAGTGGGAAACTACAGCCGTAACTAACTCCTGAGGATACACAGCTCTCCCTATCTGAATGATGTACTGGTGATACCTTTATCAAGGGTAAAATATTCTGGAGGTACCCCCATTCGGATCCCCGGGTGGGGACTACACGAAAGGGGACGATCATCAGGAAGATGCAGACTGACATTCTGCGAGTCAGAACATGGAATGTTAGAAGTTTAAATCATTGTGGTAGGTTAGATAACCTGTCCTGCTACCTGGATAGACTAAAGTTAGATGAAGTTGGCATAAGTGAAGTATGTTGGCAGGAAGAACAGGATTTTTAGTCACATGACAACCGAATTATCAACACAAGATCAAACAGGCAAACTGCAGCAGTTGGTTTAATAATGAATAAGAAAATAGGGCAGCGGGTAAGCTACTATGACCAGCATAGTGAAAGAATTATTGCCATCAAGATAGATACCAAACCAATGCCCACCACAATAGTGCAGGTCTATATGTCTTCCAGTTCAGCAGATGATGAGGAAATTGAAATAATATATGAGGAGAAAGAAGATTTAACACAATATGTAAAAGGTGATGAGAATCTAATTGTGATGGGAGACGGGAATGCAGTGGTAGGCCAAGGAAAAGAAGGTAACACAGAAAGAAAAATCGGATGGGGTCAAAGGAACGAAAGAGGAAATCGGCTGGTTGAATTGTGCACTGACCATAATTTAGTCCTTGCCAATACTTGGTTCAAACACCACAAACAATGACTCTATACATGGTCGAGACCTGGAGACCCTGGAAGGTATCAAACAGACTTCATTGTGATTAGGAGGAGAGTCAGAAACCAGGTGCTGGATAGCTAAACTTCCCAGGAGCAGACGTCAACTCTGACGACAACTGTTAAAATGCCACCTGAAGTTGAAGAAATTGAAGAAGGGAAAGAATGCAAATAGATGGGATCTAGACAAGTTGAAAGAAAAGAGTGTGAGGGATTGTTTCAAGGAACATGTTGCACAAGGGCTAAATGAAAAGGCTGAAGGAAACACAATAGAGGAAGAGTGGACAGTCAGTACCTTTCTACCGGGTAAAATATTCTGGAGGTACCACCATTCGGATCAGTAGGGCTGCTGAAGAAATGTTAGGAAGGTAGAAAAAATGGACAAAGGATCAGTGGGCAACTCAGGAGATACTAGACCTGATTGACGATTGACAAAAACACAAGAATGTAAGAAATAAAAAGGGCAGGAAAGAACACAGGCGATAAAAAATGAAGTGGATAGAAAGCAAAAGGCAGCTAAGAAAGAATGGCTGAAGGAGAAATGCAAGGATGTCAAAGGTTGTATGGTCCTAGAAGAGGTAGATGTTGCATACAGGAAAATTCAGAAAACTGTTCGAGACAGGAAATCTAGGTGTTAAGAGCTCAGATCGAAAGCCACTTCTAGTGAAAGAAGACAAAGCAGAAAGATGGCAGGAACATATCCAACAGTTGTATCAAGGTAAATATGTAGATAATTGGGTTCTGGAACAAGAAACTGTGAGATGCTCTTTTTGATGAAATGGGAGACCCAATTTTGAGGTCAGAGTTTGACAGAGCTGTGAGAGACCCAAATAGGAACAAGGCACCTGGAATTTACATTTCCTCTGAATTACTGACTGCTTTAGGAGAAACCAGCATGGCAATGTTATTTCATTTAGTGTGAAAGATGTATGAGAGAGGAGAAGTGACATCCGATTTTCAGCAGAATGTTGTTATACCTATTTCCAAGAAAGCCAGGGCTGACAAGGGTGAAAACTACCGCAACATCAATTTAGTACCTCATTCCTGCAAAATTTTAATATATATTATTTACAGAAGAATGGAAAGACAAGTTGAAGCTGAGTTCGGAGAAGATCGATTTGGCTTCAGAAGAAATGTAGGAACACGTGAAGCAATCCTAACCTTACATCAGATCTTATAGGATCGAATTAAAAAGGACAAGCCCACGTACATGACATTTGTAGATCTAGAAAAGGCATTCATTAATGTTGATTGGACCAAGATATTTAAGATTCTGAAGGTCATTGGGGTCAGATACCGAGAACAAAGAATTATTTACGATCTGTATAAAAATCAGTCTACAGTGATAAGAATCGAAGGATTTGAAAAAGAAGCAGCAATCCAGAAACAATTGAGTCAAGGCTGCAGTTTGTCCCCTCCTTTTCAATGTTTACATAGAACAGGCAGCGAAGGAAATAAAGAGGAATTTGGAAAGGTAATCACAACCTAGGGAGAGGAAATCAAAACCCTCAGGTTCCCTATGGGAATAAACATCTATACCTTGAGATTTACCGATGATATTGTTATCTTATCTGAGACTGCAGAAGATCTGGAGAAGCTATTGAATGGTATAGATGAAATCTTGGGTAAGGAGTACAATATGAAAACAAATAAGTCCAAAGCAAAAGTAACCAACGATGGCAGAAGTAAGGAGGACATAAAATGCAGACTATCACAAGCAAGGAAGAGCTTTCCTAAGAAAAGAAATTTGCTCACTTCAAACGTTGATATAGGAATTAGAAAGATGTTTTTGAATACTTTTGTGTGGAGCGCAGCATTGTATGGAAGTGAAACATGGATGACAAGTAGCTCAGAAAATAGAAGCTTTTAAAATCAGGTGTTACAAAAGAATGCTGAGACGAGATGATAGATCAAATCATGAATGAAGATGCACTGAAGCGAATTGATGAGAGGAGATAGATTTGGCTAAATTTAATGAGATGAAGAGATAGAACTATGGGACACATCTTAAGACACCCAGGACTTGTTCCGTTCGTTTTTGAATGAAATGTAGGTGGTAAGAATGGTAAGGGTTGACCAATATGAAAGCAGATTAGAGCAGGTGTCGGATACAATAGTTACATAGAAATGAAAAGGTTAGCACAGGATAGGGTGGCATGGAAGGCTGCATCAAAGAAGTATATGGACTGATGACTCACAACAACACAGTCATTTGAATGAGACTTCTGATTTTGGCCCTGGGTTCCATTTCACATCTCGACTAGGAAGAACTGAACACATCACAAAGTGGTGTATTTATAAGGGCGGTTTGGCAACATTGCTCCCTTTGCTCTCCTACCCACCAGAGGTCGCTTACTGATTCCTGTGGTGGACTGTAGACCTTCATTTCCACACCACAGCCAAGAATTAATCGCACATTTACATACTACTAATAAGCACTTATTAATTTCTAAATCGGTTTGTCAAGGAGTAATTTGACACTATTTTTACAAATATCGTTACACATTTTACCATTAAAAATACAACACAAACACGGAGAACTCGTATCACTACGGAGCTTCTTGCCCCCATTTTGAACTATTTTCTGGTTATTTTGTTGTGATGAGTAGCAAATTTAAATATTCGAGAATAACATTGTTGCAAAACTAAATGTTAGATACCTTCACTTCCATCCACCAGAGCCGGAAAAGAGGTAGTGTTGCCAACATTTCTATCCAAACAATGAGAAAGCCGAGGCAAACCTGTCACTTTGAATCAAGCCCCATATTTGTTTCTCTTTTACTCACTCAATTTAACCCTAACAGGATGCATTTCTCAAATAGGTTGCTTACCTGTTACTCATGACCATATTTCAGTGTTGTTGATAAGATGCATGAGTGAATGGTATTTTGCATTTCTACCATACATTGCCGTGATCACCAGATTTTGCAAAAAAAATCAGCTCTTACTTACAGAGTCAGGTATGAGAAAAATGATTGTGAAAGAGCAACAGGAGGCCAAGTTAAATGTCACAGAGCAATAAAGATTTAACATTCAGACAAATATTTCCGAATTGCGTGGCGCACTGTTTAAAGTACGGTGATAGAGGTGCAGAAGAAAAAAACAAACACAGATGATGGAATATAACACACCAGCTTATGAGGATCACTGGTGAAGTTTCAGCCTCTGGATCCCAAGATCAGATTTTCAAATGTCAGAATAAATTTTGAGTATGGAAACAAATTGAATACACCAGAACATGGTCATCTAATTACCAACATTCAAGCCTTGAAATATCAGAAATTTTCCAGGCAGGTGTCTGATATTATTCTTCTATCAGAAACGTTTTAAAAAATTATGTAGCTAAAAACCTACTATGTCACCATAGGAGCCTCTGTATTCTATGGCTTTGAAAGTTCACAAGCCATGCGAAGCAACATTAAATATATAGATATCACGCAGAGAAGATATTTGTGAAGTGTCACTAATGAAAGAAATTGTGGTTCGATAGAAGAATGCAGAGATGTACAGAGATATGAAAGGAGACAGATTCGAGCACCTAATCGAAGGCTACTTCACTCACTGGACAGGTCATGTTGCAGGAATGGCCAACAGCAATGTCATGGTCAACCAGACACCCCAGAAACACATATTAAAATATGGAGAACAGAACTTGGATGGTAATACTGGCACAGATACTGAGTGGTGCCAAACAGGCAGGCTGCTCATCACTCAATACTAAGGGCAGAGTTATTTTAATTTGTGGAATGTTCTCACGAGCCATGATCGAACAAACAAGTTTGAACCATGTGTGAAGTGCAAGTGACAGAATTCGACAGTGGCCTGGCTGGACCTGTAGTCGCTTTGAACCCACGATATTGGAATATTGTGGTCCTCACTCCACCACTTGTCTGCAAAGGGAGTAATTGAACACACTGCACCTCTCCAGGGCTCCAGTGCATAAACAAATTAGCGTAGATATCAAATACTGCGGTTGAATAGAATATCTTTGATGAGACCTTCGAACAAGCCCGGCGTCAAAGTCCCATCTGCTCTACTAGAGTATATCCGCGGCTGGGCTCAGGTGAGCAATTCAGGTCTGTGGACCGTCCGGAAAGGGGCAATAAACTAATTATCTCCAGAGTAGGGGAACCTTAACTATGAGAGAAACACAGCTATACTGTGAAATGAGAAGAATGAACCTATCTTTCATAACATAATTTTAATAACTAAGGAAGCACAAGTATACTATTTGCACAGATATGCCATACCATTACAAATACATGAAATTATATACACTTTAAAATTTCTTGAGTGATTCAATGTCTTTCTAGTCTGTTTTCTAGATCAGTATTACACTCTATAGCTATCGAAAGCACTTGTCCGATTTTACAATTATATCACTGTACACAAAGATAAATAACAAAGGAATGTCTTCCGATGCTTCGTCCTGTTTATATCATGACTTAACATATTTAAACAACAAGTTATGAAACATGTCGTCAAATTGACTGAGCTGTATGATAAAACGTTGTGAGTACACTTCAAGCCACATGAAAGTCATATCTCAGCATTCACTTCGAAAAACCTATCTGAATATCTAAGATATTCATCTAATATGCGACTTATATCACATTAATACAAATTCACACACAGACGCTGTTTCCCAGCACAATAACATTATCACTTCGTGAAAATAGAGACAAACAACAATAGTGCATTTCATATTCATGTGACGTACAGTCCATCAGCAGCGGGCATGTCCTCCACTGCTGCCTGGGAATGAACCAAGCTCCTCTGACCACGTGAGGTGTGTACGCTTTGATTTTAATGTGAATAGCATGGAGGGATATTCTCTCATCTCAAGGAACTGTAAATCTATCCAATGGCGGTAATCAGTAAATGATAGCATTTGGTTTGTCATATCGTGAATTGAGACCTAGCCGACGTGCGAAGTGTCCCTCAGTGCGCTTCAGCCATCATCCTGATGGCGAGCCAGAAATCAGACATGCCCACAGACTGTTCCCTTTTCTACCCTCCCTTTCAATATATAACGATACACTGCAGTCTCTACTCTCTTAGCACATTATTTAATTCCTTTAATTTCCCTGGATGTTATCGGAATCTATATCGCATCTCAGCTCTAATCTGGCCTTAATCATATTCCTGGTGCCGCATCCCACTCGGAATTATCAACCACTCACTTGGGGAACATCACACCTAGACACTAATCGGCACCACCCCTCCTCACGGTACACCAAACACATGCAAACTTAAAGAGTCCTATCCCTTCAGGTCAAATACACATTAACACTCGCAAGCTAAATAAGCATGGTTACATCCCACTGTCATTTCTTCACTTTCTGGTTCAGGAATCTAACACTACATGGGAGGAACAGTCTAAAACTCGCGTGAAGTGTAAAAGAAATAACCTCAGAATCTCTTGACGACTCATGCTGAATTATAAAATGATGTGTACTGGTGTAATTTCACTGAATATTAACCCCTATGCACCCGTAAGCGGACTGGTACGTGCTCGAGTGGCTGGGCCAAGACTCCACAGGCGGACTGATACGCCGGGATGCAAGGTTGCATATTAGAGACATATGTGATATCTCATGGCTTTTTCCGGAAACATTTGTAATTGAAATCTGTTCTTGGTGTCTCAAAGTGTCACCAGAGTGCTCTGATATGCTTCTTTAGCAAAGAGAATTGATTAAAATATCGATTGAGGAATCTGTATTCAGTTGTTGACAAGATGGCTGAGATGGAAGTTGCTTGCTGGCGCGAAATGCTCAGTAATAGCAAAATTTAAAGCATATTTGATGTTTTAGGCTCTGATTTCAGCAGGGTTAGTGAGGAAGAAGTTATTAGTGATCCTGTGCATGCATGAATGAACATGAAATATATCATCAGAGATCTTTCGCGTAGTAACATCGTACGATATGGAAAGCCGAATGAAGTTTTTCTCGCCCCTCAAGATCTGATTGCAACTGCCGGATTTGAACCGACGATCTTGGTACCTGGATGTGAACACTTTATCACCGATCCTCCGACTAAATATAATAATAATAATAATAATAATAATAATAATAATAATAATAATAATAATAATAATAATAATAATAATAATAATAATAATAATACACAGAGTGAGATATATGGCTGTAAGTTCGTATTTGGGATATAGGTTCGAATCTCATCATTCGCTTACTCATAATTTGTTTCCCATTAGTTCCTCACTTCAAAATCAGGCAAATTTTAGGCTCGTGTCCTATAATTAAGGCCATAACACGCACACTAAAGAACTTCCGAGATGAGATAAATTAATGAAAAATTTAAGATTTCAAAGGGATTTTTTGTGTTATATTTCTGTATTGTTCTGTTTTTTGTGTCATGAGCAATAGCGTGGAATTTCTCAATAATATAAAACAAGTCCTGTGATAATACGCGCAGTCGATCACCCACTATACTGTTTTAACCGAAAGCTTGCAACACTCAGGTTGCATACAAAAAATTTGGCGGATTCCTAGCAATGTCAGAGCAAAGGGCGGGTGGGTGGGTGCATATGGGTTAAAAATCCCTTTAAACACTTCACACATAAATTTAATCTAGCGCCTTAAATACAATATGCACTACATTTTTCTCCGTAAATGAAATAAAAACGGTCATCCAACCAGGAGGAAAAATCTGTATAAACCCTAAGTGAATAATTATATCCATACCTTTCAAACAGCAAAACACTAAACTATATTCTGAAGTATTTACATCCAAGTTAATTATCTACATTTAATTAATAAGATATGACTTCATGCCAATACAATTTGAAATGATACTCAAAACTCTCTGCAATCACAAACAGCTATCCTGGGGAGGCACATGATGGATCTACTCAAACATCATGACAACTTCAGCGACGCAGAGTCCAGGGTTCAGCAGCTGATGAGGTACTCGCATATTGGCCGGGTTCTCATTCAGTGTTGTATATTCTGGAATTTTCACAACGTGTAGAATTAATACAGGCAATCAGCTCGTAGTCTCTTTCCTCGGATGATGGTATCTCTGGGTCAAGTACACAAATGAGGAGATTTTACTGATTATAACTGTGCTAGATTTGCAACATGGATTATAATGATTATGATTAGAGATACACATGGTATTGAGCTCTCTAATCTAGCATCAGTCCTGTCACTGGCTAGACACTGTTAATTCAAACTGACGTGGTTTTAATTTGGCCCAACTCTCAGCACTACTCATGGATAAACAGATCACCCACTGCATCTGGGGTTGCCTAGCGGATACTGCCCTTTCAAAAATAAGCCGTTCATTCCTTCTCCCAATTTTCTCTCCGAATAAGACAAAGTTTTAGACCTCCTACACTGCTCCCGCAGTATTATCATGTCTGTAAACTTAATTATACAGCAGCATAGCTCACTGCAATCGAACTGCATTTATTTCACTCACATACGGTTTAACATGCCCCTTCACACGTCACACAGATAACTATACTCAAGGCTCCGTGCCATCCCCTGTGAATTCTCTAGCAGCGGATCTTACATACATATTATCCTTAAATACCTTCACTGGAAATTGCTATTAATCTCGTAGCCACTCATGAATAATTACTGAGTCACCATTAAATCTGACAAAAATTTTGTCCACTGCACAATGTATCACAGCAAGTGCGAGTACGTATAAGAATAAGCACGGTATAGCACGGTGTAGAATGTAGAATGTTTTGCTGTTTCGAAATACATCCCTTATATAGGTAGAGTGGCCTGGCATGCCGGGAAGGGATAAACCACGCCTCCTTGCTAGACATCGCTCCACTAATCAGTGGATCACAACATTGAATGTGGTATGAAATTAAAGCTCGTTGTCCTATTTTCTCACTGATCTATTTTTATTACGATCGCATTGTGGATCTCTCTATAATCTTGAAAGCATCTTCTAGTAGGCAGAGTCTCAGCTCGGGGATTTCCTGAGTTCTGTCTCGTAATCCGCTCTCAACATCTGGAGGCCCCCTGGCTAAAGTCGTGTTTACTGCATACTCATTAATATTTGAATTATGTAAAACACTTCTTAGTGTTATAAATTAGCATAAAATTCACCGATTCTTACGAGTCTTAACTCATAGAGATCTATCACGACCTTCACTATTATTATTATTATTAATATTATCATTATTATTTCCAGAAATTTTGAAGATTGTGGATTGGTACGAGTGAATATGCAGGCAAGTCTACTATTCCCAGGGTTTAAGGCAATGTTCCATGATCTGCTTCGCCTGGCGTGCCTCGTTCTTTCCCTGTTCCTCAGAGAAGGAGCGCTTTTCAATTCCTCGCTAGCACAAGACCCGTTTTAGCTACATGTGCGCAAGGAGAACTCGACCTCTCGGGCTGGTGGCGAGCTACTTATATCCTGGGACGGCTACAATGCGCTGGTATGGGCACTATTTGTTGTAACATCGCACGGAATATAGCATATTCAAACTGCAGGGTACCATAATATGCTCAGGACGATGTTATGAACGGTCACAACGTAAACAGCAAATTCCATATTATCAAGGGTTAGGGATGTAAAATCTAATTAAGCTAAACTGTACTTACTTCTCTTCTTCTTTGAAACAGGTGACCAGCTGACGAACTATGAGTTCATCCACGCATATTTCATCTTTAATATTGGCAGAAGGCTGTAAGGAACACATATGCAAAGCAAAGTAAGAAATGTAGAGTAAACGAGTGGCTAGAATAAACGTTTATATACAGAGATGACAAAATAAATTTCATAGTTGCACAATAAAAATACCGATTTATTCTCCCAATGTAAAAAGGAAACAACAAACAAGTGTCAGGTGATAATTATATGAACTGGGACAAGAAAAGGAACTCATAATAGGATAAAAAGAACAGCACTGGAAGAGGGAGCAAAAGAAGTAGGAAACTGGAAGGACAAGGATAATCTGCACATCCCTTGTCTTCTCTTCTTACAACATCCTTGTGCCATTTCACTGTCTGTGATAGTGTACTGGAACTAAAATGGATGCAATTGCCATGGCATAAGTAAATACAGTACCGTACATAAACTCAATCATCTATGTCAATAACATATAATATATGGCATGGCTGAGGCAGGAATGATCAAGGCGTCAGTGAATAAGACAGAACAATCCTACTATTAAAAACTGTAGACTGAAACAGCAAACACATATCACAAGCAGCAAGTCAAGATTTGAGAAGAAACTTAAAGGAATTAAAGAAGAAATTTGCATCACATAATTTAACTGAAGAACATAGAAATACAAGAAAGTAATGAAAGCGGCAACTCCTCAAGAAGTTGAGGAATCAAAAAGAAAAAGGAATCCAAATTCCTACAATGGTGGGAGAAGGGGGTGAACACTATTTAACAGATACTGAGAAAGCAAACCTCTTTAGTAGGGAATTCCGAGATTCAGTAGAAGACTGTCAGGACTCGGAAACCGTAACAGAAGATAGAGAGGGAGAGACACAGAGGGAAACAAGAAGCTTCTCATTCACAAATGAAGATATTTTCAGAGAAATCCAACTGCTTCAGCAAGGAAAAGCAGCAGGAAGTGATCAAATTACTGGGGAGGTATTAAAGACAATGGGGTGGTATATAGTGCCTTATTTAAAATTTCTCTTTGACTATGTCATAAATAATAGTGTGATACCAAAGGAATGGAAGGAATCTATAATAATACCAATTTATAAAGGAAAGGGTGATAAAAGGAAAGCAGAGAAGTACAGACCAATCAGCCTGACCAGTATAGTTTGTAAAATACTGGAGAGTTTAATAGCAAAGTACATCAGAGGGATATGTGATGATAAAAATTGGTTCATGAGGAGCCAGTATGGATTTAGAAAGAAATTTTCTTGTGAGGCACAACTGGTGGAATTTCAGCAGGACATATCAGATCAGTTAGATTCAGGAGGCCAGTTAGATTGCATAGCCATAGATCTTTCCAAAGCCTTTGATAGAGTGGAACATGGAATATTATTAAAGAAATTGGAGGGAATAGGATTGGACGTAAGGGTTATACGTTGGATAAGAACATTTCTAAATGCAAGGGTTCAGAAAGTCAAAGTAGGAAATAATATATCACAGGAAGAGAAAGTCTGGAAGGGAATTGCACAGGGTAGTATAATCGGTCCGTTATTTTTCTTAATATACGCAAATGACTTGGGGAACAATATAACATCGAAAATAAGATTGTATGCAGATGACATAATTGTTTATAGGGAAATAAATAACATTGAGGATTGTTCAGAATTACAAAGGGACCTTGACAGTATCCAGGAATGGGTTGAAGAAAATAATATGAAGATTAATGGAGCCAAATCAACTGTTACAACTTTTACAAACAGGAGCTTTAAAACTGAATTTGAATATACTTTGGATGAGGTAGTTATCCCTAAAGATGGCAAGTGCAAATACTTAGGTGTGAGATTTGAAAGTAATTTGCACTGGAAGGGTCATGTTGATGACGTTGTTGGGAAAGCATACAGATCGTTACATGTCATAATGAGGCTACTTAAAGGATGCAACAAAGAATTAAAAGAAAAATGTTACTTAAGTATGGTTCGTCCATTATTGGAATATGCAAACAGTGTTTGGGATCCTCACCAAGAATACCTAATAAAAGAACTAGATGGTGTGCAGAGGAAAGCAGCAAGGTTTGTAACAGGGGATTTCAGGAGAAAGAGTAGTGTATCAGAAATGTTAAAGGAACTTGGGTGGGAAACTTTAAGTAAGAGAAGGGAGAAAAGTAGACTTATAGGATTATATAGAGCCTATACAGGAGAAGAAGCATGGGGAGATATCTGTGAGAGGCTTCGGTTGGAAAATAATTATATTGGTAGAACTGACCACAAGTACAAAATTAGAAGGAATTTTAGCAGAAGCGATTGGGGTAAATTTTCTTTCATTGGGAAGGGCGTGAAGGAGTGGAACAGTTTACCAGGGGTAGTGTTTGATCCTTTTCCAAAATCTGTACAGATATTCAAGAAGAGAATAAACAACAACAGAGATAATAAATTAAATGTTAGAGGGCATTCGACCAGTGCAGGATATTGTAAATAATAAATGTGTGTGATTAAATTAATTCCATCCCCTGGTCTAAGGAGTTTGGACAGCCCAAGTAGTGGACTGCCTGTAGGGGTGAAGTACAGTGGGGACTTCGAGGGCCCTGGGACCGCTACAGTAGCTGTGAAGGCCCTTCAGGAACTCTGAAAAGTGGTGGCAAAAGGGGCTCTGGTTAAGACGCAGCAGGTCGTTATGCTACTTAGGTTCCAAAATGGGTAAAATATAAATATGTAATCAAATTCAATGTTAATTTTAATCTTATACCAGTTGTATAGTATTATTAGAAGTAATTTCACATACCGTACTGTATATGAGTTGACTATGTTTGTAAGATATTATAAGTAGAATTTTGTAAACAATATAAATTTATTAAGGATGATGTGTGTGTTTAATAGAAAAAATTATTAGCGTAAATTGTATAATATTGTATTCTAGGAAAATTTTCGTCGTCTCCTGTTAATTTAAAATTTAGTGCTTGACAATAATGTATTTTAGTGTACCATTTGCCACCGAGGTAGACACCTCATTTGGAAATAAAGAGATTTTGATTTGATTTGATTTGAAAGATAACGAGAAAGCATACATCCCAACTTCAAATCGGCAAGGGATAACCATTGATAGTTATACAGAAAGAAATGTTTAGGATACGAGAAATAAGTGAACTGACATATAAAACAGCAATTACAAAACAAATAGCTGAAACAAGAGCAGATATTTTGGTATTTTACAAGCAGTACTAGAATTAAAGTTAAAACATCAGGGTTGATATAGAAGTTACCATGTTAGAAGGCTGTGGAATTCCCATCATGATGAAATTGACTTCATCTGTGTATATTTCTGTTGCATTTGTGCAAGAAATGGCTGTCAAGATGTTCTGAGAAGATGATGGCCCGATGTCCTGAGGAAACTAACCTGAGATAATGGCAAAGGAACCTTACCTATCACTGAGCATCCTTATGACCAGCAAGAGGATGTAGTTGCGGTGCCTGATCTACAGATGTCCCAGAACACCTAATGCAATCCCACTGAAGTGGATTGAAAAAGATAAGTTTTATTTATTAGCGCATCAAGTAAGAATAAACCTTATGGAACTCAAGGGTATCTTATTTTGTTGGTGAATACAATGGTGAGGCATTGTGAACTTCAAAGTATCTCAGATATGGAAAATTCTCATGAATTAATGATATACTTGTGTCAAAATCCAGGGATGATAGGTAGCTATCTGTACAACGTAACCAATCCCTGCCTAGGATATATGTGAAGTGTGTAACATGTAAGTGCTGTCAAGTGACATTTAATTAAAAGATGAGGTTATTATATATGAATGATAAGATCTGTAACGATACAATAGTTAAGATTATATGTGAGTAAGGGTTAATTTCTTTTAAGATGGAGATCGTACTCTGCCGTATGAAGATTATAGTTGGATTATATGAGGACATGAGAATAATATAAAGTGAAACAGAAATGCATTGAGAAGAAATGGATTAATCAAATGGATAGATGATGGTTACAGATTCCTAAGCATCAGTATATATCAAGGTTACTTGCAAATGATGGAAGTATGACACTGAGATATGAAGAAAGTGATATATGAGTATTGAATGAATTTGAATAAGAAAAATGAGTGTGATATAAATTGTTTCATTGGTACGGAAGAAAATAATTTGTTGTGAAGATAAAAATAAGTAGGTAGATGCAATCCAGAGTTAGTACTGTACTTGATATCATGATGTGTGATAAGTGATAAGTAATCCACATCCAACACGTATGAAGACGTATTATGAAGTTTATAGAGAGTTTATGCACTAGTAAATCATCAAGATAATTCACTGTAGGGAAAGTTGAGTAGGATATTAAACACGAATTAACCCAGATCTCTCCCATAATGATGACTGTTTGCTGAACAAGTACATGGCACTTATTTTTAATCCTATGCACAAGTATGACAAGCTTCTCATGTATAAATCCAGAAGGTAATGATTGATACAGTCTCCTTGAATAATAATCTATAGCTATTTTTTTAAATAATAGTATGTGAGCTGTTGGAATTTAATAAATTACCTGCTGACAAATTTCATAAGACACATTTATATAATCAATCTAATTTGTAAGATTTATGAGACAAATGATATCCATTTCAGCTACAAGTGATTGTAGATGTTAATATAGAAGAGAGCATGATGTGACTGACTTAGTACTTATCTTTTTCTTGATGCATCCATGAAGAACAATTCCTGAATAATAAAATTTATACTCATCCTAAACAATTAAATATCATAAATACATAAGTAACTAAATAATTTAATACCTAAATAATTAAATACCTAAAAGAATATATATGATTACAAGAAAAGTCATTGATGCTGAAATATATGATTTACCAGTAAGGTCTGTAAATATTTTGTAAAACTTTAACTGAATATAGGGATTCCTTCACGACCCGCCCTGGATGCAGGAAAGGTGCATCCCGTCATCATGTTCTTCCTAGTATGTGTCTTTAAATGACAGGTCACTTGTTTGTTTCTTGTTTCCTACAGATTTTTCTCCTTGTCAAACAGACATACATTGCATCTTAATCTGAGAAATGGCAATCTACTGCCTACCATGTCCAAGTACGGTCAACAACTAGTCAGATGCTGGACTCTCCATTGACCCTAGACAATATAAAGGCTTCAACAATATAGACTTACAACATTTACATTCAGATTTTAAAGGGCCTGTTTTCTAAGGATAGCAAATACACCACATTCCTGGAAGCCCCAGAGTTCATTCTCAGACAAGTCAGGGATTATTAAGAGATGCTGCCAGCTAGATGCTGGTCCAGTCAGACTACATGATAACAATGAACATGTTAATTGATAGAGGTAGAATCCTTAGTCTAAAAAGCCAAGAGTAATGGCCCAGCAAATATGTTGTGCTCATTACACATCAGGCTGAGCAGAGGTCAATTGGCAAGGTACTGCTCAACCGAGCTGTAACGCAATGGGTTTTGGCTTGGTCTTCAAAGGGCTCTGTTCAGTTTAAATCTACCTAATAAGTTCCCTAGACATGAGTAGAACAGCCTAACATTTAAAAAGATTATCATTCAACTGACTTTGTCTACACTTGACTTGGTGTGCAATGTTAATGTTATCATTTGCGTTTCCACAAACAGAGAAACCTTACACTTTGCTTACTCAGAAGTGAACTTTCAACTGTTCTAACAAAGGTAAAAGGATTCAATTTAGTTTACTGTCATCGCATATGTCACCAAAAGAGCAATGACCGGGCGATTTGGCCGTGCGCGTAGAGGCGTGCGGCTGTGAGCTTGCATCCGGGAGATAGTAGGTTCGAATCCCACTATCGGCAGCCCTGAAGATGGTTTTCCGTGGTTTCCCATTTTCACACCAGGCAAATGCTGGGGCTGTACCTTAATTAAGGCCACGGCCGCTTCCTTCCAACTCCTAGGCCTTTACTATCCCATCGTCGCTGTAAGACCTATCTGTGTCGGTGCGACGTAAAGCAAAATAGCAAAAAAAAAAAAAAAGAGCAATGGTCACATGAATTCATCAAATTAAACCTTACTAATGAAAGTTGAATGAGCATAATTCATGTTGTACATTTTGAAACTAACAACCAGCAAAAGAGAAGAAAATCCCAAATTCCTTGTGTAGCAAATGCAGCAAATAGAAATCAAGGGTCCAAAGTACATTCGTAAAAATGCCCAGGAATCTCTATAGGATCAATTCTTCTTAGAAGATTTTCTTCAGGATCAGCTGCATCTATGGATATGCCACATAGCACATGTAGTATTATATTGACTTCAGTGTAAAATTTTATACTGGAAACACAACCTCTTTGTTCATGACAACACAGTTTCAACGAACAGTCTACATTAGCTTCATGGGAAAACACATGTTTGAAACTGGCATTTTTCCAGATACATCCATGAAATACTTTCAATGGACTGTGCATACGAAGAATAAGTAGGCCACAGGGGGATGAAAACAGAAATGATGTCCAATAAACTACAAAATGAAGGCAAACTGAAGTACGGGAGATAAGATGGTTAGAACTTTAACAGTGACAACACTGCTGCAGAGATGCCATGCAATGGAATTTAATAATGTCACTGACGACACACATTAGTTACATACCTACCTTACCTCAGAGCATATGGACTCCCCCTTCTCTCATCACGCGCATGCAAACACAGCCTCAGGTTAGCTTGTAATCTAAGATAGTGTTGCCACACTATTTTTGAAACAGGAACAATGGAACTGGGTGCCAAAGATCATACAGCAAGACAGTATAACCTAGGTCTTCCAGAAACTTGTAGGGCAACTGCATTGTCTTAAAGGACAGGGAAACAGTGCGTACAAACCTTGCAGAGTAACTGCATTGTCTTAAAGGACAGGGGAACAGTGGGTAAAAACCTTCATCGAGGGATGCCAATATACGGCAGACGTGCATCAGCCAGGTTATCCTAGTGTCAGTGAAGGAGAATCGCATGTTAATGGTCACTGGTGAATGTCATATGATATGTGAGCTGGCCCGAGACACCGAATTAGCGAAAATGATTGGAGGAACACTTGTGCAAGAGAAAAATGTCATTACAATGGGTTCCGCATGATTCAACATAAATGCAGACATGGCTACAATACGATGCTGCTCGTAACCATTTGGAGTACTATACGTTTGAAGAACAGGCTTTCTTATGACATGTCATTATACCGCATGAACTATGGGCTAAAGTGGATGAGCCGTAACTGAAATGCTGATCGAACCAATGGCATCATTACGGGAAACCACAATGATGTGAAACTGTTTGTTATGACTGTGACTGTTTAATCCTAATGCACCATGTTCCTCCACAGCATACCGTCAATGCGTATTACACATCATTATCTACGAGAATGCTCCTCCACATACAGTGCAAACCATTACTGATTTGTTTGGTTCATGGGGCTTGGAATCGCTGTACCATCCATTATAATGCACCGATTTAAGCTCTTGTGACTTTAACTTGATTTACAAGATGAAGGAACCACTTTGGGGCCATACCTCCAGAAATGTTTCAGAGATTTGTCAGGCAGTAAACCCACCGCTCTATTCGAACTCTCAAGACAACAGGTGCTGCAATAGATATCCGCATTGCTGGTATCAGGATGTACACAATGCTAGTGACTACTCTGAAGGACAGTAGTAGAGTACCTAGAAGAAAGCTGGACCAGCGGCAGCCACTGCGCATGCCCCGTGCGCTTCACTCCCTGAAGGGGCCTCTCACTTGGCAAGGCGTGTGTGGAATGTTAACTACACATACTGCAAGGTCTTAATGTGAGAGGTAATTAATTCTTGAAAGGTGTGGGGGGGCAAGGTGCTGTGACTGGATTTTGCTGGAGTAGCTTTCACTGGCTAAGGGGGTCAACCACATGTAGAATGAGGACAACACACTCAGAGGTCTTTATGTAAGAGGTAATTAATTTTCTTGAAAGGTTACTCTTGTGGGCAAGGTACAGTAACTATGTGGCAACTGGATTTGCTTTAATAGGTCACTTGCTGGTGAAAGCTGAACAGGATGTTAGTTTATGGAAAAAAAAATTGATCCCTCACTCCTCTCTTACTAGAGGGGTGAGGGGGAAACACTAAGGAGTGCTACAGTGCAGCTGTTACTAGGCAAGATCCGCTTTCTAACTTGTTGAAGGTTATCTCTGTCACGAACAGGATGTTTATTGTAGGTTGTAATTTTGAGTGAAGGTGAACTAGTGACAAGTCCAGCCTACTGGTGAGGAGTGAAGGTGGTGGCAGGGAGTATTTAAGGAGCAGAGCGCAACATGAAAACTATCATCTAGTTGGAAGAGTTCTCTACTACTACTACTACTACTTTTCTTTCCTCTTCAGTAAGTGTAAGTTTATTTAGTTTGTTAATTTAAAAAAAGATATAGCAGTTTCAACAAAATGGATATGTTAATGAAATTAAACAAAATTGCCAAGGCACCACAATTTCATAATAGAAAGTTAAGTGAGTTGCAACTTAACCATCCATTTAAGGTTAAAGCGCTGAGAGCGGTAGAAACAAGATTTGGGAGGAAAATAATCGTTGATATAGAAGGGGAAGATGAGGAGACTGTGAGTGTTTTCCTGCCGGCGCAATTCTCAAAACTTACAGCAGAAGAAATAGAAGAAATAAATTCTTTAAAAAACAACTTGAAAATGATGTACAGAGGCATGGAGAGGGGCTACCATCAAGTGTGCTTCCTACAGTAGAATGTCATCAGTTACGACATCTATTTTAACTAAGTAAGTATGCAGAGAGTATTTTCGTTCTTAATGTAATTTTTTTTTTCGCCGTATTCGCATAATTGTTTTGTTAATTGAAAATAGTATGTGGTGTTTCTTTTCAGGTCCGAGGTGGTAATATGATGAAGTGGAAGAAAGTTGAGATTAAACCAGGAACTGAACATCAAGCATATCCAAGCATACAGAGTCGTCGTCTTCAAGTACATCGAGAGGAGGATGTGGTCGCTACTTCACAGCCTGTTGAAGATGAAGCGGGACAACTGAGCGCACAACAAGAACAAGAAGTGAGTGCTAATTGTATTGAACTATGGAACAGAGGGGGTTCTCTTTTTAATTATACAGTATATGTGACGAACCTGAGTAAAGCTTATGAAAGCCAGCAGGAAGTGACAGCTGCTGTAGTGCGATTTCTTTTGAGTGAACTTTCAAGTAATGAACATTTTCTACTATTTCTTGGCTACAATACATTCGAAGAAATTTATAAAATTGAATTTTCCTTTTCGTCACAAAATTCAAATAACATTTCCTATTACCGTAATACATTGCTAGGGAAGCTTCAGGAGGAGTTTCCTAGCGAAGCTGTACACTGTTCACGCGATGCAGAAGATAGTGACCTAGCTCGATGGTTATACTGTGTAATGACGGATTGTACATTCTTGATAAGTCGTTGCTACAGCAACTGCTGGACTTGTCTTGAGATTGCTGAAAAATTTAGCACCAAATCGTAATTTTTTTTTTTAGTCATGGAGTATCCTTCGAGCAGCAAACGTAGGAAACTAGACATTAATTTACAGACAGATGAAGATGCGGGTAGAATGCAAACTCATTTTGATAGAGCGTTTGAACGCATTCGCGCGTTTATGAGGGAGGTAAATGGATCAATACTAATTTCATATCGGTTCGAACCTAGCGACGAGCGAGAAGAAGCTCAGTTCAAGCTGATTGAAAATCTTAACGAGCTAGAGGAAATGCGTAATCAGATGTTAGAAATTTATTTTCACGCTCGCGCTGTTAATGGACTAACTTTTCAGATAGAAGATTTGTCTGCTTTCCAGTGTAAACAAATCGAGGAAGCTTTTCGGCGCAGAGTGTACACACTAGCGGTGGTAAATGTTAACAATGATTTCTTACTCCCCGAAGAGTTCCTAGATAAATCTTACGTGTGGTTTAATAAATACGTGAAGGAAGCACTCAAGACACAAGCATTAAAAGTAAATACCGTTCTCTGCACACAACATGTCCTTCACGATAAAATCGATAACAATTATTTTCATTCAAGGAACGCTGAAATTACTGAAGGTACTAATTTAAGAGAATGGTACAACGAACATGTAACGAGACCGATTCTGAAAAAATTATCAGAGTTCGAGGCTCGTGATTCGGGATGGTCTCTGCTACGAATTCGCGAATTGCGGATAAACATTAATAAAAATGTAGGTTTTCACGTGGGCAAGTCGCCAACTAGTCTAACGTTGCCTACAGCAATTCGAAACAAGAAAGCAGTTATTAATCTGCGGAACACACGAGATGCTTGCTTTGCGTGGAGTGTAGTTGCTGGCTTAGTTCCAGCTAAACATCATGTAGATCGCATTTCTTCTTATCCACATTATAATGCAATTTTAAATTTAAAAGACATACCAATCCCGATGGAAATGAGATACATGAGAAAATTTGAAGATCAAAACGAAATCTCCGTGAATGTATTCGGAGCGCAGTATGACGAGAACAACTGGGTGTGCATAGGACGGAATGATGACAAAAAAGAGTTTACTCTTGTACCATTGTACATTTCACATAAAACGTGTGAAAAGATCGTAGATCTTCTAATGCTTCAGATTGGCGACAGTGAGAAGTATCACTTTTGTTTGATTAAGAATCTTCCACGTCTTGTGCGCTCATCTCTTACGAAGAACCATAATAGAATTTATATTTGCAGACGGTGTTTGTCTTACTTTTCTAATAAGGAAAAATTAGCTTTGCATACTAATAACTGTATACAATTTCCGGTGGGCAAAAGTATAATGCCTTCGGATAGCGAACGGCTAGTGTACTTTACCGAGTATAAGGTTAAAGAGCCAGTGCCTTTTATTGTGTATGCTGACACAGAATGCATACTGAAACCTGTGTCTACTTGTTTTCCAAGTGATGACACCTCACATTCAACTCCAATTCACGAACATGTGCCATACAGCGTAGCATATTATTTACACTGTAGTTTTGACAGAGATTTGTGCTCTTTCAAACTCTATCGAGGTAGTGATTGTGTAAAATGGTTCGTAGATGAGATGTATAACTTGGTGGACACGCTTGCGCCCTATTATTTTGATACGAAACCAATGTTAGCATTAACTGTTGAGCAAGAAAATGAATTTTTTTCGTCTACATTATGTCACATATGTGAGAAGGAAATTGCAGATAATGAAATTAAAGTTCGCGATCATTGTCATTTAACGGGTGTTTACAGGGGATCAGCACATCAATTGTGTAACTTACAGTATCGTAAAATTTCTATCTTGCCGGTAGCATTCCATAATTTGACAGCCTATGATGGTCATTTCATAATTAGAGAACTGCATAGGAAGGGAGGGGATGTTGTGACAAATCACAGAACGAACATTAAACTATTAGCAGTGAACATGGAACGATACAAAGGATTTTCAAACTTTATACGTTATAACCAAAGACAGTGTGTTGAACTAAGATTTATAGACACTTACAACTTTATTCCTTTTTCGCTGGACAAAATGGCAGTATTACTTAGTGACGAGTCAAAGCTTGTAACGAGACGGTATTTCACCGATGATTTACAGTTTAAACTCGCTTCTCGGAAAGGGATATTTCCATACGAATATGTTACTAGTATGGAGGTGTTAGACGACACTAGTTTACAGCCAAGGATTTCATTCTTTAGCTCTTTAAAGGGTGAAACTGTTTCGGAAGAAAACTACGCGTTTGCTCAGCTTATTTGGAATAAGTTTAACTGTAAATCGTTGGGTGAATATTCTGATCTTTACTTTAAAATCGATACTTTACTCTTGGCCGATGTATTTGAAAACTTTAGATTGAGTGGAAAAGAGACATATGGTATTGATGCCGCTCATTTCTACACGGTACCGTCTATGGCATGGAGTGCTATGAAGAAAATAACAGCTGTCCAGCTAGAATTACTTCAGGATATCGACATGCTGCAGTTTTTCGAACGCTCCATACGCGGTGGTAATGTGCAATGCGTTACGCGGCATGCAGTAGCAAATAACAAGTACATGTTAACATACGATGAGTCCAAACCGGAATCATACATAATGTACTTTGACGTGAACAATTTGTATGGATTCGCTATGCAACAGTTTCTTCCAACGGGCGGCTTTCAATGGGTCGAAAACGTTGAGAATTTAGACATTATGAATGTAGGAGATGAAGCAGATGTTGGGTTTATGGTAGAAGTTGATTTAATCTACCCGCTAGAACTTCATGATAAACATGCCGATTATCCATTGTGTCCTGAAAAATCTACGAAACTAATGAGCACTCTTTACAACAAGGAACGGTATGTTCTTCATTATAGGCTATTAAAACAGTGTGTAGAATTAGGTATGAAAGTAGCTCACATTTACAGAGCGATTCAGTTTAATCAGAGCGCATGGTTAAAATGCTACATTGATTTGAACACAGAGAAACGAAAGTTAGCAAAAAATGAGTTCGAGAAAAGTTTCTATAAATTAATGAATAACGCAATTTTTGGTCGTTCATTAATGAACGTAAGGAAGCTGCGCGACGTCAGATGGGTCACACAGTGGAAGGGACGTTATGGTGCTGGTACGTTGATCTCAAGAGCAAACTTCAAACGTCGTATTATAGTAGACGAACAGTGTATGGTTATCGAAATGAAGAAACTTCAAATTCATCACAATCAACCGGTTTACCTCGGTGCTACAATTTTAGATTTGTCAAAAATGAAAATGAACGATTTTCGCTACAACGTTATTTTGAGAAACACAGAATCAAACTCACAACTACTCTACACTGACACCGACAGTTTAATATACAATTTTTCATTTGATATATATGAGTTTATGAAGGAAAATTCAGTTTTGTTTGATACAGGAAATTATGATGAAAATAATCCTTTCCAAATTGAAAGAAAAAATTCAGGTGAAATAGGTTTGATGAAGGATGAAAACGGTGGAAGTATTGTTGAAGAATTTGTAGGTTTGAGACCAAAGATGTATGCTATTAAGTTGTGTGAAAAAGAGAAACCTACATGTAAAGCTAAGGGTGTCAAAAAAAATGTTGTCGATCACCTTACAATTGATCAGTATAGACGTTGTCTGTATGAAGGTGAACAAGTGACCAAACTACAAGTGTGCATTACTTCCAATTCTCATTCTGTGTTCACGGTTCGTCAATACAAACTAGCACTCACAGCTAATGATGACAAAAGGTACATCACAGATAACAAAATTAATACATTACCATTTGGACATTACAGTCTTGCAGAGAAAAGAAGTATAACTAATGTATAGCTATCTTGCAAGGTAGGTTTGCTTTTTTTGTGAACACCTCCTCCACTTTGTCATCAGTTTACCCCTCTGTATGTAAAATAATGTAATTTTCTCTGAAGGTGAATATTAAGTAATAAGAGGAGAAGCTCCTATGATTACTTTAATCATTTTTTATTTTAGAGAAACTTTTGTTTCATTCTGTAATTAATTAAAGAAAAAAAATGTAAGCTTATAGAATTTCAAACTAGATAAACATTTCACTCGCTGTTTCTTTTATTCAATGTATTGTACTGTATTTATACTTTTAAAGTACATTGCATACTATTATATTTATTTAATTATGAAAAAAAAAAGGAATCTTATAGAATTACACTCGCTGTTTAAGTACATTGTATACTATTGTACTAACTAGTATTGTACTGTAAGTTAATTTTCTATCATTTATATATTAAAGTGCATTGTAAACCTTTATTTAATCTTTTTTCTTTTTCGAAAAAAATAAAAACTCTACACTAGATGATCAAAAAGTTTGATTTTCTTTCAAACTATCCTGCGCAGCCTCTCCTTTTATTCCTTGTACTCTTAACTAAAGTAGGAGTAGGAGAATGAAAAAAAAAAGAGAACATATTTCTTTTTTACAATCAAGTTTATTGAATAGGAAACTACAGAGGTTTTTCAAAATATAAACTTCTGATTGAATTTGTAACTGCAACCACGAGGAGAGATCTGCAGAGACTGAATCTTCTACCGCCACCAGAGGAGAGTTCTGCAGAGGGGAAAAAAGAAAGAAAAATTAGTTGATAGCAGCATAAAACAGAAAAAGCAAGCAAGAAAAAAAAGGAAACTATTTTTTTTCTTTACCTTAATAATTGATGAAATAGTAACTAATATCAAGCTCAGACGTCGTTGTTGTTGTTGTTGTTGTTGATCCCACTATGAGGAGACACCTGCAGAGGAGAAAAAATAAATAAATTAGTTAGAAGCAGAATAAAACCGAAAAAACAACCAAGGAAAAAAGGATGGTATTATATCTATATTTTTTTTTCACCTTAATAATTGATGTATTAGTAGCTGATATCAAGCTCGGACGATGTCGTTGTTGTTAGCTCCTGAATCCTGACAAGCCTGGTGTAAGTTCGCCTTCAGATGATCTGGTAGATACTGCCAGAGCGCACTTAACTGATGTTGTTCGTAAATAGATAATATGTTTTCAGGGAAGAAAGCCCACTCAAATTTATTGAATCTGCTCACACCTTCTTTCTTGAATTTGTTTATCACTGAACACACTATTCTCATCACACCATCTGTCGATTTTAGCCAACTATGAACTGCGTGAACGTTGAACATAGCACAGCTGCCTGAATGTCTTGCAACATGTGGTAAATGCCGCGGACAGTCAACAGGGAAACACTCGTTACGCATTGTTCTTAAATCAGGTACACCTTCTATAGTGTTCAAGTCAATTATGCATGTACGAGGATACTCTTGCAGTGCTAATAGACGTAACTCATTAACACAGTTGCACACAACCAGATATTGGTATTGTTGTTCACTGAGAAGATTGAAAAACGACGTAAGCGTGAAATCTAAATTAGGTACACTCATACCTAATAGAGCAGTAGATAACACATTTGTAGACGAATCTATATTACAACAGGCTATCTCGTAACCTCCAGTAGGTAACCTCTGAATGTCAACTATCACTCCTCTGGGTTTTGCACTCATGGTGTGCTTGATATCGAAGAACTGAAGCAGAGAATCTTCACTCTCTCGTTTATATACACTATTAGCAAGGAAAAAAAAAAGGAAGAAAAACTCGCGCAAGATTATTGGAAGAAAAATACTTCATTCGTTAGTGGTTTATAATTTATTATGCGATCATGAATAATAATGCAATGCAGAGTAGTGTTGGCTGGAATAGGTTCGTTCGTTTCAATTTCAACGCGAACATCTACAGAAGAAGATTTTATCGATTCAACCTGTTCCATGCAATTAACAACAACAATAGGACAATGCGAGTGAAATTCACTTCGTGATATGTTCGGTTCGGAACGATTATCATCAAGCTGATAGTACGCATTACGAAACTTGATGAACATATCATACAATTCACTGTAGTCACCATTGTTAAAATTAGCTACAGCCTTTTCATAGGGATAAAAGTTTGAATTTAAGAATACGCCAACGGATCGAATATTACAGTGATCGAACAGAGAAGAAGAAACATTAATTTTCTTACGATCGGTTTGGAAAGCAAGCATAAAAACTCTCGGTTTTTCTATTTGTGACGTAGTCATAACAGTCCAATTAATTTTCGTTGAATTTGGAATAGTAGGGAACTCGTGATAACTCCACGATCGAAATGCTACAGGAATAGAAGGATTTTTTTGGATTAACTTTATGCGTTTAACTTCTTCCTCGTCGGACAGTATTAGAGTTGGTAGCTTTATATACATTTTTCGTACTTTGACCTTAGCTGTATCTTCCGCGTTGGCTGAAAACAGTGCACATTTGTCATCTCTAGAACGAATAAAGATAAATTCAAGTTTACAGTTTATGAATGGTTTCCTGTAGTCTTCAAATAATCCACAAAGAAGACTCAGTGGGATAATTGCGTGGAACAGCTTTGTAGTTGCGTGGGCAATATTAGCTTCGTTTGGTGGTGTAGAAATTGATAGAAAATAGCCTGCATTTTGCAGCGCTAACATTTCATTTTTAGAATAAGAGGCGAAAGTTTTTATAGCACTAGTTGTGCCTACACGTCGTGTTCTTTCAATCTCTTTCCCATTCAATTCAATACGCATTTCATCGAAGAGATTTGCTGCAAAGTTTTGATCGGGAACGGCTGTAGCTGATGGTGTATTATCTGCGCTTGATCTAACTATTTCACCTTCGATGTGAACATCAGCTTCAGAGGGTAAAAATATATGTTCTTGGTTGTGTACAGGAACTCGAATTTCATCGTTGTTTTCATATTTCGTGCCAGCATATGGATGATAGCTCCTTACTTCCCGCCTAGCAACTCTGTTGTCAAATATAACTTTGTCCGTTACGTTGAACATATTTCTCCTTGATGTTAGCGTGATTGTACACAAAAAGAGACTAAAGTAGTTTTTGGTAGAGAATTAGAATTTATATGCTTTATCCTAGGGGGGTAGTCGGTAGCATTGTAAAGTGAATTCACACAAAAAGAGAGTGATGTTACCTTGATTACGCACACGAAAAGAGAGTAAAGTAGTTTCTGTAGGAGAAATAGAACTTATAGTAGTCGGTAGCCTAGCGATTGTAAAAAGTCTTTATTGTTTGTGGTTAATTTTTTCTTGTCGCATACACGATGAGATTGTTTTTTTAGCTTTACTCTATATTTTACTACTCTAGCTGCTTCCTCTTTTAATCCTCGGATTTTTGACTGGTTGTTGTAAATTACTACCATGATGTTGTTGTTCAACTGTTCCTTACTCGAATGATAGTACATAAGTGTACGCTTTATGTTATATATGATTACTGTATTTTTACTGGACGAATAATTAACTCTACTGTTACATCCTCATTTTGTAAGTCGATTGGGTTTTCGAACTGATCTTCGAGTACAACGGATATATGTTGAATAACACTAGTGTTTACCGGTAAGAAGCTTATAGTTGACGGTTGAACTACGATAGGATAGCCTGCTGGAACAAGCGGTTTAAAATTGTATAACGAATGTGTTTGTTTACCGTTGAGGTAGGAACCGGAACCTAACACGAGATTACAACATACACGAATCGAGTTCACGTTATTAATTTTAATAATCTCTCCTGAAATATGTAATTTATTAGCATCATATTTTCGGCGTGAAAATCCTAACAAATCAGCAATTGAATCGGAAACATCAAAGTCTACGTCTAGGTTGGAGGACATTTTACAGCGAAGATAGGTCTTTTCGTAAGTAATAGTAATAAGTTTACTATCTCCATCTAGAGGGTCATTCTCCTCTTCGAGAATAGGAAAGTTGTTAATTATTGCTTCTTGAACTAGAGCTCCTATTTCCGAAAAAGTGTAACTACCTTCCGGTAATGTGAGTACAGTTGTTTTGTCTCCCTTCATTTTAATACCAATCTGGTTATTTGTGCTATTAACGATTACGTTACCTATTTCATTCAGCTGTGATTCATGGTTAGCATATTTCTCATATACATTTAACAGATAACCTAAGCTAGTGCCAACACTGTTCGGTACATTGAAATCAATGTCAAACGGAGAATGCATAGTAGGTTTGTTGTTAGTAGTCGAGATAAAAAAAACTAAGTTTTGGAGTGTACTCCCGCAGAAATAGTTTCACATTTTTAATAGTTAGCAAACTTTCTATTTTTGCAACAAGATCTTCGAATTCATGAATGCCTTCTGCTACACTCAAAAGAATTTTTTTACCATTCAAATATATAGCAAACTTATTATTTTTACTAGTGACATTTCGAATACTATTAGATGTAAATAGTGCGGCAAGACCTATTTCATAGAAAGAAGCTCTATTCAAATAAATCGGAGTTTCTAATACTACATCAATCTTCGAGCCTCTACCCTCGAGTGTAATCCGTCTTTCATACGGCATCGTGCACACTGAACACAAATACTAAGGTCTTGCTTTATTTATACAGTATAAAAATAGTAAACACAGATGACCACAAATTGATGAATTAAAAGTTTGATAAGAATGAAAATTATATCGAATGTAACAGTTTCTTAAATATTCTAATACCTCTTTAGGGCGACGTAAATTACCAAAACTATCGAAGTAGTAGACATACGCACCTCGTTTACTGAACGCAACCCAGTGCGAACCAGATTTACTTATCGGATCTAAATTCAAAATACAACTCTCATTTTTACGAGAAATTTTCGGTAACGTATCTCGCATAAACACACCTCTGAAGTAGGGAATTTTTAAACGATATGCATAACGATACAGATCTATGTTAGTTAATGCTCTATTCGGCAGACCTTCCATTATCTTTTGTATGCTGGAGGATTTAAGTAAATGCCCTTTCCTTTGTTTCGAGTAGAAAGCCCTTTCCCACGCATCGCTTCTAGCATTCGATTGTGGCGCTTCATTTCTTTTAATTCTTCCTGTGCAGCTTTCGCCTTGTTTACAGCCGATGCTATGCCCGCAGCTCCACTTGCTAGACCGCCCAAGCCCGACAAGGCTGCAAATATCGGAAGGAGTGGAAGAAAACCACCTTTCTTTTTTTTTACAGCATGTTGTCTTTTTTTTGGTTTTACTCGTTCTCTTCGATGTTTTGATTTTCTTCTTCGTCTACCACCACCTACTTTAGTTTTCGCTTTCATAATACCCGTAACTGCTAGTGCAGCTGCTCTTTCTCCTAATGATGCGTCCTGAGAGTTTACACGAGACCAAGCCTTAGAGGCTAAGATTTCATCTGCTTCTTTCGTTCTGTTCTGGTCTTTGTATGTAGCGTAAGCGATATCGTGTTCTTTACATGCCTTATCTAATGGATTTATTCCTTGATCACCACGCTTAAGTCGTTTTTCTAACTTTGTCCCAGGTCCACAGAATTCATAACCTGGTATGTGCAATTCTACTGGTAAATTATCTATAGCTTTATTAAGAACTTTGCCTATTATTCCTCCTTTCCCTACTCGTTTACATGGAGCTGCTACAACATTGCGTCTTCGACGCAGCATACTCAAATAAGAGCTCCTGCTATCAAGTGTGTTGTTATATACGAATTACATTTTTACACGATGTGCAACTGTTGAGTACTAAAAATGTATGTAAGTTTACTTTTTTTTCTTTTTTTTTTCTGAAAGGTAGAAAGATACACACACATATATATATATATAAGAGAGATATTTTTCTGCTCTCCTCATTTTACAGCGACATGGCGTACATTCCTCGTCCGTTAAATTTAAAATCTGAGGTAGATCGGATAAGGACTTTCGCTAGATGGCGTGTACCGTGGATAGACCCCTTAAGTTTAGCTAAAGCTGGATTTTACTTCACGGGATACCTAGACGCAGTTAAATGTATTTTTTGCGGAATCGAATTATTTTCGTGGGATAAAGATGATGATCCGTTAACAGAACATAGAAAATGGTCGCCTTCTTGTCGGTATATGAGAGGTTGTGAAGTTGGCAACATAGTATTAGATCACTATAACAGGACAGCTCTTCCAGCACTTCTTAATACTACGTGTATTGTGATGCACGAACCATTTTGGAACTAGATAAGTAAAACAGAAGGTAAAAAAAAGTTCGTGTTTATTTAGTAATCAACAATAACTTTGAGAAAAAAGAAATCCACTGTGCACTCGATCGTTGAAAATTATCATCATCAAAAGAAAGTGATGGTGAAGACAATAAAACAATCGATATCTTTACCTGTTGCAAATCTGAACGACACAAAACGATCAGTAGGAAAGAAAAATAAACATAGTAAACTGTTGCCGGACACAATACGCTGTCTCATATGCGGACCATCGAATGCAGGGAAGACTAATGTAATGATTAATTTGTTATTGCAACCGAACGGGTTACGTTTTGAGAATGTGTATGTTTACTCAAAATCATTGTCGCAGAAGAAATATATTGAGCTAGAGAAGCTTTTAAAATCTATTAAAGAAATAAAATGCGAGTTTTACTCTGATCGTGAGCAAGTAATACCGCCAGAAAAAGCTCAAAGAAATTCCGTGTTTATTTTTTGACGATGTAGCAAGCGACAAACAGCAGCACATGAAAGACTACTTTAGTAGAGGTCGACACCATATCGTGGATGTTTTTTACTTATGTCAGACCTATTCCTGCATTCCCAAACAACTTATTAGAGACAACGCTAATTTCATTATTCTGTTTAAACAAGATGTAAGAAATCTTCGGCATGTCTACGACGATCACGTGAACACCGATATGAGTTACAACCAGTTCACTGATTTATGTTATCGTTGTTGGTCACAGTCGAAATTCAGCTTTCTCGTTATCGATAAGGATAGCGAAATAAGCAAAGGTCCATATCGAAATGGATTCGATATATTTTATGTGATATAAATACGAGAGTGTATACATTAACGAACTCATTTTCGAATTGTTGAGTAGAGAAAGAACATCACGATGGCATCAAACAACAGAACCAGTAACGTGTATGTAACGCGACCATCATCACGTCATGATATTGCTACTAAATCATATGTGGATGAAAAAATGATGGTTAATACAAATTACGTAACATCAACATCTGACGGAAACTTAAGTATTCATGGTAAACGTTTAAAGAACGTCGGCAATCCTATAAACATGGAGGATGCTTGTAATAAAAATTATGTGTTAAAAACCGTTAAGGACAGTATTAATAAAGAAGAAATACAACGTGACATTTTAGATCTTAAAAATGAAATACATGACATATGTGAACTAGAAGAGGATGCAGTTGATTTTAAGAACAAAAGGCTGAAAGGAATAGCTCCAGCGATGAATGGAAACGAAGCAGTTTCGCTTGACACAATGCGTACGCACACTAACCATGTGCAGAGAAATTTAGAGAAACGAGTTAACGACGTTTCTGCACGCATAGAATATGTTGATTCTCTTTTACGTGATATTGTGGATGATCACCTTCCTGTAACTGACAATATCCTCAACATGAACAACAAGAGAATATCGGGCGTGGCAGATCCTGAAGAGGAACAAGATGCAATTTCGCTTTTATTTTTAGAAAAGCATACAAAAGGTAGACTACTACAAGTGAATGACGATGGATCGATAGATATGCAAAATAAACGAGTAACAAACATCGGCAAACCTATTCATTCGACGGATGCGATTAATAAAGCATACCTGGAAAAACATTCAGCAGCGCGTGAAGAACTCGAAAAACTGAAGAATGAAATAAGCAATCAACAGAAACTAAACGTTGATGGGGGTGGTACTTTGAGTATGGAAAATAAGCGAATTACTAACGTACATAATCCGTTAAATGAGAAAGATGTTGCAAATAAAGTCTTTGTAGAACAGTATGCAGCTGCACGGAGAGAAGTTGACGAGTTAAAACTTGTCGTATCTAAACTTCAGAAAAATTCTCTACCAGTAGAATCTAACGGAGAATTAAATATGAAGAACAAACGAATTA
Organism: Anabrus simplex; assembly: GCF_040414725.1. Classification (NCBI taxonomy): domain Eukaryota; kingdom Metazoa; phylum Arthropoda; class Insecta; order Orthoptera; family Tettigoniidae; genus Anabrus; species Anabrus simplex. The sequence continues at coordinate 448,197,865 of NC_090269.1, forward strand.
CAAATGTTGATTCACCTATCCACGAGCAAGATGTTGTTAACAAACAGTATTTAGAAACGTTTGCAACTGCAAAAGAAGAGTTTGAAGTGATGAAAAAGGAACTGCACAAAAAACCAAGAAAAGCTCTTTTTCAAATTAACAGTCTACCGTCAAATCAGTCACCAATATATATGCTACAAAACTGTCGTCTTATGTATAAGCTTCCCTACACGGGTACACTTACACCGTTAACAGTTTCACGTGGTTCTCTGGTATATGCGATGATTAATCACGTGAACAATCCAATCGAATTAGAAGTAGGTACACCAATTGCTGTAAAGGAAGGTGATGAAATTCAATTCCGCCTAAAAGACCCAGAACAATGGAATACTAACGATCTTCCGCTCCATATACTCTTTGAATATACTATATATGAGTAAAACAATAGACGTTACGCTTCAGTTTAAAAAATGCAGGCGAACATAGTGGAAAAAAGTCGTGTAAAGGATAGACTAGCAAAATTAAGAAAAGATGTAAAAAAAAATATAACTCTCTTAAAGCAGATATGGCTTTAAACCAACTAAAGTTAGAAGAAACATTTAAACCAATAACTGCACCATTAAATAAACTACAGCAGCTTACAGTTAACTCGAATGGATTAGTTGCAAAGAAAAATCGAAAATTAAATAGTTATATAAGTGATGAGGCAGAAGAAGAATCGGAAGAAGAAGAAGAAGAAGAAACTCTGGACAGAAAGGTTACAACTCTCCTGCAAAATTATCTTAACCCACAATTGAGACACAAAGTTGATAGAATATTCGGGGTTCGAGTAGTTCATGGAGAACACTATTTAGGGAGAAAAAAGTACTGTTTCGCGATAACAATCTTATAATTGACAATTTTAACTATCCTTTAACTGAAGGTCTCCTTGAATTAATATTTCAGAAAGATCCGGACGCACAGTTGTATGATGATAAGGATCTGTCAGCTTACAGTCATATATTAAATTACACTAACGTGCACAGGAAACAGTATGACGCACGCAAGCCAATGAGAGGCACGAAATCGCTCAAATTTCAAAAAATTATCAAGCCATTAGTAGAAGATGCAAAAGTGAAAAAAGGAAGGAGCACACCAAAATTTGTAAGTGTACACAAATACAAACGTACAGGAAGAGGATCAAAAGTAGCCAAGTGGAAAAATGAACAAAGAAAGAAGATCGAATTAGTTCACTGGAATGATCCAAACAGTCTAGTGGAGAGATTGAAAAAGTTAATAGCATCTAGAAGTGCTGGTCATTCGTCACACGAAAACGAAATCTTGTCAATCGAAGAACTTCGAAAGTCGAGGTACATCGAATAAATGAACACTGCGCGGTGGGACGAACTTCCGTTCGCAAATATATTTAAAGCGGTTAGATTCTCAAAGGATATTTCAGTAATCTATGAAATTGGATGTGAAGACAGAAGAAGCAACTGGCAACAACTGGCTATAGATCGACTGCGATTCAAGAAACGAATAGACGACACAGAACGAATTCTTTTACCTATACTTTATGAACAATATCAGAGAAGAAATAGCGAAAGAACTCCACGCTCCAGTGCGAAAGAATTTTGAAAGACGGAGCGTTATTAGCCGGGGGAGAGATGATTTACATCAAGCGGATCTTGTTGATATGTCTCTGTTTTCGAAAGTTAATAGTGGATATAAATACATGTTAACTGTTATTGATGTTTATTCAAAGTATGCCTGGGCAGTTCCACATAAAACAAAAACAGGAAACGAAGTAGTGGAGAATATGGAACGCATCTATTCAAAATGTAAACGCTATCCAAAACATCTGCAAACTGACAGGGGAAAAGAATTTTATAATAAGATTTTTCAACAGTGGATTACAATAAGAAAAATTAAGCACTATTCGACAGGGAGCAGCTTGAAGGCAAGCGTAGTTGAACGCTTCAATCGAACACTGAAGCAGTGGATGTGGAGGAAATTCTCGGCGTGCGGATCATACCACTGGCTTCGCATGCTACCAAAACTATTAGATGAATATAATAATCGAAAACATCGTACGATTGGTATGAAACCTATAGACGTCACAAACAATCTACAACAACTTGCTACTGTGTACAAATTACGGGAAATGAAGAAAAAGAAGTCACCTTATCCACCAAAATTTAAAGTAGGTGACACAGTACGAATAAGTAAAATTAAGCGATATTTTACAAAGGGCTATACTCCTAATTGGAGTAATGAATTATTTACTGTAAGAAAAGTAAAAGAAACATCACCGAGAACTTACTTGCTTCACGACTATCAAAATAAACCAATATTTGGTGCGTTCTATGAACAAGAACTGCAGAAGACAAAACATCCTAAAATATACCTCATTGATAAAATTTTAAAAAGAAAGAACGACAAAGTTTTCGTATCGTGGCTAGGATTCGACGCCACGCATAATTCATGGATTCCGAAGGAATATGTATTCAAAAAAAATCAATAGTAAGTACGCTAGTATAACATATTTTTAATTTTTTACTCTAATGTCTGATAGATTTACCATCTTATAGTGTCGTCTCTCTATTGTTGCAGACTTCCCTTGCCCAAGAAACTGTGCTGTTTGTTTTGTTGATGACAACGTTGGACATTACCTCAAGCAAGAAGATATTTCCACCTCAACTCTGCATAATTAATTCGAAACATTTGTGTAACATGTATCTTAATAAAATATAATAAACAAAATTTAACTAAAGATAACCTCTTGTAATTTTTTAAATATTAAATTCCAACCTTTTTCCTACTCCTTTACGTATCTGTGTTAGTGCGACGTAAAAAAAAATTATATTTAATTAGTTTATCTTCCTAAGAGCAGAAAAGAAAGCAAGATAAATAAAATATATTTTTGCACTCACCTATAACAGTTCAAATAAATTAAATTCTCCTCCTCCTCCAGGATCACTTCTTAATCTTCTCCTATATAGAAAGAAAAAGTTAATGTAAGATTAAAATCTTTCGCAATCCGACAATAGACGAAGTCTTGAAATTTAGAAAAAAGTTAAAACTCACCAAAAATATCGCCATCACTTCCGTGATCGTCCATTAGCTCTCTTAGTTCTGCTAACATCGCGTTGCACGAAAAGAAACTAAATTTGTGGATAAATAATATATTGAAGTTCGGGCTTTCGCGCCGTAACAAAATACGTGTATGCAGCCTAACGAGAAGCCGAAACTCTTCGTTAGTCATATGCCGAATTCTGTTAACGATCGCTCTTTCAAATGAGCCCTGTACTTCTACTATATTATTTATCTCACACATTTCCATTAATCTAACTATTTCCCGCAGCGCGAGAAGCTTTTCAAAGAGAGTTTCTTGGACGGACGGCATTTCGAAGGCAGTTTGAAACTGTAACGTACCTACAGCAAGCGATCGCAGTATATATACCTGTTCTAACGGTGATATGTAATTTGAAAAAAAAAAAACTAGTTTCAAAAAACCTGCCTGGATACAACATCTGCTAGTAAGCTGCGTAGCGATCCGCACTTGAGTTCACGCATCCTCTTTTTTTGTAGCCTTGATGAAACCGTGGTCAAAGCACGACCATGACCAGCAATGACCGCGAAAGAAGTAAGGCGTTAACCGGTTTATGCGAAAGCTGCTTGCAGAAAACATCCGGGATAGATATACACTACAAAGGAATGTTCTGCTTCAAACATATGTCTACAAAATAATAATTTTACACACAATAAAGTTGCGTCTGGTAATATAATGTGAGATTATCTTACACCTAGCATTAAAATTTTTATATAAAGCAAGTGAATTCGCTCACATCTAGATGAGTACAAGTTCGATCCTCCTCGTTGGCAATCATAAAATTATTCTCTCTAGTTCGCTATTTTAACACTAGGTAACTGCTAAGAGAAGTGTACTTTAAAGCTAACTGGAGTATACACCATGTCAGTGTGACGTAACGTAAACTGTAGCACACTATTTAAAAAAGTGTGTGAATAAATATTAAGGTATTCTCTTTGTTGGCAACAGTGTGTGCGTGTCATCAGTCATGGAGCGACAAGTAAAGAATGAGTTTGGTGAGAAGAGAAACCGTAACATCCAGTGTAAATGTGAACTTTGTACACCAAGTATTAAACCTGATCCTTTACGTACAATATATTTCTCATTAGTAAGTGAGGCTATTACATCATACTATACACATGGCAGTTTACTTCGAATGCCACAACATCTAATTCGCTATTTACCATCTGGGTTTCTCTCAACATATGCCGCTAAAGATTTAGATGAAGCATGGGAGAAACTACCCTACTATGTAAAAGCAAAACTGGAAATAGCAGTGTCAGACATTATTGCTACAGAGGACAAGACGAGGTTGATGGTTTTGACGGAGCGATTCCAATGATTAAAGACTGTGAAGCATGTAAGAAAGAATTTAATCATGTATTTTGAACTAACAGGTAAATAAAACAGTGTGATGTTCCACTTATTATTCGAGTTGCTTGAATAATTCATCCTAACCTATATATGCATACACATATTTTTTTTGTTTTTACACCATCCAAATGCTATAACCTTGAATCCTTTACCAGATTTTATTTTTCTATCCTCAAATCACCAACCTGTGTAGGTGTGACAAATTATAGCTTTCACTCACACACTGTCTCAATTCAGAGGTTGATTAAGAAATAATTCGTAATATTTTATTTAAAAAGAAACCATGCTTTACAGTTTTTCAACCAATATTTCAGCTACGTGGCAGCACGTTCTTTTGTTTTGTTAAAACACTGTCGTGTTTGATGTCTTTGTTCACTGAAGTTCTTTGCTGTTGTTCTTTGCGGTGAATTCACGCACCCCTAACCGATTCATTAGACGATTTATTATTTCATCTTCCGTGCTAAACATATATATTCGATATAATTTTTGATGAGATAGCACATCATGTGTTTGCCTAACTAATTTATTAGTTCAGAGATCATAATGCATTTTTTTTTGTGTTAGCCATCTTGGACAAAGATAATAAGAAATCACAGACATGACACTCTCATGTATGAGCTGTTTGACCTCGATGAGTATACACAGTTGCCGACGTATCCAACAAAAATGGCGAGATGTTTTTGTTTTATTCCGTATGTAAAAATTCATACTATCGCGTTCGTAACAACGGAATGTCTTAATCAACCTCTGATTTCAGACTTTATCCGAATTTTTTTAATTTGTTTTTTACCTAGTACAATGATATTTCATAGATGACATTTATTGATGTAAGGTTAGTAAACAATGCGTGTATCTATCGTCAAGAATTACAGCTAGATGTGCATCCTGTTGAAAAAATAATTAAAGGTAAGTAGTCATGAAAAATATTTTTATTATTTAATTAAACTAAGCACTTTTGTGTTGTCCTTCACTCATCACCAACCAGTTGGCTAGAGTTGTTACTCGCTAACCTTCAACAGACCAAAGCTGGAGGAGAGGAGCGATTCTTTTTTACAAAAAAAATCTCATATCCTGTTCACCTTTTGGGCAGCAAGTAACCTTGTCAAGCAAATCCAGTTGCTGCAATTATTTAACATGTAGCTGTCTCACCTTGAGCAGTGAGAGAAACTCCACCAAGTAACTTTTAGAAGCAAATCTACTCACAGAACCTTGCCTTTCAAGAAATATTTACCTCTTACATAAAGACCTCTGGGTAAGTGTAGTTAACATTTCCTACATGCACCCTAACAAGTAAAAAGAACTCTGCAAAAAAAAAAAATATAAATTTAGTACCATATCTAACATGATGATTTTTGTCAAAATGTCTTTCCTGTCACCAACATAAACATTTCAAGAGGTAATCACATAGGCAAGTAGGGTAGAATATTTTTTTTTTTTTTTTTTGATAATTGAGCTGAGCACTTTTATTACACTCAATAGAGGATCTTTTTTTTTAATCTCTACTAGAAGAGTGAGGTTAATAGTGAACTTGTTTTGCTCTTACAATACCTTTCAGTAAAAAGATACTCAATTACGCACCAAAACAAGTGATGTCACCTATCACGCCCACCCACCCTAAGCATAGCAGTAGTAAGCTACCGCAAGGAGCGACATTCCACACTTGTGTGTAGCCTTGACAGCGAGAGGCGCCCCCCGCACGTGCCTTGCCAAGTGAGAGGCCCCTTCAGGGAGTGAAGCGCACGGGGCATGCGCAGTGGCTGCCGCTGGTCCAGAATTCTTCTATCGAAACTCTGGTCCAGCTTTCTTCTAGGTACTCTACTGACAGTGAATCTTGGTACAACATTCATGTCTTTTGTATTGAGTTGTAATTAAATAGTTGCTACTACCAACCATCGTATATGAACAACAACTTTTTATTTACAACTTGCTTCATGGCACACCCACACAGATAGGTCTTAGATGGGCTAGAAGTGTGAAGGAAGCAGCTTTGGCATTAATTAAGGTATAGTTCCAGCAATTGCCTAGTTTAAAAGTAGGAAACCTCTGAAAACTATCTTTGGAAGAATGGCTGAAAGAGTTCAATGCTTCATAGGCCTAGGAAATATAGAAACTGCATACACGAAAATCAAGGAGAACCTTTGGAGAAGGGAAAACTAGGTAAGACAGGGAAGTGATGGTTGATACAACAATGCCGATGGATTTGATATGGAAGAACATAGTCAACAGTATGCTGATAATTCTATGAAACTGCAGTCCAAGTATTAGGCTTATTCCATATTTGCATCCTTCCCACTGTACCCAAGCAAATCCCCTCAACAAGATCTCAGATTGAAAACATCTTCTAGGGAAAGAAGACAAAGCAGAAATATGGCAGGAACATATCCATAAGTAGTATCAAGGTAAAGAAGTAGATGATAGGGTTCTGTAAAAACGAGAGGCTATTAAAATGGGAGTCCAAATTTTGGGACCAGAATTTGACAAAGTTTTGAGAGACATATGTATGAACAAGGCACCAGAAGTTGATGACAAACCCTCACAATTACCGACTCCCTTAAGAGAAACCAGCATGGTCAGATTATTCCGTTTAGTGTGCAAGATGCATGATGCAGGAGAAGTACCATGCAATTTTTTGGCAGAATGAAGTTATAATACCAATATAAATGGTCTGTTATTGGACATTATAAATTTTCCAGCTAATTCATTCCTGGTTGCCAGCGTTTTGCCCCCGTGTGCTAGGTTGGGCTCATCAGTTGGTACCTAGCACACCTACCAAGATGCATGGCTAGTGCACACCGTGGAGGCCACTGCGTAGGCCACTTGAAGCCACCAACAGTGCCAATGCACTATGAGACCCTGTCTCACTACCAAAAATCGATGCCTGCTTGGCATAGAAATGGCTCTGATATCATGTTTTACAAAAACTTGACTATCTCCACAATCCCTGGATCGATTTTGGACAAATGAACACGAGGAGACATCTGAATGTGTACTATAAGATGCCATTGTTTCTGACTTCAATCGCAATAGGTTCAGGATTTAGAAAATTCCATGACTTGATGTTTCGAGAATGTATGATGCTACTTGTCCTTGATGAGCGCTGGCCAGGAGATGAAGCAAGCAGCATTGTGCAGGTCAACTACTTGCTGGTGTGGAACTTTGTTTCCGTTGGCACTTAAAAAAAGATACATGCCAATAATTTATCAGTTCTTCATGGTGAATAGTATTTAAGAAATACCTTATGTACAGTCAATCCCAGTACAATGCTGATAATCAGGCGTTATCATGGATGAGTGCTAATGTGAAAAAATTAGACAGACTGGGTCAATGGATTCCTCGCATGTCACCCTATAATTTTACTGTGGTTCATGTGAAAGGAAAGGGCAATATTGTAGCTGACAATCTGTCATGCATGTTTGATGGTGTGGAAGTACCAGACAATACCACTCAACGTAGTCCTGATTGAAATCCTTCGGTCAATATCCTTCTAATTTACCCCTGGACATTTGCTGATCTGGTTCAATTTCAGAAAAAAGGATGATGAATGTGTTAAGATAATGGATGGAATTTCTAATAATGACTGCAACTGAATGTCCTTAGAGATAAGGAGAGGTCTCTTGCGCAATAAGCATCCCTGAAACAAGTCTTCAAAAGTGCTTATTGCCTGTGATTTGAGGCCTACGATTTTAAATTACTACCATGAATCATTTTCAACTTTTCACAACATTGCCCAAAATTATTATTGTCTAAGTTTAAAGAAGGATTTATTTGAATATGTCAGAAGATGTGACATGTCAAAACTGTAAACCTGTTTGAAATAGTCAAGTCGGTTTCAGTTTCCCTGACATTGCAAACTCTCCTGGGGAGAAATTATTTATAGATTTATTTGGCCCAATAAATACAGAAGAGTCCCGTTACCCCATCCAAACCCCATTAATCCAAAAGTCTGGTTAATCTGAACTGAAATGTTCTATTTTTTAAAAAATTTTACTAATTGAAATGAAAGAAATTGTATTTCTTAGTCATATTTTGCTAGAATAACTTAATGTAAAGATATTTACACATAATAAACCATAAATCACTGGTCGTTTATCTTTACAAAGTCTGTTAGTTTCTTTTGCCATAGTGATTGGAACCTACTCGAAGATGCATCGCATAAACATCACATGAGTGAGTGATTCGTTCAGGTTCTGCAGCGCTACCACTGAGAGAGCGGCACAACTATCAGATAAACATCACACCAGTGAGTCGTGTGCTACCACTGAGAGAGCGGCACAACTATCAGATAAACATCACATGAGTGAGTCGTGTGCTACCACTGAGAGAGCGGCACAACTATCAGATAAACATCACACCAGTGAGTCGTGTGCTACCACTGAGAGAGCGGCACAACTATCAGATAAACATCAAATGAGTGAGTCCTACACTGAGAGAGCACAACTATCAGATAAACATCAAATGAGTGAGTCCTACACTGAGAGAGCACAACTATCAGATAAACATCACACCAGTGAGTCGTGTGCTACCACTGAGAGAGCACAACTATCAGATAAACATCACACCAGTGAGTCGTGCACTGAGAGAGCAGCACAACTATCAGATAAACATCACACCAGTGAGTCGTGCGCTACCACTGAGAGAGCACAACTATCAGATAAACATCACACCAGTGAGTCGTGCGCTACCACTGAGAGAGCACAACTATCAGATAAACATCACACCAGTGAGTCGTGTGCTACCACTGAGAGAGCACAACTATCAGATAAACATCACACCAGTGAGTCGTGCGCTACCACTGAGAGAGCGGCACAACTATCAGATAAACATCACACCAGTGAGTCGTGCGCTACCACTGAGAGAGCACAACTATCAGATAAACATCACATGAGTGAGTCGTGCGCTACCACTGAGAGAGCACAACTATCAGATAAACATCACATGAGTGAGTCGTGTGCTACCACTGAGAGAGCACAACTATCAGATAAACATCACACCAGTGAGTCGTGTGCTACCACTGAGAGAGCACAACTATCAGATAAACATCACATGAGTGAGTCGTGTGCTACCACTGAGAGAGCGGCACAACTATCAGATAAACATCACATGAGTGAGTCGTGCACTACCACTGAGAGAGCACAACTATCAGATAAACATCACATGAGTGAGTCGTGCACTGAGAGAGCGGCACAACTATCAGATAAACATCACATGAGTGAGTCGTGCGCTACCACTGAGAGAGCACAACTATCAGATAAACATCACACCAGTGAGTCGTGCGCTACCACTGAGAGAGCACAACTATCAGATAAACATCACACCAGTGAGTCGTGCGCTACCACTGAGAGAGCACAACTATCAGATAAACATCACACCAGTGAGTCGTGTGCTACCACTGAGAGAGCGGCACAACTATCAGATAAACATCACACCAGTGAGTCGTGTGCTACCACTGAGAGAGCACAACTATCAGATAAACATCACACCAGTGAGTCGTGTGCTACCACTGAGAGAGCGGCACAACTATCAGATAAACATCACGAGTGAGTCGTGTGCTACCACTGAGAGAGCACAACTATCAGATAAACATCACATGAGTGAGTCGTGCACTGAGAGAGCACAACTATCAGATAAACATCACATGAGTGAGTCGTGCGCTACCACTGAGAGAGCACAACTATCAGATAAACATCACATGAGTGAGTCGTGCACTGAGAGAGCACAACTATCAGATAAACATCACATGAGTGAGTCGTGCGCTACCACTGAGAGAGCACAACTATCAGATAAACATCACATGAGTGAGTCGTGCACTGAGAGAGCACAACTATCAGATAAACATCACATGAGTGAGTCGTGCGCTACCACTGAGAGAGCACAACTATCAGATAAACATCACATGAGTGAGTCGTGCGCTACCACTGAGAGAGCACAACTATCAGATAAACATCACGAGTGAGTCGTGCACTGAGAGAGCACAACTATCAGATAAACATCACATGAGTGAGTCGTGCGCTACCACTGAGAGAGCACAACTATCAGATAAACATCACATGAGTGAGTCGTGCGCTACCACTGAGAGAGCACAACTATCAGATAAACATCACACCAGTGAGTCGTGCGCTACCACTGAGAGAGCACAACTATCAGATAAACATCACACCAGTGAGTCGTGTGCTACCACTGAGAGAGCGGCACAACTATCAGATAAACATCACACCAGTGAGTCGTGTGCTACCACTGAGAGAGCACAACTATCAGATAAACATCACATGAGTGAGTCCTACACTGAGAGAGCGGCACAACTATCAGATAAACATCACGAGTGAGTCGTGTGCTACCACTGAGAGAGCGGCACAACTATCAGATAAACATCACATGAGTGAGTCGTGCACTACCACTGAGAGAGCACAACTATCAGATAAACATCACATGAGTGAGTCGTGCGCTACCACTGAGAGAGCACAACTATCAGATAAACATCACATGAGTGAGTCGTGCACTACCACTGAGAGAGCACAACTATCAGATAAACATCACATGAGTGAGTCGTGCACTACCACTGAGAGAGCACAACTATCAGATAAACATCACATGAGTGAGTCGTGCGCTACCACTGAGAGCGGCACAACTATCAGATAAACATCACACCAGTGAGTCGTGCGCTACCACTGAGAGAGCACAACTATCAGATAAACATCACATGAGTGAGTCGTGCACTACCACTGAGAGAGCACAACTATCAGATAAACATCACATGAGTGAGTCGTGCGCTACCACTGAGAGAGCACAACTATCAGATAAACATCACATGAGTGAGTCGTGTGCTACCACTGAGAGAGCACAACTATCAGATAAACATCACACCAGTGAGTCGTGTGCTACCACTGAGAGAGCACAACTATCAGATAAACATCACATGAGTGAGTCGTGCGCTACCACTGAGAGAGCACAACTATCAGATAAACATCACACCAGTGAGTCGTGTGCTACCACTGAGAGAGCGGCACAACTATCAGATAAACATCACATGAGTGAGTCGTGCGCTACCACTGAGAGAGCGGCACAACTATCAGATAAACATCACACCAGTGAGTCGTGTGCTACCACTGAGAGAGCGGCACAACTATCAGATAAACATCACGAGTGAGTCGTGTGCTACCACTGAGAGAGCACAACTATCAGATAAACATCACACCAGTGAGTCGTGTGCTACCACTGAGAGAGCGGCACAACTATCAGATAAACATCACACCAGTGAGTCGTGCACTACCACTGAGAGAGCGGCACAACTATCAGATAAACATCACACCAGTGAGTCGTGTGCTACCACTGAGAGAGCACAACTATCAGATAAACATCACACCAGTGAGTCGTGTGCTACCACTGAGAGAGCACAACTATCAGATAAACATCACACCAGTGAGTCGTGTGCTACCACTGAGAGAGCGGCACAACTATCAGATAAACATCACACCAGTGAGTCGTGTGCTACCACTGAGAGAGCGGCACAACTATCAGATAAACATCACACCAGTGAGTCGTGTGCTACCACTGAGAGAGCGGCACAACTATCAGATAAACATCACACCAGTGAGTCGTGCACTACCACTGAGAGAGCGGCACAACTATCAGATAAACATCACACCAGTGAGTCGTGCGCTACCACTGAGAGAGCACAACTATCAGATAAACATCACATGAGTGAGTCGTGCGCTACCACTGAGAGAGCACAACTATCAGATAAACATCACACCAGTGAGTCGTGTGCTACCACTGAGAGAGCGGCACAACTATCAGATAAACATCACATGAGTGAGTCGTGCGCTACCACTGAGAGAGCACAACTATCAGATAAACATCACACCAGTGAGTCGTGTGCTACCACTGAGAGAGCACAACTATCAGATAAACATCACATGAGTGAGTCGTGTGCTACCACTGAGAGAGCACAACTATCAGATAAACATCACATGAGTGAGTCGTGCGCTACCACTGAGAGAGCACAACTATCAGATAAACATCACACCAGTGAGTCGTGTGCTACCACTGAGAGAGCACAACTATCAGATAAACATCACATGAGTGAGTCGTGTGCTACCACTGAGAGAGCACAACTATCAGATAAACATCACATGAGTGAGTCGTGCGCTACCACTGAGAGAGCACAACTATCAGATAAACATCACACCAGTGAGTCGTGTGCTACCACTGAGAGAGCACAACTATCAGATAAACATCACACCAGTGAGTCGTGTGCTACCACTGAGAGAGCGGCACAACTATCAGATAAACATCACACCAGTGAGTCGTGTGCTACCACTGAGAGAGCGGCACAACTATCAGATAAACATCACACCAGTGAGTCGTGCGCTACCACTGAGAGAGCACAACTATCAGATAAACATCACATGAGTGAGTCGTGCACTACCACTGAGAGAGCACAACTATCAGATAAACATCACATGAGTGAGTCGTGTGCTACCACTGAGAGAGCACAACTATCAGATAAACATCACACCAGTGAGTCGTGTGCTACCACTGAGAGAGCGGCACAACTATCAGATAAACATCACACCAGTGAGTCGTGTGCTACCACTGAGAGAGCGGCACAACTATCAGATAAACATCACACCAGTGAGTCGTGCGCTACCACTGAGAGAGCACAACTATCAGATAAACATCACACCAGTGAGTCGTGTGCTACCACTGAGAGAGCACAACTATCAGATAAACATCACACCAGTGAGTCGTGCGCTACCACTGAGAGAGCGGCACAACTATCAGATAAACATCACACCAGTGAGTCGTGCGCTACCACTGAGAGAGCACAACTATCAGATAAACATCACATGAGTGAGTCGTGCACTACCACTGAGAGAGCACAACTATCAGATAAACATCACGAGTGAGTCGTGCGCTACCACTGAGAGAGCACAACTATCAGATAAACATCACGAGTGAGTCGTGCGCTACCACTGAGAGAGCACAACTATCAGATAAACATCACGAGTGAGTCGTGCGCTACCACTGAGAGAGCACAACTATCAGATAAACATCACGAGTGAGTCGTGCGCTACCACTGAGAGAGCACAACTATCAGATAAACATCACATGAGTGAGTCGTGCGCTACCACTGAGAGAGCGGCACAACTATCAGATAAACATCACACCAGTGAGTCGTGCACTACCACTGAGAGAGCGGCACAACTATCAGATAAACATCACATGAGTGAGTCGTGCGCTACCACTGAGAGAGCGGCACAACTATCAGATAAACATCACATGAGTGAGTCGTGCGCTACCACTGAGAGAGCGGCACAACTATCAGATAAACATCACATGAGTGAGTCGTGCGCTACCACTGAGAGAGCACAACTATCAGATAAACATCACACCAGTGAGTCGTGCGCTACCACTGAGAGAGCACAACTATCAGATAAACATCACGAGTGAGTCGTGCGCTACCACTGAGAGAGCACAACTATCAGATAAACATCACATGAGTGAGTCGTGCGCTACCACTGAGAGAGCACAACTATCAGATAAACATCACATGAGTGAGTCGTGCGCTACCACTGAGAGAGCACAACTATCAGATAAACATCACACCAGTGAGTCGTGTGCTACCACTGAGAGAGCGGCACAACTATCAGATAAACATCACGAGTGAGTCGTGCGCTACCACTGAGAGAGCACAACTATCAGATAAACATCACGAGTGAGTCGTGCGCTACCACTGAGAGAGCGGCACAACTATCAGATAAACATCACACCAGTGAGTCGTGCGCTACCACTGAGAGAGCACAACTATCAGATAAACATCACGAGTGAGTCGTGCGCTACCACTGAGAGCGGCACAACTATCAGATAAACATCACACCAGTGAGTCGTGCGCTACCACTGAGAGAGCACAACTATCAGATAAACATCACGAGTAAGTCGTGCGCTACCACTGAGAGAGCACAACTATCAGATAAACATCACGAGTGAGTCGTGCGCTACCACTGAGAGAGCACAACTATCAGATAAACATCACGAGTGAGTCGTGCGCTACCACTGAGAGAGCGGCACAACTATCAGATAAACATCACACCAGTGAGTCGTGCGCTACCACTGAGAGAGCACAACTATCAGATAAACATCACGAGTGAGTCGTGCGCTACCACTGAGAGAGCACAACTATCAGATAAACATCACATGAGTGAGTCGTGCGCTACCACTGAGAGAGCACAACTATCAGATAAACATCACAAGCAGATCTTCGCATCCCAGGCACAATACAAAAGTGTAAAATGTTAAAGTATTTTAGCCGTTTAAGGAGACAAGTTTTAACCTAGTTTAAGTCGTTTTCTCCTCGATGAGTTCTTAACTAACCTACTGTAATTTTACAGTGTATTTCATTAATGTAACTGCTAAACAATGGACATTTCAAATTACAGTCCTTACTCTATTGTACAAACTATTTTCCTCAGACAGTTGAGACATTGGCCTTCTGACCCCAACTTGGCACGCTCGATCCTGCCTCAGTCTGGTGGTATTTTAATTTGCTCAAATTCATCAGCGTCATGTAAGTAGATTTGCTGCCATGTAAAAGAACTCCTGCAGAAGAAAATCCCCGCACCTAGGTGTCACCAGAAACCGTAAAAATAGTTAGTAGGGGCGTAAAAACAATAACATTATTATTAGAAAATATCTTTCCAGTTAATCTGAAAATTTTGTAATCCAAACAGACTCTAGTCCCTATTAGTTTGGATTAATGAGACTCTTCTGTACATCCTTAGATGGGAATAATGGTATTTTATATGTCATTGATGCTTTCTTGAAATTCATTTGGCTACTTTCGGCCTGGAAAATTAACTCCAATGTCACTATCTCTATGTTATCTATGCACATTTTCACAAGTTTTGGACCTCCCAGGACTTTAAGTGTCAGACAATGTGTCTGTTTTACTTGTTCTAATTTTCAGAATATAGTCTTTCATATTAGGAGTGGGCAAGTACACATAAATATTGTTCATAGAACAAGAAAAGGCATTCAATATTGTTGAACGGACAAAGGTATTTCAGTTTACAAAGGTGATTGGTGTCAGATATGGACAAGGAAGGAATATTTACAATCTGCACAAAAATCAGTCTGGGGCCAATGACCTAGATGCTAGGCCCCTTTTAACAACAAGCATCATCATCATTAAATCAGTCTGCTGTGATAAGAATCAAAGACTTTGAGAGAACAATAGCATTCCTTGAGGGAGTGAGGCAAGGCTGCAGGTTGCCTTTCTATTTTAATGTTCATATTGAAAAGGCAGTTAAGAAAATCAGAGAGGGATTTGGAAAGGGAACTGCAATGCAAGGAGAGGGCATCAAGTCCCTGAAGTTTGCCAATGATATTGATATTTTATCTCGGTCTGCAGAAGATCTGGAGAAATTGTTGAATTGTATAGACAGAGACTTGGGGAAGGAGTACAAGATGAAAGTAAATAAATTCAAAATAAAAGTAACAGAGTGAAGTCAGCTGATGCAGGAAATATCAGATTAGGAAATGAACATTTAAAGGAAATAGATAAATATTGTTACTAGGGTAGTAAAGTAACTAACAACAGCAGAAGAAAGGAGGACATAAAATACAGACTGCAGGCTACCACAAGCAAGGAAGGCCCTTTTTCGGAAGAGAAATTTGCGAACTTCAGACACTGATAAACAAATCTGAAAACTTTTGCCTCGAGCGTGGCATTGTATTGAACTAAAACATCATGATAACTAGCTCATGAAAAAAACAAGAGGGTAGAGGCTTTTAAAATGTAGTGATAAAGACGAACTCTGAAGATGAGATGGTTAGATTGAATTACGAACAATAAGTTACCGAATTAAATTTGTGGAGCAGAAAGTCCTATTGCTGCATGTTTGACCCTGTGAGTAATATATTTTATGAAACTCAGACACTCTAGTCTTGCTCCGAATGTAATTACTCAGCACCACTCGTACCCCAGCAGCTTCCATGGTATTAACCCTTAGCCCTCCTTGTTTTCTGAACACTCCTGCCTCTCCAGCTCTATTTAAGGAATCTGCTGGCAGAGGGATAATAGACAGCACAAACATATTGACAGCATATTTATAAAAATCAACTAAAGCAAACAGAAAATTAATATAACACAAGTACAATATAGTATTCAGGTGCAATGTTCAGCATTTTAAAACCTGAAATTATCTCAGACAGTCACTTTTTGTCTGTAATAGTGCACTGTGTGGAACTTCCCGAAACACTCGCCAGGATGTAATTCAGGCATTTTTCTACGAGTATTGCTGAAAAACACAGTTTCATATTGTAATTCATGCTTACTGTTCATTGCTATATTCAGAATTATGCCTAAAAATGCCTTGAATTCAGGAAGATTAACATCTACCCACAACCTTTTGAATGTTTACACTAGCATACCGGTTAGTCTCGCGCAAAATTTTCCGACAATAGCTCGTCAGTCATGAATAATTGGAAAAAATCATGTTCACTCAACCCTGCAGTGGTTTATAACCTGATGTACCTGTGAATGGGCTTTTGAAGTCCAAGTCAGTGTCACGGTATTTCCTCCAGCCATCAGTAGAGGCACCAGCAATGCCATTTAGCACAATTTTCTCATTATCGGGGTTTTCATCACTCAACTCACCAACACAATCTCGTTCCACAATATTTTCCTCATCATTTAATTGAACGCCGAAATAAACGTCACTTTAACCTAAAATTCTGGCTGCTCGAACGACGCCATGTTGCTAAGCAACATCTGTTTGCGAACTCACATGGTCTTCAAAGAGTGCACACAAAGCCTGATTTCAAAGAGATTATAGCTATACATGGATTCAAATTGTCATCAAAGGATGAAAGTACCTTATTGTACCTGTAATTCATGCACGCATAGGGAAGAAAATCATGTCGGGCATTGCCCGATATAGGATCAATGCGGGATATTCTTGGGCATCGCTGCATGAGTGCTAAGCGTTAAAATGGCCGTGAGCTACATTTTGCTCTGTGAAGAAGTATTAATATGAAGATCGTTCAGTCTTTAGGTTATTTAGTTGTTATCCAAACTTTATTGCATATTGAATATAAGACATGTATGACATTGTTTTCCTTCAGTTTCAGCACTTCTTCTAAATATTATCAACATCAGTGGGTTTGTTGTTTTTCGGGTGTTTGACAGCATCTTTAGTTTCACAGCATAGAATTTCATGTTCCATGTTATACTTCAGAGAAAGTTCCCGTTCTTTGTTATTTATTTTGCAAAACAGCTTTTCACAGTATTATTTTTACCTTCCTCCCGCTTCTTTCTCTTCATTCATGATGTCATTTTCATCTTCACTCATGTGTGTCATTTGAACTGATGAGTAGGATCAATTTGGATATATTTGATAAGAGAGAGAATGATAGGATGTATCTTAAGACACCCAGGGCTTGTTCAGCTGTTCATTTTGGGGGAAATCTATTTGGTAAGAATAGTAGGGGTAGACCAACACGTGAATATGACAAGCAGATCAGAGCAGATGTAGGATGTAGTAGTTATCATGCAGTGAAAGGGAAACCACAGGATAGGGTCACACGAAGAACTGCATCACACCAGTCTTTAGACTGATAACTCTAACAATAACAAGTGGGAAATTGTGTCCTGGTTTACAGAGACTGGAATTGATTTCATAAGGACATGACGAAAACCCGGTTGTATTCATTAATCAAAATAAACAAGCAACTCCAGTAGGCTTATAAAATAGACTGTATTTAAGCCAAACATGGTCATACAGCATTACACATTTCTCCATACCTCCCGGAATTGAATCCCATTACGCTGATATGGGCAAGTGTCAAGAATGGCATTTCTGAACATAATGTGATGTTCAGAATGGAAGCATTAATAAGATTTATGGATGAACAAATTGCTTCTATTACAAATGAGTACTGGAAGAATAATCTGTGAGCACATAAGGAAAATTGAAGATCAGTACATTTCAAGTGAAGGTATATTCGACCATGGTAAACATAAATGTGCAAAATGAAATGGACTGAAAAAGTGACAGTGATGGAAGCAATTCTGAAACCGCAAGAGAAGGTGATAATAAAGTGACCGACACTGCCTGTGGAAGTGGAATAGACATGGATGCAGAATATGATGAAGCAGTGGGAGGGGCATTCCCTAACAGATTTCCCATGCCTGGTGATAGTGACAGGGAATGATCCGTAGTCGTCTGTCAAGTGATCATACTGAGTTATCTGTACTGTGCAGTTGTGTGTGTTAATTATACAAAGGATCTCTGAGAGTCTTCTTAGCAGGAATGCTACAATTTATGATAAGATTTTATGTTTCATAAGACCTGGACTATAAAATATCCTCGCTTATGCTCTCCTATGTATGCTCGTATCTAGTCTTTGCCACCTTCCACTACAGCGCTCTTCCCTGCCATACTATTCCTGTCCTGCACATAAATGAGTGTTGTCCACAATTGCACAAGCTGTACGCAAGGACTGCGACTTAGTCCTCAACATAACAAAAACAAACAAATAAACCCACAATGCCTAAAATCTTTCTGGTGTACAACATACATCTAGACAGGGCAAACAATATGGTATATTTAGAAGGTAACATGTGACCATTCTGCAGAAATCAAATGCTGGATAGAGAAAGCCGAGTCCATCTTCATTAGCATGTGGCAACTCCTATCCTGAAATGATCTCAGAATCCAGCTCAAAAAGAGAATAACAAAATCTTGTATCCCCTCCTCCCTACTTAATATTGTAGAGCCCTATATATTTTATTACCCAGAGTAAAGACAATCCAAATATTCCAGATGAGGATATAATGGCAAATGGCATAAATTTTGTGGGGTTTTTTATGTCGCACCAACAGAGATAGTTCTTATGGTGACGACAGGATAGGAAGGGCTAGGAGTGGAAAGGAAGCATCCGTGGTCCTAATTAAGGTACAGCCCCAGCATTTTACTGATATGAAAATGGGAAACCACAAAAACCATCATGAGGGCTGCTGACAGTAGGATTCAAACCTACTCATCTTTTGGGTGGAGCATAACAAGAATAGGGAAGTACCCCTAACAGCAAGCTGTCGAACACAGCTCATCAAGACAATTAAAATGAAGAGCCTATATTCAATGTATCACACTATGAGGACACCAGTGAAGAACAGTCTGTTAGAAGTAATATTTTGAGGAAGAAATTCAGGCAAAAGAGAGCTTAACAAGAGATGGACAACTTCGATCAATATCTGAAGAAATGGGTTGGAGCTCTTTGAAACATGAAGAAGGCAATGCTCGTAGTCTAAATCCACTTAGGATAAGGTAGCACCAGATGCCATGCAGTGGAGGAACTTTGAACAATGATAGCCGCTATACATTACATAGCATACTACATGAAGAAAATATGAAAATCATTTCAAAATACTGGAAATCTCACTATAAATTTTTCCAAGGACCTTTTAAATGTCTGCTTTAAAATACAGATTAGCTCAATGAAATCTATTCAACAGTTTTTTACAACAACTGTTACAGAAAAATGTCATGAAAGTATTAGATTACTTCAAACGTATTCACCTCTGTTTCTCTCGGCTCTGCCAACTCGGATTTGGGTTCTTCTTTCAAATCCATCTCCTCTGATGTAATTTTATAATTGTCCTGTGGAAAAGTAAAAATATTAGGCACATTTTTCAGATACATGTGGAAATTTTGTTGTGTCTGAGTAGGCTTAACAATTCATAATTTCCTAGTAAATAAGTCAGTTTCAGTTTCAAATCTTCATTATGATTTTTCAGAAAATTTTGATGTCAAGTATCCTTAAAAACATGACAAATAAGAGACCTTCAGGAGTGGAGAAAAGTCCTGTTTGAATGCTCAGAGATATTTTTGAAGAGTAGAACCTTCTAAAATAACACTGAACCATTAACAATTTATCACTGTTATCTTTCACATCCTGTACTAGCAAATACACTTCAACATGAAACACGAATCAATCAATCAATCAATCAATCAATCAATACTGATCTGCATTTAGGGCAGTCGCCCAGGTGGCAGATTCCCTATCTGTTGCTTTCCTAGCCTTTTAGTAAATGATTTCAAAGAAATCTGAAATTTATTGAACGTCTCCCTTGGTAAGTTATTCCAATACCTAACTCCCCTTCCTATAAATGAATATTTGCCCCAGTTTGTCCTCTTGAATTCCAACTTCATCTTCATATTGTCATCTTTCCTACATTTATAAACGCCACTCAAATTTATTTGTCTACTAATGTCACTCCATGCCATCTCTCCGGTGACAGCTCGGAACATACCACTTAGTCGAGCAGCTTTTCTTCTTTCTCTCAATTCTTCCCAACCCAAACTTTGCAACATTTTTGTAACACTACTCTTTTGTCGTAAATCACCCAGAACAAATCGAGCTGCTTTTCTTTGGATTTTTTCCAGTTCTTGAATCAGGTAATCCTGGTGAGGGTCCCATACACTGGAACCATACTCTAGTTGGGGTCTTACCAGAGACTTATATGCCCTCTCCTTTACATCCTTACTACAACCCCTAAAAACCCTCATAACCATGTGCAGAGATATGTACCCTTTATTTACAATCCCATTTATGTGATTACCCCAATGAAGATATTTCCTTATATTAACACCTAGATACTTACAATGATCCCCAAAAGGAACCTTCACCCCATCAATGCAGTAATTAAAAATGAGAGGACTTCTCCTATTTGTGAATCTCACAACCTGATTTTTAACCCCGTTTATCAACATACCATTGCCTGCTGTCCATCTCACAACATTTTCGAGGTCACGTTGCAGTTGCTCACAATCTTGTAACTTATTTATCACTCTATAGAGAATAACATCATCCGCAAAAAGCCTTACCTCCGATTCCACTCCTTTACTCATATCATTTATATATATAAGAAAACATAAAGGTCCGATAATACTGCCTTGAGGAATTCCCCTCTTAATTATTACAGGGTCAGATAAAGCTTCACCTACTCTAATTATCTGTGATCTATTTTCTAGAAATATAGCAACCCATTCAGTCACTCTTTTGTCTAGTCCAATTGCACACATTTTTGCCAGCAGTCTCCCATGATCCACCCTATCAAATGCTTTAGACAGGTCATTCGCGATACAGTCCATTTTACCTCCAGAATCCAAGATATCTGCTATATCTTGCTGGAATCCTACAAGTTGAGCTTCACTGGAATAACCTTTCCTAAAACCAAACTGCCTTCTATTGAACCAATTATTAATTTTACAAACATGTCTAATATAATCAGAAAGAATGCCTTCCCAAAGCTTACATACAATGCATGTCAAACTTACTGGCCTGTAATTTTCAGCTTTATGTCTATCACCCTTTCCTTTATACACAGGGGCTACTATAGCAACTCTCCATTCATCTGGTATAGCTCCTCCGACCAAACAATAATCAAATAAGTACTTCAGAAATGGTACTATATCCCAACCCATTGTCTTTAGTATATCCCCAGAAATCTGATCAATTCCAGCTGCTTTTCTAGTTTTCAACTTTTGTATCTTATTGTAAATGTCATTGTTATCATATGTAAATTTTATTACTTCTTTGGCCTTAGTCTCCTCCTCTATCTCAACATTATCATTGTAACCAACAATCTTTACATACTGCTGACTGAATTATTCTGCCTTTTGAAGATCCTCACATACACACTCCCCTTGTTCATTAATTATTCCTGGAATGTCCTTCTTGGAACCACTTTCTGCCTTAAAATACCTAAACATACCCTTCCATTTTTCACTAAAATTTATATGACTGCCAATTATGCTTGCCATCATCTTATCCTTAGATGCCTTCTTTGCTAGATTCAATTTTCTAGTAAGTTCCTTCAGTTTCTCCTTACTTCCACAGCCATTTCTAACTCTACTTCTTTCCAGTCTGTACCTCCTTCTTAGTCTCTTTACTTCTCTATTATAATAAGGTGGGTCTTTACCATTCCTTACCACTCTTGAAGGTACAAACCTGTTTTCGCATTCCTCAACAATTTCTTTAAACACATCCCAGAGTCTGTTTACATTTTTATTTACCGTTTTCCACCGATCATAGTTACTT
The DNA here is from genome assembly GCF_040414725.1 of Anabrus simplex. Taxonomy (NCBI): domain Eukaryota; kingdom Metazoa; phylum Arthropoda; class Insecta; order Orthoptera; family Tettigoniidae; genus Anabrus; species Anabrus simplex. The sequence goes on from NC_090269.1 coordinate 448,220,390, forward strand.
TTTAGAAACTGCATCATGCCTGCTTTATCAGCCATATGGTACTGCCTAATAGTCCTACTTTTAAGACCTTCCTTTCTATCACATTTATTTTTAACTACCACAAAAACAGCTTCATGATCACTAATACCATCTATTACTTCAGTTTCCCTATAGAGCTCATCTGGTTTTATCAGCACCACACCCAGGATATTTTTCCCTCTGGTTGGTTCCATCACTTTCTGAATCAGCTGTCCTTCCCATATTAACTTATTTGTCATTTGTTGGTCATGCTTCCTGTCGTTCGCTTTTCCTTCCGAATTGACATCTGGCAAATTCAGATCTCCCGCTACAATCACATTTCTTTCCATGTCGTTTCCCACATAGCTGACTAACCTATCAAATAATTCCAAATCCGCGTCAGTGCTACCCTTTCGTGATCTGTACACTCCAAATATATCAAGTGTAATAGTGTGAGGGTTATGCCGGGCAGCGTCCAACATATCCTCGTCATTGTGAGCAGACGTCACGGGATCCATATTATCCATAACATCCATATTATCTGTTACCTGTGAAGTGCTCAGCCTGAAGGCAGGGAGGATCGTCAATAGCTCTACCATCAGCTGCCACAGAGAGCTTGGTGTCACTGAGGAGACATACCAAGGAAATTATGGCAGTGCTGTTACATAGCAGTCTCTCATGTTCACTGAAATGCACACACGGACCAATCATATCAACATCAACTTTATACCCTTTCCTACATGATCTGGCTGTATTATGCTATTTACTGCTATCTGCTTTATGCTACACTGACACAGATAATTCTCATAGCAATGATGGGATAGTAAAGGACTAGGAATGGGAAGGAAGCAGTCGTGACCTTAATAAAGATACAGTCCCAGCATTTGTCTGGTGTGAAAATGAGAAACCATGGAAAACCATCTTCAGGGCTTCCGACAGTGGGGTTTGAACCCACCATCTCCTAAGTTCACAGCTGCACAACCCTAAGCACTAAACCAACTTGCCCGGTAGGCTGTATTATGAATGGTGACACTAGCACAGTCACTTTCATATTGTCAGAGTTAAGGACGAGACTGAGACACTAACTTGTTCACGGCAAATCCCAGAGACATCAGGCATTGGACACACAGCATCTCATCAGAGGTGAATTAGGGCAGGCAGGAAGTCATCAAGGACAAGATCCCTTAAACATCATGAATCACACAAACAATTATTCCTATAGGTCATATGAACCACAGTGAGCTACAATATCATAGATGGGGTGTATACCTGACATCAGTGCCCCTTGTAAAGATACTGTGAAGTCATAAGTGAATTCACATGTGAAGTTTTAATGTTTTCATAACATTCAGATTTCACTTGAAAATACAAGTCCTAATGCACTATTCAAAATTCAGAAATATTTAAATATTTTAATCAATTTGAAGCATTTAACAAGAAGTCCTAATGCATTATTCTAGTTTCTAAGTTCACTATCTGCAGAAATATTTCAATGACTTGAGAAAATACAAGTCTTAATGCAAGACTATTGAAATGTTTCAATCACCTGTCATCCTAATTCCTTTGACTGTAGACTTTGATTCCGCACTGTCACTTCGCGGTACCACCATCCACCAGCCAACCGTCCTGGTTCGACTGTGGGACAAGACTGTGTCGTTTTGAATTTTCGCTCCTGTTTTATAGCAAAGTCCCGGAGATTGCAGCTGTTTCATTTCCTTCAACATACATACATACATACATTATCATTATAGGCTGTTATGCCTTTCAGCGTTCAGTCTGCAAGCCTCTGTGAATTTTCTACACGTCGCCACAACCCTCGATATGCAACCAGTGTTGTGGCCTCATTTAGTACTATACCTCTTATCTTTAAATCATTACAAACTGAGTCTAACCATCGATGTCTTGGTCTCCCTCTCCTTCTCTTACCCTCCATAATTCAATATCTACCTTAATCCGAAGTGGGGATATTAAAATGGTGTATACAGTGATTTTATTATTATATTCGTATTATAATTCCTGTGATAAGCGTAAGAAATTTATTTCTCTTTCACCTATTCAATACAACTCAATATGTTAGATTTAATTCCTCATTAAAATAAGAAATTGGTACATGTTTCACCCTTTCCCTAGGGGCATCATCGACCATACCATTACCTCAATCCATGCCAGGTACCTCATAAAAATTGAATCTAAAATCTACATTAAGAAACTTCACTTTAAAAAGCTGTCATTATATGCGTAACTTGATTTAGGTACAAGTGAAAATTAACAATATTGATGGCCTTGAACCATGGTCAATGTTGAATAGGAATGATAGTTTAAAAATACTGTTACAAAATGACAAATGTGAGTATAGAGCAATACAAATGATTACATACAAAATATAAGGAAATGCATTCCAGCACTATGCCATTTTTCATATTGGACTTCGGCATGTGTACTTGATATAACCTTATTCACAAGTAGCGAATAAGTTCTATTTTTTTAAAGTTTGAATCTCTCCCAGAAAGACCTTACATTTATGCCGTAGTTCTATTGAGCACCTTTGTTGAACAATTTATTACAGAAGAACTTATTGAGGCTGTTGAAATGACATTATACCCTCTTCTTCCGTTGAACAATATTCTGTGCTGAGAGTGTGCCTAGCACAGAAAAATAATGCTTTCATGTCGTAATTCTACTCGAGAACTTATGTTGAATAGTTAAACAACAACTTGTCTTCTTTTGTTGAACATATTCTATTATGATGGTGTGCTCCCGTTGTTAGTGTTCAGATGTTAGTTTACTAGGTGAAACTGTAGTACAAGTTATTAATGTTAAGTTGTCCAATGTCTACAAGCTCTGAAAGGAAAGAGAAATCCATAATTAATTAGGTTCAAAAAATGAAAGAAAAAGAAAGTAGGATTTACGCATAAACATTGAGAGTGTGGTGTTAAAGCTTACCTTTAGTATTGTTGGACTGTTGTCTTGTCGTGTGAGAGGTTTCTGAAGTACTGGTAGTCACAAACATTCTGCTCCTTGTAATGTACATGTGTCTTCCTGGTGGAGGGGAGTAGACTTGAGAAGGCGGGGCTATGGGCTTGAGATCAGCACATGGGAGGAGTTGTGTGCATTCAGAGAGGAGGAGAGGTGTGATATGTTTGTGGGAGTGCTTATTGATATTGTCTTAAAAACTTCAAAAAATTTGTATTGAATATTTTACTTATTAAACAAAAGTATTATTTGATCATATAGAGGGTTTTTATTGTCTATTGGATCATTTAGGTTTGTATTTATGTTGTACTTCTGGTCCAAAAAATTGTTCAAATTCTCGAAGTCAGCCTTTTTCAATTCTTTTTAAAATAGGACATCTCATTCGATTGTGGTGAAATTATATCCTGTATCCTTCATATGATTACTCATTGGTGAGTGTTTATTAAGTTCCTGGGCATTGAAATGTCCAGCATATCTGGTTGTAATACTACTTCTGGTTCGACCAATATAAGAACAATCGCACTCAGTACATTTCAGTCTATAAGTGCCGGAACCTGAATACCTGTTGTTGTCAGAATTTATCGTGTTGTGGTGGAAAAACAGCATGTGATTTGAGTTTTGAGTCTTAAGGCTATTTTAATTTCATGTTTTTTAAGGGTTAGAAATTTGATGTTTGATCCGACTGGTGTAGGTAAAAGTTGCATATTTTGATTTGCTTGTTTGTATTGGGGAAAGGTTGCGGTTTGTGGTTTTAATTTCACTTTACTGATTATTTTATTTACGATTGAGGGATTGTATTCATTGAAACTGGCAATTTGTTTTATGGTATTTATTTTCTTCTTTAGATTGGTGATAGTAAGAGGAATTTTTAGCGCTCTGTACACTAAACTGTAAAATGAAGCTTGTTTATGTAACAGTGGGTGTATGCTTTATGGTTGTGGGAGTAAAAGAAGATTTTCTATAGATTTGAAAGTCGAATCTGTCTGCGAAATTTGAATTATAGTCTTTATCCTCTTTAGTGAATTTGTTACAGTTGTCTAGGCTGTTTAAATAGATTAATATATTTTTACTATTGTTACATCTTTTGTTGATTATTGCCAAAGTGTCACTGACATAGCACAGCCAAAGACACAATCCATTGTTTTCCATTATTTGATTATTCTCAAGGTTATCTATGTAAATTTCAGCAAGTATTCCCGAGATAGGGTCTCCTGTTTGTATATCTGGTTATTTAAGGTAAAATAGTTATTATGCAGAAATTTTTTTTTGTAATTTCATGAATTCTTCTATTTCTATTAAACTTACCACTGATGAGTTTTTCGTATTCATGTTCATTAAATAAAATGGTGAGTTTTTTAGGAGTGTATTAGACTGCGCTGCATTTTATGATGGGATCTTTAGCGATCGTAGAGTAAGTTTTACCGGAAAAGAACCCTTCTGTTTTATAAATGTAATCTTGTTTATTCAATTGGACTATGGTGTTGCCTTTATAAGCTTTAGTTACTATGACATTATTGGTGTCTACTTTTTTTTCTTAATTCTTGGGTTTGTGTTAAGAAGGTGAAATTATTATTATTAGAGACTTCTTCTCTGAAAGTGGGTCATTTCTTCTTTATTTCATATCTTACATCATTCTGTCTATCTAAGGGGATTTTTTTTTAATGTTTAACTTGACTTCAGCTATTGTGGTAATTATGTCCCCAGCTTTCTATGGGATAGGCCAGTTGTACTTTAGGCCTTGGTTGAACAAATGTAATTCATTATACAAAAGTGTGGTGTCGGATAAACTGATTGTGGTTGGAGTATTGTTCAATAAGGAGGTAGGCATTTTTGTGCTTCTGTTTTGGTTCAATGATTTAGCTTTCTCTTCCTTTAGGCACACTAAATTATGGTCTAAAGTTTTTTGTATTTGGTCTAGTATAATCTGTTATTTATATGTAGTGTGTTTTTGGTATGAGTTCCATTCAAGAGGTGATAATAATTGTGCGAAGGTCAAATGCACATGATAAATTTCCAGGTTTAATAATGATTTCTACTTATATAATAGTTTTATTTCATTTCTGAGCCAGATGTTATTGACCTTGTTTTGGATGTCAGATTTGTGTTTTGGAATGTTTTTCCTTTGAGTTGGCTTTAAAAACTTAGGTATCAGACCGAGCATTAAACATTCCTTTAAGAATTTGATGTGCTTCAAGATTTTAGTGATTTTGGTTTTGAGGTTCTGATATATGTCTTTATGAAACGTAATGAAAATCATTGTGAATCCATATTGAAAATAATCTTATGATTAATATAAGAAATTTATTTCTCTTCCACCTATTCAACACAACTCAATGTGTTAGAGTTAAATCCTCATTGAAATAAGAAATTGGTACATATTTTGCCCTTTCCTATGGGGCATCATCAGCCATATAATTACCTTAAACTATGTCAGGTACCTGGTTAAAACTGAATCTCACCGGGCGAGTTGGCCGTGCGCGTAGAGGCGCGCGGCTGTGAGAGCTTGCATCCGGGAGATAGTAGGTTCGAATCCCACTATCGGCAGTACTGAAAATGGTTTTCTGTGGTTTCCCATTTTCACACCAGGCAAATGCTGGGGCTGTACCTTAATTAAGGCCACGGCTGCTTCCTTCCAACTCCTAGGTCTTTCCTATCCCATCGTCACCATAAGACCTATCTGTGTCAGCACGACGTAAAGCCCCAAGCAAAAAAAAAATTGAATCTAATATCTACTACAAAATTGAATACATTAAAAAATTCACTTTAAAAAGCTGTCAGTATATGAGTAAATTGATTTAGACACAAGTGAAAATTAGCAATATTGATGACTTTGAGCAATAGCCAATATTGAATATGAATGAGAGTTTTAAAATATTCTCAGAAAATGATGAAACTGAGTACAGAGCAATATAAATTATTATATACAAATATATATATGTATATATATATGATTGTATATAGGCAAGTACACATGCCTAGGTCCAATATTATGAAAACAAGGCACAGTGTTGGAATGCATTTCCCTTATTAGTCTTTATATAAGCATTTGTATGGAAGAAGATGGTCTAATGATATTTCAACAGCCTCATTAAGTTGTTCTCTAATAAATTGTTTAACATAGGTGCTAAAGTAGGACTACAACTTAAGTATAACGTTTTCCTGGGCTAGTATAATAAAAACTAAAAAAACAGAACTTATTTGCTACTTTTGAATAAGACTACATCCAGTACACATACCAAGGTCCAATTATTATGAAAAATGGCACAGTGCTGGAATGCATTTCCTTATATTTTGTATATAATCATTTGTATTGCTACGTACTCACATTTGTCATTTTGTAACAATATTTTTAAACTGTCATTCATATTCAACAATGACCATGGCTCAACACCATCAGTATTGTTATTTGCCACTTGTACCTAAATCAAGTTACTCATATAATGATGGCTTTTTAAGTGAAGTTTTTTAATGTATTCAATTTTGTAGTAGATATTACATCAATTTAAACCATGTACCTGACATGGTTTGAGGTAATGATATGGCTGATGATGCCCAATAGGAAAGGGCAAAACATGCACCAATTTCTTATTTTAATGAGGAGTTATCTCTAACATATTGAGTTGTACTGAATAGGAGGAAGAGAAATAAATTTCTAACATTTATCATAAGATTACTTTCAATGTGGATTCACAATGATTTTTTTATGGATAATTGCAATTCCTATGTGAGTTATTTATGATAGAAGGTTTGGAAAATTCTATGGATGATGCAACTTAGCAATGGCGAGCTGAGGCTGGCTCCTACGTCACTCGCAACATGCTTGCTGTAGCCAGCTGCTCCGTTGGAACACTGTGCATATTTTAAGTTTGTAATACTTTAACTTTAATGCTGTACCAACATTCCTGGTACAGTATACATGTTCTTATTTTTAGAACTTGCTTTACGTTGCACTGACGTAGATAGATCTTATGGCAATGATGGGATAGGAAAGGCCTAGGTGAGGGAAGGAAGCGAACGTAGCTTTAATTAAGGTACAGCCCCAGCCTGGTGTGAAAATCGGAAACCACAGAAAACCATCTTCAGGGCTGCCGACAGTGGGGTTCAAACCCATTATCTTCTGGATGCAAGCTCAAAGCTGTACACCCCTAACAGCATGGCCAACTCCCTTGGCAAACAGTTTACATATAGCTTGATGATGATGATGATGATGATGATGCTTGTTGTTTAAAGGGGCCTAACATCTAACGTCATCGGCCCCCACATACAGCACTGAAGGGGACATTCACAATCTTAATAAGTGGCGTTTTCTTCAGATGTATTGATCTACTGTGAAGTGAATGCACCATGCTCCTCGTGCATTCAGCACAGACACCTACACCACGCTGGGTGCCAAGAGGGAGCGGAGGCAGAGCTACCTTCCTCTGCTCTTTGATAGTGACCAACTGTCAGTACACACCATAACAAAATTCGCAACTTTTAACTTGTTATCATTATTGATTCCATGTTGTTCAAACTAGCTTTATGGATTTCGAAACACTAAAGTGACAGAAATTGTTCCTGCTATAGGAGTATGTATTTGAGCACCTTTAATACCATCAGGGTGATCAAGGATTTAATATGCCAACTTGAAACCAGAATACAAGCACTCCAGAACCTGAGTTACTCAGGCTCCCATTTTTCCTGACAAGAGCTACAAAGCAAGGAGAGATGAAGAAAACCCACTTCTCCTTCAAAACCTAATGAATGAATTCAGCTTTCACAGATGTTGTGCAAAATAAAAGATGCATACTTGTAAATTCTGCATTTATGCAATCATAAAAAAGATCTTTAGTAAATTTGAGATTAGTATACAAATGTATATTTACCTTAAGAACAGACAGCAAGACACGCATTTATTTTCTGAACAACAGATAAAAGTAAAGTTATGTAACCAGTGAAGATCAGACGACTGCTAAGGGTTTAATTGTACTCACTATAAAGTTATCTACAATGATACTTACGCATGAAGTGTTTGATGTTTCCTCAACACAGATCGGTTCTTCTTTGATCTTTACATCTACATCCATTTTAAATAGCGTGTGAAGGTTAAGACAATTTTGGGATGTAGATTACTTCCACAGATCTTGCACTGAAACAAGAAAAACAAACACTATTATTGCTGTTTTGTAGTCAAGACTGTAGTTTTAGGTGACTCATAGCCACAGGACCTCCAGTTTACCTGGAGAGTGAACCTCAGGGATAAACATTTTCACTTGAAGAACATCCCACAGCCACAGATTTGGATTAATTTGCACACACCTCTTGAAAAGCCTGTGACTATGCAACTTACACAACGCCCACTACACTGGGAGTCTAGTGAATGGTTTGATGCACCTTCCCATACAACCCTATCCTGTGCTAGATGTACTCTAATCTGTTCATTATATTTTGTCCTCTATTTCCCAACTGACCCTAATTTAAACAATTTGTTTTACATCACACTGACATACATAGGACTTATGGCGTTATGGCTAGGAGCGGGAAGGAAGTGACAGTGGCTTTGAGTAAGGTACCATCCCAGCATTTGCCTGACATGAAAATCACATGAGTAATTTTAATGTAAGGGAATCCACCTTTTCAATACATACAAAACTGTTGCACATAAATCATACTACAACATTTATTATTATTATTATTATTATTATTATTATTATTATTATTATTATTATGAAGGTACCAGTTTCAACATGTTTTCAATGTCATCTTCAGCCTTCCATTAAACAAAGCAAGAAAATGAATTCACATCTAGCAACAATATGCACAGACTAGGTAAGAAATTTCACTATAATGATGCACATTTAAAATATTTTATATAAAATGTATTAAAATTGTTATGTGTTGGTGGCGTGATAATTTTTGTTGTCATGAGGCACAGTCTGAAAAGTTGGGCAATGATATTATAAAGCTTGATGAACACGTTGAAATCTTGCTTGCTTACCGGCGCTCAATGGAATTTGTTTCAGGCCCAAGTTAATTGATGCCTTATCCATAAAACAGCTTACTCTTGAGAGGAAGCTTTATACACTCAAAAATAATTCAGTATTAAAAAAGAACATTGCAGGAGTAACTAAAAAACCTTCCATCACGCACAATTTCATTGATCAATTTCATTCCCCGGTAGTTAACGTATCAAAAACACAGTTAAATGTTGAAGAAAACGCAATCCTTGAAAAAGGCCCTAAACACAACTGGCCCTATTATAATAAAGTTAACATAGCTTCAAAGTCATGGAATCAGAACTTACCATGAATAAAATGTCATTAGACTTACAAGAGGAAGTAAGACTAGAGAAAAAAGGAAACTGGTTAGAATGTATGCCTCCAAAAATAAAATGACAACCCCTAATAACAATAGTAATAATAACAACCGGGAACAGGTCCTTAAGCTTAAAAAGAAAATCAAGGATAATAGCCTCATCATCACAAAAGCGGACAAACAGAATATGACCGTCATTATGGAGAAATACAAAAAACTTTTTCAACAATAGTTCCTTTTCTATAGTGAAGAAAGTTCCTACCCAGCATATCTAACGCTGTTTGAAACAAACCCAAAAAACTCCTTGTTCCCCTTCACTGATCAGGAAAAAGCAAAAGTTTACAACATGAATCCTGGTCTTCCCACTGCTAAAGCATTCCCTAAGATCCACAAAGCCGGTGACCCCATCAGCCCTATTATCAATTATAGGCCTAGCATGCTTTATAACATTTCTCAGTTCATTCAAGAATTTTTAAACAACAACTACAAGTTTACATCAAATGAATCTGTACAAAACACTACAGAGTTGGTCAAGAAATGAGATAACTTTGAAATACAACCCCATTATTCCATCCATTCGTTCGACATTACAAATATGTATCCAAGCATTATTATCAAAAAAATTATTCCCATTACTGAAAGAAATCTAAATACACACAGTTCCCCAAGCAAACCCGAAATTCAAGACGTCCGGAAGGTTCTGAAGTTGGTAGTTAATAATATTCTTTTTCATCTTTGACAGTGTCATATATCAACAAGGTGGACTGGCAATGGGGTCACCGGCTTCGGGGATCTTGGTGGAATTATACCTAGATTTTTAGAACACACAATAAATGACAATGATGACAAATTTGCCAATATTCCATTTTAATAAATGTAATAATGTTATTTGCTTTACGTCCCACTAACTACTTTTTAAGGTCTTCGGAGACGCTGGGGTGCCGGAATTTAGTCCCGCAGGAGTTCTTTTACGTGCCAGTAAATGTACCGACACAGGGCTGTCATATTCCATTTTGGTCTATATATGTTGATGATACTTCGGTAATACTTGACGACAGGACCACCAGCGCTACCTCCACTCTTCACAACCTCAACAACATAGACCCAGATATTTAAGTCACCCTCGAGTAGGAATCCAACAAACAAATTAACTTCGTAGACATCACAATAAGCAGATGCACATCTTCCCTAACCAACACAAACTGCTACAACCATAACACAAGATTCTACACATCCTTACACACACAAAAAAGTGTGCTACTTATAACATCAAGGTTAATCGCACATTTAAAATACCAATGTCAAAGACAAATTTAAAGAAAGAATTAGACATAATCCATTCACTGCACAATTTAAGGGGAGTCGGAAACCAAAAAGGAATTTAAAAATAACTTTTTCCAAATGTTACCTCATTCAATTATCTGAACTCTGCTGATTGAAAGGGTGTATAATTTATTTTAATATGACACGTGGAAGCATTTTAAAGAAATATTTTAAAAATCAATGCACAAGTGTCAAATTGGGCAACTGAGACATGTTTCTTTTTCATAATATAAAAGTCTGGAACACTTTAATCCAGAAGGCTGTGGTTTTCACCGTTCTATTCCTTAATGTTATGCACAGAGGTTTCCGACACTGTCAAAACAAACATTTCAATAGTTTTGATTAAATAGAGTCAGATTTTAGGCACTGTTGTGAGTGAACATTTTGTTTAACTTTGAACTCATATTCTTTAAAAAAGGCTTTTTTCACATGTTTGACCCATTATCTCAGAAACTGCACTGGATAGGCAGTTCATTGTTTGCAGAGAGTCACCTTGTGCCATGATACAGCTACTGAACCAGATAAACGCACTTCGCATATATAGTTTCTGATTTACATACATTTTTAATGGCATTTTTTGTTAGAAATTTGGAACTTATTAAACTAATTCATAACCTTAAAATCGTTTGCTCCAACCATTCCATCCTGGTTCAGTACTTATGGAAAGCGTGTAAATACATGTAGTAAAAACATCAAACCTCTAAACTTAATACTTCCTGAGATAATGGGTATATTTTCTGTCAAATTAACATTAGCAAGATAGGGCTTTCCGACTCCCCTTAATGGATATGATGACTGTTTTATAGAAAGAATAATTAATAAATTCAAGCATTGACTGAATACAATGTTAGAAAAAGAAAAGAAAAGAAAAACACTATTAGACATTTTACCTCCACTTTTAATGAAAACATTAACAGGATCACCAATATTTTTAAGAAACACAATATCAAAATATCCTTTCATACTAACAATAGGAATGTGGATATAATACACTGCTCCAATACAATAAACAAAAATAACACCTTCTTAAGGTCAGGAGTATACCAGTTTAGTTGCAATAACTGCAATTCCTCGTACATAGGACAGACCGGAAGAAACTTCAAAATTAGGTACATGGAACACATCAATGCTGTTAAATACAATAGGTTTTTGGCAGTGGGCCAGCATATGCATGACGCGAATCATAATTTTACCACCATGGACCATGACTTAGAGATTCTCAGGATCTTAGAGAAGGGCCCTCTCTTAGATGTCACAGAGGATTGCTTCATACACCCTGATCAGTTTTCAACCCCACCTTATAGCTTAAAAAAATTCTGAGAAACCCAAAGTTCTTTACAACTTTCTTATCATGGTTCCTAAAAGGTATTAAGTTTTTGATAAAGCGGTCAATCTTCCAAGCATTACATAACAGGCTACTCTGCTACACGTCCTTACCACATTGCCCTCCAGACCAACCCCAACACCTCCCCCGTAGGCGATACCTCTCCAAGCCCCTCCCTTCCCTTCCTCCAATCTCCTTCCTATAACCAGCTCCAGTTGTCAACTCCTCTCCATAAAGTAAGCTTCTTGGCACGCTGCGGCAAGGTGAGTCTCGCACTATAACTCTCTATACCTTTGCCCCATACAACTTGCCCTTTATAGTATACCATTTAAACCAATTACCCTATTTTTCTATGTTTCACGTTCTGCTTGAACTGGGGAAACACGGTCCTATATATCATCCTAGGACCTACATGCATACAAAAAAAACATATTTCGACGAACATAGCACAATCTCAAGGTAAGAAAGACTATGCCGCTAACAGTGTTCACATTATCTTCCAGTGCCGCATTCCAATTTGAATAAGACTTCAATGTGTTCATCAAGCTTTATCACATCATTGCCCATCTTTTCAGACTCTGCCTCATGACAACAAAAACTATCACGCTGCCAACACAAACAATCACGCTGCCAACACAAAACAATTTTAATACATTTTATATAAACTATTTTAAATGTGCATTGTTATATTAAATATTTCTAACTAGTGCGCGTATATTGTTGCTATATGTGAATTTCTTTTCTTGCTTTGTTTTACGAAAGGCTGATGATGAAATTGAAAACATGTCAAAACCGGTACCTTCATAATAATAATAAAAATGTTGTAGCATAACCTATGTGTTGATAATGTGGATTTCCTTACATTAAAATTACTAGTGTGATTCTCAGTTCAATACGGATCAACCATGAAGTTAGAGATGAAAATAGGAAAACTGTCTTCAGGGCTGCCACAGCCACTTCCTTACCAACTCTTAGCCCTTCACTCTACCATCGTTACCCTAAGTCTTATCTGTGTCAATGTGACAAAGCCAACTGTAAAAAAATTCTACAACCAAACCTTCAAAATTATTCCTTTCATGCTCAACTTGAAGAGCAAATGATGTGATTGTGAAGACACAACCTCCCCGCCCTCTCACTCCGCTAGGTTTATTGCCTATGTACAATCTACACTGTCCTCACACTAGAGTCCAATGGTAATTCAGTTACAACATAAATTTGAAAGTTACAATTAGGAATGCTCTGATATAGTTCATTCAGTTTTGTTTTCAATCCACAAATATTCAGATAGTAATTGGAGAGCCCAGTCTTTTTCATTACACTTACAAATTATGTAAATCATCTTCATTGTTACTGACAAATGTGTGTAAGCCCTGTGCATTACGTATCTTAATAAGCCAGTTTCTTACACAGATATATGCATAGTTCTTCTCTCAACACACAGTCCTCACCTGAGCTAGCAGCCCCTTTAAGAGCTACCACACAAAATGTTGAATTCAGTAGCAGTTTAGCCAGATTCCTCATTGATCAAATACTCAGGTACTCATTAGCAACTTTATCCAAAAAGTTGCAACCATTACTGATTATGTTACAATATATACTGTATGTTTGTTACAACAAACAGTTCCGAATTGGCTATGAACTATTTTGTTACAACGAACAGTTCTGAACTTATGAGCTCCTTCGTTACAACAAACTGTTCCAAACTTGCTATGAACTCCTTCAAAATTATCTTAATGAGCACATGCGAATCAGAATGCTTCCAGAATTGATTATTAATAATGATTTGTTGGAATTAGCAAATGACACCTGTGAACTGTATCAAAGTGATCTACGAATTGTTACAAAACTTTTAACGATGGATGATGGAAGACCTCACTATTCCAATGAGAAGAAGTCTTTCTAGTCGCATCACTTATTGGTCAAATTAAACATGCATGTATAAAGCACGCAGTCCCTAGTATTGAATGAGAACTGCTAGTATTGGCTCCGAAAAGTTTCTGAATGCAGTTAGAACAGCATGAATTCAGAACTCACAGTTCAGAACCAGTTCTGATTCCCTGTTGGAACAGCATGTATACTACAGCTCATGAGGAGGCTGTTCAGAATGAATTTGGTACCATGTTGGAACAAATTTGCATATAATATCACTAAGAATGATAGCCCGGTAATATTTAATGTAGGCAGCGTACAGAATTATCTGCTGCTGTTGTTTTGTGTTGAATACGAACTGAACAAAACAGCTTACCTTATTTCCTATCACGTATCGTACAAAATTAAGTTCCTTATGAAGATGTAGAAGACTGAGACCCCAACTTCATTAGCAACTAGCTGCTCCAACCGTGCTTCGCTACGGAATTCTACATCATATATGGAATTCTAGTGTACACGTTGTGAGCAAGATTGTATTACATTGCATAGCTCTTAACATTACCCTAGAAACCCGATGGGGAAGTCACCAAATATCTTTTCTCATCTGAAGACTGAGTTAGAGAATTTTCACTGTGTAATGGTAGATCCGTTTGCATACCATCAGTCACAATCAGATTGGGGAGTTTTCATTATAATGGTAGACACTCACTCTCCACCTGCCTTTTTACATCCTCAGAAAGGCTGTCTTAGTGGTTTTCCCAACTGAAATGAACATACATTACAATAACGTCAGTAGGAATGGCGAGATTAAAAGCAATGTTTCCATATGAAATACTCAATCAAATGAAACACCACACATTTTCTTACTTTTAACGAGCAGGACTACACTAACTCCCCGGCTATTTCTCGCCAATATTCAGTCAGGCTCTTATACTTGGTACGCAGCAGTCAATCAATCAATCAATCAATCAAGTAATCGCATCTATCGGAGTTGAGAGGCAGCATAAGAGACAAATAACATCACAACAAACAATGGTCAATGTAGTGTTATTCTTGATCAATGTTATGCGCTTTCAATTTTGTAGGCCTTCACATTTAGTTTTTTTTGACTCTGAAATACCACTCATCATAGTCGGCACGGTAAAACTGAATAAAACATAAATGATCCCAAATTGTATTCCCTGTAACTTTTGTTATGTAGTACTTTTCGATAAGACCAATAACATAGGTATTTAAAAATTAAATTCTAGGCGCCTTCCCCTAAACTAAAATTTTATCCACGGTAAATAAAATTGTTTATAGCTTAGACTGTAGTTTCTTATTCCTCGACTCTATATACCGATTTTCATTAAATTCTGTTAACCCTTTTTCCCGTGGCTTGGCGTCGATATGGACTTAGCAACAAAAATACAAATTCATGAATATCTGTGTTATCATAGCCTGTACGGTAGAAAAGTATAAGACATAAATGGTCGGAAATTTAATTCTACCGATTTTCATTAAATTCTATTTAGCCGTTTTCTAGTGATACGTGTACATACATAGAGACAGACAGACAGACAGAAATTACGGGAAAAGTAAAAAGTGCATTTCCTTGTTACTGTGGACATGACCGATACAGAAATACCTTTATTTTCAAATTCTGAGCAATATACAGACAAAACACTGTAAAACGTAAGGAACTGCAATTACCTGATGAAGAAAATATGAAGAGAAACAACACAATCCACTTAATAAACCTGGACAGGCTGCCGCAATATTCATTAAAAACAATCCAACTACTTCGAAAGTAAACCCGAAATAGAGAATAGCGCTTCTCACTACTGTATAACCAGTAGTGGTGAGCGATACCGTGATTTGTGAGTCACAGCGTGATTTGATATCGTGATTTTCTGATATCAGTGATTTTTAGTCGTGACGTGATCGCATCGTCCGTGCTGCTTGTTACTTGTTACTTGTAGCTTGTGATCAACTCAAGAGAATGCCTTGTTATTGTGACTAGGCTATCTCTGTGTAAACATTTATAAGAAAATCAGCCACCTAAGGTTTTGCATTTAATAAACAGCCTACATTTTGGTTGCATTACAGACACGGTCGTTGCCAATTTACTTCTAGGAGTACAAACATAATCATTTTATTATTTACATTCGTTTTTGTAGACATGCCGAAGTTCAACCAATATGTCAAGAAAAAATAGGATCAACATTGGTAACAGTCGTGTTTTATACTGTAACCGATTATTTGTATGTGCTAGGAAATGAAATTCTACACATTTATCTGGCACAAGCGAAAAATATAATGATGAATGACTATTCTCAGCCACCTAATGTAAGGTTAACGATACCAGTTCACCTTTCCCTAGATACCAGTACCGGCAGTAATTTAGAAAAATGTATGGTATGGAAAGGCGTTGACCCAGCTGCGTGAGGGCAATTGGGAAGCTACAATGAGGAACGGTCTCAGAGGCACGGCAATACATTTGAGGGATGTGACGTTTTGAACCACACGGCTATCTAATATCTGCAGGCCTAGAGCTGCGCAGCAGCTGTAAATGAAAGCCAAGACCTTTCGAGGCGTGGAGTGTTCTTGTTCTTAATTAACTTTAGAATAACAGTGGTTTAAATGAAATAATTCAAAATTACAAATTTTATTCATTAGCTATTCCTTATTTTAGTCTGTAATTTTCATCACATTATTGTGTTTTAGATTTCACAAGAGCATGCTGATAGTGCTAGTCACAAAGCAAAATCAACCATGAGAAGTAACATTGGACAGACTCTGCTCACACAAAGTATACCTCCCATAATCCACAGTAGTTTCTATGCTCATATGTTTAGAGCCCTAGTTGCTGAAAATATCCCCTGGAATTCTGTGCATAGTCATGTTTTCAGAGATTTGTTTACAGAAATACACCAACAACACATACTTTCAACATCTACATTAAAGAAAAACTACTTAGATATAGGAGGTAATTTTGCCAGTCACAGAGGATATTTGGGAGTCCTTACACAGGGTTGTATGTAGACAAAACCAGCAACTCTGTGGGCAGGTACATTGCTAATCTTATAGTAGGAAAACTGGAACCCAATTGGCATTAACTGCTCTCCTTTGTTCTAAGCAGCTTCAGAAAATAGAGCAAAGCATTGTGTTCATCAACAAGAGGTTCCAGTTGTTGTATCCTGGGAGTGTTGATGATTATAAAGACCTTCTCCATATCTCCAATGCTGCTTCCTACATGATGGCTACTCTACCTCTCGTTAAAACTTTCTACCCTTCTTTAATGTTCATGTTACTTGCATGGCCCATGCCTTGCACAGACTCACAGAAATAGTTAGGGCCAAGTTGCCTGCAGTAAATAATCTGATTTCAACAACAAAGTAAGTGTTCTGTAAGCTTCCATCAAGAATAGCCATCTTCTGAGAGAAATTCCCCTCTATTCTTTTCCACCACAGCCAATCATCAGACGTTGGGGTTCCTCAATGGAAGCTGCCCTGTATTATATCGAACATCTGTGATAGACAATATGCCTTTAACAGACAACTCTGCATGTGTGTCGTATGGGCAAAGATCTGCTAAAGGATTATTCCAGTGTTCAGAGAGACATTGCATATATTCAGGCAAATTTTTCATTTCTTCCAGTCAATCATTACAAAAATAGGAAAAAAAAAAAGTAGAGTCTCAAACAGATATATTTTGTAATTGAGGAAGCTGAGAATATTATACAAAGTACTAGGGGTAAAGTAAGGGATAAAATAAAAGACAGGTGGGCTAGTGTATTGCAGAAGAATCTAGGTAATTCAGTGCAGGAAAGGGTACATCAGGTAATGGATGGGGAAAAGTAGACCTACCTAGTGAAATTGAACTGAAAAATGTAGGTAAATTTTGCTATGCCCCTCCGACATCTGTGAGCGTAGAGCACATTTTTTCTGCTTTTAAAATTGTTTTAACAGACAAAAGACGCAGCCTGACTGTGGAAAATTTGGAGAAGATTATTGTTATCTGCTGTAAAGCAAACTACGACTGAAAAGTGCAGAAGGAATGTTCCTCACAAATAAATATGCATACCAGTACTACGCATTTAATTTAATTTTAGTACAGTACTGATGAAATTTTTTTGTTTCCTAATCCATAGCTGTTTGTAATAAACGCCTGTTTAATTATGCCTTCATTTTGCAACTATTCCTATTTAGAAAGGGTAGCCTGTACCACATTACTGTAGGCCTACTTAACGTAAAAAAAAATATCACAATACAGTGTAGGTCTATATTGTCATTATTTTAAAGTCAATTTTCTGCCTATTTTTAAAGCATATTTGAAGTGCCTATATTCTCTTTTAAAAACCTATTTACTTGTTTAAAAGGCCATTTTAGGTAATTAAAACATTTTTTTAGAGTCTAAAATCCCAGGTCTGTATCATCAGATACATGCCGATTGTTGACTACTGCTTTCTGGCAAAGCAAGTGAGAGGTGCTTGCATTCCAAATGTTTATTCAGATTTGAAGTACTTCTAGACAATTTCTGTTTGCACATATTACATAATGTGAAATTTTCATCCACTTCTTTAAAGGACTGCTACAGGTCACTGTTCTTCCTTTTTCTAGAAAACGCCATTTCGGTCAACTTGCCTCCTAATACTGAGGTCCAGTGACAATATACACCCGAGCATTCCAAAATACAGGAGAAAAACATGTTTGTTACTATTCTAGGAGAGTCCCGTGTACCACAATTTTTTTGAACGCGCGCTTAAAAATAATACCACACTGCGAGTCAACTGACAATTTCCTGAAACTGATATTGCAAGCGATGCCGAGGATTATAAGTGTTTCAGTTGTTAATATATTCGGGAGAAATGTGCTCAATTCCTGCAAATACATTATATACTGAACGATATGTTGACGTCCTTAAAAAATGAAATCCATACTGTTGGTAATCATGGCGATGCTGCTTCCTTGAACGCATCGTTTTGCGTGGATACCGTTGCGACAGCACATGTCGTGATATCACGACTGATCACAACATCGATCACAGTCACAGTTTCGGTAGCAACATTCTAGTTCGGTATTTGGAGTTAAGAGGGCGTACGGTGATCACTTGAAGTGAAATCACAACTGATTACAGTGATAGCGTAGAAAGTAACAGTCGTTACTCGTGATTTATTGATATCAGTGAAAAATCACAGTTCGTGAAATATCGCCCATCACTAATAACCAGTGCGTTGTTCCTCGACTGTATACATGGACAGCCGGTATAATTCACTTATACCCAGCTAACTACTGCACATGGATAGAAGACAAAATTCATCTGGGACAACCAAGACCAACCATTACACTCAGAACACAGGACTGAAAATACATTGCGTGCGTACCTACCGAGAGACGGGAGACAAATGCGAAAGAGAGGCGTACACCACCAGTTACGTGCAATGTACATAGGCTGTCTGGCATACAAGTTGGCCGTCACGCTTCCCTTTTGTTGTCAACCTTGCGTCTGCAGCTTCAATATGTATATATTCAATCAAGCAATCAATCAATCAATCAATCAATACTGATGTGAAGAGGCAGTCGTCCAGGTGGCAGATTCCCTATCTGTTGTTTCCCTAGCCTTTTCTGAAATGATTGCAATTAAATTGGACTGTGTTATGCATCACTTGACCAAACGCCAATTCTCAATTTTCGAGATATCTACACCACCTGGTAGCCGAGGCTTCAAACTACCGGTACATGGAAAAAAAATATTCGTACTCTCGAACATCATTTATATCGAAAATAAATCGATTAGGACCATGCGCCAATCTAAATATCGCCTGAAGATATTTCTGCATCAACTGACCAAAGAAACTCTCATGTAGTTGAATTTTGCATCACCTGACTAAACGACATTTGGCGGTCGCTTGGTCATGTTATGCGTATTGCTCTTTCCCGCCTTTTTATTCTTGTGACAACAGTGAAGTTTCTCCGTGATTGTCTACCGTCTTCATTTCAACAAAATTATTTAGTGAGTGCCTATTAACACTATTCACTTCTGTTTTGGCATGGATTACTTTAGGTCTTCCTCAAGAGCCCATCGAATCGTCGAGTTAGCAAGGAAGGAAATCTACTTGCAAACATTATTACAGGTTAGTTGTTCAGTCTATATCACAGTACCACTAGCATATATGACAAATACATGTTACTTATGGATTGTTTTTCAAACAGTTTCACCATTCTATATTCTCTTCTCCTTACGCAGGAAGATGAGCCGGATTTATATCCACAGACACCAGCTATTGCTACACCCGTTTACGAATCCCCAAAAGATGTCAATTTTTCCAGCAGTCTGACTGAGCTGAGTCCAATGAAATGCTGTTATGCTACCCAAAGTACTGTTCTGAGGTGTAATACAGCCACGACTAGCAATCTTCAAGATGATTATTCAGATTTAAAACTGAGATGCTCTAGTGATGTAAACTTTGTTGAGGGAAGAATGGACGCAACAATATTGTTGAAGGTAAGTACGAATTAGTTAATGGAAAAGAAACACCATCATATCCTATAGCATTGCCAGGCAGATACTGTAGATCAGTGTCGGGTAAGGTTTTTCTAGGAAGAAATACATTCTTACCCCACAATATAGTGTTTCTGTTTTACAGGAAAATACACGGTCTGAAGATCAGCAGCAGTCCGTTCCTGTATTACTGGACGAACATCACTTCTCTCATTCCCATACAGACGTTAGTTTCGATGATGGTAATGCTACTAATGAACATGTTGTTTTAGACTCCAGCATCTCTAATTATGCGGCTAGCCAGACCCATTATTCAACTCCTCAGCCGATGAATGAAGCATCTCAGATATTGGAAGCTCAAAATAATGATTCTCTGGGAGAAGGGAGACCAAGAAAAGGTCGGAAAAGAAAATATCCATTTCAGAATCGAAGAATTAGGAAGATGAAATGTGTTCAAAATGAAACCTATATCACACAGCGGGGATATCTTAAAGAACCCAAAGAATTTAGAGAATATATTTGTTCATGTAAATGTCTGAACAAGATAGGAATTGATGCAGTGAAAGAAGAGTTTAAAAACTTCTATAGTACTACATCACACGATGCACAAACAGCTCTTATTTGTGCCATGGTAACAACAAAAGATGTCAAACGGAAGAGAGTGAAGCACTCCAACAAAAGAACAGCTACAAGAACTTACACCATCCGCGGTGTCAAAGCATGCAAAAGTTTCTTCTTGCAAACATTTAGAATCTCCAGTGGAAAGGTTCATCTGGCAATTAAGAAGATACAATCACCAAGGGGCGTTGTGGATCGTCGTGGATTGGCTGGTGGAAGAAATAAACTCTCTGAAAATAAACTGAGAGAAGTCATAGACCACATAAAGAAGTTTCCACGTTACAAATCTCACTATAGGAGAAGTGATACACAAGCATAATTTCTTGCCCCGGAAATAACGGTCAATGTCATGTATGATATGTACAAGGACGAGGTTTCAAATCCTGTATCAAAAGCAAGTTATAAGAAGATATTCCTCATGAAGTTCAACATCAAAAGGAAACCACTGAAAAAAGACACATGCAATGTTTGTGACACATTGGAAGTTCAGATCCAAAACACAACTGGATGCGAAGCCGAGAATTTTAAATCAAAAAAAGAAAATCATCTTGAACAAGCCAAAATTGCGCAGGATATGAGATCATCAGACATGTCGAAGGCAAAACAAGATGGCGCCCTGGAAGTTCTTTGTTTTGACCTAGAGAAACCCTTGCCATTGCCTAGAATTCCTACAAATACAGTCTTTTATGAAAGGCAGTTATGGCTTTATAACTTAGGAATACGCAGCGGTAAGGATGAAAGAGGACACTGATATGTCTGGTTAGAGGGTGAGGCAGGCCGAGGGTCACAGGAGGTATCCTCATGCCTGATGAAATATTTAATGGAAGAGCTACCAGCTGTTGAAGAAGTAATCTTGTGGTCAGATTCCTGTGGAGGACAGAACCGAAACATAAAAATGGTTTTGATGTTAAAAGCTATCTTAGAACAGCATTCCACAGTGAAAAAAGTCACTCAACGTTTCCTTGTTCCAGGACACAGCTTTCTCCCCAATGACAGTGATTTCGGGGACATAGAGTGTGCACTGAAACTTCAGCAAAGGTTGTATACAGCAGAGGACTACATCAATGTGATGACATTTTGTAGGAAGAGGAATCCCTTAGTTGTTCACAGAATGAAGTATGAGGATTTTAAAAGTACAGATTTACTTGAGAAAAAAATCGTGAACCGGAAGACAAATAATTTGAGAGAGAAGATAAACTGGCTGAAAGTAAAAGAGATAGAGTTACATAAAGACAAACCATTTAGCATCTTCTTCAAGCAGGAATATAAAGGACAGCCAGTTGAAATAAACATTCAGAAGAAGAAAGCTGTTGGTCGTCCTTCACAAAATGGCGTGACCCACTATTTTAGCAATGTGTTAACACCTCTGTGGCCGAATGGAAAACCCATTTCAGAAGCAAAGCTCAGCGACATACGCTCTTTGATGTCACTTATTCCAAAAGATGCCACTGATTTTTATCGGAAACTCTGCAGTCATCCGGGTATTGAAGACGATATTGATGGATTCGATTGCCAGGAACTTGATTTCATTGTTGAAGAGGAAACTTAGATGAAGCTGATGATACTTCCCATTCCTGTGTCAGATTAAACATTCTGAAGTTTATTTCAATTTCTGATGGTAGTGATATCAAGTAGATACACCGGCATAAGTGAAAACCATCTGTAAAATATCAGTATGTAATAGTATGGATAATATGTTTCTTTGTATGTATTCTAACGGTATTGTAGAATAATAAACAGAAGTTTTGTTCAACATTACTCACAAAACTGTTTATACGTCTGTTTACCTAGATTATTGCCCTTTCGTAGTAACAATCCCCAACGTAAAACATAAGTAAAGGCAAAACATGAATATGCATCACATGACCAACCGACAAAATTGTCACTTGGTCAGTTGATGCGAAACAGAAAGAATGAATTACTTCAGAAATTTAAAATTGACTAAGCGACATTTTATGGAAAATCAGACACTTAATGACTTGCTATGCAGTTGGTGATTGGTCTGTAAATAGAACTGACCTTAGCCCTTCTTATGGTGAAAGAAATCTGCCAATGCATTCACGACTCGAATTTATATGCTAACAAACGCGTTCACGTCAATATCTCGAAATGACAATTTGGCGCTTGGTCAAGTTATGCATAAACACGTGCCTCTTAAGTAATTCCAGTTTCCAACTCCCCTTACTATAAACAAATATTAGCCCTAGTTTGTCTCTTGATGATGATGCTTGTTTTTTTAAAGGGGCCTAACATGAAGGTTATCGGCCCCAATTTGCCTCTTCTTGATTTCCAACATCATCTTAATATAGTGATCTTTCCTACTTTTAAAGACACCATTCAAACTTGTTCGTCTACTCAGGTTGCGTATCGGAAGCTTGTGTGTTATGTAACACTTCTCAATTCGTGTCCATTGCTTCGCCCTGAGATGTGATGCCATCAGTGCACTTCTAAATTACTTTAACTCGAATAGTGTTTCGTCCTCCTCTGTGCCACCCCCGAGGTCCGACTCTTCCACAAAGTTTGAAAATTGGTACGAGAACTGGAAAGGAATCCACTCATCCTCGGGAAGTTATCTGAGTAGAGGCATGGGCACCCGCAAGGTGGGGGGCACGTGCCCCCCCCTGAAATTCTAAAAATGTTGATGTTCAATTGTTTAATATCATACCAGATTATTTCATAAACTGAAATTACTGACAGTCACCTAGCATTTGTTATAACCGGAAATTTCAGTAAACAATTTAATATTGCTGACGTTAGATTGGTTTTTATATTCAAAAAATTGTTAATGTGCCCCCCATCCCCTGGAAAAGATTCTGCGGGCGCTCAGGAGTAGAGGAAGTTCGATTCCCTCTTCAGCTAACATCGAAGTGATTTTCCGTGGTTTCCCACTTCGTCTCAAGGCTACGGACGCTTCTTTCCCTCTCCCTTGCCTATTACTTCCCATCCTCCAATAAGGCCCCTGGTCAGCATAGAAGGATGGTCGCCTACTCCCTAGTTACTTCGGGTAACTACTGGGAGGAGGGGGGTGGCATGAATAACTATTCATGCAAACATTCCTATATAATGAAAATATTCACGAACTGAAATAATAACAATCGTTCCTCAAATAGATTTTTGAACGAATCTTACGTACCGGTACGGATTTGTCAATAATATTCACAAGTAAATAAAAAAATAGAATTTGGTTCATAAATACGTACTAATAATGTGTTCTGTAGGTACGGAACTATCAAAATACTCATAAGTAAACAGAATAGAACTTACTTCAATAAAACATTTTGTGGATTTTTCATTTCATAATATGAAGTGTTTAAAGCACTATCACCAGATGCCGTCATTTCTTGGTCTAGCGCCTGAGCAGTCTACTTGAGTACATGCACAAGGCCCACTGCTGATAATTAGTTGTACGCAGAGTGTCTGAGGTCTTTTAAGCCTGAGAAGGAACTGTTGAAGTTGTCACGGGAATTGTCACCAATATTTTCAAGCAAGTCATTAACATGAATTACCGTACTTCTTGAAGTGTCCTCTAACAATTATTATACCGTACCTTCGTTCGGCAGCGACACATGAAACGGTCCTCTCTGAAGCAAAGGACAATTCGAGTCTACATAGTTTGTATGGAACTGTAAAATGTTGTCTATGTTTGCATCATAACCAAGTAGAAACTCCTCGACTTCAAGTAAGATATTGCAAGATGTGTCAAAAAGAGAAGCCGAACAATTAACAGTGTTGTCTATGATTGCAAAGAATAAACACCTGCTCTTTGTTCGACCGTTGCCTACGAGATACACAAGGCCGGAACATAGCTACTCAATCAATCACTACTGGTCTGCATTTAGGACAGTAGCCCAGGTGGCAGATTCCCTATCTGTTGTTTTCCTAGCCTTTTCTTAAATGATTGCAAAGAAATTGGAAATTTATTGAACATCTCCCTTGGTAAGTTATTCCAATCCGTAACTCCCCTTCCTATAAACGAATATTTGCCCCAATTTGTCCTCTTGAATTCCAACTTTATCTTCAAATTGTGATCTTTCCTACTTTTAAAGACACCATCCAAACTTATTCGTCTACTGAGGTCGTCCCATGCCATCGCTCCACTGACAGCTCGGAACATACCACTTAGTCGAGCAGCTCGTCTCCTTTCTCCCAAGTCTTCCCAGCCCAAATTTTGCTACAATTTTGTAACGCTACTCTTTTGTCAGAAATCGCCCAGAACAAATCGAGTTGCTTTTCTTTGGATTTTTTCCAGTTTCTGAATCAAGTAATCCTGGTAAGGGTCCCATACACTGGAACCATACTCTAATTGGTGTCTCATCAGAGACAAATATGCTCTCTCCTTTACATCCTTACTACAACCCCTAAATACTCTCATAACCATGTGCAGAGATCTGTAGGCCTACCCTTTATTTACAATCATACTTACGTGACTACCCCAATGAAGATCTTTCCTTATATTAATACCTAGTTATTTACAATGATCCCCAAAGGGAACTTTCACCCCATTAACGCAGTAATTAAAACTGAGAGGACTTTCCCTATTTGTGAAACTCACAACCTGACTTTTATCCCCGTTTATCATCATACCATTGCCTACTGTCCATCGCACAACATTATCGAGGACATTTTGAAGTTGCTCTGTACAGAATAACATCATCTGCGAAGAGACTTATCCCTGATTCCACTTCTTTACACATGTCATTGATATATATAAGAAAACATAAAGGTTCAATAATACTGCCTTGAGGAATTCCCATCTTAATTTTTACAGGACAGATAAAGCTTCACCTACTCTAATTCTCTGAGTTCTGTTTTCTAGAAACACAGCCACCCATTTAGTCACTATTTTGTCAAGTCCAATTGCACTCATTTTTGCCATTAGTCTCCCATGATCTACCCTATCAGATGCCTTAGATAAGTCAATCGCAATACAGTCCAATTGACGTCCTGAATCCAGAATATCTGTTATATCTTGCTGGAATCCTACAAGTTGGGCTTCAGTGGAATAACCTTTCGTAAACACAAACTGCCTTCTATTACAACTTATTAATTTTGCAAACATGTCTAATATAATCTGAAAGAATGCTTTCTCAAAGCTTACATACAATGCATGTCAAACTTACTGGCCTGTAATTTTCAGCTTTATGTACATCACCCTTTCCTTTATATACAAGGGCTACTATAGCAACTCTCCATTCATTTGGCAAAGTTCCTTCATGCAAACAATAATCAAACAAGTACCTCAGATATGGTACTATATCCCAACCCATTGTCTTTAGTATATCCCCCGAAACCTTATCAATTCCAGCTGCTTTTCTAGTTTTCAACTTTTGTATCTTACTGTAAATGTCATTGCTGTCATAGGTAAATATTAATACTTCTTTAGTATTAGTCACCTCCTCTATCTGGACATTATCCTTGTAACCAACAATCTTTGCATACTGCTGACTGAATACTTCTGCCTTTTGAAGATCCTCGCATACACACTACCCTTCTTCATTAATTATTCCTGGAATATCCTTCTTGGCACTGGCGTAGCCAAGGGGGAGCCCAGTGGGGCCGCCCCCCTCCCCCCAAAAAAATATTTCCTGAAACTAGAGCGACGATCAGCCGTTGTTTTACGTACGGTACGAACAACTTAAAAACTTGCGCCGAAATGTTAAATTGACGTAGCGACAAGAATCTACTAGCAGGGCTCAATAGGGCCATACATAATTCTCCGTATTTGTACTGCTTGAATGAAAGTAAGACACTTAGGATTGTATGCGCAGGGATATTTCCCTGTACTGTAGAGGCCTCAGTATTGAGTCGTGCCTAAGTTCGATAGGTAGGTCTATATATTTTGTCAAATGCCCGGGGACTGATTGGAACCTCAAATGGCACCATTAAAAGTGCGGGTAACTACTTTGTAATTGGCGGGCGTGATAACTCAGTTCCAATGATTCTATCTTCTCATCAGGATGCCCCAGGCTTGAATCGCAGTCGATATATGAAACATTTATAAAACGGGAAGTCACGTTCTATTGATACGGATTCTACTTAAAACACAGATCACGTCCCTTACGTTTCCTTACACTTTTGAGCCAGAACCGTATCATTTATGGTGGCGTATTTTGAGTATCCAACCATTCTTCGGACTTACCTTGTACCTTAAATGGTGAGTGGATGCAGTGGCGTACCCACAAAATAATTTCAGTGGAAGGGGGCGTGAACATTTTCTAATTTTTTTGTTTAGAATTTGCTTTATGTCGCACTGTAGGTCTTATGGCAACGATGGGAAAGGAAAGGGCTGAGAGTAGGAAGAAGCGGCCGTGGCCTTAATTAAGGTACAGCCCAAGTATTTGCCTGGTGTGAAAATGGGAAACCACAGAAAACCATATATAGGGCTGCCGATAGTGCTGTTTGAACCCACTATCTT
The DNA here is from genome assembly GCF_040414725.1 of Anabrus simplex. Classification (NCBI taxonomy): domain Eukaryota; kingdom Metazoa; phylum Arthropoda; class Insecta; order Orthoptera; family Tettigoniidae; genus Anabrus; species Anabrus simplex. Next base: position 448,247,686 of record NC_090269.1, read on the forward strand.
CCGGATGCAAGCTCACAGCTGTGCGCCCCTAACCGAGAGTGCGGTGACGGATCTTCAGTAGATATTGTTGGTTTTGAATGTTACCATGTACAATCATAGTTTCTGTACTCTTAACATACACCGGCTGCGTTATTGAAACTGTTCGTAAAATTGATAATATCATTCTTCGTTTGTGAGGAAGTAGAATCTTTACCTAATTTGTCTTCTTAAAAAAGGAACCACTTTGGTACTACACTCCGTGAAGGTGACTACCTTCCAGGCCGTAGATATTTCGATTACAGGAGACTCAATGAAAACTCTACTGCACCCAAAAAAGAGGTTGTATCCTCCCGATCCCATGCCTTTCTTAACTCTGTCAGTGCCGGGAATCGAATGCAAAATGCCTTAAGTCAAATTCGAAAATAAGGAGACCTAAAAGTAACCAGCTGGTCTCACAGTGTAGGGGTAGCGTGCCTGCCTCTTACCGGAGGCCCCGGGTTCGATTCCCGGCCAGGTCAAGGACTTTTACCTGGATCTGAGGGCTGGTTCGAGGTACACTCAGCCCACGTGTTTATAATTGAGGAGCTATCTGACGGTGAGATGGCGGCCCCGGTCTAGAAACCCAAGAATAAAGGTGGAGAGGATTCGTCGTTCTGACCATACGACACATCGTAATCTGCAGGCCTCCGGGCTGAACAGCCGTCGCTTGGTAGGCGTGGCGCTTCAGGGCTGTTACGTCATGGAATTTGGTTTGGAAAAGTGAACAGAGAAGGAAGCGACACACCTGCAAGGCTCCTTAGCTTCCAGCTAGTTTTTCCGTCCGGCCTCGTGCATTTAGGACAGTAAGAAAACGTACGCCTTAATAAATGCCCCTCATAAAACCTTTGTAAAAATACTAACTGCATCTATTTATAACAATAATCACAAATGCCTTCTTTTCATGTGGCTCAGTTGGTTGTGTCTCTGTCCTTCTGAGTCCTACTTCGCAGGTTCAAATCCCGGCTTGGATCGGTAACCCTAAAAACGGTGTTGAAATGGCAACAGCTCAGTGTCGTTGGTTTTTGACACGTTAATAAAAATTATACATACGAATATTAGCGTCACACAACTCTATAGTACTATATTCTGTATCCCAGGCTTGCGAGGAATGTAATTAACAATTTACTTTACGTCGCACCGACACAGATAGGTCTTATGGCGACGGTGGGATAGGAAAGGCTTAGGAGTGGGAAGGAAGCGGCCGTGGCCTTAATTAAGGTACAGCTGCAGCATTTGCCTGGTGTGAAAATTGGAAACCACGGGAAAACATTTTCAGGGCTGCCGACAGTGGGGTTCGAATCCACTATCACCCGGATGCAAGCTCACAGCTGCGTGGCCCTAACCGCGTTGGAAACTAATAGGACAAGGTAAAGCCTACATAGCATATGTTGTAACGCGTGTTTTTCTTTACCAGCTAACAAAATATCTATACCCATACGCTTTACATTATTTATTTATTTGTGTATTTATTTATTTATTTATTTATTTATTTATTTATTTATTTATTTATTTATTTATTTATTTATTTATTTATTAGTGCCCTCAGTACACTCGTACACTTAACCACATACTAATCATAATCTTAAATAAAATACTGAGTTACTTAAAATAGTTAAAACTACATAAATTAATAGAATTGAAAATACATTTAAATAAATTACTTACTGAATTAATATTAGAACTAATTAATATTAAAACTCTTAAAAATGGCTAATCCTCAGGAACGCACACATTCAGTGAGCTGTCGTCAGCAGGTAGTTTCGGCAGGTGACCTTAAATCGTGATTTTAAGAAGCTAGTTTCTCTGACTTGAACTTGCAGGGAATTACATAATCTGACGACAGTCGCCACAGATGATCTATTAATTTTATTAGTGCGGTGCAGTGAAACAGAAAGAATGAATCTAGAACGTGTATTTAAGTTGTGAAATGATGATAAAAAGATGAATTTAGAAAAAGTATAAATTGGCTGACTTTCAGCTACCACTCTGATCACCATCGTTAAAGTGTGTAGCTGCCGACGTTTATCAGACATCAGCCATGAGACAGCCTGATAGAATGGGGTGATATGAACATCGTACCCGATATTGTAAATAAATCGCAGGCAGGAATTCAGTGCTCGTTGAAGTTTAAGTGTTTCTTCTCTCGTCATGTCAACTAAAACAACGTCACAATAATCAAGAATAGGGAGAATGAATGTATGTATGAGTTTGGCCTGTAGCTCAAATGGAAATACATCCCTCTGCCAGAACTTCCTCGTACACTAAACGTTCAAGGTCTTTAGAAAGCGCAGTGAGTACGGACATAGGACGATAGTCAGAGGGTGATTGTGGGTCTAAACTGTTAGCTACCGATATAATATTGGCCGTTTTCCAGACAGTAGGGAAAGTTCCGTTTAGTAAACAGTAGTTCAGTATGTGCGTCAGTATAGGTGAGATAGCACCCATAATGTTATGTATAAAAGTAATAGGAATATCATCTACACCTGTAGTCTTTGATTTAATCGAGTACAAAGCCTTTTAACCTGATTTTCTGTGACACTGTGAAATGTGACTGGTGGATTGGCTGGAGGAGAGGGCGATGAGTCGGTGCAGTTAATTTGGGTAGGTTGATTATTTATTCTACTAAAGTAATCGTTCAGTTTGTCAAGTGGAATGTCAGGAGTTGTATGTCTCTATTGATGTGTTCCTATTCACAGAGATCTAAGCTGGTCCCGTGTGCGATTAGAATTTAAGTTGTTAGCTAAATTCCGAAAATATATACATTATTTAAAATTTCTGATTAACTGCTTTGTGCGATTTCTTAAGATGCGGTTAGATTCGAAGTCTGTGTCATCTAGGGTTTGTTTATAATGTCGAAATAACGAGTCACGGTGGGCCATCATTTTCTTTCCTTCATCATCTAGCCATGGATAAGAAGGACGAGAAACCTGTATTCGACGCGTGTGTGTGTATGTCTTTCCCGCATTATTTGTATAAAATGTCACTTCTTTGTTGCTTATCACATGGCCATTATTATAATAACATTAGAATATTTATTCTAAACCAGAATATTGTATCCTTACTCAAACTGTTTATTCTTGCATTCATTTCACTTGTACTCGGAATACATGAAATGCTGCAGTTATGTTGGGATGGGAGTAACAGAGGTAGCCGGGGGACGGGGGGGTTGTCGCCCAAGAAGTCCAGACACCCCAGAAGTTTTAACGAATTTACTTTTATTGAGCATTTTATATATAATATTAATATTAGCTTACGGAGTCCGACTCATTGGCTGAATGATCAGTGTTGAGGCCTTCGGTTAAGACGGTCCCGGGTTTGATTCTCGGCTGAATCGGGGATTTTAATCGCGTCTGATTAATTCTTCTGGCTGGGGACTAGGTGTTTGTCCCAACATATTCATATTCAGACAACATACTACACCACCAACCACCAAAAGAACAGACAACACTGATTACATACCTCTATATAGGGTTGGTGTCGGGAAGGACATCCTGCCGTAAAACAGGGCCAAATCCACATGTGCGACACAGTTAGCACGCGTGACACCACAGATGTGGGAAGAGTGGGGGAAGGAGAAGAAGAAGAAGAAGAAGAAGAAGAAGAAGAAGAAATTACTATTAGCTTCCGAAATCCGCACGAATCCACCACTCTTACTTGGATCCAAGGACATCCATTTCCTTTTCCGGTACTCTACACCACCTAAACTATGGAAGTTTGGAAACCTATCAAAATTAAATTCTCGATTGACGGCCCCCCCCCCAAACTGAAATCCTGGCTACGCTACTGCTTCTTGGAACCTGTTTCTGCCTTAAAGTACCTATACATACTCTTCCATTTTTCACTAGAATTAGTGTGGCCACCAATTATGCTTGCCATCATGTTATCCTTAGCTGACTTCTTTGCTAGATTCAATTTCCTAGTAAGTTCCTTCAATTTCTCCTTCCTTCCACAGCCATATCTAACACTATTCCTTTCCAACCTGCACCTCCTTCTTAGTCTCCTTACTTCCCTGTTGTAATACAGTGGATCTTTGCCATTCTTTACCACCTTTAAAGGTACAAACCTATTTTCACATTTCTCAACAATTGCTTTAAACCCATCCCAGACTTTACCTTTTTCCACCGATCATAGATACTTATTAAAAACTCCCTCATGCCTGTTTTATCAGCCATATGGTATTACAGTCCTACTTTTAAGACTTTCCTTTCTTTTACATTTATTTTTAATTACCATAAAAACAGCTTCGTGATCACTAATAACATCTATTACTTCTGTTTCTCTGTAGAGCTCATCTGGCTTTACCAGCACCACATCCAGAATATTCTTCCCTCTTGTTGGTTCCATCACTTTCTGTATCATGTGCCCTTCCCATATTAACTTATTTGCCATTTGTTGGTCACGCTTCCTGTCGTTCGCATTACCTTCCCAATTGACATTTGGTAAATTGAGATCACCCGCTACGATCACGTTCCTTTCCTTATCGTTTCCAATATAGCTGATTATCTTATCAAATAATTCTGAATCAGCATCTGCGCTACCCTTTCCTGGTCTGTACACTCCAAAGACATCAAGTTGTCTATTATCTTTAGAAATGAGCTTTACCCCTAGAATTCCGCGCTTGTCATCCTTAACTTTTTCGTAGCTTAAAAATTCTTCTTTCACGAGAATGAATACTAATTTATCGCTGAAAAAGCGGTGCGACCGTATTCACGGTTTGGCTGCTAGATGTCAGGTTTCCGTTCTGTTCTTGGCGGACTTTAACATTGTGATATGCGGAGTAATTGTGCTGCTGTGTTGATTTTGTGCAATTTATTGTGAATATTGTTTCTGTCGGTGAGTGTCTGTGAGGTTGAGGATAAGGTGCACTGTTGTGTACTTCGCTATTTCGGATGACACTAAAAAAGCATGAAAATTGACGTTCCATAGTTTCCCTTCCGAGTGCGGTTTAAGGGAGAAATGGAAGCAAACTATTTCTAGGCAAGGTGATATGGTAGGATCTCTTTAGGTACCTAGCAATTCTTCTCATAGAACAGATTTCAGTGTAAGCACATCAATCAAATTTCCTTCTGTTTTCATTGTGTATCCTGTTTACAAACAGGAAAATGCCAAAAGCAGGAAGCGTCCAGCTCCCGAAAATGATGTATTGCCATCAAAATGTAGTAAAAGTTCCGATTCAGATAACGATGAACATACCATATCTTCATACGTCAGCCGCAAACGAAAAAGGAGTACAAGTCTCGTTTCTATATCAAGGAAAGTTTACGAGTATCTCTGTTAAATCTAAAAAAATATACGGATGAGAAAATTAAATACCAGATTACAAAAAATAATCTGTAAATTGAGAATTAGGATACGGGCAATTAAACCAGAAAAAAGTTTTACGGTATCTGAACTTGACCAAAAAGGAAACCAAATTGAAAAGCATGCTAAAATTGGTCATTTAGGAGATGTATTCCTGTTAGAATGAATTTAATTTTCTTCTTTCTTCATCCATTTACCCTCCAGGTTCGGTTCTTCCCTCGGACTCAACGAGGGATCCCACCTATACTGCACAAGGGTAGTGTCCTGGAGCACCAGACTTTGGGTCGGGGGATACAGCTGGGGAGGATGACCAGTACCTCGCCCAGGCAGCCTCACCTGCTATGCTGAACAGGAGCCTTATGGAGGGATGGGAAGATTGGAAAGGACAGGCAGGGAAGAGGGAAGGAATCGGCCGTGGCCGTAAGTTAGGTACTATCCTGGCATTTGTCTGGAGAAGTGGGAAACCAAGGAAAACCACTTCGAGGATTGCTGAGGTGGGAATCGAACCCACCTCTACTCAGTTGACCTCCCGAGGCTGAGCGGACCCCGTTCCACTTTTCAAATTTCGTGGCAGGGCCGGGAATTGAACCCGGACCTCCGGAGGTGACAGCTAATCACACTAACCACTACACCACAGAGGCGAACACAAATTTAATTTTACGGCAAGAAAAAAGAGAAATACGGTGAAACGACGCTAAATATTTGCATAACATCGCTCACCAAACAGCGGCTTCAACACGAATGTCAAAATATCAGATGTGCGGAGGAAAAGATTGGATCGCTGATAATTGGATAAAGGGCGATTAAACACAAAGTTATTTATGACCGCAATCTCGATCCGCTTATCGGATACTCTGAGGCACAATTGAAGAAATCGGTAAGAACTGACAAACTCGCTATCAGATTTCTCTGCATCTTCCGTGAATTACTTATTTCGTTTAAGCATATTGCAAGAAATACGTTGTAGAAAATAAGTCAAACAATTGCTCTTGGTTTATCTTTGATCTCATATATGTTTGATGTCTTCTGAAATTACTAGTTTTAATGAATTATTATAGTTTTTCATTTTCGAACGTGTTGCAATGAGCGGGCGAGACAGAACAGTAAAGAGAACTCTAGCGGCACTTGCCGGAAGTATCTCGAGGACGAGTCTAGTGTGCTGTATTTCCCGGCCTTGTGTATCTCGTAGGCAACGGTTCGACTAAATCAAGCTTCTGTGCTGAATTTTATTATAATCCGACTCGTCATACCGGTTAAAAATCTTCTTTCTAGGCACAGTGGAAGAACGAAATTCTGCAACTGCGATGCCCCTTTCAAGCATCTTTATTTTCACACTGTTCGAAATACCGTCAATTCTCGATTGATCGTACGACATGGTTCGTGCTTGTGAAAACCCACATAACAGAAGGTACTACCATTCGTACATAAATGTGCTGAACATGCGATGTTCGATTACCTGCACCTCTTTTGGCAGCACATGGATAATGTGCTGATTACTTCTACGGAAACTCCATGCAGTCCAGGTACAGTATGTGTAGCTGTCGGTCAACTCATCACTCAACCAAAGTTTTAAGGAATATACGCCACGCTCTTAGCTCAGGAGTGTGGGTTAGTGACCAGGGGGCCCTTACTTGTGCCAGCCTCCTACCTTTCGTCTTGGTCAACTCTTGTTCTTTACCGACACCAACGGTATTAACTTTCCGAGGCCTAGAAAACGTCCTTTGTGGCACTTTTCTTTCTTTAGCCAATAACTTCATTTTTCGAATTGTCGGACCTCTTCCATTTTTTCCCTACGATTAATGTTGACAGAGGTTGGTTGCTGAGTCGTTCTTCCGCTTCCGGATATTTCGTACCAGATACATTCCTTACCACTTAATTTTTTCGGTATCTGGCAGGTCGTTAACTACCTGGGAATGGCTTTCTCATAATCACCAAGCATTTACGCCAGGTCAATCCAAAGCACTTGAAATCGGATGATCAACATAAAACGAGGGATGGGAATTTCTCCCCGTTTAATAACAATGTTACAGGCTTTACGTACCACTAAGTACTTTTACGGTTCTCGGCGAGGCCAACATGCAGGAATTTAGTCCAGCAGAAGTTCTATTACACGCTTTTACACCCAACACGAGGTTGACGTATTTGAGCACCTTCAAGTACCACCGGCCTGAGCCAGGATCGAAATGGCCAATTTGGGGTCAGACCGTCAAAGTGGGACACGAATAAGTTCAGAATTTGTTCTGAATGACAGCATATCATAGGTTCATTTTAGGAGGCATATGCACATTTAAGCCAACGGAATTATTACCGGTAAATGTCAGGAGTGTAATTTTGTGGGTTATATTTGTAATTTTAGTGGCATGTCAAGGGATTTGAAGAGAGAAATTATTTGTATGTGTTCAATTAAGTGTTATACTATTGTGAATTGTATGAGAGAGAGAGAATAGGACATTGGACAGTTAGCTACGATGACAATGTGCGAGAAAAATTCTCATAAATGTGATATTTTATAAAATGTATGGATGTTGGAAAAGAAAATTATTGTTGTATACTCACTTAAAGTGTTTATATGTGTCAGTGTTTTATATATATATATATAGATAGATTATGTTGTTCATAAATCAATCGAGTCTTTGTTCTTCGATTTATTTATAAGGGAGGAGAATTGTAACGGTTCAAATCCCGTTACAAGGTGATATCTGTATTTTTATTATTATTATTATTTCATATGTGATATTATTATTATTATTATTATTATTATTATTATTATTATTATTATTATTATTATTATTATTATTCTATGCCCGTATTATTATTATTATTATTTTATCTGTGAGATTACTATTATTGTAATATAATTATTATTCAAGTCTGCAATGCTTGTCGCTTGCGTGATTGTAGTTAAATGTATGCATATCGTGTGTGTAAATTAACACTAAAACATGTACACTAAAGAGTTGCTGTATATCAGACGTGGATATGACATTGCTACATTGTGCAATACTGCTGGCGTATCTGCCAAGTCATCGCTACGTCATCGCGCGTGTTTAGCAATGCGCTCAGTTTCTTTGAGTAATCCAAGCCGCCCCGGGCTATTTCACCATTGTATGTAACACTTGTCGCGTAGTGGGAGTATATAATAGTTATTTCTGGAGAATACGTAGGTGCGTCAACCTAATGCTTATATAAGGTGGCTGTATCTTGTAGCGTGAGTCATTATTCAATTGGAAGGAGAGGCGACAGTTGGTCAGTCACTTAGTTGAAGATACGGACGCAAAGGCTTACCACGAAGTCATAGAAGGATACCACTTGCAATGAGGTCATACAGTACAGACTTACCCAGAAGTCATACAATATGGAGAAGAAGCAGCCACAAGGATGCATCACCAAGTTAGGCGTGACACATCTACAGTAAACACCAGATCAAAGGATTACGTCGTAATTACACTCAAAGTGTTGAAGGTACAGTCAAGTGAAACAATGAGGGATATATTTCGTATAAATTGTTAAATGCCCGGTCAAGAAGAATTCAAATTCATGCCTAGTTTCTTTCGGTTGCAATGTCATAATTTCTTATTCTCATCTGTTTTAATCGCAGCAGTTCTGACTATTTTTATATATTATTTCAAGAAGTTATTTTGTTCTATCAAATGAATTCATCGTATTATTTCAATGACAGAAGTAGATAACCTCAAATTTAATGGGGAAACCGAACGCCAATCTCCTTTTCCCAGAACTTATATGGTATGTTGTCAAAAGTAAGCTTATTACCCCACACCCTAGAGATAGTCAAGAGTCTCATTATATTATTGCTTCACTGAGTGGTAGCTGGCGCCCGTCAAATAACGCATGTGTAAGTAAGCAGGTAAGAAGGAAGTGCGAGTACAAGGTCCGACGATTGTGTATTTTATTTAATGAATATTAATTTTCATATTTTCCATTTTTAAATGCATTTTTATATGTTTGTAACGTTAATCAGCGAGTTTAGGAACGTCTCAAGCCTTTGCGTCCGTATCTTCAACTAAGTGACTGACCAACTTTGGCCTCACTCTCTCAATGACCAAAGACTAATGGCTCACTGAGTCTTCTCCATCTCGTTCACACTCGTTGACTGACCGACTTTGGCCTATGCTTCCAATTGAATAATGACGTGAGCCCTAACTTCGCCACATACAAAGGCATTAAATAAATAACTAAATAAATAAATAAATAAATAAATAAATAAAATAAATAAATAAATGACATCAAAATAAAAAACAAAAATACAACAATGAATAAATGAGAACTTAACCACAGCTTATTTAAAACAGGCCAAAATGGTTGTGAACTCCTTCATAAACAAAACCTGGACAGCAAATCACTTGGTGTAGAGGACATAGCAAGTTTCATACACGTTCAGCTCATTAGGAGCAACTCTCAGTGACCTTCTAAAACTGAACACTATTGCCAGGCAAAATTTAATGAGATTGTCACCAGACGTTTTCGCGAGAAAAGATCATAACAGTTTTGATGCCACCAAAATATTGCTAGGAACATCGCCTCCGGGACCTCGGTATCCTACTGTGTATAGCGTATTTCCTCTTATAATTTACTAACATAATATTCTTAAATATGCCGTAATGCACTTGGAATACGTCCCATTATTTCAAGTGGTAAGGATTGTCCGGATTTCATTAGTGAGAGGTCACTGGGCACTCTGGGGCTCACCGGTCTCATCAGCGCAGCTCAGCCCAACCCGGAGCAGACATGAGATAACTTTCTCTGCAAACCATGCCGCACTGTATTCCTCGATTCGGGGCTCCCCTCGTTTCCTTCTTCTCGTAGTTGGTTCACAGTCCTGCATTTTCATCGAGCAGAAAATATGCTCCGACATTTGAATCTACTTATTACCCTTAAGAAATCGTTCATTTATAATTTTAACCTGCGATTCTCTGCTACAGTATCATGCTACTTTCGTGCAAATTCCATTTTCATCTTCAGCTACCGTATCACAGTGTAGCTAGCCGCAACATCACAATATTTTGCGACTACACATTCGTTGGTTATCTAGGCATTTTTGTCACTGTAAGAAAGGAATCAATTTTTAAAATCTGGGACATACTGTGTCTCGAGAAAAAAATTGGTTTCGGAAAGTGGGACAAAACTTCCTGAACCAGGACATATGGTCATTCTGGGTTAGTAATTAGTTGGAAACGCTGTTCACCAACTCCACCTTAGTTTCAAAGCGTCAGGCATGTTGTTATTTGACGTGGTACCAAATAATTAGTGTATCTATACTCAGTAATATCAATCTATATAAATAAAGTTGTAGGGGATCCTCTGTCTGTAATTTCGTTGGTTCTTTCAATTTTTCAGATATTTATCCGTTTTAGGCCAACTCAAGACCGAAACCGCTGTTTTCATTTTTCGTGTCTGTCTGTTTGTCTGTTCCACCATCACGACAAAACGGCTGGATAAATTTCAACCGAACTTCATATTTAGAGTATACTCACCCCGAGAAAGGTTTCGATTTGCACATCATTTTAAAATATTTGATTAGACGGGAGATTTATAGGAAAACCAGAACGGTTTTCCTCCATTTTCTCTTATACTATTGATTTTCTGTAAACTTCGTGGACCGTATGTGAAACGTCTTTCCATTATAAACTACGTTCGTTATGTTCATAATTTACCTTACTATTCAAATGACGGAGAAATTTACTATTTTGCGCGGTTATCGTGGTCTGCGTGTGTGACCGACTGACCAATAACGAACCTACAGGTTACCACGGCAACGTCTCTGACTGCTTGCCAGCAGGGAAGTGCCGTATTGCCATTTTCCTCATCATACCTTTAAATTCGTGGTTATTCCTTGGGGAGAAGGCAAGAGAGGCGCCAATCGGCCATTCTGCGAGATATTGGCGGAATATCGTGGAAGTTTATAACAGTCCTTGAATAGCTTATGTAATAACACCATTAGTCATCTTCTTATCTGTTGACTTAGGAATCCCTGCGCCTAAATTCCTCCTCTGTTACCTCTTTCTTATATCAAAACAAATCAAATCAAAATCTCTTTATTTGCAAGTGAGGTGTCTTCCTCGGTGGCAAATGGTACACTAAAATACATTATTGTCAAGCACTAAATGTTAAATGAACAAGAGAAGAAAATTTTCCTAGAATACAATATTATACAATTTACGCTAACAATTTTTCCTATTAAACACACAGCTCATCCTTAATAAATTTATATTGTTACTAAATTCTACTTATAATATATCCTGTACTTACAAACATAGTCAACTCATATACAGTACGTGGAATTACATCAAATAACACTATACAACTGGTATTAGATTAAAATTTACATTGCATTTTTTACTCATTTTGGAACCTAAGTAGCATAACGACCTGGTGCGTCTGAACAAAAGCCCCTTTTGCCACCACTTTTCAGATTTCCTGAAGGGCCTTGACAGCTACCGTAGTGGTCCCAGGCCCCTCAATGTCCCCACTGTACTTCACCCCTACAGGCAGTCCCCTACTTTGTCTGTCCAAACTCCTTAGACCAGGGGATGGAATTAATTTATTCACACACATTTTTTATTTACAATAACCTGCACTGGTCGAATGCCCTCTAACATTTCATTTATTTTCTCTGTTGCTCTTTTTTCTCTTCTTAAATATCTGTAGAGATTTTGGAAAAGGATCAAACACTACCCCTGGTAAACTGTTCCACTCCTTCACGCCTTTGCCATGGAATGAAAATTTACCCCAATCGCTTCTACTAAAATTCCTTCTAATTTTATACTTGTGGTCAGTCCTGCCGATATAATTATTTTCCAACTGAAGCCTCTAATGGATATCTCCCCATGTTTCTTCTCCTGTATAGTATCTATATAATCCTATAAGTCTAGTTTTCTCCCTTCTCTTACTTAAAGTTTCCCACCCAAGTTCCTTTATTATTGCTGATACACTGATCTTTCTCCTGAAATCCCCTGTTACAAATCTTGCTGCTTTCCTCTGCACACTATCTATTTCTTTTATTAGGTATTCTTGGTGAGGATCCCAAACACTATTTGCATATTCCAATAATGGACGAACCATACTTAAGTAACTTTTCTCTTTGAATTCCTTTTTGCGTCCTTTAAGTAGCCTCATTGTAACATGTAATGATCTGTATGTTTTCCCAACAATGTCATCCACATGACCCTTCCAGTGCAAATTGCTTTCAATTCTCACACCTAAGTATTTGCACTTGCCATCTCGTTTACCTGAATTGTTTAGATGAAGGCCATGCTTTGTGTAACAGTGTCTCTCGAAACTGCTGCATTCAAGTACCTGTGTATTACGAAAATGTTTACAAATGTTTAACCATATCTGTATTAACTTTGTCCACATCAGTGTTCACACACGAGTCTCTAATCAAATCATGCCTGTGAGGCACGTTCATTACAAGGATGTTAGTGTGAGTCAGCTTACCTAGTGTACATTTAAGTTCCGAAATAACATTCTTAACGTCGTTGTGAGCTACGTCGTTCGTCCCGCCGATGATCACTACTGCATCACGACTTCCGAGATTTCTTGCTGCTTGCTCCGTGTTTTCCAATACCTTCTTCATTGGGGCCCCAGGATCGATGACGACCGATGCTGAAATATCTTTATTGTTCATTTTCTCCGCAATTCCCCTCGCCTGGCTATCACCAAATATAAGAATATTCGACACTTTCGCCGGTGCACTGTGTGGGATTTTACGCCTAACTTTGCCGCGTCTCGGAACAAAGTTTGCGATATACGTTTGACTGCTTCCCATACGGATAAGTCTTAGCGTATCGCTTAATTCTCTCAGGGCTGAAAATCTATTTTTAGTATCAATTACAAAGTTGTTCTTATTTACCTATACACTTTTCCACTTAGAATCTGAAGCAACTTGACACCACGCGCTAAAATTCACGGAGCCACCTGTGTTCTGAGTGTTTACTGGTACCGGTACTTTCGATTCCAGTAAACGTACCTTCTTCTTTAATATCTCATTCTCCGCTTTTAATGCTTGTAAATCCTGTTGCAAGGAAGAGAGAATTACAAGTACATTATCATCACCTCCATCCTCCAAGGGATTAGACGCCAGCCCTTCGTTTCTTACCGCTGTTCAAACACAGGTCCAAGTAAAACCAGCACTACATATACACTCAAAGTGGTACCAAATTAAACACTTTTCACATTGGATACCATTCTTCACTCGGTTCTTGTTTACACCACACTTACTCCCAATTATTTCTCAAGAAACCGGGAGCTATATTCACTTACATCCTTCGCTGACGCCATCTTTTTGTCGTGAATTAATCAGGTTTTTCACAAGGTCAATTCCCGACGACAACGATGACTATCTCCACATTGAACACATGTCACAGAATGACTGCTTTTGTAATGGGCTGTTGATGAAATATATTGATCAAGCTAAAAGCATATACCGTATTTATGCACAATCTAAGGTTAGAAATGCGATTATTTGGCATTGTCACTCGATATCAGTTCATGCAGGCACTGACAAAGTTGTTGAAATTATAAAGGAGAAATTCACTTTGGAGTATCTCAGAAAGGACACACGTAGAATTTTAGGGTTTTTGACCTTTGTCAACGTGCCAAACCCAATAATTATTTAATGAAGGAATTCCCGAAACCATTAATTCCAGAGAAGCCCAAAGAGATTATGGCAATCGAACTACATGGCCCACTTCCCAAGGTGACCCGAGGGAACTGACGAGTTATTTTTTTTTGCTAGGGGCTTTACATCGCACCGACATAGATAGGTCTTCTGGCGACGATGGGATAGGAAAGGTCTAGGAGTTGTAAGGAAGCGGCCGTGGCCTTAATTAAGGTACAGCCCCAGCATTTGCCTCGTGTGAAAATTGGAAACCACGGAAAACCATTTTCAGGGCTGCCGATACTGGGATTCGAAGCTACGATCTCCCGGATGCAAGCTCATAGCCGCGCGGCCAACTCGCCCGGTACGTGTTATTTTTGTAGTCGACGTATTCTCCAAGTACACCATGCTGTTACCCATTCAAAAAGCGAACGCTGGGAACATTCTGGGACGGCTGAGGAAGAACATCTGTCATGAAATGGGGAAACCCGAATATCTCTTGACAGACCACGGGAGGCAATTTACATCGACCAAATTTTAAAAGGCACTAGATGAAATGGGGATTCGTAACATAATGAATTCTATAAGACATCCCGAATCCAATCCCGCAGAACGGGTAATGCGAGAAATAGCAAAGTTCTGTCGAATCTACTGAAGCGGTAGTCATTGGCGATGGTTAGAAGTACTACCTCTTATGCAGCAAATGATTTACTCCAAAAGTCATGAATCCTTCATGAGATTCCCGTCGTTTTACATCGTGGAATTACACCTGAGCGACCATGGGATGCAATTCTTTCAACTCCACCTGACATTGCTATTCCCCAACAGGATAAAATACATAAAGCTCTCGCACGGTTAAGACACGCAGCCGTCATGAGGGAGATTTAGTTCTAATCAGGAGACCTGCTACTTACCATCCAGAACAAAGAATATACGCGACGTTCTGTCCGCTGTTCATTGGGTCTTATCGTATCCATGCGATCTTGCCGAATGGTGCTTACCAAGTTGCTCGCCTGTACAACACAATAAAGGGAATCTATAACGCCTCCAATTTAAAGAAACACTTCAAGCAAGAGGAATATATCAGTAAAAGGAGTGCTGCGAATTTTCTTTTGTCGGTGCGGGAGGAACACGTACCAGGAATGCCTAAGGTCATATTTATTCCTGGGGCATAGCTCATTATTTTATCAAGTATTGGAAATAGCGCGGCTTGGAACAGCTGATCAGAGCATGTAGGTTAGCGAGACAATGTGAAGCTCGGAGCGAGTGAGATGGAAGTGTACACGTCATCGGCTCTGACGTAGTCGCCACATGTCACCGACTCGCCTGGAATATTCTGGATCATCTTTAATGTCTCAGCAACCAGTTGAGGTATAAATATTTAAAGCACATCGTCCTAAAGCTCATTAATTAAGTTTCATCATCTTAAAATTTCATGTTAATCGGCCCGAAGGTTAGTGAGAAATCGACGTGGAAAGAAACACAATTTGTCTGCAAGAAAAACTGCAGTGGCTTGAATCTGCATATAAAAGACAGGGATCAACGAAGCGAAGTTAGTTATGCATCGTAACTCAACCACGGCAGTATGTCGAACCGACATTGTACGGGTCGCGAACGTGAAACTCTATCGTCCGTAATACTGTTCGCCGGAATTGTGAAAATTTCAATCGTGCGTTGATACTTGGAAATATTCAGCGTGTGCCGAAGTAACTAGGACTAATCAATTTCTCAACCTATGTTAAGGTAAACTTTGTGAGATTTGTAAAATTTCACTACAGATGATAATGTAACTTGAGCAGTTGACCAAGTGTTATTCAGACTTAGGAATTACGTATCTGTGAGACATATAACTTAGTATAATATTTTCAGGCTCAAACTTGTGCCACACTCAAATGACACGCTCATAAATATGATGTTTCTTACAGGTAAATGAAATCTTACGGCCTCAATTCAAATAACTTAGGTACTTCTGCCGATGTACTAGACAGGGCAGCACGTCCGTTTGTATAGACGGAAGATCGTTGCTTTAACGAGACGAGAGTGTTATCTCTTAATTGCACTTTTTGCCTTGCTTATTTTGTGATATATTAACCATGGAGCTCTAGCCGATAGAAGTAGCCTTCCTGTGCTCCGAATGGCTTTTTAACTTATTCAAATACCAGGTCATATTTGTATCCTACTTATTGTCTTGACCTTTTAATATTGCACGTACGTGCAAATAATGTTTTAACTTTTGTATTACGATGTTGTCCCGGTATTGTTCAGTTTTAACCATAGCTGATTGATATATACTCTTCAGCTCTGCTGCACGAATGAATGTGTGTGTGTTGATGTGTTGTGATTATGAAGTGTTTGTAACTGGGTCTCGATCTTGTTCTATTAATGGGCACTTCGTGCTATGATATTTCGCCAGCTATTGTGTGAATGCCCCCGTCTCGACTTGAACTTCATTCACGTCGTACGGAGCGCCTGTGGTAACGAGTTTGTGTACGCGATTCCTACGATCTCGTTGTTTGTGTGGTGCACGCTGCTACTTAATTTACACGAGGCCTGATTAGTGACCAGGTGAGTCACGGTGCATGAATTAATTTCGAATTTATAAGTGGAGCGGCCGCTTATATTGTTGGTTGTTACCGGTGTGTGTGTGAATGCTGGGACGTGTGTTGATGAGTGAGGAGGGGCGAAAAGATGATATATCAGCCAGCTAAATTTTTATTTTTAATCTTGTTTCAGTACCTCATTCTTATTCTTGGTACGTGATTATTTATTTTTCCATGTCCCCGCCTTGGGCTTTTATTTGCTCAAGGGGCCGTATTTTTTGTTACGCGCATGCCTGCGATTCTCTTTGATTTATCTTTGTTGCTGTGGTTCAGAGACGTTGGTCTCTGCCCCATGCTGATACCTTCATTCTTTTAGTTTTCCTTCTCCGTTTTCTACTCCATGACGCGCGTGGGAATGAATGAACCGTGTCTATTGTTGTGTCGAGAATGAGATGTACACATTCCTACGTTGAAAACGAAATGAGTCTCGTGAAAGAACGACCGAGTTAGGCCGTGTTAATAGTAACAGTATTGGTGATAATGTAATATGGCTGAATTTATGACATGGAGCTTGTCAAAATTTTTCTTATTATTCTTTGAGTGTACTCATGTTGAGCTCCTACAACGAAGTTGTAAATACCACTCAAGAAGGTATGTTCACGTTGAAATTCTTTCCCCTTTTTAATCATTGGCTTCAATTTTCTTGTTCGTTTTCTTATTTTACTTTATAATAAACCGTTATTTAAAATTTATTGGCATTTCATTGGTAGTGTGAGTAGTATAGTAGGACAGTTCGGCGGCCTCCTCCTCCTTCGGCTCCCAGTGGCCTCCTCCTCCTCCTCCGCACGGGTGGCCTTCCCAGTGGCGGGTGGCCTTCTCAGTGGCCTCCTCCTCCTCCTCCGCACGGGTGGCCTTCCCAGTGGCCTGCTCCTCCTCCTCCCGGGAGACTTCCCAGGGGCCTGCTCCACCTCCTCCGCACGGGTGGCCTTCTCAGTGGCCTGCTCCACCTCCTCCGCACGGGTGGCCTTCCCAGGAGCCTGCTCCACCTCCTCCGAACGGGTGGCCTTCCCAGTGGCCTGCACCTCCTCCTCCCGGGAGACTTCCCAGGGGCCTACACCTCCTCCTCCGCACGGGTGGCCTTCCCAGTGGCCTGCACCTCCTCCTCCGCACGGGTGGCCTTCTCAGTGGCCTCCTCCTCCTCCTCCGCACGGGTGGCCTTCTCAGGGGCCTGCACCTCCTCCTCCGCACGGGTGGCCTTCCCAGTGGCCTGCACCTCCTCCTCCGCACGGGTGGCCTTCCCAGGGGCCTGCACCTCCTCCTCCGCACGGGTGGCCTTCCCAGTGGCCTGCACCTCCTCCTCCCGGGAGACTTCCCAGGAGCCTGCTCCACCTCCTCCGCACGGGTGGCCTTCCCAGGAGCCTGCTCCACCTCCTCCGCACGGGTGGCCTTCCCAGGAGCCTGCTCCACCTCCTCCGCACGGGTGGCCTTCCCAGGAGCCTGCTCCACCTCCTCCGCACGGGTGGCCTTCCCAGGGGCCTGCACCTCCTCCTCCCGGGAGACTTCCCAGGAGCCTGCTCCACCTCCTCCGCACGGGTGGCCTTCCCAGGAGCCTGCTCCTCCTCCTCCGCACGGGTGGCCTTCCCAGGGGCCTGCACCTCCTCCTCCGCACGGGTGGCCTTCCCAGTGGCCTGCACCTCCTCCTCCCGGGAGACTTCCCAGGGGCCTGCTCCACCTCCTCCGCACGGGTGGCCTTCCCAGGAGCCTGCTCCACCTCCTCCGCACGGGTGTCCTTCCCAGGAGCCTGCTCCACCTCCTCCGCACGGGTGGCCTTCCCAGTGGCCTGCTTCTCCTCCTCCCGGCAGACTTCCCAGGGGCCTGCTCCTTCTCCCGTGGGAAAATTGAATTGGTAAACAAAGCCACGTGCTTTTTGACAGCTATCATCGACAACAACGCATCGCTAACCTCAGTACGGCCATCTTCACGGGTCTAAACCTTAGTGGTCCCAACTTAACCTAACTAGCGCGAGATTTGAATCGGTAAACAAATCCACGTGCTTTTTGATAGCCACGTGCTTTTGACAGACAACAACGTATCGCAAACCTCAGTGCTGCCATCTTGACGGGCTTACACCTTAGTGCTGCCAACTTAACCTTACTAGCGCGAGATTTGAATCGGTAAACAAAGCCACGTGCTGCTGTCATCCACCATCTTTAATCAAGAGAGCACCGTTCTGCACTCTTGCAAGTAATTTCGTCAGCTGTCATCCGCCATCTTTAATCCACAGAGCACCGTGCCGCTCTCTTTATGGCTACTACCTTAAGCACGTAGTAGCGGGCAATTTGAAAAGTTCCGTCAGCTGTCATCAACCATCTTTAATCGAGAGAGCACAGTGCTGCACTCTTCAGATACTTACATTTGAAATGTGGTGGCGGTAAATTCCACGTGCTCTTGTTTGGAAACAAACCCACGTGCTTTTTTGTCATCCGCCATCTTTAATCAAGAGAACACCGTGCTGCACTCTACAGCTACTTACCTTTGAAATGTGGTGGCGGCAAATTCCACGTGCTCTTGTTTGGAAACAAACCGACATGCTTTTTTGACAGCTGTCATCCGCTATCTTTAATCAACAGAGCACCGTGCTGCTATCATGCGAGCAATTTCGTCACCTGTCATCCGCCATCATTAAACCACAGAACACCGTGCTGCCCTCATGCGGGCAATTTCGTCAGCTGTCATCCGCCATCTTTAATCTACAGAGCACCGTGCTGCTATCATGCGGGCAATTTCGTCAGCTGTCATACGCCATCCTTAAGCTACCGAACACCGTGCTGCCCTCATACAGGCAATTTCGTTAGCTGTCATCCGCCATCTTTAATCAACAGAGCGCCGTGCTGCTATCATGCGGGAAATTTCGTCAGCTGTCATCCGCCATCTTTAATCAAGAGAGCGCAGTCCCGCACTCTGTAGTTGAAATGTGGTGGCAGCAAATTCCACATCCGCCAGCTTTAACCTACAGAGCACCGTGCCGCACTCTTTGTGGTGGCGGACAATTTAAAAGAACATGTCAAGGAATACCTTTGTTCTAAGAGAAAAATAATAAGACTACAGTTCTGAACGGCTTGCGTAAGGTAGCGATTGTTATAACCTCCTTTTCCCTGCTCTGTCAAGGCATAGCTTTACCGAATACTTGAAGATTATATTACAAAAGAAGTGATTAAGAATATAATCGAACACTGCACTCGATACAACATATGATCAGAACATTGACTGATGTGTTTGGGGTGCGCCTTCGTTCTAAGAGAATCGAACCCGGGACTGCCGGGTGAAAGGCAAGCACACTAAACCAAACCGTAGGAGCCGGCAATTCTCTTTCTATATAATAATAATAATAATAATAATAATAATAATAATAATAATAATAATAATAATAATAATAATAATAATAATAATAATAATAATTTCGTGTGGCTATTTCTAGCAAAGTGCAGCCTAAAAATAAATCCTATTCGTGTTACATCAGGAAGGGTAACTGGCTAAATCCCGGTCTTTCAGCGCCAGGAAGGGCATCTAGCCGTAAAACAGATTCTTGCGATTTAAAATTTTGCGTCAGGAGGGGGCACTCGGCTGTAAAACATAGTTTTAATCCCGGTCCTGTTACGTTAGGAACCGCATCTAGCTGTAAAACAGGAGCTCCTAAAATTTACAGTGTTAAGCTTTAGGAACAGGCTATGTGTTCACACCGGGTTACATCATTTGTTGTTCGATTTTTGTTCCCCTGCTCAGAACACTGTCTTTGAAGTTGTATCAGTGCAGTCAGTCAGAGTGAGGTGCGGAATGCATGTGTTGACTGAAATTTTACGCTAGTCTTCCGGCTGTAGTAACCTGCACGGAGGTCACTGCGTGCATGATAAGCTACGTGTAACTCAAAGAGCATTTTCTTAGTCGTGTTAGTAATTCCTTCTAGTGTAAGTTCCTAAGATAAAATATTATGATTGTACGGAGAGGGTATAACCTTGTGCCAGCACATAGCCTACTCCTATCGAAAGAGCCTGCACGGTGCTGGCACATAGGCTACTCCTGTTGAAGGAGCCTGTACAAGGTTTAAGGTTTGACGTTCCCATTAACAGCGTTATATACCCTTACTTAATGCTGGCTTTTTGCACACCCTCTGGTTTTTCGAAACTACATGGGAATGCAATATGCAACAGTAGGATCGCCTCCATCCGACAGATAAATCACCCTCAACACTCTTGTACCCGCAATCATTCTCGCTACTTCAGGAGATAGCGGGTTCGAAGCCCTACTGTCGGAACAACACTCTTGTACCCGCAATCATTCTCGCTACTTCGGGAGATAGCGGGTTCGAACCCCTACTGTCGAAAGCCATAAAAATAGCAAATGCTAGGCGAGGGACCTGCGCGATCGTCATAACGTGTAATTACATGATCTAGCCGGATGCGGTCTCGGCTCAATACCTTTAAGTGCCTACAGGCAAGGTATACCGCAGATGTCGGCTTTTATTAATTCGCTTAGTACCCTCCCGTTTAAGTTCAGAGGTCGAGGATCGCGCGCTAACTTTCCTAGGTTCGATCCGCTGCAGAACTCTTAAATTCTAACACCTCGGCATCAACAGCAGGTTCGAACCCGGCTTTGTGCTTAAATACGTCAGCCTGCAGAACTCGGCGTAAGGCACTCGGGAGAACTCTTGTTGCATAAACATTTCGTTCTAACTGTACTGCTGATGTCTGCAATTCCCGATATCCGCTTAGTAACAAGCTGCATATTTACTCGGTGCAGCCTCTGTGAAGTGCTCTTCGCATTTCTCTGTGTGCGTTTATTGTGTGCGTATCCTTTACTTGCTCACCTACTGTCTAGTGTAAAAACAGAAGGTAAGATTAATTCTTCGTTTATTATTATTATTATTATTATTATTATTATTATTATTATTATTATTATTATTATTATTATTGTTCCGAGGTATCTGTGGAACAGCAGAGGTGAAAGAAGGTGCGGGCTGGAATAGGTCTCAACTACAAAATTAAAGTTAATTTAAAACTTTAACAAAGGTTATATTTTCTTTTCCAAAATCACTCAATAACAAAGTATAACAGGTACCAAGTAGCAGAACAACGAATTAAGAAATTACAAATTACAGTTCGTTACAGGATTTGGGCTTCGAGCCCCGGTTTACATTCCTGAGCCCTCAGCTCACAACCACAAATTACCAAAGGGCAGAAAACCCCTTCATACCAAGGAGCAATTGCCCCTAATTAGAATGGCAAGCCGCCTAGAGGCACGCAGAGATCAAATTTGGAAAGAGCAGTCCCGCTCTCAATTTTACAAGCCTATCAAAGGCCACAACAAACTTCTCCTAATTGCCCTCAAGGCACACATACAGTGAAACAGGGGTATCTTGTACCCAACCTACAGGGCCTTCACATGAAGAAAACAAAACATTGGGTTAATTAAATTGCCCAAAAAACCAAATTGACTGGAGGTGTAGCTCGCACTCCTACATGAAACTTCTTAAAACCTAGGTGGCACTCGGCCAGTTATACAGGGGCCAATCCCATACTAGGGAGGTGACTCGTAGAAGAATAATTGAATACATTAAGAAGAGAAGAAAATCGGTTATGAAAACGCAGTCACCTCAAAACAACATGAGCGGGAGCTCGAGAGGTTTAAGCACTCTATATCCCAAATTGCGGTTAATTTACATGAATATAGTAAGGTTTACATTGAAAAGGATTCGAACCGTCCCCGCGGGTTAAAACTGCTGAGGTAGCAAGAAATAAAATTCTTAAACGGCTAACACCTTGTTGATGAACTGCTGCCCGGAGAAAGAGGCGCTTCCCGCCCCCTGCTACATAATCACACACTAAGCAAGCTGTCGATGAATTGGCGACGAGCCATGATCCTCAGCAGTTTTATACGCTGGGGAAAGTTCGAGACCTTTCGTGAATAAAACAGTCCCGCCCACTACCTTTTATTGGTCGGCTAAAGATTACATGTCAAACTGAAGAAGAAATCTAGGATTGGTGAAAAATTAATTCAGAAAATTCAGGATTGGCTGAATTTAAAACTGGCGGAAACAGAGATCAATAATGCCAACCCAAAAAATGAAAGAACGAAATTTAACAGAGAACAAACTTATGGATACAAAATTTCTTCAAAAACAGTTCGTTCACTTCGCACCAGGGTGCACAGTTATAGTTTTTTATGTAGTGACATCTAGAAGAGAATGTCCACACTTCTTGCTACAGCGCACACAAACACAAATCGAAATAGACACAGTTCAGAACACTTCAAAATTTACAGTAGTTACATCTTCCAAGAAACCTTTGATTTAATACAGATTTTAAAGTTCAGAGTTTCTCCTGTAGGGGATACTTTTTAGGTGCACAATTTATATTTGCGGGGTCGGGGTACCAACCGGTACAGACCCCCCCAAAAGTCCTTCCCAGGGGTGACACAGAAGAATGTTGAAGAAAATATTTTCCCAAAACAAAGTCCAAGTTTGTTGTAGATAATTTGAAATTAATTGAATTGCAGCTTCCTTTGAAATAGTTTTGTAGGAGTATATGGATGAGTTATTAAAAATTTTCAGTGTCTGTAGCAGCATTTAAACAGAAACCATTTAAAGCATCAAGACATGTTTCAACATAGTTAGGAGTTAGTTGAACTCCGGCTAGAGAGTGTCTTTGTTGTAGTTGGATTTAGATGCGATTTTTTTTAGTACGGTAGTAGTTGGATTCCAAAACAAAACTTAAATTCTTGAAGGAATATATTTTAAAGTTCAGCACGGTTGATGTTCGAGACAAAATATATTAAATGTAGGTATAGAATGTCCATGTGACAGTTAAATGCTGCTTGGTCTTGACGGCAAGTCCTGCCGCCGCTGCCGATATTTCACCGATGTCGCTCGGACCCCTCAACTACCCTGAGATACCGTTCTCCCGCACTATGAGAGGGGTAGAGGTGCTACACGCCGCGCAACAGCCCGAGCCGTGAGATGGACTCCAGCGCGCCGTACTCAATTAGCCATCACGGGAGTGGGGTGGGCCCGTACCCCACCTCAGTGGGAGTACGACGCCGGGAGCTGCCGGGCACTGAAACATTAAATTTCTGCGGCAGAAAGATGTTGTTGGAGACAACTTATTTAGTGGGTACGGTATAGACGTTGAGGCTGAGGGGTTAGCGGCGTGACCTTTTTTTTTCAAGCCACTGGTGTGTTTGAGCAGGAGACGGGAACTTGGTAATGGCCTAGGTGGACAGTATAGCAGTTTAACTGACAGAGGAGGTTGTACAATGAATATTTAAATACAACGAACATAATTCAAATGGCGGAAGGCCTAAAAATGAAACCAAAAATATAACCTTTACGCCGTTGCAGCCAAACTTTCAAGACTAAGTTATTAGACATTACACAGGCTTTATCTGCGACAGATGTACCCTAAAGATACTCTCGGTGGCTGGATTACTCACTAACAAAGTGACCGGCGTAAGAAAATCTAAAATTATGCACGGCCCATGAAATCTGGGGGCAAGCTTGCCCGCGGGAACAAAATTCTTGACCATAACTTGGTCTCCTACCTTTAAATTGGTGGGCCTCCGTCCACGATCATATCTTTCCCTAACCTTTTCATGAGAAATTTTAAGATTGGCCTTGCCCTTCTTCCAAAGATCTTTAATGTTATCAGGATCTATTGTCTCAGGTAGAATATCACTAAGAGAACAAAGGTTAGAGAGCGGCGTGTTGGGAACAAACTTGAACATCAAAGAAGCTGGAGTAAATTTATGAGATTCATGAACCGCCGAATTCAAAGCAAAAGCGAACCAATGCAGGGACGTGTCCCACCTAGAATGATCTTCATGATGATATGCAATCAGCGCCGACCTCAGATTACGATTGACCCGTTCAGCCAGAGATGGTTGAGGATAGTAAGCAGAAGTTGTTACATGTGAGACAGATAGATCAAAACAGAATTTACGAAAGAAATTAGAGGTAAAGGCTTTAGCATTATCAGACACAATATATTGACACGGACCAAACGAAGAAAAAATGGAATTTAAACAAGAAATAGTGGACTGAGCGGTAGCCAGCTCAGTCGGAAATAACCAGAAAAATCTTGTGAAACCATCTACACACACAAAAATGAATTTGTTGGCTTTTCCCTTTGACTGGGGGAAGGGTCCTACGTAGTCGATATAAAGACGTTCCATGGAGCGCGACGCCTGATGAGAAGACAAGAGCCCTTGCTTAGTGGACATGGAGGGTTTACTAAGCCAACAAGTTTTACAAGCTTTTACTAATTCACGGATTTCTCCGTCCATACCCTTCCAAATGAACATTTCACGGATCTTTTCACGGGTTTTGAAGATGCCTACATGCCCCCCTAATGGGGTCTCATGATAGTACTTGAAGGTCATGGGCACAAGAACAGCTGGAACCACAACTTTCATCATCTTATCATGCCTCGACGGGCAACATAAAACACCATTCCTCAGTACATAAGGGACATGTTCCCCAGAAGGAAGGGTTTGCATGATAGGGGCCAGCGTCGGATCGTCACTTTGATATTTCTCAAGATCCCTAAACAATATGGGAGCATCGGTTAGAATGGCATTAACCTCAGGTAGTATGGACTCGGAAGGTGAAGAACTATCAACCTGTTCAGGGGTCTCTACATCATTAGAAAACATAGTCCGTCAGCAACCACGTTTTCAGTACCTCTAATATGCCTAACGTCAAACTGGAAGGCAGAAATTCGGATGGCCCAAAGGCCTATACGACCCGTACGACGCGGCCTACCTAAGACCCAACTTAAGGCTTGGTTATCAGTTTCCAAGTAGAACTTGACATGTTCCAGATAAAGGCGGAAATTTTCTAGCGCAAACAGGACAGACAAACCCTCAAGTTCATAGATGGAATACTTGGCTTCTTGAGCCGAAAGAGTCCTAGATGCATAGGCAATGGGTCGCCTCCCTAGTTCAGTCTCTTGAAGAAGGACTGCGGCCACAGCCGACGACGACGCGTCGGTTTGGACGATGAATTTCTTAGAGAAATCAGGCATAGCGAGAACAGGGGCATTACGGAGAGCTAATTTAAGATCTTCAAAAGCGGCTTGTTGAGAAGGTCCCCACTCATATTTGACGCCTTTCCTACGAAGTAAGTTCAAGGGCGCCGCTCTATTGGCGAAATTTGGAATACATTTCCTGAAGAAATTCACCATACCAATGAATCTAGCAATCCCCTTGATGTCCTTGGGAGGTTTGAAATCACGGATGGCCTGTGTTCTAGAATGTTCTACTGCGACACCATCGGGCGACACAATATGCCCCAGAAACGACATGGAGGGCTTAGCGACTGCAACCTTGGACAACGTCACCGTTAATCCTGCCTTACGAAGGCGGCTTAGGACCTCTTTCAGATGATCAAGGTTTCCTTCAAAGGTCTCAGAAAATACGACGACATCATCCAGATAATGATACAAGTACTCAAATTTGATGTCGGAGAAGACCCTGTCTAGCAGTCTCGTAAGCACAGCTGCTCCCGTGGGGAGCACGAAAGGCACACGGTTGTATTCATACAAGTTCCAATCCGTGGCAAACGCTGTCAGGTGTTTAGATTCCTCTGCAAGCGGTATCTGATTATACCCCTGATTATAATCTAAGATGGTGAAGAACTTTGCTTTACGAAACCACGAAAAACAAGAGTGAAGGTCTGGAAGGGGCACGGATTGTAACACCACCTTCCGATTGAGAGCCCTATAATCAATCACAGGCCTGAAGCCACCTTGGGGTTTCGGGACTAGAAAAATAGGCGAAGAATACGCCGACTTACAGGGCCGAATAATGCCATCCTTCAACATCTGATCTATGATATCCTTCAAAGCTTTCATTTTAGGAGGAGACAGACTATAAGGTGGAAAACGGACAGGAATCGAATCCGTAACCTCAATCTTGTATTCAATAAGGTCAGTAACACCAAGAGTATCATAGAACACCTCTGGAAACGACAGACACAACTTACGAATACTCTCTGCCTGCTCCTCAGGTAGATGTCTAAGGTCTAACAACATCTCATCCTGGGTAGGCGAAATAGATGAACATGACACAGAACTACATTTTAGCAAAGGAATTTTGGAATTACTATCAAATTTGAAAGTGAACGTATTGCTGTGAAGTTCGTGCACTAGACCTGTGTGAGACATGAAATCAGCTCCCAATATAATGGGGCAAGACAAGTGCTTGGCCACAAACAGTTTTATTTTCCAAGTGAACTTCGAAATGCGGATTTTAGCATACATAAAACCTAAAATATCTAATGGTGATGAGTTTGCCGAAACATAATGAACCGAAGTCGAACAAAAATCAGGAAGATTACAAACAGTTTTCAATTTGGAGTACCATTCAGCCGAAATAATAGAACAAACACTGCCAGAATCTAATAGAGCTGTTACAGGTTCATTATTTAATTCAATTTTGAGAAAAGGAACAGGTGCGGGGGTATCCGCCGCAATCCTAAGACATTCTTTGGGACCCTCAAAAGATAAATTTGAAGACTGAGTTTTCCCTGAAATTTCGACAGGTTTACTTGGGTTTGAGCCTCGGGAAGATGGGTTAGCTGACTCAGCCGAAGCCACTAGTCACTTATGATTGTTGGTGGAAGTTGCACCCGAAGTTGAGCAGGAGGGGGTGCTGTTAGCATTGGGGCAGTTCTTGGCAATATGGGAAAACGCGCCGCATTTAAAGCAGCCTTCAGATGACCCTGCTCAATTCCTTGTCCCACTAGACTTGATCAATGGACATTTATTGCGAAGATGGTCAGGCGACCCGCAAGCATAACATTTACGGGGTGTGACGGGTCGGCGAGGTGGAGGCCGAAAACTACTAGAGGTTGGAGGGGGTTCTTTCGCGACACGCAAGGTATCGGCATATCTAACTCCGTCGGCTGAGACAGCCATAGCCTCTAACTCGGTAAAAGTTTGCAGACGCGACGCAAAACACAAGTATGATCTGTAAGGTGGTGAAATTCCTTTCACAATGGCTTGAACGATTTGATCTTCGGGAAAATGAAGGGCAAATACCCTAGTATAGAATTTGATGTCTTGTATGAAGTCTGCCAGGTTTTCATCAAGTCGCTGCACTCTATAATAATACTTCTGAATTAGAGATGACCTAGCTCGAGCCGGAATAAAATTAGCTAATAGATGGGCGTGGAAGTCTTCTATGGATGACTGTTCAGCAATTGCCCTAACTATCTTGTCTGAGAGAACACCAATAGCACAGGGATAAATGATCTGCAAAATCTGACACGGAGAAAGAGAAAACCAAGGGCATGATCTTGAAACTCAACTAAAAACCGGTTCAATTATTATTATTATTATTATTATTATTATTATTATTATTATTATTATTATTATTTACGATTTCTTTTTCTTAGAAAATCACTGTCTGCTGAAAATATTATTCTCCAGTTCACAACCTTCAACTTAAGGTCAGCCTAAACTGTTACTTAGTGTTTGAATAAAGGTCTTAGAGTTAAAGATAGCTAGGTTAGCTGATAACAAACCAAGTAACTTTTGCAACCTTCATTGTTTTTAGCATTTCACGATAGGAGGATTGGAAGACGTAGAAAAGGAAGAGGTTAATATTGTAACTTCAAACTTACAACAATGTCTGACCTCTATAGGTTGAAACTTGGTTTCTTCTAAACATTGCATCTCTAAGCTAGCTGACTTGTCCCTTCATATCTTGTTATTACATTTGCTTTTACGCTAGGCGATAAAGGTCTTTGAGTTAACGATAGCTAGGTTAGCTGTTAACAAACCAAGTAACTTTTAAAACCTTCACTGTTTTTAGCATTTTACGACAGGAGGATTAGAAAGCGCAGACAAGGAAGAAGTTAATCTTGTAACTTCAAACTCACAACAATGTCTGACCTCTATAGGTTGAAACTTAGTTTCTTCTGTTTTTAGCATTCTAGGATAGCAGGATTAGAAGGCGTAGACAAGGAAGAGGTTAAACTTGTAACTTGAAACTAACAACAATGTCTGACCTCAAGAGGTTGAAACTCGGTTTCTTTCGAACATTGAATCTCTAAGCTAGCTGACTTAACAACAAGAGTGCTTCTACTTTGTTAGTTATAGAACATTCATCTCTCTCTGTCTGCTTCTCAAAACTCACAACAATGTCTGACCTCTATAGGTTGAAACTTGGTTTCTTCCGAACATTGCAACTTGAAGCTAATCTCTATTGATAAATAGTTGTTCTTTTCAATCCTTGACGCTGGTTGATCTTTGGTAATTGAATTTTTGTTTTTCTTTGCGACTCGAAGGAAGGGTAATGAGTTACTATAGTTTTAACAAAAAGAGTGCTTCTACTTTGTTAGGTATAGAACATTCATCTCTCTTTGTCTGCTTTTCAAAACTCACGATGATATCTGACCTCTATAGGTTGAAACTTGGTTTCTTCCGAACATTGAAACTTTAGGCTAATCTCTATTGATAAATAGTTGTTCTCTTCAATCCTTGACGCTGGTTGATCTTTGGTAATTGAATTTTTGTTTTTCTTTGCGACTCGAAGGAAGGGTAATGAGTTACTATAGTTTTAACAAAAAGAGTGCTTCTACTTTGTTAGGTATAGAACATTCATCTCTCTCTGTCCGCTTTTCAAAACTCACAGCAGCCATGTAACTTTTATAACCTTCATTGTTTTTAGCATTTTACGATAGGACGATTAGAAGGTGTAGACAAGGAAGACGTTAATCTTGTAACTTCAAACTCACAACAATGTCTGACCTCTATAGTTTCAAACTTAGTTTCTTCCGTTTTTAGCATTCTAGGATAGGTGGATTAGAAGGCGTAGACAAGGAATAGGTTAATCTTGTAACTTCAAACTCACAACAATGTCTGACCTCAGTAGGTTGAAACTTAGTTTCTTCCGGATATTGCATCCCTAAGCTAACTGACTTGTTCTTTTATATCCTATTATTACATTTTACGCTAGGCAATAAAGGTCTTTAAGTTAAAGATAGCTAGGTTAGCTGTTAACAAACCAAGTAACTTTCATAACCTTCATTGTTTTAGCATTTTACGATAGAAGGATTAGAAAGCGTAGACAAGGAAGAGGTTAATCTCATAACTTCAAACTCACAACAATGTCTGACCTCTATAGGTTGAAACTTGGTTTCTTCTAAACATCGCAACTCTAGGCTAGCTGACTTGTCCTTTCATATCGTATTATTACATTTGCTTTTACGCTAGACAATAAAGGTCTGCGTTAAAGATAGCTAGGTTAGCTGTTAACAAACGAAGTAACTTTTGTAGCCCTTTCATATCCGATCATCACTATGTGCGATGCAACTGCAAAAGCTACATTCATATATTGCTGTTCTTTTCTAGGTACATCAAGAGTTATCGTCGACATTTATTCGAGTTACAGGCTTGAACGGGCACATTTTATCCGAGTAACAGTTTGCAGTCTACAACGTGAAAATTTTTAAGGTATGTTTCATTCTTTTTTAATTGATCTCATATGTTTACATTGTTTTTTTAATCTAAAGCATAGTATTCCGCTTTGTGTTAGAAAAACCATGGAGATGATTAATCAGATAGGTCATCTTTCAACTCCAACTACCAAGCCGCTGACAAGTCTACCGCTAAATGAGCAATTTAAAGTGATTTCACTACGAAGATTAAAAACGAAATTTGGTGAAAGGATTTTATGCGTCTGCAAAGACTTTCAAGTTTTTTTACCTAATAGATTTAGTGTGCTAACTGATTTAGAAATAGAAGAACTAAATCAACGTTCTATTTGCATTATATATCGCGGAATAGAGAGCAAACCTTGTGTTATTAGTTTTGTTGATGCGTAATAAATTCGAAAACTACACCTGTTACACCTTGCAAAGCTCTTAATGCATAAATTACACTAAGCACTTCGAATATTTCTACATATTAGTTATATGCACATACAATTTTAATACAAACATACATCTATACCCCTACCGTTGTTAAAATGCAACAACTTTAGCTAACTTACACTCTTCAGTTAAAATGTCGTTCTATTGCAGAAGCTTTAAGATATTGTCTTTCGAATGTTACACTACACTGCTCGCAGAATGACATAGTAGATAACTGATGATTTTTGATTTTATGTAGCGCGTGAGGCTATCCTCTCTTCCCTTTGTTACTCTACACTGCTCGCAGAATAATATAGTAGATGCCTGATGTTCTTGATTTTATATGACGCGTGAGTCTGTCTCGTCTTGTAAAGGCTACGTTGCACTGCTCGCAGGGAAACGTATCGGATGCTACTCGATGTTTAGATTTTATATGACGTGCAAGGGTGTCACACCTTGCAAACGTTTCGTTACACTGCGAGCAGGGAAACATCTGAAAAGAGAACAACCATTTATCAATAGAGATTAGGCAAAAGTTGTGATGTTCGGAAGAAACCAAGTTTTAACCTATAGAGGTCAGACATGATCGCGAGTTCGGAAAAACTAAGTTTTTACCTGTAGAAGTTTGATATTGTCGTAAAAAAGCAGATAGAGAGATGAATGTTCTATACCTAACAAAGTAAAAGCACTCCTGCAGATAACGTTCGATAAGGGTGTTACTTAATGTCCTTCTCACGAGTCGCAAGGTTAAAAACTGATTGATTTAATCAGTTAATTGATTTACCATCAAACAGTCTAAGTTTTGTATCGCTCGGTTTTTAGTTATAGCATAGTTTACTACAGCAGAACATCAACTAAAACTCATACATACAAGATTTGCATTATTAATTGTAAGATAAAGCATGTACATACAAGAATGACATCGAGAAGGGAAAAGTACGCAAACATTACTGCAAGTAAAATCATTCATCATAAGACTTGTACATACAAGATGTAAATAAATACTGTAGAAATGGCATATTCTTTTATTTTAGATTAGGTATTACCTACTCCTCCTACTCCTTCCTCTCGAAGAAGAATAAGAGCAAGAAAGAAGGTGTTCATTAAATTCGTAAGTATGTTATCGTCTAGCACAGTAAGTATGTTGAGAAGAATTTTTTTCCTAAACAGTGCTTGATTCTAGTCTTGCAATGCTGTGTTCTACAACTTCGAACTATAGCATGTATATATGTTTTTGAACGGTAGTATGTGTCCAAGTCTAAACTTGCACACTCCCGCATTTGCAATGCATGTTCGATAAAGATGTACCTTGGCAGAGTAAGTAAAGGTAAAGGAAGTTATAAGACTTGCTATCTTGCGCAAGCTGTTCAGAACTGCAGTCTTATTATTTTTTCCCTTAGAACGAAGGTGTACCCACAGACATGTTCTAAACACATCAATCGATGTTCTGATCATATGTTGTATCGAGTACAGTGTCCGATTCTAGTTTTGATCACTTATTTAGTGAGTCGAACACATCAATTAATGTTCTGATCACATTTTAAAGTTAACAACATCGAGTACAGTGTTCGATTCTAGTCTTATGTTTCAATCTGATTTTCTTAGAACAAAGGTATCCCTTAACATGTTCTAAATACATGTTGTATCGAGTACAGTGTTCGAATATAGTCTTGATCACTTATCTAGTGTTTTGAACACATCATTTAATGTTCTGATCACATGTTAAGGTTAACAACATCGAGTGCAGTGTTCGATTCTAGTCTTGCTATGTTTTAATCTGATATTCTTAGAACAAAGGTAACCCCTAACATGTTCTAAATACACGTTGTATCGAGTACAGTGTTCGAATCTAGTCTTGATCACTTATATAGTGTTTTGAACACATCAATTAATGTTCTGATTACATCGCATCCTCAGAACAAGACTGTCGTAACTCCCAAAAGTTGAATTTTGAGTTACAAACACATTAAAAACTGATATTTTGTCCTCTATCGAACAGTAAAACTGTTGTATCTGTAAGTCATACCATACCATTCAAAACACGCCAACAACAGTTTTTAGGTTTTGTGAATTTGTAGAGGTTTATACTGATAAACTGTTGTAAGTCGTCGTGTGTGGGGCACATTATTATTGTCTGTATAGTGTTGACAGTGTAATGCTTTCTATAGAAATATAGTATTGTACCAAGGCACTGGCAAGTTGCGATTGTGTAGCGAGTAAAATTCCACAAAGTGATCTAGATGCAATGATTGCAAACGTGTATTCCCAAGTAGAGGATCATTACTCTGTCACATTTCTTCTGGCGAATATTGTATTGGTGTAATTGAAGGAGCAGAAGTAGTGTAGCATGATGCATGTTGACACCGATAATTTGCCATCTCAAAGAACATACACAGACCTGATTTAGAAGAAAACACTTTGAGGTAACAATATTAAAGTATGTGATTTTGATCTGCAGTCTGTCCTTCAGGCACCACGTGGTGACCTATCAGTGTTTTATTATAAACGACAGCTAAATGTGTACAGTTTTACAATTTTGATAATGCAACAAAAAAGGTTATTGCTACCTTTGGAATGAAGCATCTGGTAAGAAAGGAGCAATAGAAATTGTGTCTATGAATATCTTAAATCCATTGAGTGTAAAGACGTTCTGTTTTACAGTGATAATTGCCCTGAACCAGAATAAGTTCCTAGCAACAATGTATCTGTATGCAGTGGATACCATTCCAAACCTACAATCCATAACCCACAAATATTTAATTGTAGGAGATACACAGAATACTGGTGATTCCAGGCATTCCTGCATAGAGAAGCAAAAGAAAAGAGCTGTAAGGAGTGGTCCAGTGTATGTGCCTGCACAGTGGACTGGAATCATAAAATGTGCCACGAAAAGAGGAACAGAATATCAGGTCAGAGAGATGAATTCCATGACTTGAAGAAATTAACTGACAAAATGGGTAGCGACTACACAGTGAATGATAAAGGAGAATCAGTCAAATGGAATGAAATTAGTGTTGAAAGTAGATAAGGGCCATAAGTATACTCTATGCTACAAGACAGACTTCGAGTGTGAAGAGTGCAATTACATTAATATTAGGGGCCGTCAAAGAGGAAGAATGTCAATTCGAACACAATCCAATTACTCCTGCCTACAAATGACAACCGTGTATCTCAGCTGAAAAGTAGAAAGACCTAATGTCATTGTGTGATGGAAATATAATACCAAGTGCTTTTTACCAATCATTGCCAGTTTCACAAAGTAAATTTTATAATACTATTTATTCTTTTTATTTTAAGAATTTATAGCCCATTTAATATTAGGACATATGAATTGCAATATTATTCACTTTAATAACACTTTATTTAAATCCTCGTGATGTCTCAACTCACTTCTGTGCATTTCCTACTGTATTGTATGACTGATGTAACTTTTTCATTTCAACAATATACCAACACATAAACTGTCGTAACTATATTTTGTTGTTTATTTTACGCCTATTTTTATACATTGAAGGTAAACAATTACATTTTCGGGTGCCAGATTGATATAGAAGTGTGAGTAAAAAAATTCTTGTGTCTATCTTAAAACCCTGAATTTTGAAGTGCATTCGAAATATCTTATCGCAATTTACTCAAAACAGTGATTTGGTAGTTACGACAGTCTTGTTCTGAGGGTGCGACATGTTAAGGTTAACAACATCGAGTGCAGTGTTCGATTCTTGTCTTGCTATGTTTTAATTTGATTTAATGTTCTAATCACATGTTGAAGTTAACAACATCGAGTGCAGTGTTCGCTTCTAGTCTTGTTATGTTTTACAATCTTGCTTTTGCAATGAAAGTTCGATAGAGATGTACCTTGACAGAGCAGGAAGAGTTCGATTCTAGTCTTGCTATGTTCTAATCTGATGTAATGTTCTAATCACATGTTGAAGTTAACAACATCGAGTGCAATGTTCGATTCTAGTCTTGTTATGTTTTACAATCACAGAGCAGGAAGAGCAGCTCAGTAAGTATGTTGAGAAGAGAATTTTTTTCTAAACAGTGTTTGATTCTAGTTGTGCAATGCTGTGTTCAACAACATCCAATTATAGTATGCGATTCTAGTTGTAATAGGTTTTCTAACAGCAGTATGTGTGTTCAAGTCTGAACATGCATCACTGCCGTTACGCGATACGTGCGCTGTCTTATGCATAAGATCGCGTTGTATGTTCGATAAAGCTATGCCTTGACATAGCAGGACGGTGCTCTGTATATTAAAGATGGCGGATGTGGAATTTGCCGCCACCACAAAGAGTGCGACACGGTGCTCTGTAGATTAAAGATGACGGATGTGGATTTTGCCGCCACCACATTTCAACTAAAGAGTGCGGAACTGCGCTCTCTTTATTAAAGATGGCGGATGACAGCTGACGAAATTGCTCGCAAGAGTGCGGCACGGTTCTCTGTAGATTAAAGATGGCGGATGACAGCTAACGAAATTGCCTGTATGAGGGCAGCACGATGTTCTGTAGTTTAAAGGTGGCGTATGACAGCTGACGAAATTGCCCGCATGATAGCAGCACGGTGCTCTGTAGATTAAAGATGGCGGATGACAGCTAACGAAATTGCCTGTATGAGGGCAGCACGATGTTCTGTAGTTTAAAGGTGGCGTATGACAGCTGACGAAATTGCCCGCATGATAGCAGCACGGTGCTCTGTAGATTAAAGATGGCGGATGACAGCTGACGAAATTGCCCGCATGAGGGCAGCACGGTGTTCTCTAGTTTAAAGATGGCGGATGACAGTTGACGAAATTGCTCGCATGATAGCAGCACGATTCTCTGTTGATTAAAGATGGGGATGACGGCTGTCAAAAAAGCATGTCGGTTTGTTTCCAAACAAGAGCACATGGAATTTGCCGCAACGGCCAGACAGGGAATGTGCTGTAGATAGCGCCATGGAAATTGATGTATAAGCCTGCTGTAGGTGGCAGTGAAATAATGTTGAGTTGATAATGTAATGAATATTATGGCCTGTAGCCAGTATACAATAGTTATAGTGATAGGAGGGCCCGATTCATGTGTAAGGAGGTAGAGACGAGACTAAGTGTGAGGAGCCAAGGTTAGTGCGTGACATCATGACACGGATTGTCTGAAGGTTAAAGCGGCCTGGTGTCTGTCAAGTATAAGGGATAACAACGAACTTTATAGTACGGTCAAGTAGAGATTTTGCGTTACGGTTTGTCAATGTCATTCATTGAGACCTGCACCTAGTTTGATATATCGGTAGGACAATATATTAGAGTCCCTGTTATTTTATTGGACATCATGAGACCACTGCGTGTTCGCGCGATAATTTGACACTCGATTACCGAAGTTCGGTTATTAATGTGTGGAGATTATTGTGAGGGTATATTTTTTGTGTTCTCTTTCAGATTCTTATAATTAAGTCAAGAAAGAAAAATGAAATGATCATAAAGCAAAATATTATGATGGAAACTTATGTAGAGTAAGCCAGTAAATTAATAAAGAATAACTAAACATGGAGAGGACGCTGGTGAGCTAAAAATGGGAGCTGCTACGAGTTAAAGAAGGTCTGTGTATTCCAATAATTTTTACAATGTAGTCCTGTGTATTTTGCCTTGCTAGCATTTTGTTATATTTAGGGCGAATTTTGCCTCGTTTTATTTTAGTGCTATTTTACCGCAGTGGCAACTACGTTTGCTGAGAAGACCCATGGCGAAATTTACGATGTTTGCTTGTGTTAAGAACGTCACCAGATTAGGACGTTAAATACACACATTTCTGTAGAGACGTAGTCAGGATCGGTCTCGAGTGTTCATGTCCACAGGTGTAGAATCAGCTGTGTACCCGAACTGTTAAGTTTCGGTCGTCCTGTAATTTGCTAATGTGAATAACAATTATTTATTTAGCGTACAGCTACATCACTATAAGTAATTAATATTTAGAATTAATATCTCATAATTATAAGAACAATAAGTAACGGAACGAGTAAAAGGTCATCCTATGAAAATTTTGTCAGAAGCTGATAGCAACGGGGTTCGGTGTAATGAGCTTTGAGGTCGATGTAGAAGTGAGTGTCATATGCGTCTAGAGGAGTGTATTTCCAAGTGAAACGAGAATCTTCGTAACTGTCGATGGCAGACATGTTGTATTTTTCCATGTAGTTATGGAACCATGCCACTCAATTAGTTCCTGGTACATATTCCAGACGTAAGGTAGCAGATAATTCCGTGATTTCTTTGTAAAAAAAGCCTGAGGCAAGACTGCCATGACAGAATGTTTTGAAATGTGGTAAGGTTCGTGGTTTGGTTATTGAATAGGATCGTATGTCCATAGGGATCTTTCGTTCTTCTTATAACTCCATGAATAACAAGGCTCGATAAACTGTTTAAAATACATACAGTTTTGGTGTAGTAAGAGGCCGTCCGTGGTGAGATTTGTTCGCTGACTTGTAAGCACACCTCATGATGCAGACTGGAGAGCGGCCCGTTCCTATACACCATTTTCTCAGAGAGAGAATATTCCGTGCACGGAAGGAGCAAAGTATATTTCATGAGTTATCTCGCCATCAATCCCAGATCCTTTACATCCGCTTATTCTGAGCTTCCGGACTCCAGAATGGCGATCAATAACACTCATTGAGTGTCCATCTAGACGCGAAAATAAGATGAAATGCGGGTGACATAAAATAATCTTACAACAAAGATGAATCCAGAATTGCAGGAGAAAAATATTCAAAAGTTTCAATAAATATTTGAAAGGAATAAATAACTCACGAATGAAGTTATAGTAGGGTATGAAAATGTGCTAACCCTTTCCGCATGTCACTTGTTTGTTCCTTGAATTATGAATAGACCAGTTGTCCTGATCTACGTGCCCTCTCAGCTCTTCTACGATAACATCGTGTCTGTCAACCTGTTCTGA
This sequence comes from Anabrus simplex, assembly GCF_040414725.1. Taxonomy (NCBI): domain Eukaryota; kingdom Metazoa; phylum Arthropoda; class Insecta; order Orthoptera; family Tettigoniidae; genus Anabrus; species Anabrus simplex. The sequence goes on from NC_090269.1 coordinate 448,284,994, forward strand.
ATGAAGGCCACGTACTGCTCGAGGGGTTGCCTCATAGTAAGAACTCGAATGTCCACATCTGCAGTATACTCGAGCTTAAATTGCTCCATTTTTGTTTACTTGATGGCAGGGAAATGACCACTGGCGTTTTCAGGTGCTAACAATGTCCAAACGTTGCAAGTGGTTGAGTGTCGAAGAGAAATCCTGAGTACTGGACCCTTTTCGTCATGTCATAAGGATATTCACCAGTCCTAGGTCTTAGCAAGAAATGTTGACTCTTTTGTCTCATGGGGTGTTAATGGTCTTCGTCATTTGCAGATATGTCTGTCGGGTATCCAGGAGGGGCTGCTTACTTAAATAAGGAGCTTTTCTAATACGACTATGTTTATTCAATCAGAAACAGTGAAACCTTTTTGCGGGTGTGTTTACAAGTATGAACATAAACATTGGTCCGATGTCAACAATCTCAATATAATGCTGCGGCTGGAAGATTTCACGATGTTATTAATATTCATCACAACAGAATTCCTGAAAGGCTATTTTACAGAAAACCACCTTGAGGTTAACCTGAAAACAAAGCAGCCTTGATATCAGTCTGCTCGGCTCCCGTAAACGACTGTGAGGTAAACTTCCAATTTCTAGAACGATTAAATATAAGGAACTGATCTCCAGACGTTCACTTAAATTAAGGGTGTCCAGTAATTGACAATCAGCCTAGGACAATTTACTGGCACTTCAAATTGATTCTCAGTAACCTCCGATGAACAGCACTGACCTATCATTATCATCCACTGTACTTAAAGTTTAAAGTTAATTAAACGTGTCTGATGAGCAAACTGAAACTTCACTGAAGTTAATTGAACGTTGCTGTTGCCCAATGTGAACCCCCACACAGCAAGAGGACTTCATGTACCAATGAATTAATATTATAATTCTACACTGCACTGCATTTACAACACTAGGTGTTCATAGAAAACTAGTATTATTTAAATTAACTGAATGAAGTTAATTCACAAACCAAGGCAACTATAACTTCCAGGTTAACTTCAGGTTGAATACTTGGTTTAATTTAACACACGCAAGTCCATTCTATTTAAATGAGCAAATCCTGAATAACTATTCAGACTAACACGTGATGGGTGGAGAAACACGATCCGGGATTAACTATGTGATTTTAAGAGTATTGGCTAACTCCCTTCGACAGTTACTTAAACATAATCTCTGTCGTCGTATACATTTTGTTAAGTTAAGTCGGTTATTGGATTAAATTCATGAAAACCTGTGAAAATATATCCTGTGCTACTATAACTTAACTATGCTGTCATTGTGTTGTTACGCTAAATGAAGCCCTAAAATATTGAAGTAAACTCGACACATGGGTAACCATTAAAGTAGTATAATTGGACAGTTCGGCCGCCACCGCCACCTCCGGCTCCCAGTGGCCACCTCCACCTCAGCCAGTGGCCTCTTCCAGTACTGCCAACTTAACCTAACTAGCGCGACAGTACTGCCAACTTAACCTAACTAGCGCGAAATTTGAATTTGTAAACAAAGCCACGTGCTTTTTGACAGCTGTCATCGACAACAACGCATCGCTAACCTCAGTACTGCCATCTTGACGGGCCTAAACCTCAGTAGTGCCAACTTAACCTAACTAGCATGAGGTAAACAAAGCCACGTGCTTTTTGACAGCCACGTGCTTTTTGACAGATTTGTAAACAAAGCAACGTGCTTTTTGACAGACAACAACGCATCGCTAACCTCAGTACTGCCATCTTGACGGGCCTAAACCTCAGTAGTGCCAACTTAACCTAACTAGCATGAGGTAAACAAAGCCACGTGTTTTTTGACAGCCACGTGCTTTTTGACAGATTTGTAAACAAAGCCACGTGCTTTTTGACAGACAACAACGCATCGCTAACCTCAGTACTGCCATCTTGACGGACCTAAACCTTAGTGATACCAACTTAACCTAACTAGCGCGAGGTAAACAAAGCCACGTGCTTTTTGACAGCCACGTGCTTTTTTGACAGCTGTCATCCGCCATCTTTAAACCACAAAGCACTGTGCTGCCCTCTATATCGCAGTAGCTGCAAAATTCGTCACCTGTCATCGGCAGTGCTGCCATCTTGACGGGTCTAAACCTTAGTGCTACCAACTTAACCTCACTAGCGTGAGATAAACAAAGCCACGTGCAGCTGTCATCCACCATCTTTGAGCATCGTGCTGCCCTCTTTAGCTACTTACCTTTGAAATGTGGTACGTTATCCGCCATCTTGCATCCGAAACCTCAGTGCTGCGCTCTATGTAGTGGCGGCAAATTCCATGTGCTCTTGTTTGGAAACAAAGCCACGTGCAGCTGTCATCCACCATCTTTGAGCATCGTGCTGCCCTCTTTAGCTACTTACCTTTGAAATGTGGTACGTTATCCGCCATCTTGCATCCGAAACCTCAGTGCTGCGCTCTATGTAGTGGCGGCAAATTCCATGTGCTCTTGTTTGGAAACAAAGCCACGTGCAGCTGTCATCCACCATCTTTAATCACCGTGCTGCCCTCTTTAGCTACTTACCTTTGACAGTTGTCATCCGCCATCTTGCATCGCCAACCTCAGTGCCGCACTCTATGTAGTGGCGGCAAATTCCACGTGCTCTTGTTTGGAAACAAATTCACGTGCTTTTTTGACAGCTGTCATCCGCCATCTTTGAGCACCGTGCTGCTATCATGCGGGCAATTTCGTTAGCTGTCATCCGCCATCTTTAATCCAGAGAGAACAGTGCTGCACTCTATGTGGTGGCGGTAAATTCCATGTGCTTTACAAACCTATGTGCTTTTCTGACAGCTGTCATCCACCATCTTTAATCACCGTGCTGCCATCTATGTGGTGGCGGTAAATTCCACATGCTTTACAAACCTATATGCTTTTCTGACAGCTGTCATCCGCCATCTTTAATCCAGAGAGAACAGTGCTGCCCTCTATGTGGTGGCGGCAAATTCGACGTGCTCTTGTTTGGAAACAAAGCCATGTGCAGCTGTCATCCGCCATCTTTGAGCACCGTGCTGCGAGCAATTTCGTCAGTTGTCATCCGCCATCTTTAATCTACAGAACACCGTGCTGCCCTCTTTATGGCTACTATCTTAAGCACGTAGTAGCGGGCAATTTGAAAAGTTCTGTTAGCTATCATCCGCCATCTTTAATCACCGTGCTGCCATCTTTAGCTAGATACCTTTGAAATGTGGCGGCGGATAATTTGAAAAATGCTTTTTGACAGCAGCTATCTTTAAGCACCGTGCTACCCTCTATGTGGTGGCGGCAAATTCTACATGCTTTACAAACCCACGCGCTTTTTTTGACAGCCATCTTTAAGCAACAGAGTACAGTGCTGCCCTCTTTGTTGTGGCGGCAAATTCCACGTGCTCTTGTTTGGAAACAAAGCCACATGCTCTTTTTGACGGCTGTCACCCGCCATCTTTAACCAACAGAGCACTATGCTGCGGGCAATTTCGTTAGCTGTCATCCGACATCTTTAATCAACAGAGCACCGTGCTGCCCTCATGCGGGGTAATTTCGTTAGCTGCCATCCGCCATCTTTAAACACCGTGCTGCCCTCTTTATGACTACTACCTTAAGCACGTAGTAGCGGGCAATTTCGTTAGCTGTCATCCGCTATCTTTGAGCACCGTGCTGCTCTCTGTAGTAGCGGGTAATTTGAAAAGTTATGTTAGCTGTCATCCGCCATCTTTGAGCACCGTGCTGCCATCTATGTGGTGGCGGCAAATTCCACATGCTTTACAAACTCACGCGCAGCTGTCATCCACCATCTTACATCGCAAACCTCAGTGCTACACTCTATGTGGTAGCGGATAATTTTAAAAAGAAAAATTCTACAGCAGCCATCTCTCGACGCTAATTGCACAAGATGGTAGCTATACATGACTCCTTAAAGGTGCTCATGCAAGATGATCGCTATACATAGACGCCCTTGGGATGCTTGCGCAAGATGGCGGTTATACAAGGCTCCTTATGAGGGATGCTTGCGCGAGATGGTGGTTGCTCTTATGAGGCGGCTCAAGGATCCATGGCTAGAGACGCCCTAAGGATGCTTGCGCAAGATGGCGGATGCAAGATGGCGGCTATACATAGCTCCTTATGAGACAGCCAGTACAACATGTGATCAGAACATTGATTGATGTGTTCAGAACACAAAATAAGTAGAATCGAACACTGTACTCGATACAACATGTGATTAAAACATTGTGTGGTGTGTTCAGAACACTAATCGAACGCTGTATTAGGGGATACCTTTGTTTAGATTGAAACATAACAAGACTAGAATTGAACACTGCACATTGATTGATGTGTTCAGAACACAAAATAAGTAGAATCGAACACTGTACTCGATGTCGTTAACTTCAACATGTGATTAAAACATTGGCTGGTGTGTTCAGAACACTACATAAGTAGAATCGAACGCTGTATTAGGGGATACCTTTGTTTAGATTGAAACATAACAAGACTAGAATTGAACACTGCACTCGATGTCGGAAGATCAGATTGAAAACATAACAAGACTAGAATTGAACACTGTACATTGATTGATGTGTTCAGAACACAAAATAAGTAGAATCGAACACTGTACTCGATGGCGTTAACTTCAACATGTGATTAAAACATTGTCTGGTGTGTTCAGAACACAACATAAGTAGAATCGAACGCTGTACTCGATGTCGTTACATGTGACCTGATACAACATGTTAGGGGATACCTTTATCCTAAGAACCGAACACTGTACAACATGTTAGGGGATACCTTTGTTTAGATTGAAACTAACAAGACTAGAATCGAACACTGCACTCGATGTCGTTACATGTGATCCGATACAACATGTTAGGGGATACCTTTGTTTAGATTGAAACATAGCAAGCCTAGAATCGAACATTGTTTGATGTGTTCAGTACAACTTCAATGATTAACATACACACTGTGCACATATCGCATAGCTAAAAACACACTGTGCACATATCGCATACCTAACACTTCAAATGATTTGCTTAGTACGAAAATAAAAATAAAAAATCTATACCGCGTAGCTAACTCGTTCATCACACTGCTAAGACGCTTAGTAATTGTGAATACACTCATACGAAAATCAAGAAAGCACACTGCGTAGCCAACTCGCTCGGCACGAAAAAATCTATACCGCGTAGCTAACTCGTTCATCACACTGCTAAGACGCTTAGTAATTGTGAATACACTCATACGAAAATCAAGAAAGCACACTGCGTAGCCAACTCGCTCGGCTCACTCGCTTAGTAATTGCAACACACACGGATAAGAATGTTCCGAGATACTTACATGTTTTTTAAGGGGGGTGAAAGATCATAAATTATATGTACACACATGTTGTCTCCTCCAAGTTGTAAGATGAAATAGACGCAGTACTGCGAGTTTCCACTCTAGCTGGCGAACGGAAGTAGCATGATATCTCAGCAAAAAATAAAAATACGCGTGAGCTTGCAAGTCAGACACAATGATGGATACCGCGATTCAAATCCTGGTAACTTATGCCGTCGGGAAGGGCATCCGGCTAGATCATGTAATGATGATCGCACAGGTCCCACGCCTAGCATTTACAGCTTCCAGTTCGAACCCGCTATCATCCGAAGTAGCGAGAATGATTGAAGAGTGTTTTAGTGTGATTCATTTGTTGGATGGAGGCGTTAAGCTGCCTTCTTCGGTAGGAGTAGGCTATGTCGGGATATCGATTTAAAATCCTAGTCAGGAAGGGCAGCCGGTCGTAAAACTATGGTGTGAGGCGGGGTGTGCAAAAAAGCTAGCAATAAGTAAGGGCTGTTGATGGGGACGTTAAACCTTGTGCAGACTCCTTCGAAAATTATTTTTTGAGTACAAGTGTGTTGATGCTGATTCATTTGTCGGATGGAGGCAATAAGCCTTGTGCAGGCTTCTTCAGTGGAGTAGGCTGTGTATCGGTACCGGGATATCTAGTTATAAAACCCGCTACAACAAATTTATCGCGTATACTGCGATTTAAAATCCTAGTCAGGAAGGGCAGCCGGTCGTATAAAACTATGGTGTGAGGCGGGGTGTGCAAAAAAGCCAGCATTAAGTAAGGGCTGTTGATAGGAGGCGTTAAACCATGTGCAAGCTCCTTCACCAGGAGAAGCCTACATGCCGGTACCGTGCAGGTTCTTTCGATAGGAGTAGGCACTGTGTGTGTTTTAACTCTCCGTACTATCATGATATTTTACGTTAGGAACTTACATAGGCTAAATGCTACACATTCCGTGTAAGAGGTTAGATACTACCAGTTTTGCGTCAGGAAGGGCAACTCAACAAATTCTTGCGATTTAAAATCCTAGTCAGGAAGGGTAGCCGGTCGTATAAAACTATGGTGTGAGGCGGGGTGTGCAAAAAAAAGCCAGCATTAAGTAAGGGCTGTCGATAGGAGGCGTTAAACTATGTGCAAGCTCCTTCACCAGGAGAAGCCTACATGCTGGTACCGTGCAGATTCTTTCGATAGGAGTAGGCACTGTGTGTGTTTTAACCTCTCCGTACAATAATAATATTTTACGTTAGGAACTTACATAGGCTAAATGCTACACATTCCGTGGCAGAGCCGGGAATCGAACTCGGTCGAAAATTATTTTTTGAGTACAAGTGTGTTGATGCTGATTCATTTGTCGGATGGAGGCAATAAGCCTTGTGCAGGCTTCTTCAGTGGAGTAGGCTATGTATCGGTACCGGGATATCTAGTTATAAAACCCGCTACAACAAATTTATCGCGTATACTGCGATTTAAAATCCTAGTCAGGAAGGACAGCCGGTCGTATAAAACTATGGTGTGAGGCGGGGTGTGCAAAAAAGCCAGCATTAAGTAAGGGCTGTTGATAGGAGGCGTTAAACCATGTGCAAGCTCCTTCACCAGGAGAAGCCTACATGCCGGTACCGTGCAGGTTCTTTCGATAGGAGTAGGCACTGTGTGTGTTTTAACCTCTCCGTACAATCATGATATTTTACGTTAGGAACTTACATAGGCTAAATGCTACACATTCCGTGTAAGAGGTTAGATACTACCAGTTTTGCGTCAGGAAGGGCAACTCAACAAATTCTTGCGATTTAAAATCCTAGTCAGGAAGGGTAGCCGGTCGTATAAAACTATGGTGTGAGGCGGGGTGTGCAAAAAAAAGCCAGCATTAAGTAAGGGCTGTTGATAGGAGGCGTTAAACTATGTGCAGGCTCCTTCACCAGGAGAAGCCTACATGCTGGTACCGTGCAGGTTCTTTCGATAGGAGTAGGCACTGTGTGTGTTTTAACCTCTCCGTACAATCATGATATTTTACGTTAGGAACTTACATAGGCTAAATGCTACACATTCCGTGGCAGAGCCGGGAATCGAACTCGGACCTCCGGGGGTAGCAGCTAATCACACTACAGAGGAGGACAATTTCAGAATATTTTACAACCTTAATTGGTACTGTGTTTTAAGAGCTTACACTCAGCTAAGAAGACGTTCGCGAGTTACAAGTCGCTTATCAGTGTCCTCGCTCAAGGTTGAGCCGGAAGATACGTGTACAATTTCAGCTAACACACGCATTCCGCTGCTCGCTCAGAATGACTGTGCCGATACTTCAAGGACTGTAGAACAAACCTATAGCCTACAGTATGCATGCCTCTCACCCGGTAGTCTCGGGTTCGATTCTCTTGGGAATAAAATGTGTTTAAATCGCATGAATTTGTTGAGATGTCCTTCCTAACGTAAAACTAGCAGTATCTAACCTCATACACTATAGTTTTTTAACCGGTTGCCCTTCCTGACAACTCGGATTAAGAATCTGTTTTGTTTTAAGACTAGTTGTCCTTCCTGACGCAAAACTGGTAGTATCTAAGCTCTTACATCATACGCTATTGTTGTTAACCGGCTGCCCTTCCTGACGTCAAAGAACTCGGATTAAGAATCTGTCGAGAATCGGGGGGTTTTTCAGCTAGATGCTCTTCTTAGATTTTAAATCACGAACTATTGTTTTACTGCCGGATGCCCTTCCCGACTAAGATTTTAAATCGCAAGAATTTTGTTTTAAGACTCAAGTCTTGTTATGTTTCTTTCGTAATCTGCAAGTCTAAACATGCATATCGCTGCACACTCCTGCCTTCGCGATGCGTGTTCGATAATTGTTGTTAACCGGCTGCCCTTCCTGACGTCAAAGAACTCGGATTAAGAATCTGTCGAGAATCGGGGGGTTTTTCAGCTAGATGCTCTTCTTAGATTTTAAATCACGAACTATTGTTTTACTGCCGGATGCCCTTCCCGACTAAGATTTTAAATCGCAAGAATTTGTTTTAAGACTCAAGTCTTGTTATGTTTCTTTCGTAATCTGCAAGTCTAAACATGCATATCGCTGCACACTCCTGCCTTCGCGATGCGTGTTCGATAATTGTTGTTAACCGGCTGCCCTTCCTGACGTCAAAGAACTCGGATTAAGAATCTGTCGAGAATCGGGGGGTTTTTCAGCTAGATGCTCTTCTTAGATTTTAAATCACGAACTATTGTTTTACTGCCGGATGCCCTTCCCGACTAAGATTTTAAATCGCAAGAATTTTGTTTTAAGACTCAAGTCTTGTTATGTTTCTTTCGTAATCTGCAAGTCTAAACATGCATATCGCTGCACACTCCTGCCTTCGCGATGCGTGTTCGATAATTGTTGTTAACCGGCTGCCCTTCCTGACGTCAAAGAACTCGGATTAAGAATCTGTCGAGAATCGTGGGGTTTTTCAGCTAGATGCTCTTCTTAGATTTTAAATCACGAACTATTGTTTTACTGCCGGATGCCCTTCCCGACTAAGATTTTAAATCGCAAGAATTTTGTTTTAAGACTCAAGTCTTGTTATGTTTCTTTCGTAATCTGCAAGTCTAAACATGCATATCGCTGCACACTCCTGCCTTCGCGATGCGTGTTCGATAATTGTTGTTAACCGGCTGCCCTTCCTGACGTCAAAGAACTCGGATTAAGAATCTGTCGAGAATCGGGGGGTTTTTCAGCTAGATGCTCTTCTTAGATTTTAAATCACGAACTATTGTTTTACTGCCGGATGCCCTTCCCGACTAAGATTTTAAATCGCAAGAATTTGTTTTAAGACTCAAGTCTTGTTATGTTTCTTTCGTAATCTGCAAGTCCAAACATGCATATCGCTGCACACTCCTGCCTTCGCGATGCGTGTTCGATAATTGTTGTTAACCGGCTGCCCTTCCTGACGTCAAAGAACTCGGATTAAGAATCTGTCGAGAATCGGGGGGTTTTTCAGCTAGATGCTCTTCTTAGATTTTAAATCACGAACTATTGTTTTACTGCCGGATGCCCTTCCCGACTAAGATTTTAAATCGCAAGAATTTTGTTTTAAGACTCAAGTCTTGTTATGTTTCTTTCGTAATCTGCAAGTCTAAACATGCATATCGCTGCACACTCCTGCCTTCGCGATGCGTGTTCGATAATTGTTGTTAACCGGCTGCCCTTCCTGACGTCAAAGAACTCGGATTAAGAATCTGTCGAGAATCGTGGGGTTTTTCAGCTAGATGCTCTTCTTAGATTTTAAATCACGAACTATTGTTTTACTGCCGGATGCCCTTCCCGACTAAGATTTTAAATCGCAAGAATTTTGTTTTAAGACTCAAGTCTTGTTATGTTTCTTTCGTAATCTGCAAGTCTAAACATGCATATCGCTGCACACTCCTGCCTTCGCGATGCGTGTTCGATAATTGTTGTTAACCGGCTGCCCTTCCTGACGTCAAAGAACTCGGATTAAGAATCTGTCGAGAATCGGGGGGTTTTTCAGCTAGATGCTCACCGGATGCCCTTCCCGACGGCATAAGTTACCAGGATTTGAATCGCGGTATCCATCATTGTGTCTGACTTGCAAGCTCACGCGTATTTTTATTTTTTGCTGAGATATCATGCTACTTCCGTTCGCCAGCTAGAGTGGAAACTCGCAGTACTGCGTCTATTTCATCTTACAACTTGGAGGAGACAACATGTGTGTACATATAATTTATGATCTTTCACCCCCCTTAAAAAACATGTAAGTATCTCGGAACATTCTTATCCGTGTGTGTTGCAATTACTAAGCGAGTGAGCCGAGCGAGTTGGCTACGCAGTGTGCTTTCTTGATTTTCGTATGAGTGTATTCACAATTACTAAGCGTCTTAGCAGTGTGAAGAACGAGTTAGCTACGCGGTATAGATTTTTTCGTGCCGAGCGAGTTGGCTACGCAGTGTGCTTTCTTGATTTTCGTATGAGTGTATTCACAATTACTAAGCGTCTTAGCAGTGTGATGAACGAGTTAGCTACGCGGTATAGATTTTTTATTTTTATTTTCGTACTAAGCAAATCATTTGAAGTGTTAGGTATGCGATATGTGCACAGTGTGTTTTTAGCTATGCGATATGTGCACAGTGTGTATGTTAATCATTGAAGTTGTACTGAACACATCAAACAATGTTCGATTCTAGGCTTGCTATGTTTCAATCTAAACAAAGGTATCCCCTAACATGTTGTATCGGATCACATGTAACGACATCGAGTGCAGTGTTCGATTCTAGTCTTGTTAGTTTCAATCTAAACAAAGGTATCCCCTAACATGTTGTACAGTGTTCGGTTCTTAGGGTAAAGGTATCCCCTAACATGTTGTATCAGGTCACATGTAACGACATCGAGTACAGCGTTCGATTCTACTTATGTAGTGTTCTGAACACACCAGACAATGTTTTAATCACATGTCGAAGTTAACGACATCGAGTACAGTGTTCGATTCTACTTATTTTGTGTTCTGAACACATCAATCAATGTACAGTGTTCAATTCTAGTCTTGTTATGTTTTCAATCTGATCTTCCGACATCGAGTGCAGTGTTCAATTCTAGTCTTGTTATGTTTCAATCTAAACAAAGGTATCCCCTAATACAGCGTTCGATTCTACTTATGTAGTGTTCTGAACACACCAGCCAATGTTTTAATCACATGTTGAAGTTAACGACATCGAGTACAGTGTTCGATTCTACTTATTTTGTGTTCTGAACACATCAATCAATGTGCAGTGTTCAATTCTAGTCTTGTTATGTTTCAATCTAAACAAAGGTATCCCCTAATACAGCGTTCGATTAGTGTTCAGAACACACCACACAATGTTTTAATCACATGTTGTATCGAGTACAGTGTTCGATTCTACTTATTTTGTGTTCTGAACACATCAATCAATGTTCTGATCACATGTTGTACTGGCTGTCTCATAAGGAGCTATGTATAGCCGCCATCTTGCATCCGCCATCTTGCGCAAGCATCCTTAGGGCGTCTCTAGCCATGGATCCTTGAGCCGCCTCATAAGAGCAACCACCATCTCGCGCAAGCATCCCTCATAATGAGCCTTGTATAACCGCCATCTTGCGCAAGCATCCCAAGGGCGTCTATGTATAGCGATCATCTTGCATGAGCACCTTTAAGGAGTCATGTATAGCTACCATCTTGTGCAATTAGCGTCGAGAGATGGCTGCTGTAGAATTTTTCTTTTTAAAATTATCCGCTACCACATAGAGTGTAGCACTGAGGTTTGCGATGTAAGATGGTGGATGACAGCTGCGCGTGAGTTTGTAAAGCATGTGGAATTTGCCGCCACCACATAGATGGCAGCACGGTGCTCAAAGATGGCGGATGACAGCTAACGAAATTGCCCGCAGCATAGTGCTCTGTTGGTTAAAGATGGCGGGTGACAGCCGTCAAAAAGAGCATGTGGCTTTGTTTCCAAACAAGAGCACGTGGAATTTGCCGCCACAACAAAGAGGGCAGCACTGTACTCTGTTGCTTAAAGATGGCTGTCAAAAAAAAAGCGCGTGGGTTTGTAAAGCATGTAGAATTTGCCGCCACCACATAGAGGGTAGCACGGTGCTCAAAGATAGCTGCTGTCAAAAAGCATTTTTCAAATTATCCGCCGCCACATTTCAAAGGTATCTAGCTAAAGATGGCAGCACGGTGATTAAAGATGGCGGATGATAGCTAACAGAACTTTTCAAATTGCCCGCTACTACGTGCTTAAGGTAGTAGCCATAAAGAGGGCAGCACGGTGTTCTGTAGATTAAAGATGGCGGATGACAACTGACGAAATTGCTCGCAGCACGGTGCTCAAAGATGGCGGATGACAGCTGCACATGGCTTTGTTTCCAAACAAGAGCACGTCGAATTTGCCGCCACCACATAGAGGACAGCACTGTTCTCTCTGGATTAAAGATGGCGGATGACAGCTGTCAGAAAAGCATATAGGTTTGTAAAGCATGTGGAATTTACCGCCACCACATAGATGGCAGCACGGTGATTAAAGATGGTGGATGACAGCTGTCAGAAAAGCACATAGGTTTGTAAAGCACATGGAATTTACCGCCACCACATAGAGTGCAGCACTGTTCTCTCTGGATTAAAGATGGCGGATGACAGCTAACGAAATTGCCCGCATGATAGCAGCACGGTGCTCAAAGATGGCGGATGACAGCTGTCAAAAAAGCACGTGAATTTGTTTCCAAACAAGAGCACGTGGAATTTGCCGCCACTACATAGAGTGCGGCACTGAGGTTGGCGATGCAAGATGGCGGATGACAACTGTCAAAGGTAAGTAGCTAAAGAGGGCAGCACGGTGATTAAAGATGGTGGATGACAGCTGCACGTGGCTTTGTTTCCAAACAAGAGCACATGGAATTTGCCGCCACTACATAGAGCGCAGCACTGAGGTTTCGGATGCAAGATGGCGGATAACGTACCACATTTCAAAGGTAAGTAGCTAAAGAGGGCAGCACGATGCTCAAAGATGGTGGATGACAGCTGCACGTGGCTTTGTTTCCAAACAAGAGCACATGGAATTTGCCGCCACTACATAGAGCGCAGCACTGAGGTTTCGGATGCAAGATGGCGGATAACGTACCACATTTCAAAGGTAAGTAGCTAAAGAGGGCAGCACGATGCTCAAAGATGGTGGATGACAGCTGCACGTGGCTTTGTTTATCTCACGCTAGTGAGGTTAAGTTGGTAGCACTAAGGTTTAGACCCGTCAAGATGGCAGCACTGCCGATGACAGGTGACGAATTTTGCAGCTACTGCGATATAGAGGGCAGCACAGTGCTTTGTGGTTTAAAGATGGCGGATGACAGCTGTCAAAAAAGCACGTGGCTGTCAAAAAGCACGTGGCTTTGTTTACCTCGCGCTAGTTAGGTTAAGTTGGTATCACTAAGGTTTAGGTCCGTCAAGATGGCAGTACTGAGGTTAGCGATGCGTTGTTGTCTGTCAAAAAGCACGTGGCTTTGTTTACAAATCTGTCAAAAAACACGTGGCTTTGTTTACCTCATGCTAGTTAGGTTAAGCTGGCACTACTGAGGTTTAGGCCCGTCAAGATGGCAGTACTGAGGTTAGCGATGCGTTGTTGTCTGTCAAAAAGCACGTGGCTTTGTTTACAAATCTGTCAAAAAGCACGTGGCTGTCAAAAAGCATGTGGCTTTGTTTACCTCATGCTAGTTAGGTTAAGTTGGCACTACTGAGGTTTAGGCCCGTCAAGATGGCAGTACTGAGGTTAGCGATGCGTTGTTGTCGATGACAGCTGTCAAAAAGCACGTGGCTTTGTTTACAAATTCAAATTTCGCGCTAGTTAGGTTAAGTTGGCAGTACTGTCGCGCTAGTTAGGTTAAGTTGGCAGTACTGGAAGAGGCCACTGGCTGAGGTGGAGGTGGCCACTGGGAGCCGGAGGTGGCGGTGGCGGCCGAACTGTCCAATTATACTACTCATTAAATATTACTGATCAGGAAGTTCAACAACATCTGCTTAAATCGTCCTTCTAAAATGTAAAGTACTTCATATGCAGAATAAATTGTGGAGTTAAGATTGATTAAACAGACTGTGACTGACAGTGCTCCCTGGAAATGGTATAGAGTGCACATGTCTACCGGCTAATGCTTGCATTCCGGAAGTGTTGAAAGATGATTCTCATAAGGTCCTTTTCAGGACCACAGTTGTCGATTATGTCCATAAACATCGAAGGAATGACCCTTGTAAAAGAAGAACTGTTGTAAAATTTATGCAAGGAATATGGCTGTGATGTCCTTTGTGTTCAGGAAACCTATCGAGACAATAATCAGAGGAGGCTAAGAATTTCTGGTATGTGCTTAGTGGTAGAGAGACCAAGTCAACATGGAAGTGCAATATTTGTCCAACTTGGTGCACCATCCTGCGGGGAATAATTTTCTTGCACCATCATGGGCGACCTATCAAATGCTCCGGCTATTTTCCCCTCGTCCGACTATCATCTCTTCGGATCAGTAGAATGGATCAATGCATTTATGAAAACGATGCTTAGTGTCGGTAGCTATACTTGCTATCAGTGACCGCGCCGCAACGCCGCAAGCTTCATTTGCCACGCGACACCTCTCAGGGATAATTAAAATGCATCTGCGAATAGTATTTTTAACGTGAGGTCGACTGGGAACCCGCATTTCCTTTTAATAACTTACCAGCGATACCATCCATCCGTTGGAATCGATGTTAAGTTATTCATGTCCATTCATTCAAAAAATAATATTTTAATTAATTCAAAATCATCTTATCTACCATAATAATATCAGCCTATTTTCAATAATAACCTCTAAATTGTATAAATCTACAATTTTATTCATGATTCTAGAATCATAAAAGAAAATACGATAACAGTCATTTACATCAATCACCTTTCTCTTCCTTCTGTTGAAAAATATAAACCTAAACTATCTACTATCTGATTCAATTAATCCTCTTGCTAAATACTTGTTATCCGCATCATAAAACAAAGAAAAATCCTCATAATCATATAAGTCGTAGGTACCAGTCATATTTGATGAGGATGTTGTCAAATATTCTTTGAAATTAAGTATCTCATATTAATAACGACAATCAATTGGTAAGCAGATAAATTAATATTGGTTAAAAAAATCCAAGTCCGTAAGCCTTAGAAAAATGCATAGCTAATATGCTTAATTAGAGTCCCTCGGCTCTTTTTTTAAATGCTTATTTTCGTCGATATTGAATTCATATTTTGTTACTAAACAAATGCATATCTTCCAAAATTGTAACGTCAGCAGTTGCAAGTAAGTTCCAAGTATATAATAGCTCAAAATGGCTATTTCGAACATATATCGATCATTAAATGAAACATATTGGTCAGTTTGACCATGTCATTTGGTAAAAATAATCATATTACATAATAAAATTAAATGTAGGTATCGTATAACGATCAGTTATTATCGTAATTCTATCAGAAATTATACCTATCATGATTTATGGTTGCATCTATGTCCAATCAATTACCATAACATTTGTAGGAATATATTTAGTAACATTATTTATTTAATTGTGGTAGAAATTCAAATTATGAAGTCGCTTTATCCATTAAAATATATCCTTGAGACCAAACATCAAATAACATTCATTACAACGTTGACATATTCTCCATGAAGACAACAAGTTTACCTTTATTTATTCCTTATTTGGAGATTTAATCTGAAGACAATTTACGGTAACCTACATACGAATTCTGCGACATATTTCATTGTATACATGTATCATTAACCCAGCATATCTTGCATTACTATTTTAAAATCATGCCGCATACGTTAAATAACATTATTGGTTAGTAACACATCGATTTTACTACCAAAAATTCATAAGTATATTTATCTCTCCATATACCAATATTAAACATTATATTACCGCGTCATTCATTACCATAAATATATCTCAACGAATAATTACATGTATAACCTCATCAACAAGTCGTTCAAATCCTTACTTTCCTACATAAACATTAATCACTTCCATGTAGGCGGCAAATCATCTTAACATATCGTTAATATACTATACTTCGAACGGCTCTACTTCTAAATTGACGTTTTGGCAGATTTTGGCTCTGTCTGGTGGTTATGTGCCGAAGCATAGACATCCAACCAATCCCAATCTGCCATTCATATCGATTTATATCGGCAGAGCACGATCTCGAAACCTAGTTGCCAGCTCTAATATTTACATTCACCACGTGGTTAACCTCTCTCGCTCAGCGTGTGTGGTATTCGGTACGGTTCGCGATCTTTTGCATTTTACCTCAGTAATTAGTGTGTTTTTCATAATGTTGGAGGGTTCCAGTGACTCTGAGCTCAATAGAATGTTCCCTTTGTAAACCATAACCTCTTTCTCTGCCAGCCATTAGCGGTGAGTGATGTGTTATTTCCTCATCATTCTCCTTTATTCTTAATAAGATATTCTCTTTTAGTGTCAGATATTAGTAAGTTGTTTTTGTGAAATTGTGTCCAATCCAAATTCATTAGTTTTTCTGAGTACGTTATTACATTTTACCATATAGGGCTGTTTACCGCGGTCGTATTGCATCAGCTGTTCTCGCGGGTGTAGCGCGCTGGCAACGGAGGAAAGGCGATGCTCATTTGTTTTGCGAAACTTCAATTTAGAAGTAAGGCCGTGCGGAATATACAGCGGTGCATTTCTGGGTTAACCCTCTATTGCATACTGTTGCCTTTTGGCAACAAATAACTTTTCACCTGTATAAATGGATAAATATTGTAGACAGAGGTAGTTTTACGGCACACCTTCAACTGTACAATCAATTAAACACATATCCCAGTGATGCCTTTTTTTTTACATAATATAAGTCAAAACAGCCCTACAACCAAAGGTACTCCTTCCACCCCGTCAACATCCACGCGAACCAACCACCGTTTATTTTACGTGGGCCCTCCCCATCACATTACACGGGCTTCAGGAGTACCTCTGGCTCAACCTCAAAGACATTACCGACCTACGGTTCTGCAAGTTGTACTGCGCCTTGCAGTACGTACCCATGGCCAGTAGGTAGTAATGTTCGGTCTTTGAATATTAAAAGCTTAGCGTAAAATCGTGAAAAATCGTATATATATTCAACTATGGCAATCCACATCACATATGAGTGTTAAGCTATTAGCCCCAGTTAAGAATTGCAGGTACATCTAATACACAGAACGTATATTGAACATTAAATCTTGAAATTTTCTTCACCAAACGAAAACGAAAAATAATTCATGCAGTAGAGGGTTACGTTTCACTTGCAATACACATGATCACTTTATTCTGTAAAAGAAACACATGTATAAACAAAATAATTAATATTTACTCACATGTAGTCGCATCGTAATAGTAACCAAGTCTAAACAACTCAGAAATTAATTATCTTCTTTAAAACGTTACGTCTGGAATATATCACATTGTGTATGTCGTTTCATTTCCATAATGGTTGAAAACATCATTTGAAATCTCTCCTTGTTTAACTTTAAGCATTCCTATATCATGACATTGATTATATACACTCGAAGAATACCTACTCCCATAATGATAAATCAACTAGGATAACCTCATTGCAAAGATAGTGTCGACTGAGATTTCATCATGAAGAATTTCGTAACAAGCTACACACCAACGTTTACTGCAAGTATTTATATACTACGTCTACGACACATAAATTTCAAGATTATAAAATAATTCTTTGGAACTTAACTTGCAACTGCCGTTGTTAAATGACTGGGTTAGGCTCCGATGTTGTCATCTTAGGGCTGCGTATATAGTCTCCAACATCCGTTACGTCATCATCAGACGATAGCCCCAAGACTCGGGCTAGCAGGAACAGCTGGGCGGTCTACGCCGGAAAGTCAGCCCATCTCCGATTTAGCCTCTCATGTTGTAGCCGTTAGACACATGTGACAGAAACATTTCCAGCATCGTAATTAATGTCACGAACATAGCCTTCAAAACATACTACAGAGAAGCTAGATTATAGTTTTGTAGCAGGTTATTATAGCAGAAATTCAATTTTAATTTCTCGTAACAGTCTTTAACAAGTAAATTATCGAATTAGCTCTTAGATTTTCATTCAGACATTCAGCATATGAGAAGTCTAATTTGTTTTGGTATTTCGCGACGACCTTCAGTTTGTACTCCGACTACTGTCCAAATATTATTCAATTTCTTCTGCTTATCCGCCTCGATATTAGGTTGGATATCGGCGTAACATTAAAAATTCTTCCATGTGCTGGATCTTTAGCTCTTGCTCTGTATATATCTCCCTTCTTCTTTCCGCGAGGACTATTTTCTTCGTGGATGAACTTGCTTCGAAGTTTTGCGTAAATTTTTTATTGCTCACTCACTTCTTTTTTTAACAATTTTAAAAATTTTCTATTATTTTTTTCACGGCCGCATGGATCCTTTATGCCTTTATGTCTAATTTCGTGACCTAGGCATACTTGATTCGCCAGATGAATATCTTTGCCGTCACATTCATGGCCTCCTTGATTTTATGCGTCCGTATTTTATATATTCTGAAATCACGGCCTATTTAACCGGATATCCGTTCCCTTTTTTTTTAGATGTATGGCTCAATTAAATAATCTCTGTGATCTCATTACCGTGCATGGCAAACGTAAATATTGTAACACCTTCGTTTTCCTCGTTATCAGGACGATGAAAGCGGTACATTGGTATAGCGGTCCTATCCACTGATATATCCGACTGTGCTGACGTAGAACTCCTTGCAGTTGACTTGAATCATAGCACTCCTTCTCCTGTATATAAATCACCAAATTCTGCATTCCATTTCCAGAAACCAAGGCATTTTGACAATCAAGCAATCCACATTGCAATTGGTGACTTTAACAGCCAAAGCATCGCCTGGGGCTATGAGCATGAGAATGAAGATTGAGAGGCTGTGCCGGAGTGGGATGAGACCCACCAGATGGTACTGTTACACGATGCTAAACTACCTCCTTCTCTTAACAGCGGACGTTGACAACGAGGTTATAACCTTGATCTAACCTTCATTAGGGAAGAAATTGCTCAGCAGTGCCTAAAGAACATCGGCATCCCTATACCACACAGAGCACAGACCCAGCATGTGTCACGTATTTGCTGCGGTACGTCCCATGAGCGTACATTCTCGCAGACTGGAAAAGTTCACTGCATAACTGGAAGGTGCTGTATCTGATATTGGCATTTCTATGGCCGACTACGACCTCTTTGTAAATGCGGTGAACAAGAGCTCCAAACAGTCAATTCCCAGAGGTTGTAGAATGAATTATGTTCCTGGTCTCAATCAACATTCTTCAGCTCTGCTGGCTGAATATTCTGCCCGTTTAAGCCACGACTAACTACAACAGAAGCACAACACACCCTCAGGGGTGATCAGTAAGGGATTGACATGTTCCAAAAATGGTGCGGATTAAAGGAAATGGGCGGATATTGGCAAATAACGAACTATCAAAATATAAATTAATGGTGGATGATTTATTACAAAAAATCCGTCATTCTGAGAACTATGACTGTGTAAGTTGATCGCTAAAATTTTAAATTTTATGTTTAATCTTGATGTACATCCAAAATAAAGCAAATGGGATGGTACATGTTAATAAATTCCTACTAATCCCGACAAAATTTTACATTGATTCATCATTACCGATTTTTGCGAATGTTAAATTTTGTCTGTTAAGAGAATGATGCTCGTACGCATGTCAAATCATGCCGGAAAATCCGGAACAACATTTTAAATGTTTAAATTATATGACTGGTCAAAAATATGAAAATACAAAGAAAATTTTTAATTTTAATCGGCACATAATTCTGCTTGAGTAATTTTTCCTCCAATTTAACTCGACATTTCAGTGATTATCTGTTCAGCGTAACCTCAGAACACACGCGACTTTACGTGACAAAAGTAAGCAAGTAAAAAAACAATATGTAATGACCTTTACCCCGAAACTTAGAACAACGATGGCAACACACACATCAATAAATTACAATAAAAATAAAAAACCTGTGGAAATAATAGAATGAAATGCACGCAATAAATATCCCGTTACCATCATCTACCAAGGAAAGAAATGCAACCAACTACGACTATTTTACAAATGTTACAACACGTGCCAACACGTTATTGGAGATGGAATACTCCCATAAATGATGGCCTGAAACAACAGTAATCAAGCCGGTAGAAATAGTCTGGGTAATGGTGACTGATAAGGACGTCAATACCTACATCGAACTCAGGTCGTTACCAAAATTTATCGAATATTGAGGAATTGGGTAGTATCATACAGTTACGATTTTATTATCATTGTGATGACGCTCATCCATTATGATAAGAGGCTCTAATAATCTCATACGCTCAATTTTATTTTATAAGAAGACATGTGGATTTACCTCGTGGTTCAATTATACTTTGTAAAGGCGCTACCGTCTATGGTTCTCTCACGAAATCAACCACTCGCAGATACATCAAGTGATGACAAATTATCTCCAAATATTCTTTCATCATTATACACAGCATCGCAGAAAATAGATTACACGTGCTTCTGATAATAGTGACGTGAAGATTCGCCCCCAAATAGCACATAAAATTGTCATAATCCAATGCAACATCTCTCCACATTGCACTACATGACAGGAACATATCAAAACAATTCGCAACATGCATCAAAAATATAACGGATAAAATTACAGAAATGACTGGAAGCACACATGAATGTAATAGTCAGACAATATCCTCCCTTAAAAGTATGAAATCGGATTCAAAAGAAATCTATCCGTATCACTAGCGTAGCATTCATCCGTCAGATGAGCCTTCTCCCTTATAAAAATGTAGTAAACACTTTTGGCAAAAATATAGGAGAAATAAACTCCGAAGAATAAAAATATTGCATGTACACAATCCTCAATATTGTAGTAATTGAATGGAAAAGTAATATTCCTTAAAGGTTAGTCGATGGCTAATATATAAAACCAGATACTTGTCCGATCACATGACTTATTTAAAGCCAGATGGTCGATGATGTTGACATACAGTCATCACGCACCTTAAAAATCGAATAATAGGAGAAAATACAGACTGAACGTCGTATAACACAAGAAAATGACATGGTAAAGTTACTAAAATTCTACTCAAACTACTGTTCAACCAATAATCCCTTCAAGAAGAACGTTAACCACTTATTCCAGCTACATACAATAATGAATTGTAGACTTAGTTCGGATGTCTTGATGGCCCTGGTTTCCTTCTAGGCTGGATTCATAACATTAGGACGCTATCGGCATTGGTCCTCCTTTTTAGAGTTGCATCTTGAGCTGGGTGATGTCTTCGGGCAAATAACTTTCGAAGTGCTGGTCTCCATTGCCTCGTCAGGTTACGAACTGTTACCCCTTGAAGTTCACTGAAACTTACACGAAAATATTAGTATGGATTCTCAACTCGTGATTTCACAATTGACATGTAATAATACGTTTTTTCTTCGTGAACACTATTGACGTCTGCTATGAATGTAGATGGCCTGTTAAACTGTCGAGAAATGAGACTGTTCTCCTCGTGGTGTCGAGCAACAGCTGTCATGGCCTGTAAGAGACCTCCTTGCGTACTGAGCACTTGGACAAGTGAGACTGTTCTCCTCGTGGTGTCGAGCAACAGCTGTCCTGGCCTGCGTAGTGAGCACTTCATTGTGTACGCCACCTATACTCTGAGCCCTGACATCCAGCGTACCTCGTAATTCGATTGACGTCCAAAATTCCTCTATTTCGTAACTAACATGTCCCATAGTTTCTTATTAATTAATTAGTTAATTAATTCCATAATTAATTTTATATCATAATATTATTTATACCTTTCTAAAATGCGTTATCAAATCTTTTATGCAAACTTGTTGGAGAATGTTTATTAAGAAGTTTTAATATTACGAGAAGTTTCTCGTGGATGGAGAGTCCAGCAATTCCCGTCTTTTCTTGCGGTGATAACGCTGTTCCTCACACCTTTGGTTTCGCCGGCGAACACTCGGCGTGGAACACGTGGCATATAGTCCCGCCACATAAAATTCACTGAATAGACCTAAAATGTCACAATGTTTTGATCCATTCGAGATTAATCCCTTTGGCGAACATTCTGTGAAGAAAGGTCTAGAGCTGCAAAAATGTTTGCGGAAGATAAACGAAATCGTTGGATATCTACCCTTGAAGTGCTGGACATTTCCAACAGTAGTCAGAAAGCCTGGCGACACTTAAATAGGCTTAATAGTGACTTCACAAAAGCCCCTGTATACTTCAATTTGTCCCCAGATGCCATTGCTCATCAGCTTTTGCTCAATGCAAAAAAATAGTTGGTTAGGTGAATAGAGTTAAAATAGAACGGCAGACAGACAAGGAGTCTAGCGACCCCATTAATAACATCACCCTAGAGGAACTAGAGAAACCCATAAAGAAATCCAATAATGACAAAGCTGCAGGTCTGGATGATATGAGGGTGGATCAAATAAAACACTTTGGTTCCAGAGCAAAGAAGTAGGTTGTTAATTTCCTAAACAATTGCCTGCAGAATAATCAGATACCTAAGTTGTGGAGGAAGTCTTGAGTGATAGGTCTTTTGAAACCAGGTGAGGATCCATTAGATCCTAAGAACTACAGGCAAATTCATCATTCTGTCACTTATATACGATATTTGAGAGGATCCTACTTGAGCGCGTCACATCTAAACTACATCAACATCTTATTCCAGAATAGGCGGGCTTTAGGAACGGAAGGAACTGCACATCACAGGTGTTCAATTTAACTCAGCACATAGCGGACGTTTGAAAGACATGGATCTTACAGCAGCGTACGGCACAGTGCATCATAGAACTATGGTTTCACGAAGATTGATGAAACTCTCCTGCAGAACCATTGATTCTTTGTTGAGTTTCAAGTAAAGTACAGTATGTGGAGGGAACAACAGAATAGACACTCCCAGGGCAGCGTCCTCTCGCCAATCCTCTTTAACATCTACACGAATGACCAGCCAAGTCCTTCCTTTACAAGTACATTCATTTATGCCGACGACCTGGCTTTAGCGGTCCACTGAGACGACTTTCACACCACTGAAGTGCAACTCTCAAATGCACTTATGGAACTTCCAGTGAACTGTCAGAAGAACCGGCTACTGATCAACCCGGCAAAGACCCAGGTGTGTGCATTTCATCTTCGAAATCAAGAAGCTAATAGGCATCTGTGCGTGACGGGAGAGGGTACGCAACTGGAGCATTGTTTTTATACCAAGGTACCTCGGTGTCACATTAGATAGGACCTTAACATAAAAGAAAAACTGTGATAAATCTGGACAGAAAATCTCAGCCCGAAGTAACATCCTCCGTATACTTGGCTAAAGAAAATGGGGAGCCCATCCAACTCTGTTTAGAATCTCAGCTCTTGCACTGAGTTTCTCTGCGACTGAGTATGCATGTCCTGCCTAGTTCAGCTCAGCCCATACGAAGCGGGTGGATACAGCCTTTAATAATAATAATAATAATTGTACCGGGCGGTACACCTCCACGTCGCTAATTTAAAATGTGCGCCAGTTGAAACTCCTCTGCTGTAGGAAGTCTGAACTTTATTGACGGTATTAATTTTCTACTTTCTCAGAAGATGTCACTACCTGTAAATTTTGGAGTTTTAGAACTGTGTCATTTTTGATGTGTTTTTTTTTTGCTTGAAGTAAGAAGTGTGAACTTTCTCTTCTAGAGGACACTACTGAAGAACTACAATAGTGCACCCTAGTGCGAAGAAAAAGAACTGTTCTTGGAGAAAATTTTATTTCAAAAGTTTGTTCTTTGTTAAATTTCTTTCAGTCATTGGTTAAGTTGCCAATATTACCCCTTTCTTTCCCCTTGTTTTAAATCTAGCCAATCCCGAAATTCTGAAATTAATTTTCCACCAATAATGTGTTTCTTCTTCATCTTGTGTAGGGGTTTCTCTTTATTCTCCAATAAAGTGATTGTGGGCGGGTGTTCTCATTCCCCTAACGCCTAGAACCTTCCGCGAGAGTATATAAACTGCTGTTTTTTGGGTCTCTGCGCCACTTCTGTTCCATCTTTCAGTGTGTAAAGTACATAGCAGGGGGCGGGAAGCGCCTCTTTCTTCGGCAGCGGTCAACAACAAGGTAATGGCCAATTAATAATTTCTTTCTTTGCTAGCTCAGCAGTTTAACTCTCGGGGCGGGTCCGAAGCTTTTTCCATTATGTAACCTTCCTTAAAATATAAAGAAACTTGTATCTATTTCATCTTTTAAACTGCATATCGGGATAGAGAGTGCTTAACCCTCTCGAGCTCCCAATCATATTGTTTTGAGGTGAACTTATTTTTCTCAACCTATTCTCCGTTAATATAATGTAAATTGTTCTTTTCTGAAGTCACCTCTGTAGTATGGGATTAGCCCTTGCATTAACGGCCTAGTGCCAAGTAGGTTTTAAATAAAGTGTATTAGGAGTGCGGAGAGCCTCCTTTCAAGTTGGTATTTTAGAGGCCATATAATTAACCTTTTCTCACTTAATAGGCCTCAGTAGATTGGGTATTTTACCCCTGTGTTTATGTCCGTTGAGGACAGCTTGAAGGTGGAGTTTGGTGTGGCCTGGGAGAGGCTTAAAGTTGAGAGCGAGTGGCTCTTTTTGAAAACTGAGTGTTGTATGCCTCGAGGAGGCTTTACTGTGTAATTTGGAGCAAGTGCTCCAGGGTTTGATTGGGGTCTTCTGCCCCGTTGTTGAAATTTGTATATCGTAAAGTTGGGCTAGTTGCTCAAGAATTGTGTTTTCAGGGCTCGAAGCCCAAATCCTGTAAATACTGTAATTGTACTTTGTTGCCTTGCTACTCCGTACCTGCCATTCTTGTTATTTCTGAATTTTGGAAAGAAAATATAACCTTGTTAAATTTTACATTAACTTTAATTCTGTAGTTGGAGACCTATTCACACCCGCACCTTCTTTCACCTCTACCTACCACGGAAATAATCCGTAAAAATAATAATAATAATAATAGTAATGATAATGGCGTATGGCCTCCGGAGAGGCCTGGTGCGGTTCTGTTTCTCACAGACGGCCTATTAGGCAGCCTGCATGTCTGTAAGGATGAGGGCCCTACTAGGATGATTTCTAATGCTGAATACGTCACACACACCCAGCCCCGCGCCATTGGAATTAACCAATTAAGGTTAAATGCCCGATCCGGCCGTGGATCGAACCCAGGACCCTCTGGACCAAAGGCCATGGCTTCAATACGGAACAATAATGAGAGTTGTTACTTGTAATTTGGTATTGCTCCTCCAGGCATTCGGCGAGAAGTGCTTGCAAGGCAAGAGAGGTCGAAGGTGGGTAACACAAACACCTACCCGTTATTTGGACATCGACCTCCACCCAGAAGACTGAAGTCCAGGAAATGTTTCACCAATGTCTCCAAAGCTCTGTATAAACCAACAAGAATGTTGTGATACATGGCGAGAAAAAGTTTAGCATTTTTCTGACTGTATGGTGCCTACTGAATCCCCATTTGGAATGGACAGCCTGGAAGGCACTGAATCGTTTGAGGAGAGGAGTAGGTAAATCCAAGGATAACCGAAAAATGGGGTTATTTGAAAGATCAGACAGACTTCTGCGATTGTGGTGAGCAACAAATTGCCCAACACCTTTATGACTGTTAGTCCTGCCCTGTTAGTTGTAGGCTACATTTCAAGACTTGAGTCTAGCCACTGAAGAGGGAATTGCTGTTGCCCATTTCCGGCCGGACATTGCGTTAATCTCGTTTGTGACATAAAATGTACTTTCTTATTGTTCGTATAGAATAGCTTATTTATATTTTAATTTTATATTTCAAGTTTTTCAACACTCTGATACGAAATAAATAAATGGGTTGTGTTCCGTGGATTAATGGTAGAGCATTACTACATCGTATGGAAATCTACGTGCTACCCACTCCCTGTGTCAAATTTACATCCTCACCTCTCATCTAGGGGAGTGGGCTAGCTACATTAGTGTCCAAAAGTTAAGCATAAGTTACGAGTAAGCAGGGCAAAAGGAAATAGCCTGCAAATCGCATGACATATGCCCTACTAACCTTACGTGTTCGCTCTGTATAGAAAGGAGTGTTCCCTGCTATGACTAGCGGCGTAACCGCAAGTGCCAGCCAGTGCCTACACCCCATACTCCCTCAGTCGTGTTTGCCATGTTGCAGTGTGCGGAGTGTAGCCTCGTGTTGAACGTGAAAACATAATGGCACAACGGCGCCATTTGGACCCCGTTTTGCAGGGTGGAATAATCGGCCTTCTGGAAGCAGGCCAGAAACAGCCTAAAGTCGCCGTATTCTAAAATGTGCCACAAAGTGTCATCTCAGGCATTGGAGACAATTTAGAGATACGGGAGATGTTAATCGTAGGCCAATACCAGGTCGACCAAGGGTAACCACCCCACAGCAGGACCGATATCTGGCCTTAACCGCCCGACGAAACCGGAGTGCACCTGCAAGACAATTGTCGGTGGAGTTTGCAGCCGTCTCAGAGGTTGCCGTTTCCTGGCAAACTGTGTACCGGAGGCTCAGAACAGCAGGGATGTTTGCCCGACCTCCAGCGGTATGAGTCCCGTTCACTACAGCACAGAGAATGGCCCGTTTACAATCGAATAAATGGAGGCATGTGCTCTTCAGAAATGAATTCCGCTTCACTTTCCAGAACGATTCCCGTCGCACATTAATCTGGAGAAGCGGGTAGCCGATACAACCAAAGGAACATCGTGGAACGAGACCAGTATGGTGGTGGCGCCATGGTTTAGGGCAGCATCATGTTGAATGTCTGTACGGACCTGCACATATTCATAGGTGGTCCGAGGAGCACTGTTAACGCTCGGAGATACAGGGATGGGGTGCTGAGACCACATGTTCGACTCTCCAGAGAAGAAGTTGGTCAACATATCCTCTTAAAGGACGATAATGCCCGACCACACCGCGCTGCTCTGGTGGATGAATTTCTGACTGGGGAAGATATTCATCGCATGGAATGGCCAGCGAGGTCTGCACATCTGAATCCTAGAGAACATTCCTAGGATGCATTGGGGAAATAGACCATCAGCCGTCGCTACGAAGCATGTGTGGCCGGTAGGGTTAACCATATACACTATTAAGAGCATTTTTTGTTGTGTACGACAATGCCAAGTTTTGTTAGTTATTGTCAAAGGTGTACCTTAGCTATCAGAACCTTTCTGACACTGTTTTTCGGACATGATGTGGGACATATGCTGTTTGATTCAGCTTCCGTTTGTTAAGCAATCCGTCTGTCTATCCTATCAGGCGGTATGGCTCGTTTAGAGATAATGCTTAACATTTGGACATAAGAGAACATTATTTCATTGGATTAATCTTGGCTCAGCAATCCAAGAATACCTTCCATGCAATTCAAACGCAATCCTGCTTATCCACTCCAGGACACAATCGACAATCCTTAACGTCCAGATACAATACGAACATAGATCATAAATATCTAAGGACATCCTCCTGACACTAAAATAATCATTAAATGGTCAATGTTAATACGAACTAAAACAGTGTTATGGAAACATTGAAACTGGAATATTAACTGTGACGATAATTTACGGTACCCTCATTTGTTGGACATATGTATTTGTGTGTTGGTATCTTATCTGCCATTCTCGACCATTGTTTGCATTGCCGTTAATCTATGCGCCTGAATTGTGCCTATTTAAAATGCATTTTAAATCCATTATTACGTCAATAACTTCGATTTCCTTACTGGCCCAATATGCAAATCCTTGACTTGAGCTTGAGTAGTCTCTCTTGAACGGAGCGCTCTGCAGTTGTTTTTCAGTCTCGCCAGCTAGCGAGCGGGCAGTCTTGTACTGAGCGAGCTGTGAGATGGACGCCATTAGCCTTGTTCCTTAAAAGACTTAGAAAAGTAGCGAAATAGAGTTGGATACTACCGGTTAGGCGGGAGATACAGTAGGCAATAAGCCTACATACGTTTTCAATCTTATGTTCCTCTAGTGATAGTGATTTGGTATTTTACTGATTCTTTTATTTCTACTATGTGAGTGTTGACTGTGACCGGTGTGCCAAGCAGGCAGATTAAATCTGAAAACATGTGTCTGGTGTAAGTTTGTGATAAAGGATTACACTAATTTGGATACAAAACCACCAGCATGTAAGTAATATTCATTCAAAGATTATTTTGGACCAACGCCAACTTCAGTGGATTACTTGGAGGGGATATTGTTCATAACCGTTGTCTTGGAATTTTCAAAAACATTTACTTGTCCGTTTACGAACCAACGTTGTCACCGTTATTTAATTTTAGGCCTACCTTGAGTTATCACCTATGTTGTGGGAATTGAATCTGGAGTATACACCCGGTATTTGGAAATTTAGTAGCCGACTGACAAATTACGTCACTATTGTTAAAATTCTCATGTGATATGTAAATTTAATTACGAGGTGAGTTGGAAACTCGCGGTGTTAGCATATGTGCATTATGTCATTCTAACCTTGCTATTATTGAGATTGTTGTACGTTTTGGTTTTCTGCTCCATATACGGTGTGCGTATTGTTTTGGTTGTTCGTATTATAATTTTTAATATTATTATTATACTTTCGGGGTGTGTTTCTCTCACTGCATGTTTTCACTGATTTTGAAATGCGTGCTCTGATTTGTGTTTGATTTCGTGTGATTTTCCAAATTGTGTCATGTTGCTATGTAATCCTTTCCTTGCCGATATCTCCCGAGTTCGGTCCTATGTGCTCATTGTCGTGCTTCCAAGGCCACATCGTAATTGATTTAATAACGGCCGTCTTGGTTTTTTTGTAAAATTATTCCTTACATAGAATGCCACTTCCAATGAATTTAAATCTCATGATACATGTAATTATAATTTTATTATTATTATTATTACTATTATTATTATTATTATTATTTATGTCGGTAACTCCTCGGTTGTAGAAATCTGAAATTTCTTTGCCCGGTTCATGAACTTCGAGGTGATTAACACTCACATTCGTCATTCTTAAGTAGTTTTGTTTTCTTCTTGCTTTGTTACGTCACTAGCCTAAATATTTATTATCTGGTAAACGCTAAAACTTTGGCAGGCTTTGCCTATTATTAAAAGAAAATTTTAATAGCTTAGGTCGTGAGTTGCTAGTTGACCATTAGCGTGTTGTGGAACAATTTTTTTCTCCTCTTGTAATATTGTATGAATTTGAAGAATATCTTTCTGCTTCGTAAATATTAACATTTGGTTCGTTTCACTAATGTATTCTGTATTATTGGCACTGCTTGCCACATATTTCGGGTTCGTTTGTATGGTGTGTATTGTCTAGTGATTGGCAAATGGAAGATTGAAACCTTGTTGCAACAAGTTCATTATTAATGGCCGTAATTAATTTGCAAAGGTATAGCTTAAAGTTTAAAGCCTAATATTTAAAATATATTTTTAAGGGGGATTAGTTAATAAGATTGTAAACCTTTTCTGTATTATAATTTAGCTACTGGTCTTAGTCTCTACAGCAGTTAAGCTCCTTTTCTGTATTGATCCAAATCTGAACCGACCACGCGCTTTTCCCAGTGAAAGATCGGCCACAATACTGCATGACAATACCTTTCACCCGAGTACAACTGCATGTGGCCTGTCATGTTTGCTTTAAGGCTACAAGACCTGCCACGTGATGGGGCATCTCGTCCGTATGAGTACCCAAGTGTTTGGTTGGACATTCTTTCCGGGTGAAGGATTCGCCACAGATTTTGCATTCGTTGCGCTTCTCACCTGTATGAGAACGCTAGTGTTTGGCTAAATCAGCTTTTCGGCTAAAGGACACGCTACAGATATTGCCGGAAAACGGCTTCTCGCGGTTATGCGTAAGCATGTGTATGGTTAAAGTACTTTTCTCCGTAAACCACTCGAGACAAATCTTTCATTAGTTTGGCTTCTCCCCTCTATGAGTCTGAAGGTGTATTGATAAGTAACGTCTACGGGCAAAGTACTTGCGGCAAATTTCGCATTGGTAGGGCTTCTCGCCTGTATGAGTCAGCAAATGCTGAGTTAGACTAAATTTACGGGCGAAAGCATTACCACACGTTTTGCACATAAATGGCTTCTCGCCTGTATGCGTCCGCATATGTTCGGTTAAACTGGAACTCGTACTACAGGCTATGCCACAGGTTTCACAAAGGAATGGCTTTTCGCCTGTATGAGTCCGCATGTGATCAGTTCGGGTTGATTTCTGTCTAAAGGCCTTGCCACAACTATTGCATTTAAATGACTTCTTTCCCGTATGTGTCAGCATATGTTCGATTAGGCAGGCCTTACGCCTACAAGCCTTGCCACAGGTTTTGCAAAGGAATGGCTTCTCGTCTGTATGAGTCAACAGGTGCTTGGTTAGATAATCTCTCTGGCTGAAGGTTTTCCCACAGATAGAACAAGAATGCGCCTTCTCACCTGTATGAGTCTGTAAATGTCTAATTAAATACCATTTCCGGCTGTAGTATTCATTGCAGATACTGCAACCGTATGGCTTATCCCCTTTATGCTTGCGAGAATGTTCTGTTAAAATAACTTTCTTTCCGGAGACCTTGCCACATATATTGTTTTGGTTGGGCTTAACATTTTTATGGGCCAGGAAATGTTCTGTTAGATTGGAATTACAGCCAAAGGCCTTGCCACAAGTCTTGCCTACGAATGACTTCGTGCCTGTATGCGTCCGCAAGTGGTTGGTCAAAAGCCACGAGTTTTTTAACAATTTCTGGCATACTGAGCAACGAAATCTCTTTCCACCCGTGGGCAACTGCGTGTGTTCTGTCAGCGTGCTCTTATTTGAAAAGCATTTCTGGCAATCACTGCAAAAGTCGACCGCCTGGTCCATGTTGTTCATGACGTGCTCAGACAGGCTGCTTCCGCTAATGAACAGCTTCCCGGAGTGATCGCAAATGGAGAGACAATCCTCATTGTGTTCGCCGTCTGGAGGTGGATGAACTGCGTAGCTCACGTTTGGGCTGGACCTAGAGTGACAAATTTAAACAATGTGACCAGTAGTTCAACGGGCAACGCCACTACAGATCTCACTCGGAGGAATTGCTACTGAATATTTCACTTACAGATATCCTATGCAGAGAGCTCATTACTTATGAACATCACATTCCTGAGACTGAACATCCCCTGAGGTCAAATTCAATTGAAGTCTTAAACTTCACAAGCTCTCACCTGTTACGAGGATTTGTTACGTCTTTTCTCTCGACTGCCTAACGTCACGATATCATGCGCAATAATCTTCTGATAATTTAGGATACGACATCATAGACTACCTCATTTAAGAGGACCAGGAATGCGTTACCCCACAATGCTAAAGTATCAATGCTTGACATGCCTTTCATCAAAGACTACCCATGGCAGGGGTATGCAATGACTGGACATTGAAGCGTATATCACTGAAATTGTGCCTTCGGTTTATTAAGTATAATTTTTGCAAGTGTATAAATGTGCATTCTGCTGAGCATAGCATTCATTAAGGTGAATATACATATGAAAACAGGCATTCAGAGATATTGAATATATAAATGGAACACTTGAACAAACAAAATGTGAAAGTTTGAAGCTCCTATACGTAGGAGAATCTGAGACAACGTACATTATGCAATTAAAAAGTAAATGTACGGGAAAACAGCGTCCGAAGTTCAATTTGTCAAAATAAGCCTGCCCCACAACTTGGGTCATCTTCTTCCTCTTCAAATTTGTCCACAAGTTTTCTTTTGGCAGCTCCATGCCTTTTTGCTCGTTGGATAAATCCTGAAACTTTTGGTTAGCATTTCGGAGTATTTCCTTGTCGCGTGATAGCATGGTATCAACAGTTCGACTACCGACACCCAATCGCAGGATATTCAAAATTTACACCTTGTTACATTCCGCCACTGAATGTTGCTACTGCATCAAATATTCCGAAGTGTAGGGTATAGATACCCACAAACACTGTCTTGGAAATCCGACTCCGGATGATATTGTTTACACCCTCGTTTCTATTTATTTGTCCAGACGTTTTTCAATAGGTCAGGATGTTCCAAGTTATTAAAAATCGGCTTTATTATTACCATCACAGCAAGAGGTAGACTGTGTGGCTGATAATACTTTTTCCCAGTTATCAGGCTACTGTTACATTTGCACCAGCCTTCAGGACCTACCGAACACAATCCATGGTTAGGCTCTTCATCTGAGGACAGTGTGTGGAAGTACAGAGTACACACTTCTCTTTTCATAACTTCCGTACTTTCCAAGTTTTGCCCGATTGCTAGGCCATAGCAGTTTTGAAGGTTGTCTATAGCTGAGTCAGGCAGTCTATTTTTCCCACTGGTTGGCTCACCATCTGACTACTTTTGTCCCCTCACACTTTCCTTGAGTTGCCTCAGTCGTGATCCCATTCTTTTCTGCACATGGCTAGGCATTCCAGCTTAGTTATGTTTACGGTATCTGCATACGGTTTGACAGAATTCACATCATTATTTGCCTTGCTATCGCGGTCACCTAAATAATTATACATCGAACATTATGCCATAGGACAGAAAGCTGAAAACTTTTTCTCACTCCTTATGTCTCCACCGCCTAACTTGACCCCTTATAGCTGGCAGCACAATCTTCTTTATGCGCATCTTTCATTCTCAGTGGATATCTACAGAACTTGGATATTATGTACACGTCTATTACTTTTCCAGGGTCAGTACTAGTGGCCGTGAATACTCCATCATGAGGGGTATTGTACCGAACCCAGGGGTAAATACCCACTAGGACGATGCCTCCATTCCTGTATGAACTTCCGACTAACTCAGGGTTGGGCAGAGAGTGGGTTGGTTGTCGGTTGGGTCAGGATAAAAGTCGAAGTTCTACTCTTAGATATAAATAAATGACAGGAAATGGAGGTATAACACGAATGAGAAACAATCATATGGGGTAAGATGGATTTATTTATAAATATTCCCTAATAATTCTACTTGAAAATTGATGAACACAAAAGTTAAAATATCATAACAAAACTCAAATATTAAAAATGGACATTTACAACGTTAACTGTTTAAGGAAACCAAATTGAAATAAAATATCAAGCTCAGCAATGAGTACTTATATCCTTTCAGATCTGAGCTTCATCTTATAGTCCATTGTTTATATTGTATGGTACCAAGTGTACGCATACACTGATATGTACTGTTTCCGCATGGAGTTACACTTTAACGCATCACAACGATACGAAGTTAATTCGAAACTAGAGTTGCCAGAACTCTACGGTTAAAGAATGGTTACATTATGAAGAAAGGTTACGATGAAAAGAAATAAAAATTAAGATGCGATGGGATGTTATGTGAATTATGCAAAATACTAGGGTCATTTCCTATACTATATTCACAACAAATCAAATAATCAAAACTAAACACATCTATATACATCGCATAACGAGTAAAAACCTTAAAACCCACACAGATTCTATGTGAATCGCGGTTCACCACAAAAAAAATCTAGTCAGAACTAGATCAACCATCAATAACTTAGCACTCGGGCTGTTCCCCATTAAAACAACGAGACAAGGTATTCAAACACCATCTATCAATGTAAAACATCATCCTGTAAGGTAAACCATATAAATAACCGTCAATATCATAAAGAAAGCAATGGGCAACATTGCCTCCTTCTGCTGCATTTGAGCGCTCAACACCGCGGTCATCCCTCATGTATTTCCGGGTAGACTGCGAGCTGAAAGGAATGTTGAACTCAACACTGTGCCAAAGTTTAGATTCTGTCTCCCAAGACTGTCACAGGAAATATCGTCTCATTCGCGCCTTCTAAAGAACACGGCCAGAAATCAGCTTGCCATGAGATAACGTCTTTCGCCGGATATACGTAAAATCACGTATAATCATTCTTTCTTAGCATGCTTTTACCATTTAACAACATCAGACTCATCAGTCTGGAATAAATACTGTCTATTCTGATCACAATATACACTCAGAAGACAATTGGCAGGTACATCTCCACTGCACATTATTCTCTCGCATGTCAGGCATACAATCGGCCTGCATCCTCACATTATAATTCAGCATGCAATCTTATATCTCATATTCCTATGAATCACATTGGCCTTCCACATTATGAGACCCGGTTCGTTTCATGTACAAATCATTAGGCAAAAACAGATTCCAACTTAATTTCAAAGATCTTATTCTTACGACGTCGTTATGCAGCTCCTTCAGACAGGTTCTGAAATATCATGCGTCATGCACCTGTCTCTCTGAATAACCGAAATAAAATGAAGTAGTACGTATTTAACGTTGTACTTAGATGAACCAATCACTCTAGTCCTCCTAGCATTTATATATAAGGAAAACTCGGAATATCCTACACTAAATTAAACACGCATAAATGAATAACAAACTAATCCTATCAAATCCCTCGTTATCCCAATTATCTAATCATAAATCAAAATGAAAATGAAATAAACATGCATTATTCCCATATCCGAATCTATCATAATAACAAAATGAATCAAACACATGCCGTCAGGCTTACTTTACATGAAATTAAAAATCCTATCTACACTGCCCTAGTACCTTAACATAATTCATATGGCATTCCATAAATAACACATGCATCTTAACTTGATTTTTGGCAACCCTCAGGATACAACGTAACAGCTCACATCCCCGCTGCGTATATGATCTACACCATGTTGATCACAGCATCAACATGTGGGAATTCACTTCCTTCTTCTTCATGTGTAGCCATCTTCTTGACGAAAAGTTATTTCAACTGGAACACAGAAGGCTTTGGTTAACAATATCTTCGCTGCTCAATGCCACGAGCCGAACAACCCTTCCTTCTTTACAGGATCAGCCAAACACACTGATACCTGAACAATGAAAACTTCAACTTTAAGGGTATATATATATATATATACACACAGTTTCAAGAGCATCACGCGGTACGCTACGAAAGTTCGTCGCGAACGCGCCCGTCACGAAAGTGTGAGACAATAGCACGTCTCCCTAGCACTCGCTATACTGCGGTCAGTTAACACCGTTTATATAGGTTGAAAAACAAACTTTGCACTAATATAATTTTCCATTTACTCTGGAACAGTTATATCTTCCAGCTGTACGATTGAAACAGTTGTTTAGAATCAAATGCTGTTACTAATATAACATTTCAATATTCGCGATCACAATAACACTTCTACGCTGTCCAAGCAGCCCGATCAAAATACACTTCCACACTCTCCAAACTATCCAGTCAGAGTGCACTTCCACACTCTCCAAACTATCCAGTCAGAGTGCACTTCCACACTCTCCAATCTATCCAGTCAGAGTGACGCTCTCCAATCTATCCAGCCAGAATGACGCTCTCCAATCTATCCAGTCAGAATGACGCTCTCCAATCTATCCAGTCAGAATGACGCTCTCCAGAGCTCGGGTACTGAGGAAACCTCGGTAACGCCGTTTCACCTCTGGGGTTCCCGGTTGTCTAAACAAACCACCAATCAGAAAGCTTGCTAGGTATGATGACACAATATTAATTATAATATATTTATGAAAAACAGTTCAAACGATAGCAAATCTTTTTCTATAATTATAATATTGTATTTCTGATTATATTTTGCTTCTAGACCTGTGGAAATCCGATGAATTACAGACATTAACACAAGAAACTGTACACGTTGGTCAACTTGGGATTGAGACTTGCGGCGATGTAGACTCCATACTTGCTAAATCCTCACGTTCTTATTGGCTGAATATAATGCTTGGCCATCATCCAGTACACGTGTCGATCCTTCCCAACGTTTGGTTACGCTACGCTGTTCTCACGGTCACCAGGAAATGTTAGGCAATGTCCAGCGACATGATGTCTCCATAGACATCCGGTCTCAGCTATCTTGGGATTCAATACTCTACCATTTATGACTGTAACTAGTATGAATAAAATTTATATATATATATATATATATATATATATATATATATATATATTGTCAAATAATACTCTAAATATTTCATATGGGCCGGCAGGATACGGCTCAGTATGTCCTCTCTTTTGTCACGTACCATCGAAGGGTCCACTGAGGTCACAGGGATTATCACAGTCATTTGCCACTACTTATTCTTCAACTGCACCTTTCGTAGATTTTAATGCAACATCATCTACAGCTGAAATTCTTACATAGCTATAGTCTAGAAGTTTTGCAGGTGGAGACGGTAAAATTAAAACTACACAATGCAGATCTGCAGCTGATTTTCCTTTCCCAATGCAGCGAAGGCCATATATTAGTCTAATATTCACACTGTACAAGATTCCCTGTTCCGCTCTCACATTCACATTTACAGCTGGTGAATTATAAAATTTCACTGAATATTTTCAATATTTACAAACCATTTCCAGCTCCGCTTTAATGCCTATATGATTATGTACAATTATTTCCAGGCCACTTCTACTGCACTGTCCACAGTACACATGTTGATTTAGGATAGCAGAAAGAATTGATAAATCAATTATTTAATTGGTTTCATTACCCTTATAGGGCTGTTGTACACTTCTGTGACGCACTTTTAACACTGGGTATGTTAGTGAGGTTAGAAAATTCTGGTCCTTAAACTTGTGATTTTAACGCAACTTCCCTTACGCTACTAGTTATTTTAGCCTTCCTCTCCCAACACACGCTTCACAAATAATGTGAGGACAATATACAGACCACACACTGAGACCATAGAGACAACTCCATCTACCATGATGGCTATCAGGTCACAACTTTACATGTATGAGTTATTTAAAAAAAATTCAAGTATCCCACAAAAATGATATATATGTCATTTTGATGAAGAGATTCCAAATAAAATTTCATATTAAGAAAATAAGTTAAATTTGATTTTATTTGATTTGATTTTTGATCCTGTGCCCGTTGCATTTTCTGACATGTTTCAAAATGGCGTCAAGTAGGGGTATGGACCACTCAGGCCGGAATTGCATGGAGAGGAATCTTTATAGGAGGCCATGACCAAGTTGGAACATACAATTTTAAAAGGCTGTGAGGAGAGAACAGTATCAAATGAATTGTTCCGAAAAAGCAAAATATAATATACTATTATAAACACTAAGAAAATTGAAGAGACAGAGACCAGAAGCACATAATTTCTACTGCGATGGAAGAGAAGAATAATTGCCAATAAAATCGAAATTACAGAGGTATTACCTGTGGTAAACAGAAAAATACAGCGTAATACTTGTTATCCGTCACTGAAGAGTATAATCGCAGCGTAAAATACGAATATTTCATTCAAATAAGTTCACCAGTTGGAACAATACGAAGTACAACGACACGTCGAAGCTCATCACAAACAGAGCTTAAAGAAGAGAAAAATATACAGAAATAATTTTCTGAGAAGAAAAATTGAGAAATAATTAAGCCTTCAAGAATAGAAATATCCCAAAATTACAGATTCTTTTAAAAATAAGGTCGAAGATATTGAAACAAGTGTAAAATATTTGATTCACCGAATTGATACGAAATATATAAGAATATTTAAGAAGAGATTATTATTTTAAGAAATTCTAAAAATGACCGATTACTTGTTGGATTTCTTGGATTTTATTACTAGCTCCAGAATGAAGAGCAGATGTTCTTTTAAATTCGAGGTGGACCGACCTGGAGACGAATATATATATATTAGTTCTTAATTAAGCTAGACATAATTATCTAATATAATTTACGATAAGTGTGAGATATTTAGATGGTGAAGTGATATTCAAACACATACATACATTATCATTACAGAATGTTATGCCTTTCAGCGTTCAGTCTGCAAGCCTCTGTGAATTTACTAAACGTCGCCACAATCCTCCATTTGCAACTAGTGTTGTGGCCTCATTTAGTTCTATACCTCTTATCTTTAAATCGTTAGAAAACGAGTCTAACCATCGCCGTCTTGGTCTACTTCTGCTTCTCCTACCCTCAATAGCAGAGTCCATTATTCTCCTAGGCAACCTATCCTCCTCCATTCGCCTCACATGACCCCAACACCGAAGCCGGCTTCTGCGTACGGCTTCATCCATCGAGTTCATTCCTAAATTAGCCTTTATCTCCTCATTCCTAGTACCATCCTGCCATTGTTCCCACCTGTTTGTACCAGCAATCATTCTTGCTACTTGCATGGCCTTTACTTCTAACTTATGAATAAGATATCCTGAGTCCACCCAGCTTTCGCTCCCGTAAAGCAAAGTTGGTCTGGAAACAGACCGATGTAAAGATAGTTTCGTCTGGCAGCTTACTTCCTTCTTACAGAATACTGCTGATCGCAACTGCGAGCTCACTGCATTACCTTTACGACACCTTGATTCAATCTAACTTAATATATTACCATCCTGGAGAACACACAACCTAACTACTTGAAATTATCGACCTGTTCTAGCTTTGTATCACCAATCTGATATTCAATTCCGTTGAATATCTTACCTACTGACATCAATTTAGTCTTCGAGAGACTAATTTTCATACCATACTCATTGCACCTATTTTCAAGTTCCAGGATTTCGGCACAATCTGCCATTAAGACCAAGTCGTCAGCATAGGCCAGACTGCTTATTACATTTCAACCTAACTGAATCCCTCCCTGCAATTTTATACCTTTCAGCAGATGATCATGTAAACTACGAACAGCAAAGGTGAAAGATTACAGCCTTGTCTAACTCCTGTAAGTACCGTGAACCAAGAACTCATTCTACCATCAATTCTCACTGAAGCCCAATTGTCAACATAAATGCCTTTGATTGATTTTAATAATCTACCTTTAATTCCATAGTCCCCCAGTATGGCGAACATATTTTCCCTCGGTACCCTGTCATATGCTTTCTCTACATCTACGAAACATAAACACAACTGCCTATTCGTCTCGTAGCATTTTTCAATTACCTGGCGCATAATGAAAATCTGAACCTCACAGCCTCTCTGTGGTCTGAAACCACACTGGGCTTCATACAACTTCCTCTCAACGACTGATCGCACCCTCCCTTCCAAGATGCCAGTGAATACTTTGCCTGGTATACTAATCAATGAGATACCTCGATAGGTGTTGCAATCCTTCCTGTTCCCATGCTTATAGATAGCTGCAATTACTACTTTTGTCCAGTCTGAAGGTACCTTACCAACACTCCATGCTAATTTTACTACTCTATGAAGCCATTTCATCCCTGCCTTCCCACTATACTTCACCATTTCAGGTCTAATTTCATCTATTCCTGCTGCTTTATGATAATGGAGTTTATTTACCATCCTTTCCACTTCCTCAAGCATAATTTCACCAACACCATTTTCCTCCTCTCCATGGGCTTGGATGTTCGCAACACCACCAGGATGATTTCCTTTTACATTGAGAAGATGTTCAAAATATTCCCTCCACCTCTCCGGTGATTCCCTGGGATCTATTATTAGTTCACCTGAATTACTCAAAACACTGTTCATTTCCTTTTTCCCTCCCTTCCTAAGATTTTTTATTACTGTCCAGAAAGGTTTCCCTGCTGCTTGACCTAGCCTTTCCAGGTTATTACCAAAATCTTACCATGACTTATTTTTGGATTTAACAACTATTTGTTTCGCTCTGTTTCTTTCATCTACGTACAAATCCCTGTCTGCCTCGGCCCTTGTTTGGAGCCATTTCTGGTAAGCCTTCTTTTTACGTTTACAAGCTGCTCTCATTTCCTCATTCCACCAAGATGTTCGCCTTTTCCCATATTTACACACAGTTGTTCCTAGGCATTCCCTTGCTGTTTCTACTACAGCATCCCTGTATGCCACCCATTCACTTTGTATATCCTGAACTTGCTTACTGTCTACTGTTTGAAACTTCTCACTAATCATATTCATATACTTCTGTCTAATTTCCTCGTCCTGGAGATTTTCTACCGTTATTCGTTTGCAGACAGATTTCACTTTCTCTACCCTAGGGCTAGAGATACGTAGCTCACTAAAGATCAGATAGTGGTCTGTATCATCGAAAACTCCGCGGAAAACTCGTACATTCCTAACAGATTTCCTGAATTCGAAGTCTGTTAAGATATAGTCTATTATGGATCTGGTACCCCTAGCCTCCCATGTGTAGCGGTGAATAGCCTTATGATTGAAGAACGTATTCGTAACAGCTAAACACATACTAGCACAGAAGTAAAGCAAACGCTTCTCATTCCCATTAGCTTCCTTATCTCCCCCACGTTTACCAATCACCCTTTCGTATCCTTCTGTTCTATTGCCAGCTGTCGCATTGAAATCGCCCATTAGCACTATTCTATCCTTGCTGTTGACCCTGACCACGATGTTACTCAATGCTTCATAAAACTTGTCAACTTCATCCTCATCTGCACCGTCACATGGTGAATACACGGACACAATTCTAGTCCTAATTCCTCCAACTGACAAATCTACCCACATCATTCGCTCATTGACGTGCCTAACAGAAACTATGTTGCGTGCAATGGTATTCTTGATAAACAGCCCTACCCCAGACTCTGCCCTTCCCTTTCCAACACCCGTCAAGTACACTTTATATTCTCCTATCTCTTCCTCGTTATCTCCCATTACCCGAATATCACTTACTCCTAGCACATCCAGATGCATCCTCTTCGCTGACTCAGCCAGCTCTACTTTCTTTCTTCCATAAGCCCCATTTATATTGATAGCTCCCCATCGAATTCCATTTCGTTCACTAAGTTGTTTCCAAGGAGTCCCTCGCCTGTCAAATTGGAGTGGGACTCCGTTACTCCCATAGGTCCAAGGCTTGCTTAAAATGTTCTGAGCTCGGTAAATTCGTGAAGCAGGATGCTATCCTACTTGCACATAGTCCAAGTGAGGATCTCTCCTCCAACGGGTTATGGACCACCGGTGAATTGTATAGTCCCAGCCGCCTGAGCACAAGGAGGGCCATGACTGAGAATATGTCCGAGATGCCCACTCCCATTCTATAGCAACCTGTATCCCGACTCTCAGGACCACTTACTAGGCCACTCAGCCGTTGCCCATGGTTCACGAACTAAGACGTGACTACAGGAACCCACAAACATGAAGTGATATACATATTTGAATGATACTATACTAAGTAAAGCTATGACTAAATCGATATCTCGAAGGAAGAGGCTATACATATGTCGAGTGGAGTATCATAGTAAATGAGATTACGATTATTTGCGAGAAAGAATGTATATTATCATACAGCTGAATATGAGTATTTACGTGTATTAGATTTCATTAATGGATTTTGTGAAGCCATTCATGCAAAGTTAACGTCTCTATGGGATGATATCAGAAGAGCTATGATTTATACGAGGTATTCCTTGTCAAATTACGTCATCAAATGCAATTACGAATTTCCAGAGGTTAAGCATTGTTCTACGAGAAGAAAGATGATCCAAATAAGTGAATAAGATTGCAATGAAGTTTTATACGTCTTAATAAATGTGTTTATTTTAGAAAGAGGTTATGATATATGAAATATGGTTATGTTGTAGTTTAACTGAGTTGATTGAGCGATATATAGTTGAGAATGGATTAATATGAAGCGATTTGAGTAATGTAATAGGAAGTTATGTTGAAATAGGACGTAAATACGGATGCTAAATTTTTATATATTTAGATATGGATCAAATATATGATGCAAGTACACTGAAATATATATATATCGAGGGAATAGCGTAACACAAGGTATGCATAACAAACCCATATGTGTAGATGAGAATAAATGGTTTCCGCAATGTCATATACATCTGTTGGTGTTAGGAAATAATTACAGCAAATGACATATTCTGATAATAAACACAACAGGAGATGTAATGAGTGTGTGTAGCCTTAGTGAACAACATAGATGGATAATATCGAGATATCATAATTGAAATGTTAGAAGAGTCACTTAGATAAACTTGTCCTGATAATATAAGCCTCGTGAAAGATCAAATGCATACCGAGAGGAAATGTATAAGGTTTTATATTTCGAGAGATAATTTATGATTTATTTTATATGTGAATGTGGTAAACTAGGATTATAGGTGCCGAGATTTTGGAAGGCAACAGAAATATTTACATACAAGCGACCTTTAATTCCGATTGCAGAATTTAATGAAAATGTTTGAAACTGAATTGAGGGCTATGATGTCATTTAATAATTAATTTAATAATGTAATTGTTTAATTGAATGATTTTCAGACCAGGTGGAATGTATTCAGATATTAGCACATTTCAGAAATGAAATCCATTTTTCTTTTGAAAGCAGGCGCTGACTTTAATGAGATACATGTATATAATAATTGATTTTAACACACAGATGGAAGAATATCGACATATTATACGCTCTCTTTTCTTTCATATTCAATAAACTTAATAAATGTCTTCTTTTGATTTATTTTTTAATAAGTGAGCTTGTGATTTGTAGACTTAGTTTTTAGTTTTTAAGGTGTTATTCATGCGATTTACTTTGAGACTTGCGGTGATTGACTGATTTACTCAAAAATGCGATAGGATGGAGACGTTCATCTGGAGATATTCAACCCGAGTGATAGGGACCATAGTTTAATCATGATTTGATATACGAAGGAGAATACGGTACACAAACTGAAGTACAGAAAATTGGTTGACAATATTTCATACAAGTAGTGTTGAAACACGAGATGGCCACGCGACAGTGCGTAGCCTAGGGGGATTAGCTTATCACAATGGCTAGAGAGCTGCTTCTCAGCGGGACAACTATTAATTTTCCAACTCGAAGATACAGAGGTACACAAATAAGATTCGTACTGGAAGAGAAAGGCCAGCGAGGAACAATGGGATGTTGCAACATTAGCGCTGCGAAAGTATATTTGTGTCGGGCAGAAAATTTTCACTACGTCACGCATTCTCGGAATCGGAGGATGGAAAAGTACAGAGCCCCCAAGCATATATTTGTCAACTTCTTACCGGGGAAGATTCAAATAAACCGCTTGTTCTCGCCCAATCACAAGATTTAGTTGGCGACTCAGGAATACCTGAAAGATATGAATGAAATGTAAATTTAATTTCGAAAGTAGTCATTGCAGTTATATGGATCAACGTCATGCATGGAAGAATAATCAATAATAAGTTGCAAATTAAATAAACTGAAGACTGAATTTCCTGGAAACCGGGCATCTCGAATGCTATTGGCTGAAAGGTGACCATGCCGTGAGAGACGCTACGAAACCCGCAAAAAAGTATGGAGCGATATCTGTTAATATCTCCGAAATCTATGATCGGTATGAGATCATATTCAATCCAGTGTATGTTCCAGGTGAGGGGATTAATTCGATATCAATTATAATTTCCAGTTCGGAATGCATGTGCCGATTTCAGAAATCCACCCCCTCTCTCCAAGACATGACGTCACCTAATCCATCAGGAAGGTCTTCATCATAAATACGAGTGTAAGGAACACTGACGAGCTTACTCTGAATTTATTCTAACGCTGACTCGTCGTCCGCAGCTTAGCCAGAATTCGTCGTGCCCCCTGATTCAACATTCATTTGTACGAACGACCGCATGTACTTACATAATGTGCTCGCGCTCGGGCTTCAGGTTGGTGTGTTCCAGTCAGTCGAGTAAAGTTAAATGTTCCAGATCATGTTACGATCTGAGACTCTGAGATATATATTTTGTGAAGTCTAATAAATAGATAGTACTTGCAAGGAGTAAGAAAATATAATTCTTCATTTTACAACAGTAGATGCAGAGGCACGATACTGTGTACATTGAGCCTGTACTATAGGAAGTCGAACACTTCAAGGGTGCGACGTGAACCGCCACTCCGCCGTCTTGTGTCTAGTCCTTTTGTGCGGGAAAAGGGACGAAGAAAAAATAGTGTAAACATGTTAATTTGGGTCTATGGTGCCTAAGTGATCCTATATTGTTAAACTACATCTCAATTTATCAGTGTTGATATTTTCAGTAGTAAATCAGTGTCGTTATTATTTAATCAGTGTAATAATGGCGGAACACCAGAAAATCATATGTGACATGAAACCAGCCGTTATGGAGGGATAAACAGCAGAGAGGACCAAATGGGTCCCTCGTCTGCTAAGCCGCCAAGGATTTCAACTACAAGATGACTACCGACATGTAAATATATTTGGGGATGTTACTATGACAAGGGAAGGGGAGTAGTTTGATTTTTGACTTGGTTACTTCACGTAACAAAATCGATCGCTTTCCGATGCCAATCTAAATTTGTATAACGGACTGGATTAAATGATAATAACGTAAATGTCAGGTCTAAATATGTATTCGTAATGTTGTACATATAATTCTGTAGGTGTAGGGTAGTGAATTAAGTCATGCATGTATTTTCAGTTCTCTAAGGTGATGCTTGCTATTTTATCAATTCCACATAGCAATGCAGAATATGAAAGGATTTTTAGCAGTCACAAAACAAAAACACAGTTCAATCAATCATCAAAATCAATCAATCAATCAATCAATCAATCAATCACTACTGATCTGCATTTAGGGCAGACGCCCAGGTGGCAGATTCCCTATCTGTTGTTTTCCTAGCTTTTCTTAAACGATTGCAAAGAAATTGGAAATTTAGTGAACATCTCCCTTGGTAAGTTATTCCAATCCCTAACTCCCCTTCCT
The DNA here is from genome assembly GCF_040414725.1 of Anabrus simplex. NCBI lineage: Eukaryota > Metazoa > Arthropoda > Insecta > Orthoptera > Tettigoniidae > Anabrus > Anabrus simplex. Next base: position 448,329,542 of record NC_090269.1, read on the forward strand.
ATAAACGAATATTTGCCCCAATTAGTCCTCTTGAATTCCAAATTTATCTTCATACTGTGATTTTTCCTACTTTTAAAGACACCATCCAAACTTATTCGTCTACTGAAGTTCTCCCACGCCATCTCTCCACTGACAGCTCGGAACATACCACTTAGTCGAGCAGCTCGTCTCCTTTCTCCCAAGTTTTCCCAGCCCAAACTTTGCAACATTTTTCTAACGCTACCCTTTTGTCGGAAATCGCCCAAGACAAATCGAGCTGCTTTTCTTTGGATTTTTTCCAGTTCCTGAATCAAGTAATCCTGGTAAGGGTCCCATACACTGGAACCATACTCTAGTTGGGGTCTCACTAGATACAAATATGCTCTCTCCTTTACATCCTTACTACAACCCCCAAATACTCTCACAACCATGTGCAGAGATTTGTACCCTCTATTTACAATTCCATTTATGTGATTTCCCCAATGAAGATCTTTCCTTATATTAATACCTAGGTATTTACAATGATACCCAAAGGGAACATTCACCCCCATCAACACGGTAATTAAAACTTAGAGGACTTTTCCTATTTGCGAAACTCACAACCCGACTTTTATCCCCGTTTATCATCATACCACTGCCTACTGTCCATCTCACAACATTATCGAGGTCATTTTGCAGTTGCCCACAATCTTGTAACTTATTTATTACTCTGTACAGAATAACATCATCTGCGAAAAGCCTTATCTCTGATTCAATTTCTTTACACATATCATTGATATATGTAAGAAAACATAAAGGTCCAATAATACTGCCTTGAGCAATTCCCTTCTTAATTTTTATAGGGACAGATAAAGCTTCACCTACTCTAATTTTCTGAGTTCAATTTCCTAGAAACAGAGCCACCCATTCAGTCACTCTTTTGTCAAGTCCAATTGCACTCATTTTTGCCACTAGTCTCCCATGATCCACCCTATCAAATGCCTTAGACAGGTCAATCGCGATACAGTCCAACTGACCTCCTGAATCCAGGATATCTGCTATATCTTGCTGGAATCCTAGAAGTTGGGCTTCAGTGGAATAACCTTTCCTAAACACAAACTGCCTTCTATCAAGCCAGATATTAATTTTGCAAACATGTCTAATATAATCAGAAAGAATGCTTTCCCAAAGCTTACATACAACACATGTCAATCTTACTGGCCTGTAATTTTCAGCTTTATGACTATCACCCATTCCTTTGTATACAGGGGCTACTATAGCAACTCTCCATTCATTTTGTAAAGTTCCTTCATACAAACAATAATCAAATAAGTACTTCAGATATGGTACTATATCCCAACCAATTGATTCTAGTATATCCCCCGAAACCTTATCAATTCTAGCTGCTTTTCTAGTTTTCAACTTTTGTATCTTACTGTAAATGTCATTGCTGTCATAGGTAAATTTTAATACTTCTTTAGTATTAGTCACCTCCTCTATCTGTACATTAACCTTGTAACCAACAATCTTTACATACTGCTGGCTGAATACTTCTGCCTTTTGAAGATCCTCGCATATACACTCCCCCTGTACATTAATGATTCCTGGAATGTCCTTCTTGGAACCAGTTTCTGCCTTAAAGTACCTATACATACACTTCCGTTTTTCACTAAAATTTGTATGACCACCAATTATGCTTGCCAGCATGTTATCGTTAGCTGACTTCTTTGCTAGATCCAATTTCCTAGTAAGTTCCTTCAATTTCTCCTTACTCCCATAACCATTTCTATCTGTATTTTGTTCCAGCCTGCACCTCCTTCTTAGTCTCTTTATTCTCTGTTATAATATAGTGGATCTTTACCATTCCTTACCACCTTTAAAGGTACAAACCTATTTTCACATTCCTCAACAATCGCTTTAAACCCATCCCAGAGTCTGTTCACATTTGTATTTACCGTTTTCCACCGATCATAGTTACTTATTAAAAACTCCCTCATGCCGGTTTTATCAGTCATATGGTACTGCCTAACAGTCCTAATTTTAATATTTTCCTTTCTTTCACATTTATTTTTAATTACCACAAAAACAGCTTCGTGATTTCTAATACCATCTATTACTTCGTTTTCTCTATAGAGCTCATCTGGTTTTACTAGCACCACATCCAGGATATTCTTCCCTCTAGTTGGTTCCATCACTTTCTGAATCAGGTGCCCTTTTATAGTCGAGATTTTTCGACATTTTGATTTTGTGTAATGTTCAAATTGACGCGGAGGTTGCTCTTATGTTAGTCATTAGACGAAAAGTTGTATAATGATGTTTATGGAAAATCCAGCCATGTGTTATGCCAGCTGTTGTTTTGGTGTTGTTTTAATAGTCTCTAATTGACGTTTTCGAAATTTGTAGAAAATGTCACGAAATAATAATAATTCATGAGATATCGTTTTTCAATGTGAACAGTGAGTAAAAATAAATTTTGAGTGGATAATGTGTTGAGATTATCGGGAATCGGTAATGACAATATAATTTTTCTAATTCGGACTTAAAATGTGTGATAATATAAATTTGTGGATTAATAATTGTGAGTAATAATATCGGTGCTAATAATCCTTAAATGCTAATAAACGTGTTGTTTAAATTACGGTCCAATATTTTATGAATAAATGTCAGATATTTAATTTGCAAATATTAGCCGGAACACGTAGGACTAATAATTACGTGACCATGATTGTCAAATTTTAGCAAATATCATTCCAGTTTGTTGCGATTATTTGTGGAGAATGACCTCACAAGTAAACCAGATGGGAAGAGAGATGTTGTAAAGATCATGCAGTCAGAATATAAAATGTCGTACGATGTCGTCGATGAGAAATAAGTCACTTGAAAACTCTGTGATTAATAACTGAATAAAAAATGTTGAGATAGAAAGAAAGGTAAATTACATATGGGGACACTTACCGTACAATGCAGCTGTCTTGAAAGATAATGTGATACAAAGAAATGTACGAAATTAATGATGAACACAGAGAAAATTAGTGTACAAGTACGGGAAATGTAACAGAGTAAAACTGAATTACGCAGAGGGAAGGATTCGAACCCGTAATAATACGTACGAAATAAATAGACTGCGCAGATAGTTGTTGAAAGACTACGGACCCAAAGATTACAACAGGTGCAGATTCCACATAAATGATCGTATGCTGTGATAGTTAAGAATGACGAGTGATGATAATAATGATACCGTAATATTATTATTATTAATAATAATAATAATAATAATAATAATAATAATAATAATAATAATAATAAATATTGTGGATCAAAGGTTGGACCGTGTTAAATAAATGGACGATGATAAATGTGTTATTGACGAATATAACTGATGATGTGAGACCAATAATAATAATAATAATAATAATAATAATAATAATAATAATAATAATAATAATAATAATAATAATAATACGAGGGATATAATAATAATAATAATCATAATCAAACGTGGCAGTAACAAATCGTAGAATATAATTGTACCAGTTGGTACACCTATTCGCCGCACATTTGAATTTTCCGCCTTCAAGTTCTCCTCTACTGTTAAAACGCTGAACTTTAAAAACTGAATTAATTCAACCGTTTATCAGAAGATCTCACTGTGTTAATTTCAACTTGTTTTTTGTTTTTTAATCATCAAGATGTGTGGACGTTCTCTAACAGATGTCTCGACCCAAAAAACCATGATCATGCACTCTGGTGCGAAGGAATGAACTTTTTTGAAGACATTTTTGATGCCTTTACTAAATTTTCTTCTTTTATTCTTGGGTTGGCAATATTAATATTTCTTTCCGCCAGGTTTGAACTTAGCCAATCCCGAATTTCTTTATTTAATTTTCAGCCAATCATGTATGTCTTCTTCGATATGGATATGTAGCTCTAAGCTATCCAATAAAAGATGAGGGAGTGTCTAGATTATTTCTGAAAGGTCTCGAATATTCCACGAGGGTATAAAACTGCTGGTTCTCTTGTCTCGGTGCCACTTCATCAACATCTTGCTTAGTGTGTGAACAAGTGCAGGGGGCGGGGAAGCGCCTCTTCTTCGGGCAGCAGTTCGTCAACAAGGTAATGGGCGTTTTAACATCTTCTACTTGCTAGCTCAGCAGTTTAACCCGCGGGGCAGGTTCGAAATCTTTAATATGTAAACCATCCGTCGAAACATGCAAAAATCTTTCCGGTCCTTGTAAAACTTTCATATAACTTTATCTGTAATGCGGGGATAGAGAGTGCTTTACCCTCTCGAGCTCCCCTTCATTTTGAAGTTGAGGTGACTGCGTTTTCATAACCGTTTCTGCTCTTCCTTAATGTGTTAAAGTTTTCTCATACGAGTCACCTCCCTAGCTTGGGATTAGCCCCTGTGTAATCGGCCTAGCGCCAATTAGGTTTTAAAATGTGTATTTAGGAGTGAAAGTACGCGCCTCCTTTCTGTTTGGTATTTTGGGTCATTTAATTAATCTGGTTCTTTTCACGTAGGCCCAGTAGATTGGGTACAAGATACCCCTCTTTAAGGTTGCAAGTCGTGCCTGAATGGCAAGTGATTGTAAATGTTGAGGTTGCCTTAAATAGGCGTGAGTGACCGAGAGCGGGTCAGCTCTTTTACTTGTGATAAATGTGCCTCAGAGAGGCTTGAGGTTTAAAGGTGGGAGCAAGTGCTCCATGTTATGAGGGGATTTCTGCCCTTTGGTAATTTGTGGTTGTGAGCTGAGAGCTCAAGGATTGACGAATTTGGGTTCATAGCCCAGAAATTGTAAAGACACCGTAACTTGTGTTTTCTTTTGTAAAGTTGCATTGTACCTGATTTTCTTTGTTATTTCACTTAGTGAAAACTGTTAAATTATGTTATCTGTTGAAAATATAACCTTTATTTAAATTTAATTTCATCTTTAAGACTTGTAGTTAGACCAATTAGAGCCCGCACCTTCTTTCACCTCTGCCTTCCACGGATAACGCCGTAACAAGTGGTAGCAGAGCGTGGTTGAATGGGTCTCGTTTTAGCCCCTTTTGACGGCTAAACATTGCTTTTTTTGAACTCTAACAATTTTCTCCGTCGCTGGAACTTTCCGATTCTTCGAAATTTGTAAATTTCTGTCATCATGTCCGGCCCTCGCGATGTCCTCCATCCCGGCTACTTGCGCAAGGAGGAATTAATCTATGAATTAGCTATTAGAAATGTTCAATCTGCAGGCACGGTTGCGGCCGATACCACCCCAACTTTGGGAGAGAAAGAGATCGACGAGTCTCTCGCCACCATCAATGAGAATACTACTGAGTTTGCATCCGTAGTTAGTTCCATCTCCAAATCAACTCAAAAGAGTACAGGCCAGATTGTACCATTTTTCTAATAGAGTTAACGATCTATTGTCTCTAAAGTTGAATGACATTCAAGGGAAGGAGGCTAGTGCTCCCTCGAAAACATTTCTAAACTGTCCAGTAAAGTTAGCCTATTGTTAACTGGGGCAGTGCCCCCCAAAACTGACCAACCCGCTACGGTAAACGTAGTTAGCGAGGAAGAGTCTTCCTAAGGGGAAGAAAATAGGAAATCTGTAGGAGCTCAACAAAGCTCTGCCTCATTAGACAATGAATCTGAACGTCGTACCTCGTTGAATAATGCACCTTCTGAAACTGCTTCTCCGCCACTTAGGCCTCTACCTACGATGTCACCTGGCTTCAGCAGTTTGCCCCATCCTTTAGCACTGTTGCTCAAAGGTATTTCTAAGTTCTCCGTCAATTCCACCAGTGATGTTATTGCCTTTCTAAGATTTTTCGTTGAGTTCCAGGATCATGCTCCTGTTTTTTTCTCTTTCTCCGTGTCAAATCCTTCAAATTATTTACCCTTATTCCATTGGTGTCCTCTCAGACATAATAGTTAGAGCCACTGCCGAACAATCCACTATTGAAGGTTTTCACGGCCACCTTCTGGCAAATTTTATCCCCGCTCGAGCAAGGTCTTCATTTATACAAAAGTACTATTACCGTGTGCAGCGTCTGGATGAAAATCTTGCCGACTTCATTCAAGATATTAAATTCTACACTAGAGTATTTGCTCTCCATTTTCCCGAAGATCAAATTGTTCAGGCTATTGTGAAAGGAATTTCCCCATCCTACAGGTCATGCTTGTGTTTTGCGTCGCGTCCGCAAACTTTTGCCGAGTTGGAAGCTATGACTGTCTCAGCCGAAGGGGTTAGATATGCGGACACATTACGGGTCTCAAAGGAGCCCCCTCCGTCCTCTAGTAATTTTCGGCCTCCACCTCGATGACCCGTCACACCCCGTAAATGTTATGCTTGTGGTTCGGCCGATCATCTCCGAAACAAGTGTCCATTAATTAAATCTACCGGGACAAGGAATGGAGCAGGGTCATCTCAAGGCTGTTCTAAATGCGGCGCGTTTACCCATATTGCCAAGAATTGCCCGAATACTAATAGCAGCCCCTCCTGCTCAACTTCTGGTGCAACTTCCAACAACACCAATAATCAAAAGTGACTAGTGGCATCGGCTGAGCCGGCATGGCCAACCTCTTCAGGCTCAGCCCCGATTACATCCGACCAAAACTCAGGGAAAACTCTGTCTGCTAAGCTATCATTTCAAGTCCCCAAAGAATGTCTTAGGATTGCGGCGGATACCCCGCGCACCTGTTCCATTTCTCAAAATTGAATTGAATAATGAACCTGTAACAGCTCTATTAGATTCTGGCAGTGTGTGTTCCATCATTTCGGCCGAGTGGTACTCCAAATTAAAATCTGTTTGTAAACTTCCTAATTATTGTTCGTCTTCGGTACAATACGTTTCAGCAAACTCCTCTCCATTAGAAATTTTAGGTTTCCTATATGCCAAAATTAGAATTGCTCAATTCACTTGGAAGATAAAATTGTTTGTGGCTAAGCATTTGTCTTGCCCCATTATATTGGGAGCGGATTTCATGTCTCATTCCGGTCTTGTGCTCGACATTCAGAGCAAGTCGTGCACTTTCAAATTTGCTAGTAATTTCAAAACCCCTTACTTAAATGTAGTTCTGTGTCATGTTCGTCTATTTCGCCTACCCAGGATGAGATGTTGTTAGACCTTAAACATCTACCTGAGGAGCAGGCTGATAGTATTCGGAAGTTGTGTCAGTCGTTTCTAGAGGTATTCTCCGATACTCTTGGTGTTACTGACCTTATCGAATACAAGATTGAGGTTACGGATTCGATTCCTGTCCGATTTCCACCTTATAGGTTATCTCTGCCCAATATGACGGCTCTGAAGGAGATCATAGATCAGATGCTTAAAGATGGCATAATTCGACCCTCTAAGTCGGCGTATTCATCGCCTATTGTCCTAGTTCCGAAACCCCAAGGTGGCTTCAGGCCTGTGATTGAATATAAGACTTTAAATCGAAAGGTGGTGTTACAATCTGTGCCCCTTCCTGACCTTCATTCTTGTTTCTCATGGTTTCGCAAAGCTAAGTTCTTCACCATCTTAGATCTTAATCAGGCGTATAATCAGATACCGCTAGCAGAAGAATCCACACATCTGACAGCTTTTGCCACGGATTGGAACTTGTATGAGTACAACCGCGTGCCTTTCGGGCTCCCCACGGGAGCAGCTGTGCTTACAAGACTGCTAGATAGGGTCTTCTCCGACATCAAGTTCGAGTACTTATACCATTATTTTGATGATGTCGCCGTATTTTCTGAGACCTTCGAAGAACACCTTGATCATCTGAAAGAGGTCTTCAATCGCCTTCGTAAGGCAGGGTTAACTGTGAAGTTATCCAAGGTCGCTTTCGCTAAGCCTTCCATGTCATTTTAGGGCATATTGTGTCGCCCGATGGTGTCGCGGTAGATCATTCTAGAACACAGGCCATCCGTGATTTCAAACCTCCCAAGGACATCAAAGGTATTGCCAGGCTTATAGGCATGGTGAATTTCTTCAGGAAATTTATTCCAAACTTCGCTAATAGAGCGGCGTCCTTGAACTTACTCCGCAGGAAAGGTGTCAAATGAGTGGGGGCCTTCTCAACAATCCGCTTTTGAAGATCTCAAATTAGCTCTCTGTAACGCCCCTGTTCTTGCTATGCCGGATTTCTCGGAGAAATTCATCGTCCAAACCGACGCGTCGTCGTCGGCAGTGGCTGCAGTCCTTCTTCAAGAGACTGAACTAGGGAGGCGACCCATCGCCTATGCGTCTAGGACTCTATCGGCTCAAGAAGCCAAGTATTCCATTTATGAACTTGAGGGTTTGGCTGTCTTATTTGCGTTAGAAAAGTTCCGCCTCTCTCTGGAACACGTCAAGTTCGACTTGGAAACGGATAACCAAGCCTTAAGCTGGGTCTTAGCTAGGCCGCGTCGTACTGGTCGTATAGCCCGTTGGACCATCAGAATTTCTGCCTTCCAATTTGATGTCAGGCATATTAGAGGAACTGAAAATGTTGTGGCAGATGGACTAACCCGTATGTTCGCCAATGATGTAGAGACCCCTGAAGAGGTTGATTGTTCTCCACTTCCCGAGTCCATACTACCTGAGCTTAATGCCATTCTAACTGTTACTCCCATGCTTTTTAGGGATATTGAAAAATATCAACGTGAAGATCCTATTATGGAAACCCTTTCTTCTGGGGAACATGTCGTCCCTTATGTATTGAGGAATGGTGTTTTATGTTGTCCGTCGGGGCATGATAAGAAGATGAAAGTAGTGATTCCAGCTGTTCTTGTGCCTACGATCTTCAAATAGTACCATGAGAACCCATTAGGGGGGCATGTAGGCATCTTCAAAACTCGAGAAAAGATTCGTGAAATGTTCATTTGGAAGGGTATGGACGGAGAAATCCGTGAATTGGTAAAAGCTTGTAAATCTTGTTGGCTGAGTAAACCCACCATGTCCACTAAGATGGGTTTATTATCTTCTCATCAAGCGTCGCGCACCATGGAACGTCTCTATATCGATTGCGTAGGACGCTTACCCCAATCAAAGGGGAACGCCAACAAATTTATCCTTGTGTGAGTAGATGGTTTCACAAGATCTTCCTGGATATTTCCTACTAAGCTGGCTACCGCCCAGTCCACCATTTCTTGTTTAAATTCCATTTTTGCTTCGTTTGGTCCGTGTCAATGCATTGTGTCTGATAATGCTAAAGCTTTCACCGCCAATCTATTCCGTAAATTCTGTTTTGATCTATCTATCTCACATGTAACAACTTCTGCATATTATCCTCAACCATCTCTGGCTGAGCGGGTCAATCGTAATCTGAGGTCGGCGCTAATTGCCTATCATCACGACGATCATTCCAGGTGGGACACATCCCTGCATTGGTTGGCCTTCGCTTAGAATTCGGCTGTTCACGAATCTCATAAATTCACTCCAGCTTCACTGATGTTTAAGTTCGTTCCCAACACGCCGCTTTCTAACCTTTGGTCTCTTTGTGATATTTTACCAGAGACAATAGATCCGGATAATATTAGAGATCTTTGGAAGAAGGCTAAGGCCAATCTTAAAAGGTCTCATGAGAAGGTTAGGGAAAGATATGATCGTGGACGGAGACCCACCAATTTGAAGGTAGGTGACCAGGTGATGGTCAAAAACGTTGTTCCCGCGGGCAAGCTTGACCCCAGATTTCATGGGCCGTGCACGATTTTGGATTTCCTAACTCCAGTAACGTTGTTAGTGAGCAATCCAGCCACCGAGAGGATCTTTAGGGTACATCTGTCTCAGGTGAAACCTGTGTAATATCATTGGTAACTTAGCCACCAATGTTTTGCAACGGTGTAAAGGATATATTTTGCCTTTTTCTGTGGCCTTCTGCCCCAATTTATTTCTATGGTTATTAACATAAGCATTTCATGTACAACCTTCCCCATAGTTACGCTGCTGTCCTGTCCATACAGCCATTACCACGCTCCCGTCTCCTGCTAAACCACACCAGTGGCAATTACATAAAAGTTTCCACGCCGCTGGCCCCTCTGCCTCACCACCAAGACAGTACCCCTAAACAATAATTTCCAACAAAATTTCTGCCGCCGATATTTTACTGTTTCAGCGCCCGCGCAGCGCCGTACCGCCACTGAGGTAGAAATTATTGTCTCCCGACAAAGGCTAGCGTGCGGGGCCCCGTCCGCCAACTCGTCCGGAGGCTTATACTTCAGCTTTCATCTGCGGGGTGCAGCGGGACTCCCCCTCTCATAGTACGGGAGAGGCGTATCTCTGGGTACTTTAGGGGTCCGGGCGACCTCGACTGGATACAGGCAGCGGCGGCAGCTCTTGTCGTCAAAATCAAGCGGCAGCTAATATACTTTCATAGCTAAATGGACATTCTATATCTTCACTTAATACATTTTTTGGCTTCAAAATCAACCTTTGGTGCAAAAAAAACCATTCCTTTCAAGAATTAATATTTTGGTTCGCAATTCTACTACAACATAGAAACTCTATAGCTGGTGTTTAAATAATTTCTACAAATGTACATTAAGAAGAAGAACTGTGAAGATTTTTCTTTTGGTAACGTCTTCAAAATTCTTCTGCAAATCAATTTCAACTAGTAATACCTCTTTCATGAATCTATTATTTTTGAGTAAACTTTGATCAAACACAAAGAACTTCTTTTGTGGCACCCCTTGGAAGGACTTTTGGGTGGGAGGTCTGTACCATTTGGTACACCTATTCGCCGCACATTTTAATTTTCCGCCTTCAAGTTCTCCTCTACTGTTAAAACGCTGAACTTTAAAACCAGTATTAATTCAACCGTTTATCAGAAGATGTCACTGTGTTAATTTCAACTTGTTTTTGTTTGTTAATCATCAAGAAGTGTGGACGTTCTCTAACAGATGTCTCCACCCAAAAACTACGATAATGCACTCTGGTGTGAAGGAATGAACATTTTGAAGAACTTTTTGTTGCCTTTACTAAATTTTCTTCTTTTATTTTCGGGTTGGCAATATTCATCTTTCTTTCCGCCAGGTTTGAACTTAGCCAATCCCGAATTCCTTTAATTAATTTTCAGCCAATCATGTATGTCTTCTTCGATATGGATATGTAGCTCTAAGCTATCCAATAAAAGATGAGGGAGTGTCTAGATTATTTTTGAAAGGTCTCGAATATTCCACGAGGGTATAAGTTGCTGGTTCTCTTGTCTCGGTGCCACTTCATCAACATCTTGCTTAGTGTGTGAACAAGTGCAGGGGGCGGGGAAGCGCCACTTCTTCGGGCAGCAGTTCGTCAACAAGGTAATGGCCGTTTAACATCTTCTCCTTGCTAGCTCAGCAGTTTAACCCGCGGGGCAGGTTCGAAATCTTTAATATGTAAACCATCCTTCGAAACATGTAAAAACCTTTCCGGTCCTTGTAAAACTTTCGTATAACTTTATCTGTAATGCGGGGATAGAGAGTGCTTTACCCTCTCGAGCTCCCCTTCATTTTGAACTTGAGGTGACTGCGTTTTCATAACCGTTTCTGCTCTTCCTTAATGTGTTAAAGTTTTCTCATACGAGTCCCCTCCCTAGCTTGGGATTAGCCCCTGTGTAATCGGCCTAGCGCCAATTAGGTTTTAAAATGTGTATTTAGGAGTGCAAGTACGCGCCTCCTTTCTGTTTGGTATTTTGGGCCATTTAATTAATCTGGTTCTTTTCACGTAGGCCCAGTAGATTGGGTACAAGATACCCCTCTTTAAGGTTGCAAGTCGTGCCTGGATGGCAAGTGATTGTAAATGTTGAGGTTGCCTTAAATAGGCGTGAGTGACCGAGAGCGGGTTAGCTCTTTTACTTGTGATAAATGTGCCTCAGAGGCTTGAGGTTTAAAGGTGGGAGCAAGTGCTCCATGTTATGAGGGGATTTCTGCCCTTTGGTAATTCGTGGTTGTGAGCTGAGATTTCAAGGATTGACGAATTAGGGCTCATAGCCCAGAAATTGTAAAGACACCGTAACTTGTGCTTTCTTTTGTAAAGTTGCATTGTACCTGATTTTCTTTGTTATTTCACTTAGTGAAAATTGTTAAATGTTGTTATCTGTTGAAAATATAACCTTTATTTAAATTTTAATTTCATCTTTAAGACTTGTAGTTAGACCCATTCCAGCCCGCACCTTCTTTCACCCCTGCCTTCCACGGATAACTCCGTAACAATAATAATAGACGCCATGATAATTGTACCGGGCGGTACACCTCCACGCCGCTAATTTAAAATGTGCGCCAGTTGAAACTCCTCTGCTGTAGGAAGTCTGAACTTTATTGACGGTATTAATTTTCTACTTTCTCAGAAGATGTCACTACCTGTAAATTTTGGAGTTTTAGAACTGTGTCATTTTTGATGTGTTTTTGTTTTGCTTGAAGTAAGAAGTGTGAACTTTCTCTTCTAGAGGACACTACTGAAGAACTACAATAGTGCACCCTAGTGCGAAGAAAAAGAACTGTTCTTTGGAGAAAATTTTATTTCAAAAATTTGTTCTTTGTTAAATTTCTTTCAGTCATTGGTTAAGTTGGCAATATTACCCCTTTCTTTCCCCTTGTTTTAAATCTAGCCAATCCCGAAATTCTGAAATTAATTTTCCACCAATAATGTGTTTCTTCTTCATCTTGTGTAGGGGTTTCTCTTTATTCTCCAATAAAGTGATTGTGGGCGGGTGTTCTCATTCCCCTAACGCCTAGAACCTTCCGCGAGAGTATATAAACTGCTGTTTTTAGGGTCTCTGCGCCACTTCTGTTACATCTTTCAGTGTGTAAAGTACATAGCAGGGGGCGGGAAGCGCTTCTTTCTTCGGCAGCGGTCAACAACAAGGTAATAGCCAATTAATAACTTCTTTCTTTGCTAGCTCAGCAGTTTAACTCTCGGGGCGGATCCGAAGCTTTTTCCATTATGTAACCCTCCTTAAAATGTAAAGAAACTTGTATCTATTTCATCTTTTAAACTGCATATCGGGATAGAGAGTGCTTAACCCTCTCGAGCTCCCAATCATATTGTTTTGAGGTGAACGTATTTTTCTCAACATATTCTTCGTTAATATAATGTAAATTGTTCTTTTCTGAAGTCACCTCTGTAGTATGGGATTAGCCCTTGCATTAACGGCCTAGTGCCAAGTAGGTTTTAAATAAAGTGTATTAGGAGTGCGGAGAGCCTCCTTTCAAGTTGGTATTTTAGAGGCCATATAATTAACCTTTTCTCACTTAATAGGCCTCAGTAGATTGGGTATTTTACCCCTGTGTTTATGTCCGTTGAGGACAGCTTGAAGGTGGAGTTTGGTGTGGCCTGGGAGAGGCTTAAAGTTGAGAGCGAGTGGCTCTTTTTTGAAAACTGAGTGTTGTATGCCTCGAGGAGGCTTTATTGTGTAATTTGGAGCAAGTGCTCCAGGGTTTGATTGGGGTCTTCTGCCCCGTTGTTGAAATTTGTATATCGTAAAGTTGGGCTAGTTGCTCAAGAATTGTGTTTTCAGGGCTCGAAGCCCAAATCCTGTAAATACTGTAATTGTACTTTGTTGCCTTGCTACTCCGTACCTGCCATTCTTGTTATTTCTGAATTCTGGAAAGAAAATATAACCTTGTTAAATTTTACATTAACTTTAATTCTGTAGTTGGAGACCTATTCACACCCGCACCTTCTTTCACCTCTACCTACCACGGAAATCTCCGTAACAAGTGGTAGCAGAGCGTGGTTGAATGGGTCTCAATTTAGCCCCTTTTGACGGCTAAACCTCGTTTTGTTCCGAACTCTAACGATTTTCTCAGTTGCTGGAAATTTTGATTTTTCCTGTTTCAAAATTGTTCTGTCATCATGCCCGGCCCTCGCGACGTTCTCCATCTTGGGTATTTGCGCAAGGAGGAGTTAATCTATGAATTAACTATTAGAAATGTGCAATCTGGAGGCACGGTTGCAGTAGACACAAACAAGCTTAGAGAGTCCATTGATTTGCCCATTTCCATCCCCACTTTGGGAGAGAAAGAAATTGACGACTCTCTTTCCACGATCGTCGAGAATATTACGGGGCTAGCTTCTGTAGTTAGTTTTTTGATGAAAATGATCCTTCTCCTAATCAAATTAAGCGTGTGCAAGCTAGGCTGTTTCATTTTTCAAATAGAGTTAACGATCTGTTGTCTCTAAAGTTGAATGACGTTCAGAAGAAGGAAGCTAGTACGCTGCTTGAAAATATTTCTGAATTATCTAGCAAGGTCACTCAATTGTTAACTGGGGAAGTTCCTCCCAAAACTGATCAACCCGCCACGATGAATGCTGAGAGCGAGGAAGAGCCTCCTAAGGGAGAAGTCAATAGGATAACCGTTGCTGCTCAAACTATCTCTGCCCCATTAGACAACGAGTCTGAACGTCGTAACTCATTGACTAATGTACGTTCTGAATTAACTTCTTTGCCACTTAAACCTTTACCGACTATGTCACCTGGGTTCAGTAGTTTGCCCCATCCATTGGCAATGTTGCTCAGGGGTATCTCTAAGTTTTCAGTTAATACCACCAGTGAAGTAATTTCATTTTTAAGATTTTTAGTTGAATTTCAGGATCATGCCCTTGTTTTTTCTCTTTCTCCGTGTCAAATTTTGCAAATAATTTATCCTTATGCAACTGGTATTCTCTCAGACAAAATAGTAAGAGCCATAGCCGAACAGTCATCTATTGAAGATTTTCATGCACACTTGCTTGCAAATTTTATTCCTGCTCGCGCGAGGTCATCTCTGATTCAGAAGTACTATTACCGTGTACAACGCTTGGATGAAAACTTGGCTGATTTCATACAGGACATTAAGTTTTATACTAGGGTGTTTGCTCTTCACTTCCCTGAGGATCAGATTGTACAAGCCATTGTGGAAGGTATTTCACCATCTTATAGATCATATTTGTGTTTCGCGGCGTGCCCGCAAACCTTCTCTGAACTTGAAGCATTGGCCGTCTCAGCGGAAGGAGTTAGATACGCCGATTCATTGCGTGTCGCGAAAGAACCCCCGCCTTCTTTTAGTAATACTCGGCCTCCACCTCGCCGACCAGTCACACCCCGTAAATGCTATGCTTGCGGGGCGCCCGACCACCTTCGGAACAAGTGCCCATTGCTCAAATCTAGTGTGACAAGGAATGGAGCTGGTTCATCACAAGGCTGTTTTAAATGTGGGGCTTTCTCACATATCGCCAAGAATTGTCCCAATTCGAATAGCACCCCCTCCTGCTCAACTTCTGGTGCAACTTCCAACAACAATATAAAGTGACTAGTGCCTTCGGCTGAGTCGATTAATCCATCTTCCCGAGACTCAGCCCCGGGTAAACAGAGCGAAAAATCAGGGAAATTTCAATCTTCAAATCCATCCCTTGAATGCCCCAAGGAGTGTCTTAGGATTGCGGCGGATACCCCCGCACCGGTTCCTTTTCTTAAGATTGAGTTAAATAATGAACCTGTAACAGCTCTCTTAGATTCAGGCAGTGTTTGTTCGATTATTTCGGCTGAATGGTATTCTAAATTGAAATCTGTTTGTAAACTACCTGACTATGTCTCATCTCCTGTTCAATATGTTTCGGCTAATTCATCTCCATTAGAAATTCTAGGTTCCGTACAGGCCAAAATTCGTATTTTTAAATTTACATGGAAAACCAAACTGTTTGTGGCTAAGCATTTGTCTTGCCCCATCATACTGGGAGCGGACTTTATTTCTCACACTGGTCTTGTGCTCGATCTTCAGAGTAAGTCGTGCACATTCAAATTTGCGTTCAATTGTAAAATTCCCTTGTTAAAGTGTAATTCTGTATTATGCTCATCTATTTCGCCTACCCAGGATGAGATGTTGTTAGACCTTAGACATCTACCTGAGGAGCAGGCTGATAGTATTCGTAAGTTGTGTCAGTCATTTCCAGAGGTGTTCTCTGATACTCTTGGTGTTACTGACCTTATTGTATACAAAATTGAGGTCACGGATTCAATTCCTGTCCGTTTTCCACCTTATAGGCTATCTCCACCTAAAATGAAGGCTCTGAAAGAAATCATCGATCAGATGTTGAAGGACGGTATTATTATGCCCTCTAAGTCGGCGTATTCGTCACCTATCTTTCTAGTCCCGAAACCCCAAGGAGGCTTCAGGCCTGTCACTGATTATAGGGCTCTCAATCGGAAGGTGGTGTTGCAATCTGTGCCCCTTCCTGACCTTCATTCTTGTTTTTCATGGTTTCGTAAGGCCAAGTTCTTTACTATCTTGGACTTGAATCAGGCCTATAATCAAATTCCCCTTGCCGAAGAGTCTAAACATCTTACAGCGTTTGCCACGGATTGGAATTTATATGAATACAACCGCGTGCCTTTCGGGCTCCCCACGGGAGCAGCTGTACTCACTAGGCTACTAGATAGGGTCTTCTCCGACATCAAATTTGAGTACTTATATCACTACTTGGATGATGTCGTCGTATTTTCAGAAACTTTTGAAGAACATCTAGATCATCTGCGAGAAGTTCTCGATCGCCTTCGTAAGGCTGGGTTAACTGTCAAGTTGTCCAAGGTCGCCCTTGCTAAGCCCTCTATGTCATTCCTAGGGCATATTGTGTCACCTGATGGTGTAGCAGTCGATCATTCTAGAACACAGGCCATCCGTGATTTTAAACCTCCCAAGGACATTAAAGGTATCGCCAGGTTCATTGGTATGGTGAATTTCTTCAGGAAGTTTATTCCTAACTTCGCTAATAGAGCGGCGCCCTTGAACCTTCTTCGCAGGAAAGGCATCAAATTCGAGTGGGGTCCTTCTCAACAAGCCGCTTTTGAAGATCTGAAATTAGCTCTCTGTAATGCCCCTGTCCTTGCTATGCCTGATTTCTCAAAGAAATTCATCGTCCAAACGGACGCGTCGTCGTCAGCAGTAGCTGCAGTCCTTCTTCAAGAGACTGAACTAGGGAGGCGACCCATCGCCTATGCATCTAGGACTCTATCGGCTCAAGAAGCAAAATACTCCATATATGAGCTCGAAGGTTTGGCAGTCTTATTCGCCTTAGAGAAGTTCCGTCTCTATCTGGAACATGTCAAATTCGACCTGGAGACAGATAATCAAGCCTTAAGCTGGGTCTTAGGTAGGCCGCGTCGTACTGGTCGTATAGCCCGTTGGGCTATCCGTATTTCTGCCTTCCAATTCGATGTCAGGCATATCCGAGGTACCGAAAATGTTGTCGCTGATGGACTCAGCCGTATGTTTTCCAACGACATTGAGAACCATGAACCGGTCGATAGTTCATCTCCTCCCGAGTCCATGTTATCTGATGTTAATGCCATCTTAACAGATGCCCCCATGCTTTTTAGGGATATCGAGAAATACCAACGTGAAGATCCGACGCTGGCTCCGATAATGGAAACCCTTTCTTCTGGGGAACATGTTGTCCCTTATGTTCTGAGGAATGGTGTTTTATGTTACCCTTCGAGGCATGATAAGATGATGAAAGTTGTCGTTCCAGCTGTTCTTGTACCTATGATCTTCAAGTACTATCATGAGACCCCATTAGGGGGGCATCTTGGAATCTTTAAAACTCGTGAAAAGATTCGTGAAAGGTTCATCTGGAAGGGTATGGACGGTGAAATCCGTGAACTAGTGAAGGCTTGCAAATCCTGTTTGCTTAGTAAACCCACTATGTCCAACAAGGTAGGCCTTCTGTCTTCGCATCAAGCGTCGCGCCCCATGGAACGCCTGTATATTGATTATGTAGGACCCTTCCCCCAGTCAAAGGGAAATGCCAACAAGTTCATCTTTGTGTGCGTAGATGGTTTCACAAGATTTTCCTGGTTATTTCCGACTAAGCTGGCTACCGCTCAGTCCACCATTACTTGCCTAAATTCTATTTTTGCTTCTTTTGGTCCGTGCCAATATGTTGTGTCTGATAATGCTAAGGCGTTCACATCAAACCTTTTTCGTAAATTCTGTTTTGACTTGTCTATCTCTCATGTAACTACTTCTGCTTATTACCCTCAACCATCGCTGGCTGAACGGGTTAACCGTAATCTCAGGTCCGCGCTTATTGCCTATCATCATGAAGATCATTCCAGGTGGGACACGTCCTTGCATTGGTTAGCTTTTGCTTTGAATTCGGCGGTTCATGAATCACATAAGTTTACTAAAGCCTCTTTGATGTTCAAGTTTGTTCCCAACACGCCGCTCTCTAACCTCTGGTCTCTGAGTGACATTCTACCCGAGACAATAGATCCGGACAACATCAAAGATCTTTGGAAGAAGGCTAAAGCCAATCTTAATGTCTCTCATGAAAAGGTTAGGGAAAGGTATGATCGTGGACGGAGACCCACCCCTTTGAAGGTAGGTGACCAAGTAATGGTCAAGAACTTTGTTCCCGCGGGCAAGCTTGCCCCCAGATTCCAGGGGCCGTGTGTCATTCTTGATTTCCTTACGCCGGTTACGTTGTTATTAAGTAATCCAGCCACCGAGAGGATATTTAGGGTTCACCTGTCACAGGTGAAACCAGTGTAAATTTTGTGTTAACTTGCTTCATGTAATTTGAAAGGAATATGAAGGTTATATTTTTTTTGAGTTTTCACTTTTAAGTCATTCTGCCCCTTCTATAATATTTTGTTTCATATGTAAGTTTTTGTAAACCCCTCCCGCACGGTTAAACTGCCATTCTGTCCTTACCACGGCCATTACCACGCTCCCGTCTCCTGCTATACACACTGTGGCTTGCTTATATTAAATGCCATGGATATCTGCACGCCGCTGGCCCCTCAACCTCTCCACAAAGTCTGTGCCCTCAAAAAGATGATGGTCCAACAATATTCTGCCGCCTAGCTTTAATGTTTCAGTGCCCCCGCAGCCGCGCGGCGCTGTGCCGCGACTGGGTTTGAGGATGGGCCCCCTCGACCCCAGCGAGGACGACATGTGCACGGCAAGCCGGAGCTCTCCTCCCGGCCAAGGCTGATGAGCGGCGCACGACCTGCTACTTGCCCGCAGCCTGTATATCTTCACCGCGGGCACGGCGTGTTTCAACACCACTGCTCCCCTCATGGTGCGGGCGAGCGGTATCTCAGGGTACTTGAGGGGTCCGAGCGGCCTCTCCTGGACGCAAGCGGCAACGGCCGATCTGGCCATTCAACTTAGTCTACATCAACTACATGGACATTCCAGTTCGACATTACTACCTTCTCTTGGATTTTTCTGCAATACCTGGTGGACTTAGAATTTTTTTTCCCAATTTTAAAAACTAAAGTTTATCTTCTGAATTCAACTTCTACAAGCATAAAGACTTTACTTCACCTGCAACAACAAAATTTTGAAACTGAATCAAACCATATTAAGAAAATCTTAAAAATACTTCTGCAATTAATCTCCACATCTACATCAAAACTTGGACCTAGTTTTCAAACAAATTTCATGTGTGACCCCTGGAGGAACTTTGGGGGGGGGGGGGAGGTCTGTACCGGGCGGTACACCTCCACGCCGCTAATTTAAAATGTGCGCCAGTTGAAACTCCTCTGCTGTAGGAAGTCTGAACTTTATTGACGGTATTAATTTTCTACTTTCTCAGAAGATGTCACTACCTGTAAATTTTGGAGTTTTAGAACTGTGTCATTTTTGATGTGTTTTTGTTTTGCTTGAAGTAAGAAGTGTGAACATTCTCTTCTAGAGGACACTACTGAAGAACTACAATAGTGCACCCTAGTGCGAAGAAAAAGAACTGTTCTTTGGAGAAAATTTTATTTCAAAAGTTTGTTCTTTGTTAAATTTCTTTCAGTCATTGGTTAAGTTGGCAATATTACCCCTTTCTTTCCCCTTGTTTTAAATCTAGCCAATCCCGAAATTCTGAAATTAATTTTCCACCAATAATGTGTTTCTTCTTCATCTTGTGTAGGGGTTTCTCTTTATTCTCCAATAAAGTGATTGTGGGCGGGTGTTCTCATTCCCCTAACGCCTAGAACGTTCCGCGAGAGTATATAAACTGCTGTTTTTAGGGTCTCTGCGCCACTTCTGTTACATCTTTCAGTGTGTAAAGTACATAGCAGGGGGCGGGAAGCGCCTCTTTCTTCGTCAGCGGTCAACAACAAGGTAATGGCCAATTAATAACTTCTTTCTTTGCTAGCTCAGCAGTTTAACTCTCGGGGCGGGTCCGAAGCTTTTTCCATTATGTAACCCTCCTTAAAATGTAAAGAAACTTGTATCTATTTCATCTTTTAAACTGCATATCGGGATAGAGAGTGCTTAACCCTCTCGAGCTCCCAATCATATTGTTTTGAGGTGAACTTATTTTTCTCAACCTATTCTTCGTTAATATAATGTAAATTGTTCTTTTCTGAAGTCACCTCTGTAGTATGGGATTAGCCCTTGCATTAACGGCCTAGTGCCAAGTAGGTTTTAAATAAAGTGTATTAGGAGTGCGGAGAGCCTCCTTTCAAGTTGGTATTTTAGAGGCCATATAATTAACCTTTTCTCACTTAATAGGCCTCAGTAGATTGGGTATTTTACCCCTGTGTTTATGTCCGTTGAGGACAGCTTGAAGGTGGAGTTTGGTGTGGCCTGGGAGAGGCTTAAAGTTGAGAGCGAGTGGCTCTTTTTTGAAAACTGAGTGTTGTATGCCTCGAGGAGGCTTTACTGTGTAATTTGGAGCAAGTGCTCCAGGGTTTGATTGGGGTCTTCTGCCCCGTTGTTGAAATTTGTATATCGTAAAGTTGGGCTAGTTGCTCAAGAATTGTGTTTTCAGGGCTCGAAGCCCAAATCCTGTAAATACTGTAATTGTACTTTGTTGCCTTGCTACTCCGTACCTGCCATTCTTGTTATTTCTGAATTTTGGAAAGAAAATATAACCTTGTTAAATTTTACATTAACTTTAATTCTGTAGTTGGAGACCTATTCACACCCGCACCTTCTTTCACCTCTACCTACCACGGAAATCTCCGTAACAATAATAATCGGCATAATAAAATAACAATAATAATAATAATAATAATAATAATAATAATAATAATAATAATGGTAATAATTGTGTGGATGAATGATTATTCTAATAATAATGAATTAAATTATAGGCGACGACATCCCTCGGCTTGAAATTTTGAACGGAATAATAATCATACCTTTTGTCGTGACTAGCCGGCTCAGTGCGAGTCGATTTGCCGTAATACCCGGCTTGTTTATTTTGCTTGAGGGGTGAGGAGAGGTTATCGGCCGGTATTCCCACTACAGCTCATGTTATCTCATCGTGACATTCACCTACTGAGACCATGTGGTCGAGCTTGGCAGTAAGTAGATCTTGTAGATGCTAGTTCCAGTGGCATGGCATCAGCCATGTCCGTGTAATACACCATCCTAAAAATCATTGTAGCATTACCCAACCCGATTGCCGACATCGGAAAATGTAGATAGTCGGAGGTACTCAGTCTAATTCGAATCGGAAAGCCGACGATAAACCTGGTTTATTATCGGGCTCTCGATCCTAAGAAGGCTCATCCTTGTGGACCATCAGGTCATACGGACAACGGTTCGATACCAACGTGATCGATCAGTGAATTATACCCCACAGTTGTATTTCTTTTCCAGCATGGATATTATAAGCGTATTGTCACCACTTGCGGTGAAGCAAGTGACCAGATGATTTAATGTGTTGTCAAATCAACTGTTTTTATCAAGTGTATCACAATTCAACGTGCCGGATGGCGCAATAAACTGATCCTTCTGGCCATTATTTCAAAGGAAACCATTCTCATAATCCTTTTATTGCAGTTAGATGTTATGCCCTTTTAAAATGTAAATGTCACTTCCTAGTCCTATCATAGAGTCGTTTAATTCATGTTTACAATTGAGCTTTCCCAACTTTATATTTTTACATGCCCCGTTCATCCCTGTGTTCACTGATGCCTCTATATTTATATTTTTGATGACTTAAAAATGAACCGACACCCCTGAGATTAATGCTAGTCTGGGACTCAGAGGGTCGACGGGTGCAATATACATGTAGCGTGCGATCCGTGTCTTTTCTCTGAATCCACTTTAATCTAAACCATTTTTGCGAATAATTACCCTGAGAGAACACCCGCTACCGGGACGAGGGATGGGCTCCCATACGTGAGACTCGACAAGAAGAGGAAAACCCGCGGTGACTTGAAGAAAAACACACAGAACAGATATAGAAATAAATTGATATCCAAACGTTAACAATTGAAGAGGCAGAGCCTAATGAGGTATTTGGTAACTCGGAGTGGAAGTTGAAGAGGTAGGCAGTATTAGAAAATTCATATTGATGGATATGAAAATCACGAGAGTGAAGGAAAGGCTAGAAGTAGTAAAGAATGTTATTTTATTTCTTGAGAATAATCTGAAATATTATTTTTCTTCTAAAACTTTATCTTTTTAAATACGATAGAATTAGACACTGACATTATGCCGTTTAATTAGTATGTAGGTGAATGATGACTACTATGTAGAATAATTATGAGCTAAGTCGGTAATGGTCGATCAGGTTTGACCATGTTCGTCTCTAGGACGGCCATACATTTATTAATCCAAAAACAAGGTCATAACCAGTGCTTAGTATTCAACTTAAATTTAAGTAGAATAGGGCATTGGTGGACGTACATTATTTTGTGTTGTGCCTACCATTTGAGAATTCAGTGAAATTTTTTGAGAATTAAGTAGGAAATTGGAGAAAGTATATAGAAATGTTTAACGAAACATGGCACACCAAGCTAGAGCTCAGTCCCGAAAGGAACAAGAAGAAGGGTTAAGGAAGATTGATGAGAGATTTAGGAGTAATGAGGAAGACATACGGACAGTTAAAGAAATGTTGCAAGAAATGAGAGAAGAAAAGAACAATACAAGAAGAAAAGGAGAGAAAGAAAAGAAGAGAGGGAAGAAAAGGTAGAAAAGGAAAGAAGATGAGCAGAAAAAGAGCGTAAACGAGAAGAAAAGGAGATGAAACGAGAAGAAAAGAGAAAGCGAGAAAAGGAAGAACGAGAAGAGAAAGAAAGTAACAAGAATGGTTGCAAGAGTTCAGTAGAAAACAAGAAGAGAAACAAGAGGAATGGCAACAGAAGGAACGCCAGGAAAGAAGAAGTGAAAAACAGGAATTATTACAACAACTGAGAAAGGAAAGAGAAAAAGAAAGGTTGATCATTATCGTTCTCTATATGCGATTTTTTATGCTACGAAATAAAAATATCACACGAGAACACGTTTACGTATTTCTAAACAACTTTATTATCACTACGAAACTTATCCTAGTCTCGTCAAACTCTCTTTTTAAACACCACACAGCTAACGTTTTTACTCTCCTGCCAGAAGAAAAAACAATCGCTCCTCGCTAAAACCATCTACAAAAAAATATACATGATTCACACCAGAGACCTAATAGTGCTGTTTCTTGACGCCATATTGGAAGTCTAAGTGTCCGTACGTCCGTTGCTATGTTATGTGGAATAAGCATATGTACGTTATACGTCCAGGGACACGAAATATAAATATATTAACATAACACTTTTGGCTCATCGTAAAACTTCATAATACGATTATTGAAGGTTTTATCATTATTAGGATATCTGTCCTACGACATCATGAGAAGCAGCAAGAGCTACTGCAGGATATGATCAGAAAACAAGAAGAGAACAGCAAGAGATGGAGAGAAAATAGGAGGAATTTCAGCAGAAGCAACTGGAGCAAATGGAAAGGATGAAAGAGGAGCAGGAAAAGATGATGGAGAACGAAGGCATAAAAATTCGATTGGGGAATTAAGGATGATATAGAAAATATGCGAGCAGAGATGATTGAAAAGAAGGATGATATGAACATGGAGATGCATGAAGAAATAAACAAAATAAGAGAAGAGCAAACGGGAGAACCGAAACGTCATTCAAAAGTTAAGAGAGGAAGAGATCAACAAATTACCAAGCGAAATGGAAGGATTGAACATCAATGCTCAAAAGAAATGGGATCAATACCAGGATGATTTGGGTAAAATAAACAAAAGCATAGAAAATATGAACCGGACTATGGAAACGAACTTTGTTGAGGCTAGAGAAGAGATGGAGCGCGACAGAAATCAAGCCAACCAAAGAATGGAGAAGACAGAAGAAGGATTAACACAGGTTAGAAAGGAGATGCAGGAAATGAGAACAGAGAATCAAATGACAAAGTCTGTTATATCAAATTACAATGAGAAACAGAAAGCAATTGAAATTCAAATCAACGAAAGGTAAACTACGTCAACAGGAGCAGCTGATTCAAACCGAAAAAATAAGGACATAATGATTGGGAGCAACCACAGCGATAGTCCAGCGATTATAAATATAATCAAAACTTATGATGATCGACCTAAACACTGCGAAACTATCACCTAAACAATTCCTTAGGGAGATGGAAGAGCATTTTCGCGAAAACAGGGTACCTGAAGATAAGAAATTACGCATAATAGAGAAGCACTTGGACTCAACCCCAAATATATGGTACCAGGCTTTCAAAAATCAGTTTCCACGATAACTAAGAATTTAAGACTGCGTTCCTACGTAGATTCTGGAATCCTGAGATACAACAGTCGAGACTAGAATTATACGCGAGGAAATATATTTCGACAGGCCAAACACGGTACAGCGACTTCTTCGCTTATCAATTTCATCGATTCCAGACATATTTTTAACAGCAGCAACACCGTCATCGATTGTTATCTGCAAGAACGCTTCTACTTTGTTAAGTGTAGCAAATTAACCTCTATTGGTAAATGGTTTTGTGTTCAGAACCGAAGAAATCCATGCCACACATAACAGGGAATGGAACCCAAGGGTCACGTCTTATCAGAATTACCTAATAAAGAATAAAATCCCCGACCTATTAGTGGTGCAATGACTTGCGCTTTTCTAACACAAATCAGTATCTGCTTGACAGTTTTTAGTGTTTGGAACACCGAACTTTACAAGATGGCAGAAGTGAGGTTAGCGATGTTCTGTTGTTGGATTTTAAATTCCGCGGTTCGACATGCATAATGTGGCAGCCTTCAGGTTTAGTGCCGTGAAGATGGCAGCAGTGAGAATAGGAATCTCTATTTTCCTTACAAGTGAGCTTAGGGTCCGTCAAGATGACAGCTGTCAAAAAAGCGCGTGGCTTTGTTTACAAACAAGAGCACGTAGTCGTGACGTCACGGTCACGTGGTATGCTCCGTCGGCCCGCGAATTTTAAAATCCACGCCCGCTAAAAACTATGTGGCATGAATTTCTTCGGTTCTGAACATAAAACCATTTCGGTTCAGCATTTTACAATCATCTCGCATAGTAGTCCTATCCTGGATGAGCTAAATGCTTGTAACCCATGCCAACAGATTGACTGATATTTCATGTTACATGTTTATGCGATAGCTTGTTCAAATTCTAGGGACTTAAATGTAAGCAGGGTATTTCTTATAGCACTAGGCGTTCTGTTTAATTTCATTTTCCGTGTTTGCGATAACAGAACAGGGTTTGAATGTTTCGTTTTTTATATTGCAACTAAATCAGATTACAATTACCGAGCGAGTTGGCTACGCAGTATGATTTTTTCTGTACTTTTTTATTTTTGCACAAGACAAATGATAGAATGCTAACCATTTGAAGTACGTTGATATATTCATATTATCGCTTACCGAGCGATTTGGCTACGTAGTATCTGCACTGTCTTATGCATAAGATCGCGTTGTATGTTCGATAGAGATATTAAGCTATGCCTTAACCGAGCGGGAAGAGGAGGAGCACTTTATAACAGCCGCTATATTGCACAAGCTGTTCAGAATTCTAGTCTTATTATTTTTCCTCTGTTCGAATCCATCTTCTTAGAACGAAGGTATACCCTGACATGTTCTGAACACATGTTGTAAGTAACGTCATCGTGTATGGTGTTCTATTCTAGTCTTGTTATGTTTAATCCCTTATTTAGTGTTCCGAACACATCAATCAATGTTCTGATCACATGTTGAAGTTAACGACATCGAGTACAGCGTTCGATTCTAGTCTTGTTATATTTCAATTACTTCTTTTGTGATCTGCAAGTCTAAACATGCATAATGATGTTATCGCTGCAACACGTGCACACTCTTGCCTTCGCGATGCAGGTTTAAACTTGTTCGATAGAGATATAACGCTATGCCTTGATAGTGAAGGTGGTGGTGGAAGAGGAGGAGGCATTAACAGCTTATGTATAGCCGCCATTGTTTAAAGATGGCCGCTGACAACAGTCAAAAATGCACGTAGAATTTTTCAAATTACCCTCCACCGCATGTATAAGGATGAGGTTTAGTGCCGTAAAGATAGCAGCACGATGCGTTTAAAGATGGTGATTGAGAGATGTCAAAAACACGTAGAATTTTTTCAAATTGCCCACCACCACATTTCAAAGGTAGTAGCTAAAGCTGCCAACATGATGCTTTGTTCATTAAAGATGGCCGCTGTCAAGAAACACGTGGAATTTTTCAAATTGCCCGCCACCACATTTCAAAGGTAGTAGCTTAAGATATCAGCACGATGCTTTGTTGATTAAAGATGGCCGATGTCAAAAAGCACGTAGCTTTGTTTACAAACAAGAGCACGCAGAATTTCAAATTGCCCTCCACCGCTTGCATATAACAGCAGCCGCCATCTTGCGCAGTGGCCTCTAAGCTAGCTTTCTTCATAAGAGCCTATGTATGGCCGCCATCTTGCGCAGGCATCGCTAGGGAGTCTCATAAGAGCCTATGTATAGCAGCCGTCCTGTGAGAGCACCCCTGGGCCGTCTCATAAGAAGTGCTGTACAGCCGCCATTTTGTAGAATTAGGTAGCTGCCATCTTGCGCAAGCGTCCCTAGGGCATCTCATAAGAGGCTATGTATAGCAGTCATCGTATGCAAGCGCCCTTAAGCCGTCCCATAAGAAGCTACGTATAGCCGCCATCTTGTAGAATTAGATAGCCGCTATCTTGCCAAGCGTCCCTAGGGAGTCTCATAAGAGTCTATGTAAAGCAGCCATCTTGCGTCCCCCATCTTGCGCAAGCGCTCTTAAGCCGTCTCATAAGGAGCTGCGTATAGCCCCATCTTGTACAATTAGATAGCCTCCATCTTGTGCAAGCGTCCCTAGGGCGTCTCATAAGAGTCTATGTAAAGCAGCCATCTTAGGCAAGCGCCCTTGACCATCTCTTAAGAGCAGCCGCCATCTTGCGCAAGCAGCCTCATGCCGTCTCATAAGGAGCTGTGTATAGCTCCATCTTGTACAATTAGATAGCTGCCATCTTGAGCAAGCGTCCCTAGGGAGTCTCATAAGAGTCTATGTAAAGCAGCCATCTTGCGGCCTCCATCTTGCGCAAGCGCTCTTAAGCCGTCTCATAAGGAGACGTGTATAGCCCCAGCTTGTGCAATTGGCGTCGGGAAGGGCATCCGGCCGAAAAACTGAGGTTAGGCTCTTCCAAGAGGTTAGGTGTGCTCTCTTATGCTAATCCCACTGCCCTACTACTCAAATAACATCTCGAGAATACCCATTGCCCTACTACTCAAGATAGCGTCGGGAAGGGCATCCGGCCGCAAAGCTGACGTTAGGACCTTCCATGAGGTTAGGTTTGCTGTCTTGCGCGTAAAAAGTTAGGTTAAGCCCTTCCAAGATGGCGGATATAAGGTTAGACTCGCTCTCTTACTAATCAGGTAGGGCATTCGGCTGTAAAACTGAGGTTAGGCCCCTCCATGAGGTTAGGCTAGCTCTCTTACGCGTTAAAAGTTAGGTTAAGCCCCTCCAAGTTAGCGGATGTGAGGTTAAGCTCGCTCTCTTAGGCGTCAGGAATGGCATCCGGCCGTAAAACTGAGGTTAGGCCGCTCCACGAGGTTAGGCTAGCTCTCTTACACGTTAGACGTAGGTCAAGCCCCTCCAAGATGGCGGGTGTGAGGTTAAGCTCGCTCTCTTAGGCGTCAGGAATGGCATCCGGCCGTAAAACTGAGGTTAGGCCCCTCCATGAGGTTAGGCTAGCTCTCTTACGCGTTAAAAGTTAAGTTAGGTCCACCCAAGATAGCGGATGTGAGGTTAAGCTCGCTCTCTTAGGCGTCAGGAATGGCATCCGGCCGTAAAACTGAGGTTAGGCCGCTCCACGAGGTTAGGCTAGCTCTCTTACACGTTAAAAGTAGGTCAAGCCCCTCCAAGATGGCGGGTGTGAGGTTAGGCTCGCTCTCTTAGGCGCCAGGAATGGCATCCGGCCGTAAAACTGAGGTTAGGCCGCTCCACGAGGTTAGGCTAGCTCTCTTACACGTTAAAAGTAGGTCACGCCCCTCCAAGATGGCGTGTGTGAGGTTAGGCTAGCTCTCTTACACGTTAAAAGTAGGTCACGCCCCTCCAAGATGGCGTGTGTGAGGTTAGGCTAGCTCTCTTACACGCTACAAGTAGGTCAAGCCCCTCCAAGATGGCGGGTGTGAGGTTACTCTCGCGCTCTTAGCCAGCGCATTCAATGCGGCGGAGCCCTTTCCCGTGGCGGCGGAGGCGGTCCCAGAACCATCCACTTACACTACTCTTCTAAATGCAGAATAATTAATATTTTTGTGCATTTCGCAGTTTTCTTCCTTCGGAACGATGTAACGTATGATCCCAGGTGCTGTTGGTTCCTCCTGAACATCTGTTTGGGGTGATGCATATTCAGCATCGGGATTGCTCTGTAACTGAAGGGTGTCACGAAATGACAATACATGGTGGAATTGTGTTAATGAACACGCTCTCAAGTAATATTTTGCAACTAATCCAAAGCAAGTGATAGTCGACTTGGTTCGATTAAGGATCCATTTTGCGGGGTGTGCTTATATCCGATAGGATAATCGACTGGTGAATATCCTTAAATAAATGTAAATGTGGAATTTTACTTTTTAAAGGTCAGATTTTCCACAGATCGCGTGGATTAACTCTCAGTTACCTTTTGGACCAATGGTGCCCGATTATCAGGTTTTATTCTCGTTTCCTGGCTTTGCTGTACACGAATTTTACACTACGTTTTCATTCATTGAAAGGCAAAAATATACAATTTCAATACAATGTTATGCATTGTGACTGCCTTAAAACATGTTGTGAAAATTTAAGTGACTTTTCTTGCCTTTTCAATAAATAAATTATCGTGATTTACATTTAACAAATATTTTTTTGTTATTGGCCTTACGTCGCACCGACACAGATAGGTCTTATGGCGACGATGGGACAGGAAAGGGCTGGGAGTGGGAAGGAAGCGGTCGTGGCCTTAATTAAGATACATTTGTCTGGTGTGAAAATGGGAAAAAACGTAAAACCAATTTCAGGGCTGCCGACAGTAGGGTTCGAACCCACTATACTGGCCACACTTAAGCGACTGCAGCTCGGTTTAACAAAGCACATTTTTGCTCCTAATTTGAAGAAGCCAGGCTCTCCCGTGAACCCTGTGAATTGAGAGAAAAACTCGCAATGACCCCAAGATCCAAGAGTACCATACTGCTGTACTGAAGCAGCCGAGGCAGACGACCCACGATGGAACGGTAAGTTCAAGGGTTCAATAAAATGCTGCATAAACTTGGGGCTTAAGTCACTCGACGAAAATATTTTGACAACTTGGTGCTAGAAAAACGGCGAGCCAACTTTGAGGCCTATGACATGATAACGATGAGGGAACCTGTCACGATAACGTTGAGGAAGTGTATACCACCAAAATAAAATAATAAATAATACGAAATAATGTTGAGGCCCAAGCCACATTATAAATAATACAAGTCAGATGAAGACTAGCGCTGAGCCACAGTTAAACCAAATATGCCCCGTGAGAGTGCTAAAAAGCATTACGTTTAACGAGGAACATAACTACTTAGAAGTAATGACAGTCATAAACAAAGCTATACATTTTTGAAGTGATACTGTTGAATTACATTCAGGATTTATGCTTTCGCATGTTGAACAATAAATGAATTACATGGATGCAAAATCATTTTTGGATATTTATCCATATTTATTTACCATAACGCCAGAATTTTCTTTTATAAAATACTTTGTGATACAAGCCACAGTCATTAAAATAAGTAAGGCAAATATCGCAAAGTTGTGAGTTTCATTTTATTAAAACTTAATAGCGTTATGTGAAAACGTAGTAGTGAATTCTTTCCATGGTGGTGTGGGATATCCTGGCTGCAAAGTACAGCCAGTATAATCGTTTCTGTATTTATTGTTGTTGTTGTGAGGGAGGACATTAAAATTCGGACGGAGGACATGAAAGTTCGCAGTGATTATTTAAAGAGTAGGATTAATGATACACAAACTAGTTTCAAAGACTCCAGGGATGGTTTACAGTCTGTGATTCAAAATAATAGTGATGACTTAAAGGACACGGTAGATCAACTAGTGAAGGTTGAGATTCAAGAAACACAGGCCAGTTTCCTAGAACTCAGATGAAGATAAGGGTGAGATAGGAAAACTAAATCAGCGTTTGGATGATAGCCAGGTTGAAATTAAGAAAGAAATGTACAAACAATTTGCAGAAGTTCAGGTTAATCTCAAGGATGACTCTGATAAACAGTTTGTCAAAATCCATGATAGTTTAAAAACAGACTTTGATAAAGGTTTGATGAATGCTACGACATGTATGGTAAATTACGTGATAGTCAGGAAGAGATAAAGAAGGAACTTGACAAACATTTACTTGATAGCCAGGTAGCACATCAACAGCTGACTGATACCCACGTGGAATTTAAATTCGACATTAATCAACAGATTATAGAGATGCGGATGTCCATAGATCATTGGAAGGAGAAAACTTCAACGATCGTGGAGGAAGTTTTATCGGCTGATATTAAGTTACTAGATTGTAAGATAGAGCGAATTACTGGAGAACTGGATAGTAGGTTAACACTGAAAACCGAAACAGTGGAGAAGAGACTAATGCAACTTCACGAGGAAGCAACTGGTAAACTCCAAGTGTCTAGTGAGGATTCCGAAACCACGATTCAAGAAATTCAAGAGGTATGAGTGGAAATGAGAAATGATTTGCGTGACACCAGGCAGAACATCACCGTGCACCACAGAGAGTCCGATGACAGGAACAGTAGTATTGAGCAGGATTTGAGAGAAATGGATAACAAGGTCGGATTCATTAACAATGAAGTCAATAGTCGGATCAGTAGTGTGGTTGACATGCAATGATAGGTGGATAATGTTTTAAATCAGCCCACGACAGTTCCTAATCCAGATTTAGGTTTTCAACAGACAAATGGTAGTCAAACCAACGTTAGTGGTCAGAGTCAGAATGTTGAGACCAGTCGATCTCAAGGCTCAGTTGATACGAATGTCATGAACATGACTAGGCTACTTGACCCCCTCGTGTGTGCTTCTACAATTGTAGGGGGTTAACCTTGGTTACCCTCTTCAATTGAAGATCCTCTTCGTGGTGGGGGACTAGTAGCTCCTTTCTTGCGATGCCGAGTGGAGCTCTATTGGGTAACCATTCGGTATACAAGGAGGAGAAAGCTAAAGGACCACCCAACCCTAAGGTGTAACGCGACCCGTGCCGATGGGGTGCATGGCACATAGGAGATGTGTCCTGAACGGAGCCTTCGAGATACTTGGCGCCCTCTCGAAGTAAGTAGCCTTAGCCGGGTATGCGGGGCTCTGCCTGGGCGGACATTATATTTCCCCAACTACTCGTGGGACCTACATGAGTACTGTAGCTACCCATAAACCGGAGAGCTCTTCTGGGGCCTCCGAGAGAAACACCAGTTCAACTACCGATGGGGACTCTTCGGAGATACCCTCGGATAGTACGACCTCGACAGTAAGAGAGCTCACTCTAGAGGTGGGCAATCTACTAGTCCAGAAGAAGAAGAAGAAGAAACAGCGCTCCGGCGCTGAGAAGAGGAGGTATAAGAAGGCTTTAAAGGCCCGGGAGCAAGCCAAAGTTGGCCTAACTCCTGGAGCTGAGAGGCCTTCTACTGCCATGGCAGCGACGACTGTGGGGGGATGGAATGGGCACAAGAGGCGGGACCTTGAAAAGGGCTCTGCTTCTAGGGCACAGAGGACTCCACCCACCAAGACGCCAGTGGGGAAACGACTTCTGTCGAGGGCAACCCCAGAAGAAGATCGGCCGACCCACAAAAAACGCAAGGTGGAGTATGCTAGGATAGCTAAAGCTGGGATCAGGATGGCCATAGTACCTGTAGGTTATCCTGACCAGCAGCTAACCGAGAAACAGGTAGAATCTGTGGAGAAGGCTATCACCGATCTGATAGACGGGCTTCCGGAGCAGGGGCCCATTAAGCCTCAGTTCCTGGACTGCTATCTGTCAAGGGGTGCGGCCGTCATTATAGCCGAGAACGACGAGACTGTAGCATGGCTTTCTAGTCTTGTTACAGGTCTACAACCGTGGGAAGGAGCCAGGCTCACAATTGTGGGCATGGATAAACTCCTTTCCTATATGAGAGTCATGGTCTGGATACCAGGACAACCAAAGGACAATAACGTCCTTTTGGGAAG
The DNA here is from genome assembly GCF_040414725.1 of Anabrus simplex. Taxonomy (NCBI): domain Eukaryota; kingdom Metazoa; phylum Arthropoda; class Insecta; order Orthoptera; family Tettigoniidae; genus Anabrus; species Anabrus simplex. The sequence goes on from NC_090269.1 coordinate 448,361,903, forward strand.
AATGGCACGCCAGAACCATGGCTTAAATCCCAACAGCTGGAGGGTCTATGACCGCAAGGAGAAGAGAGGTGTCCGACTTGTGGTCAGCATGGACTCCAGAGATGTGGAGAAAGTGGTGGGGAAGAAGATCTTCTGCGGGGTGCATGTTGCTACCTTCACCTTGGTGGAGGGCAAGCGCGACAAGCAGAGGACCAACCCCACCACAGATAACACTGAGACTAGCAGGGGCGAAGAGCGGGAGCCCGGACAGGAACCGGGGCCAGCCAAGCCTCAAGATTCATCGCGGGAGACGGAGCTGCACGTTCCGGAGACCGCATAAGGTAAAGTATTGCATGAAAGTAAGGAATGATTACTTTCATACAAGCAAACATACAACATTGTATAGCGGCCTCTAGGGTACTTATTAGAAGTATCCAGAAAGGCAGGCTTTCGGTCGCCCTGATACAAGAACCCTGGCTTAGACAGGGGCATATCATGGGACTAAGATGTGCAGGCTTCACTCTATTCAGTGGAATAGCAGAGGAGAAGCCTAGAGCATGTATACTAGTTAAGGATCATAGCGCTTGGGCTATACCAGGCTTCATTACTAGAGACCTTGTAGCAGTTCTAGTGAGATATGAAGAGGGCGGACAGCCAAGAGATCTGGTTGTCTGTTCTGCATATTTCCCAGGAGACTCTGAATCTCCACCCCCGCCGGAGGAGTTAAAGAGACTGGTGATATATTGTAAGAAACAAGGACTAAACCTCATAGTAGGATGCGACGCCAATGCTCATCACAGCATTTGGGGAAGTAAACATACAAACCGAAGGGGAGAGCATTTCATAGAATTTCTATGTACAACTGATCTTGAGATCATGAACATAGGTGATACCCCTACCTTCATCAATAACAGGAGTGAGGGGATCATAGATCTTACCCTGGGTTCCATGGGAATCATACAGGAATTTAAAGACTGGAAAGTTTCTTTAGAACCTTCCTTGTCAGACCATAGACACATTGTGTTTCATATAGAGGGCCCCTTCGAGATTCCACCTTATAGAACCCCTAGACGAGCCAACTGGACGTCTTTCAGGGAGGACGTGAGGAGGGGACTGGAAGGAGGACCCTCAAATATAATTAAGAACAAAGAGGAGCTGGAGCTCAGTGTGAGCTTTCTCACACAAACACTGGTTACCTCTTATGAATTAAACTGCCCAGTTGTTAAGGCAAAAAGAGCAACAGGAAGTTTCAAGTGGAACAGTTATCTTGAACACCTGAGGAGAAACACACGAAGGCTCTGGAATAAATACAGGGAACTTCAGGATCAAGAAAGCCTAGATTCTTATAAAGAATCACAAAGAAGGTATAAGTCAAAAGTCAAAAAGGCTTCTAGGAAATCTTGGAGACAGTTCTGTGACTCCACTGAAAGTCAACATGAAGCGGCAAGGCTTCATTAAATTCTAACCTAGGATTGAAGGGCAAGGCTGGGCTCACTGGAGTCACCTTTGGGTGGATACACATCCACAGAGAGGGAGAACCTGAACTTACTGCTTGATGCCCACTTTCCAAGTTCAGCAGTCACGAATAGTGAAGTAGAATCGAGCGGATCCTTCAGACCCGATAAAAGTGGCTGGAAGGAAGCCGCAGAGATTGTTACCCACAGAAGGGTGAAGTGGGCATTAAAATCTTTTGCCCCTTACAAAAGCCCAGGAATGGATGGGATCTTCCCGGCGCTTCTTCAGGAAGCGGGTGAGGTCCTTATACCACACCTGGTCAGAACTTTTAGAGCCTGTCTCACTATGGGGTACGTGTACTCCTTGTGGCGTCAGGCGAAGGTAGTATATATACCTAAACCCGGAAGGTCTTCATATACTAGACCTAAGGATTATAGACCCATCAGTCTAAAGTCTTTTCTTCTTAAGACCTTGGAAAGACTAGTGGATAGACATATCAGGAAGAAAGTTTAAGAGACTGTGCCCTGCATTCTCATCAGCATGGATATCAACCAGGGAAGTCGGTTGAGACGGCACTACACCAGCTAGCTTCTAGGCTGGAGAGTGCCTTGGATCAGCAACAACTTGCTATGGTTGTATTCCTAGATATAGAAGGGGCCTTTAACTACACATCTTTGGGCTCCATAGAACTTAGTCTAGAGAGAAGAGGAGTGAGCAGGATGCTCATAAAATGGATTATGGCCTCGCTGCAGGGCCGTCAAGTTCTGTTTACCCTCAACGCAGTTATGTTGAGAGCTAATATAGACAGGGGGTGTCCACAGGGAGGAGTATTATCACCAACATTATGGTGTCTGGTAGTGGATGAACTACTTACCAGGTTAAATGTTGGAGGAATTTACGCCCAAGGCTATGCAGATGACATTAGCCTGATGGCGGTGGGAAATTTCCCCAGTACGGTTTCAGAGCTCGTACAGAGCTCCCTACGTAGGGTGGAAAGATGGTGCCACGACACGGACTTGTCGGTTAATCCCGAGAAGACGGAGCTCGTGGTATTTACCAGGAGGAAGAGGCTAGACGGACTGTCAGAGCCTTTCCTATTTGGGAAAAAACTAGTTAAGACAACCTCAGTTAAGTACCTAGGGGTAATCCTTGAGGCAAGACCGAGCTGGAAGAAACACATAGACCATAAGGTGGATAAGGCTCGCAAGATTATGTGAGCCTGTCGCAGGGCCGTTGGAAAGACTTGGGGCCTAGGACCTAAGGTGGTCCAGTGGGTCTACATTTCTATTGTACGGCCCACGATCACCTATGCATCTTTAGTCTGGTGGCCAGGCTCGGAGAGTAAAACTGTGACCACCAAGTTAAACAGTGTCCAAAGACTTGCGTGTCTAGGAATAACAGGGGCACTGGATACTACACCATTATGTGCAATGGAGGCCATCCTAGGTCTTCCCCCTTACATTTATATGTTAAGGAAATAGCGGGAATGAGTGCCTACCGCCTTTGGTCACTCGGAGGTTGGTCCTTCAAGAATCCGAATAGAGGTCATGCCTCTATTCTCACAAGGCTTCACCAGACCTGCCCTATGACGATGATTGGAGACCTGATGAAGCCTAGTTTTAATTTGAACTATAAATTCACAGTGGTGATACCCATAAGGGAGGAGTGGGCCGCGGATGCTGGGGCCCGTCTTAGGTCTGGGGGCTGTAGATGGTACACAGATGGCTCGCGGACAGAGACGGGCATAGGCGCCGGGGTCTGGGGGCCTAAGACAAGGCTCTCCCTACCTATGGGTAAATACGCTACTGTTTTCCAGGCCGAAGTATACGCAATACTGGCCTGTGCTGTATATATATGGAAAATGCCTGGACACAGAAGATGTATCACTATTTGCAGCGATAGCCAGGCAGCGTTAAAAGCACTATGTGCAGTTAAAACAACATCAAAAATGGCATGGGAATGCCAAAGGATGTTAGATCAGCTGTGTGAATTTAGCTCAGTTACCCTATTATGGGTCCCTGGGCTCACAGGTATCAGTGGAAATGAAGAAGCTGACAAACTAGCGAAACAAGGCTCAAAAGGTCCTTTTATAGGACCAGAGCCCTTCCTGGGAGTGTCACTCCGAAGCGTGAAACTGGTAATATCCCAGTGGACAAACCAGTCTCACTTAGACATTCGGAAGAGGTTAACTATAGCAAGGCAGGCACGTGAACTTATCAAAGGGCCTAGCCAAAGTTATAAAAAGGTCCTGATAAATTTGAATAGGACCAGAATGCGAATGGTAGTTAGACTGTTGACAGGCCACAATACCTTACAGAGACACCTACACATCATGAAAATCAGTCAGGATCCGATGTGTAGAAGATGCGGTAGGGAGGAGGAGACCTCCGCGCATGTGTTATGTCAGTGCGAGGCTCTTGCAAGCACTAGACATCGATACCTTGGCTCACATTTCGTGAGCCTGGAAGACATCAGGAATGACAACATCCGGACACTGGTATCCTTTATAGGAGCACTAGGTCTGGACTAGGCAAACCCGTTTAAGGGACACAAAGGGTCTTCACAGACCTATGTGTGGAGCCCTGCGAAGGCAGGGTTCACCCATTCTTTATCTATCTATCTATCTAGGCTACTTGAGGACCAGCCTACGAAATTTAATGGTGGCCCACATCAAACTTCGAAAGGATTCCTTAAGGATCTTACGGAATATATTCGTGATGCTACGATTCCTGAAGAGTGGCAGGTAAGGGTGGCCGAAAGATACCTTGAAGGAACACCTTTATTATGGTGTAAAGGCTTCCGTTACCATTACTACACTTTCGACAAATTCCAACGGGCGTTTCTATGTCAATTTCGAGCACAGAGGTCCAGCAGAGCCTGAGACTTGAACTGTACTCACGTAGGAACGAAGCTATGGGCCCTACCAAGTACTCAGAATATTTTACAGCCCAGCTTGTTTAATTTTACAAACTTGAAGCAAAAACGTCGGAGCAAGAATTGGTCCAAACTATCCAAAAGGAATTGCCTCCGGAGGTTCAACGGATACTCGTTGGATCAAAGGTAGAGTCGCCCACACATGCGGAGATGATCCTCCGACAGTTATTCTACACGCATAACCAAACAACACAAAGAGGAGGACGATACCACGAAAACCACGTGAATACTATCAGTCAGGTTCCCGAAGGAGGTCAGGAGATATCAGACCACGGAAATCCACAGTCGACCAAAGTAAAACGAGAGTTTGGAAACAACAGCAAACACTCACATCCTACAAGTGAGGACTGGATTAGGCGTGGGGAGAACTTGAACTCTAAATGGAGACGATATTATCGAAACGGAGGTAACCGCAACCAATTTAGGAATGACTAAAATAGTCGAAGGAACTGGGGAATTAACAGAGCCCAGAATTCTCGGTATAATGACGATGAGAAGTATCGAGAACAGGTTCCATACACTGACGGGTTGAGAAAAGCTCAAGAAAAAGAAAAAATGAGAATGGGTTTACTTCCAAGCACCCCACACCACATTTAAATTCGTCAGTGGGAGTTCAAAAACCCGATGGGTCACTGCGAGTGTGCCTGGACGCTCGTAAACTCAATGAAAGCTTGAACCCGAGCACGATCAACCTCCGCCCATCAAGGATATTATTAGAGGTTTTAAAGGAAACTCACGTTTTATTAGCGTAGATCTGACATCCGCATACCACCACATCAGGCTACAACGTACGTGAAAACAGTATACTGGCTTCATTTTTATCAAAAAACGTATGTTTACAATCGATTCCACTTCGGAATTAAAAACGCCGGCTCAGCTCTTATACGCGCCCTAGATCGATGTCTCACCGAAGAAATTAATGCTGTGACAAGGCGTTATGGGGTGATATTTTTTACCTTCCAGAAGTTGCGTTGAGAACATTCCAGATTTAATGAAAATACTGGAAAATATAAGGGCATCAGGCTTCAGTAAATTTAATGAAGTCCCACTTTTCTCGGAGGGGAGTTTTATTTCTTCATAATGTTACTGATGGCGAGGGGTTCGCCTGAATCCGGTAAAGCTCCAGACCAAGCAATTCCTTGGAATGAGCCAAGTTTTCACGGACCACTGCTGAAATTATACCGATGTTGTGGCTCCACATGAGAACATGCTTCATAAAAACAATAAGTGGAGGTGGAGTCCAGAATGTGAGGAAGTATTCAGGAAGACCAAAGAACTACTGCTAAACAGCGTCAAGCCAGGTTATCCCGATTTTGAGAAATCCTTCATTTTGCAAACGGATGCGTCCACCGTGGGAATCGGGGCACTTTTATATCAGGAAATTTCACACCAGCCGACCGATAGGAATTATTTGTCCTTCTAGAGTCGAAATCTAAGGTCATATGAGATCGGGTACAGCGTGCCGGATCTGGAAATGATGGTTATGGTTCAAGCATTGAAGCACTGGAAAATCATGATTTATGGATTCGATATCAGCATTAAGACAGTCCACAAGGTACTTAATTTTACAATGAAGACCGCCGTTGCGAGTGAAAGAGTGGCAAGGTGGACTCTGTTTATCCAAAAATTTGACTTTGAGATACAGCATCGTTCAGGGAAGTTAAATGTTCTGGTGCTTATTAAGCAGGAACCCTAATAAGGAAGAGAATATGGGAAACAATCTAGATCGAGTCCAGGAATATCGAGATTTTCTGATAGAGTTGGGACAAGGAGACCTACAATCGAGAGACACTTTATGCGGGAAAATGATCTTGTACCTTCGAGGGACACTTCCAGCTGAGGATCCATGACGCGTTGCCGTCCGAAAGCTCGCTGATAACTACCTGTTTGTGGATAATACACTCGTGAAATTTGTAGATATTGATCATGTAAAATCCCGGATTTTGATACCAACACTGCTACGAAAGGGATTAATTTGGCACGTGCACAGAGTTATCGTTCATGGGGGATAGTTAAGGTTGTTTCAACCATTAGAGAGGCCTTTCCCTGGGTGAATTTGCAGCAAACCCTTACTTAATTCGAGAGGCACCTATCCCTCTCTTGCCTTCACAACCAAAGGAGCTATTCCCTATGGATATTTAAGGGGCCCTCGTGAAAGAAAAGCGTGGCAACAAGTTTGTCTTAGCATCCATCGACGTCTTTTCCAAACTTACGATACTGTTTCCTATGCAGAAAGCGAACTCCAAGCTTGTTTTGAGACGTATTTCCAGTAACACTGTTCCAGGTACGGGCAACCCGAAATTCCTTCTTACAGACCATGGTTCCCAGTTTACACCGCAAAGCTTAAGACGACCATTCAGAACTTGGAAATTAATCACATTCTCAGTAGTGTTAGACATTCTGAGGGAAATCCTAGCGAGAGGATAAGCAAGGTAATTGCAAAATTCTGCAGGATTTACTGCTCCCAAGAACACTTAAATTTTGTTGAAGTGTAATCGCTCATAGTCAGTTGTGTCAATAACACCGCACACGAACCTATAGGGAGAATTCCATCTGTCGTTCTTTTCAACCAATACCCTGCGAGACCCTAACATGATGTAGTTCAGTGTTCCAGTGATCCTCGACCATCACAGGAATTATGTACACAAAATACGGCTGAACATTTACGTCGGCAGGCACATCGCCGGTTGCGTAGAGTGAGAAACCGAAGATTTCATCGTCCAATAGAGGAAAATAAATGCGGGCTCGCAAACCACGGGAAAATATCTACGCATAATTTTCTCGCTTATACGTTGGACCGTTTAAAATTGTCAAGAGTTTCACGAACTAACATAAAATTCAAAGTTTGGACGGCAGCAGGGAGACCATATTTAATGCAGCGAACCTGAAGGCATAACATGTCCAAGAAGAAAGAATTGCACAACCCAATGGCTTCGCCATACCAGCAGTGGAGATGACCGTCGGAGAAGAAGAGGTGCTACGGCGTCTGTACATATTCAAATCATAGTTTAGGTATATTTGCAAATCGACTTGAACGATGAGTGTTTGCAGTAGTGGACAGGAATGTCGAAGATATTTGTAGGCCATATTTCGGCGTTATCCTTACTAGCCAGGAGGTGCTCCCATAATAGCGTAGCATCAGTAGCGGTATGAATGTAAGGGCTGTCCCACGTGGAAACCTGGTTAATGGAGGCTAGTCTTTACTGCTTAGCAGCGTGTGTTCAAGTTGGATGAACTTTCGTTTTCTACTTGTCTGTATTAACTTCAAGTTGTATTGTTCGGATGTCCGGTATATTATGATAGTGTCGTGTAGGAAGTGAATTCATTTATGTAGGATTCACGATACGAATGCAGTTTCGATTCGCCAGCTGTTAAAATATTTCATTTTCATTTCTCGTTATTCACATTGTTTATGTGAGAAGTTGATCTACCGATCACTTGTAATTTGAATTAATGGGACAATTGTAGGTAGAATATTTGTAATTGTAGTCGTTGTTATAGAAAATTGGAGGAGTTTCCCTTTGCTGGTTTGCTTGTTTGTTTGTTTGATACTGTGGACTTGTATTTAACGAATTAAACGACATAACTCTTTCATAACCAGAAACTTGGTTTATCAAAAAAATTCAAGTAATTTATCACTTTTCTTTAACTTCAGTGTTTGGCATTTCTTGTAATTAATGTTTCCGTGCATTTCGCAGTAGAGTCCCATCAGATCGACGTACCGTATGATCCCATCGGATGCTTTCAAGTGATATTTCGCAACCTATCCAAAGCAACTGATGGTCGAATTGGTTCGATTAAGGATCCACTTCTGGGTGGTATTCCAATATCCGTTAGGATAGTCGACTGCTGGATATATTTAAACAAATGTAAATCTGGAATTCTACTTTTTCAAGGTCAGATTTTCTACGGATCACGTAGATTAACTCTCAATTATCGTTTAGATCAATGGTGCCCGATTTTCAGGATTTATTCTCGCTTTCTGGTTTTTGCTGCCTTCGGATTTTACACTACGTCTTCATTCCTCGAAAGATAAACAATTTCCATAAAGTTTTACCACTCACGTTATGCATCGTTAAAACATGTGAAAATTTTAAGTGACATTTCTTGCCCTTTTCAAAAGTAAATTATCGTGATTTACATGAATAAATATTTTAGTAAGCACATGTTTCTCCTCATTTGAAGTAGTTATACTCTCCTCTGAACCCTATCATTTTGACAATGAAGTGACAGAAAAAATCTCGCAACGACCCCAAGATCTTAGAATACGATATTGCTCTACTGATCTTTTTTCCTAGTGGCTTTACGTCGCACCGCCACAGATAAGTCTTATAGCGACGATGGGATAGGAAAGGCCTAGGAATTGGAAGAAAACGGCCGTGAGTAGTGGTGTGACCCCGGTTCTGATCCACTTTGGGGTGGGCGGGGGCGTGGTCTGTGCTCTGATTGGTGGGTGGGGTGGGGGTGGGGGCGTGGCCTGTGCTCTGATCGGTGGGTGAGTGGGGGCGGGGCTTTGCTCTGATTGGTTGGGGTGGGTAGTGCTGGGGGGAGGGTGGGTGTGTTGGTCTGTCTCTGTGGGGGAGGTGAGAGTGCGTGCGCGCGCGCGCGCGTGCAGGGTGGTGGGGGCGGGGTGTGGCCTCCACCCCCTTGGCGGGGTTACGTTTCCCCCTTTGTGCAGCTGTGTGTGTGTGGCAGGTGCGCGCTCCCCTCCCGCTGAGTCAGCATCGTTCCCCCCTCGCTCCCCCGCTGAGTCAGCCTCGTCCCCCCTCGCTCCCCCAGCTGAGTCAGCCTCGTTTCCCTCGCTTCCTCTGTTCTTTTGTGTGTGTGTGGCAGGTGCGCTCTCCCACTGAGTTGGTTTGCACGTGCGCTCTCCCGCTGAGCCAGCATCCTTTATCTCCTATTTTTAAACATGCATGCACGTGCGCCCTCCCGCTGAGTTGGTTTGCACGTGCGCTCTCCTGCTGCGATGAGTTTAGTATATATATAGCCAGCATTCGTTTGTGGAAACGTATTCGCTGGTTCTGCGACCTTGCTTGTGTACATCAGTGATCTATTACATATATCCTTGATTGCTGCTCGCGCTGTTCGGGATTGACCAGAGATTTGATTCACACCTAATCTTTTGGTAAGTTTTTCTCTCTGTTTCTTTGTAACGCAATGTAATAAGTTATAACTTGATTGAATGGAGAAGATAATATTAGGATTTCTTTTTTTTTTTTTTTGGTTTCAGTGTGATTTAACTGTTTGCCTTCAAGTAATGGACTTGTTGAAGAAACCTTCTACTTTATCCAAATCAAGAGGAAGCGAGTATAGACCGCTAGATCAATTAGCGGTCAATGAAGTTTACAATGTACTCTCGTACCGAGCTGTTAAAACTCGGTACGGGAGGCGAATTGTTGCAGATATTTTAGAAAAATCTGGTGACGAAGAGGTGGCAACATCAGTATTTTTACCAGCTCAGTACCAAGAACTAACCGATAACGATGTGGAGGAATTAAATCAAAGGGGATTGAAGCTCATATATAAAGGCAAAATAAATTCACGTAACGAGGTAGATTTTGTTAAATAGAAAGTTTAAAATGTTTGCTTTAATATTTTAACATTGTTCATGCATGTATGGGGGGAAGGGTAGTCTGCTGAGGAGGAGAAGGCGCTAGAATCTTCCCTACCTATGTTTTATCTACCATAGTTTTTAGCTGTGTTTATATGTGTGCCTAAGCTGTTTTTTGTTTATATGTGTGCCTAAAATATGAAATATAAGCATATAAGTGTAAAACAGAGAGAAGGAATCGAACAGTTAGTTATAGTTTCTTCATGTCTTGAGGGTTGTAAGGCAGAAGAAGAAGAAGAAGACTGTTGGTTAAACAATATTACACCCTTAACGTTTACTGTATACACATCAGATTCTTCGAAAGAATACTATCAAGAGCACAGGAAAAATGTTGATGAGTGTGTGTTACGTGTGATATTACAGACTCCAGGGTTGGATAAAAATGCTCATTTTTTAATAATTTCTGGTTATAACTACAAAACTCTAAGGTTTGAATCGAATGTGATAGTGTTTACTGATATGTACAGTAAGATATATCAACAGCATTTGTTATGCAGTCTTCAAGATGAGTGTGATTCCGAACTAATTCACTGTTCTTGTGACGTTATACATTCCCCGTATTCGTGGATTCAAAAACAGTTATTGAACTACAATACGGATGTACATACTGTCTACAGCAACTGTCATTACTGTCTATTTAAAGTAAAGAAATTATGTCAAATGTATTAATGTTTATTGATATGTACAGTAAGGTATATCATTAGCATTTGTTATGAAGTCTTGAGAACAAGTGTGATTTGAAACTAATTCCTTGTTCTAGTAGCGTTATACATTCCTTCCGCAATGGTGGATTCATGCGGATGTACATAACTGTTATTGCTGTTTTTATTAAAAAATAGATAAAATTAGGTAAACAATGATGGAACCAAAATGTTTGAGGTTGCCAGAAGAACTTTCCTTTTCTTTGGATAATGTAACAAACAATCATCAATTTGAAGAATTTTTAAGTGACACATACACCACCGTAGAGAGTATGTTAGAACAATGTGGTTTGGGCAGAGGGTTGAATGTGTCTGTAGACGTTATTCCATCAACTCATCTTTCAATCTATGAACCCACGTTAATTGAAAATACAAATGAATTGAATACATATTGGGTAAATCTAGTTGACAGTCTAGAGAATTGTATACAAAACAATTGTTTAAGCAAAGTAACTGTAAGAGTAGAAAAATTTTGTATGGCTTGGACATTACTAGAAACTAGTTACAGGACGCGTATATTTACAGGGTCAATTAGAAATAGTTGTGAGTTGAAGGATCCTAAATTGTTTTTGGAAAGATGTTACATATGGTTTAAAAAGTATGTGCAAAAAGCATTAGAAAGTAGTGCGCTTAAAGTAAACACATTATTGATATCTGAACACATATTGCCTAGTTCGGATCAGACAACTAAACTTCACACTAACACCAAAAATCATATTATTACTATTGCAACAGATTTACGAGAGTGGTATGAAGAAAATGTTGTGCAAGAGACCTTAACTAAATTGAGTCGCTATCCAGAGAGAGATTCTGGGTGGGCTCTTAAGTCGCTGTTGGAACTGCGAATAAACATAAATTCATATGTAGGATTTCATGCGGGTCACCATTTGAAATTACCTAAAGCCATACGGGATAAGAAAGCTGTTGTTAATGTACAATGCAACGATGATGACTGTTTTGCATGGTCAATTGTAGCTGCTCTTAACCCAGCAAGAACGCATACCGAGCGTCGATCATCATATCCACACTATAGAAGTGTTTTAAACTTAGAAGGAATTTCATTTCCTATGGAAATGCAAAAGTTGTCTAAATTTGAAAACCAAAACGATATATCGGTGAATGTGTATGGAGTAATGTATGAAAATGGAAAGTGGATGTATGCAGGACAAGATAGCAATCAACCGTTTACAATTGTACCTATTTACATTACAAAGAAATTGGAGGGTTCTGCAAGGAAGCATGTAAACCTATTGCTGCTCCAAACGGAACAAGATAACGTTGTATACCATTTTTCGTGGATCAAATCTCTATCTCGGTTAGTGTCTTCAACAGTTAACAAACATAATCATAAGATCTATGTGTGTGAACGCTGTTTATCATACTTTGGTACACAACCCAGACTAGATAACCACATGGTTACGTGTAGTCAATTTAATCCTGTAAAGTTAGAAATGCCGAAAGAGCATGAAAAAATAATCAAGTTCATTCATTATAAACATAAAGAAATAGTTCCTTTTACTATTTATGCTGACATCGAATGCGTTTTGAACCCGATTGACACGGCTATGCCAAACAATGAAACTTCCTATACAGCTCCCTTGAATTATCACAGAGCGCACAGTATCGCTTACTATTTGCATTGTTCTTACAATGAAACATACAGTAGATTTAATTTATATCGCCGAGACGATTGTTGCGAATGGTTTGTTAGAGAATTATCTAGTATTGTTCAAGATATAGCACATTATTATGCTCAAGTAGTTCCGAAAGAGGAACTTAATAGAGATCAGGAAGAAGAATATTTAGGATCAACTACTTGTCATATTTGCGGAAAAGAGTTTGTCGCAACAGATGTTAAAGTTAAAGATCATGACCACTTAACTGGAAAATTTCGTGGTGCTAGTCACCAGTGTTGTAATCTACAGTACACCTTACCGAATTACATACCAGTCTTTTTTCATGATTTGAGTGGATACGATAGTCATTTTATTATCAAACAATTGTGTGAGAAGATTGTAGAGGTAGAGAATGATGATAATGCGAGTGAGGTATTTAATCCAGGAAGGGTAACATTAATACCTACTAATACAGAACGCTATAAGTCGTTTACTAAAGTTGTTCCTGTTGTTGGTAGTAAAGCTTTCAGGTCGTTGCAATTACGATTTCTTGATTCATTTAACTTCTTAGGCAGTTCATTAGAGAAATGTGCTTTGTACATGAACAATGATGCTAAACATATCACGCGGAAATATTTCGAACTGATGTGTCAAAAAGGTGTTTTTCCTTACGAATATGTAAAGGAAATAAGCGTATTAGATGAGAGAAGTTTACCACCAAAAGATATGTTTGGTAGTTTGCTTACTGGTAGTTCTATTTCTGAGATAGAATATGAACGAGCACAACGTGTATGGAAACCTTTTAATTGTGTTACTTTGGGTGACTATTCAGATTTGTATTTGAAAACTGATGTGCTACTTTTGGCAGATATTTTTGAAAACTTTAAAAAGGTGTGCAGAGAGACTTATGGGTTGGATCCTGCTCATTATTTTACTGCTCCTGATTTAGCTTGGAGTTCGCTTCTAAAGACAACAAAAGTTCACATAGAACTCATCACCGATGTGGATATGATGCAATTTGTAGAAAGAGGTATTCGAGGAGGAGTAGTATATTGTGCTCATAGGTATGTTGAAGCTAACAATAAATACATGAGCGACTACAACCCAGAAATACCCGACTCTTATTTACTGTACTTGGATGTAAATATCCTATATGGGTGGGCTATGATGCAGTATCTCCCAGTAGGCAATTTTTCTTGGGTAGAAAATGTAGATGAATTTGATGTGCTAAATGTAGATGATGAATCTGAAATAGGTTATATTTTAGAAGTGGATTTATTATATCATACAGAAATACATGATTGGCATAACGATTTTCCACTTTGTCCTGAAATGAGGAAATCTCCTGCACAAAAGGCTCTTCCTAAACTTATGACAACAATACATAATAAACATCGGTATGTGTTGCATTATCGAAACTTGAAACAATGTTTAAAGTATGGTTTGCAATGTTTAAAAATTTACAGAATACTACAATTTAATCAAGCTCCTTGGATGAAACCTTACATTGAATTGAATACAGAAAAACGTAAGCAAAGCACAAACGATCTCGATAAAAACTTTTTCAAGTTAATGAATAATTCCGTTTTTGGTCGCACACTAATGAATGTGAGAAAGTTTAGGGATGTTAAATTGACGACACGTTGGGATGGACCTTTTGGTGCTGGGCGTTTAATAGCGCAACCTACCTTTAAGAAACGAGTCATTTTTGATGAATCGTGTGCAGCTATTGAAATGGAAAGGGTGATAGTCAAGAGCGATAAACCAATGTTTGTAGGAATGACGATATTAGACTTATCTAAAACAAAGGTAGTTAATTTTCATTATGCGTACATGAAGCAAAAGTATCCAAAGGAGGGAGACCTTACATTAGTGTATACTGATACAGATAGCCTTATTTATCATATAAAAACTAAGGATGTTTACGCAGATATGAAGGAAGATATTGCTGAATGGTTTGATACAGGAGACTATTCAGAGGATAATCCTTACAGAATTCCTAGAATGAATAGATGTGAAATAGGCTACATGAAGGATGAATTGTCAGGTGTGTTGTATTGTAAATTTATTGGACTTAGAGCAAAAATGTATGCTATAAAAACAGAAAAGAAAACTGTAACAAAAGCCAAAGATGTAAAATCTACAGCGAATTTGACAATAGATGATTATGAGGAGTTTTAAGAGAAAATAAGCATATGATGATAAATCAGTATTCTATACAATCATATCTTCATCATGTGTTTACTGTGTGTCAAAACAAAGTAGTTTTAACACCAGATGATGATAAACGATACATCCAATCAGATGGTATTTCAACTTTAGCGTGGGGTCGTGACCGCATTGATGGTGATAGTAAAGAAGTATAAGAAGTATGATGTTTCATGTACTAATTAAAATGTATGTACAGGAACTAATAAATTATTTGTGTACCTATTTGATTGTTATTAAAGTATAAATGAAGTGATTATATATGTAATTAAATGTAAAAGAGCTAGTTTGTAAAAATAAAAAATAATAAATTTATATATATTGGTTGTTTTTATTTTAACAATAAGGAAGGTGGTGATATAAATAATACACAAAAACGTTGTATATTTATTCAATCAAGACACATATACAAAAAATGTGTATATATAAACATAATTACACCATCTTTTTTATTATTTATTCCTTTGAACAGCAAGGACTATTATAATACATCTCCTTCACATTTTTTTGTTTACACATACGACAGTCCTTCTTCATACTGGGAGTACCATCTATTTGAGTAGTAGCGTTTGGATCGTTGTTGAAGTAATGTTCATATTCAGGATGTTTTTCCTTGAATTCATCTGGCAGTATGTTCCAAAGAGAAGGAAGTTGATGATCAGCAAGCGAAATCAGAATCTCATCAGGCATATAACACCAGTCCAGAGTGTTGAATGATTTAAGTCCACTATGACGATATTTGTTTATAGAAGCACTCACCATACGCATAACATTACTCTCTTTAGAGAGCCAATCGCATGTGTTTATTATGCCATAACGCACATTTCTGTTTTTCTTCTTGATGTAGTTCACACGGAAAGTATTCATCATCACTGGTTTCTTCTGCTGTCAAGGCTGCTTTCGAACATCCGTACATTGACAAATCAGCAACAGGTTTAGAAAAAACAGTTTTAAACTCTTCACCCAATCCGTTCACCACAACGAAACATTTGTTTTGTAAGTATTTTAATTTTTTTAACTTATCTTGTTTGTCGAATTTAATTAAAGCTGCACAACTAAAGTCAGCATCCTTAATGTATTCACAGAAAGCACATTCAACTCGCCCATTTTCCAAAGGTTTCAGATCGATGAGAACTAGTGGAGACTGTTCCATGATGAAAGAGAAGTACACGCACATGGAGTGAAGGTTTCCTCTTAGCCCACATCTCTTTTATAGTAACTCCATCAATAAACACTTTATAGATGGCGAGACGAGCGCCGTGAAGGAAGCGTTGATTTATGACGACACCACGCTATTGTTCAGTCATACCTATTTTTAAGTTCTAGTATAGTATGTTCCATAATAACAGAGAAGTATGCAAGCATGGTGAGTGTTTCTTCTCAAGTCTACATCTGTTTTTGGTAACTTCTCCGCTAAGTGGTTTATAAGCCACAATTCGGTCATGAAGAAGAAGTACGTAAAGAGATGTATTCGCAGGAATGTCGGCGTCGGTTTCAAATTCTACACGAATGTCGACTGGAGATGAGCGAATACAGTCATTTTGGTGAGAACAATCGATAATAATCAAAGGTGCCAATGTTTTAAACTCTAGTCTATCAAGCATAGGTCCAACGATTTCATTTTCCTCTAATGAGTAATAAGCAGCTCGAAATTTTGTATACATATCATACAGTTCGGAAAAGTCTCCAGCACTTATTTTAACACGTATGTCTTCATTTGAATAATATTCCTCATTGAGAAAGACTTTTAGTTTAGAAATATTACAATGATCAAACACACAAGCGTTAGTGGTTTTTTTCTTTCTGTCAGTTTGAAATCCAAAGATAATAAAACGTGGTTTTTCTAGTTGTGAAGATGCTTTTATTGTCCAATTCATTCGTTTGGTTGCAGGCAGAGAAGGAAGTTCATACAATTCCCACGATCGAAAAGCGATTTGCAAGTTCTCATTTCTTTCTACAATGTTAAGCATGCGTGCTTGTTCTTGGTGGGAGAGAGAGAGTGAAGGCACCTTCCAGTAAATATCCTCAATAATTATATTAGAGTTATCATTATCTTCTGTAGATTTGAGGGTGCAATTATCGTTGCTACTTCTAATTAATACTAGTTCGTGGGAGCAACCTGTGATACACTTTTGATAATCTTCAGCAAAACCTAAAATATTAGAGAGGCATAACGATGTGAAAGTAACCTGTTGTACGGTCAGCTAGGGCATAACCTGGACTGACAGGGAACCAACCGGTATTTTGGAGATTGGTTGTAGATTTCGTTGATGCAAAAGTCTTCATAGTACTTGCTATTCCCAAATTCCTTGTTCGATCGATTTCTGTACCATTAAGTTCATATCGACATTCGCTGCAGAGAAAAGCGCCGAAATTGCTATCTAGGGTAGAAGTAGTGGATATAGCTCCTGCTCCGTTTGTAACTTTACCTATAACGTGAAGAGAACTTTTTGAAGGCAACAGATGGTATTCTTGCTTGCGTGCTGGGATTCGTATTTCATCATTGTATCCGAATGTTGTACCTGCGTAAGGGCGATAGGTTCGCTCCTTAAAACAGCAGTAATAGAACGATTGAAAACAGGTTTTTCTTCTATGTTTAGCGTATGAAACATGGTGGAGGTGTTGTTTACCATACAAAAGTTTAGCTCACTATGAGCAAAACACGGAGTGTGTTTTACCTTTATAAGGGCTGATAGCACTAAAACTTAAAACTTTCGTTTGTAACTGTTGTACATATTGTGTGTACGTGTGTCCGTTTGTAATAACTTTAAGATTCCGCCTGTAACTGTACTTATAACGTGAGGATTACAAGAGATAGTATCCTTGCTCGCGTAATAGGGGATTCGTATTTCATCATTGTATCCTGCAGTACCCGAAGTAGAATGATTGAAAAACGGTTTTTCTACTTTTGGCGCTTGAGACATGGTGAATATGTTGTTTACTCTATAAAGGCTTAGCTGACTGTAGGTGAGAACGAGGTGTGTCTGTTTAGTTTTATATCTTTATAAGGGTAAAGAACTTTGTATCCTAAAGATTCCAGATATCGTTTGTTGCTTAATGTCAATGGTTTTAGATAGATATGATTTGAAGCTTTACGTTCTCCACTACCACTTCTATCGCTTGTATTTCTGTAGACGATTCCCATGTGTTTATTCGATAGGTCGCATGTGAAGCGTAACCGAAAGGTTTTCGTCAAGCAAATCAACCTTATTTTCAGTTTGATCTTTGAGAGTCACAGTGATGTTGTTTACACTTTGTAAGGCAATAGGATAATAAATGATAGGTAAGGGTTGCTCAACTATTTTAAACCCTGGTGTTAGGTTCACCAATTAAAAATCAGAAAACACCCCGCCGAAGTCATATATTTTTACTTTTTATTCAGAAGAAAAAACAAGCATTTCTCTATGTCAGCCATTCACATTTTTTCAACACCCACACACACTCTCCAACCCAGACATCTCTCTCTACTGCCAACCCCATCATATTACATTTAATTTCAAATATGTTACAAACTCAACATCCTCCCACCTTGAGTTGTGGGAACAACTCAACACATCATTTATCCACATAACAATACAAAACTGAATTTACTATACACAATACAAAACAGCAAGATCACCTCTCCCTTTTTCTTGTCTCTTTTGGAACTCAAAATAAATAAAAACACTTGAGATGAATATCACATAGAATAAATGAACACTTGTGAAAAAATATCACTCAATCCTCAAATCTTTTGGGTTTAATCACCAGTCTCCCACTACTAGTTTTCAGTTTGGAGCTATCGGTCGATGATTTAATTGTCCTTCGGTCACTTTCTTTCTTTTCACACAGCTTAAATTGTCTGAAGACATGGTCTTCTGCAGATGTCACTTCGAGTGGGTATACCTTCTGCACCGGTCTCACGAGTACCCCTCTTTCAGTCTTCAGACGAACAAGTCTCACAATACCACCTTTGCCAGGGATAACTTCCATCACTCTTGCCAACGGCCAATTCAGTCTCTTGGGGTTGTCATTGTCTACTAGTACTACTTCATCCACGAAGGGTTTGTACTGACTTTTTGTATGGTGGTTCTTCTGAATTAGTTGTCCAAGATACTCATTCCTAAACCTCAACCTTAAAGTTTCTTTTATTTTCTGTCTATATCTGTATCTTTTGTCGAATCTTACATTTTCTATCATGTCGATATCGGGCATTCCAACCTCCTTGACCTCTTGCAGAAACATTGCAGGGGTTATTGCCATCAGGTCACTCCCATCATTGGACAGGTAGGTAAGCGGCCGAGAATTCATCACAGCTTCGATGTCACACAAGACTGTCATCATTTCTTGGTATGACAAGCACGAATTTCCCAGAACTTTCCTGAGCATTTGTTTGAGAACACCAATCAATCTCTCCCACCAACCTCCCCACCATGGTGCAGCGGGAGGATTAAATTTCCATTCAATTTCATTTGCAGAACTATATTCAATAATTTTATCCCACTGAATCGTCCCCAAGGCATTACAGACGCCATGAAAATTCGTCCCATTATCACTGTAGACTATCGCTGGCCTTCCACGTCTGGATACAAAGCGTCGAAAGGCTTCTAGGAATGTTGAGGTAGCCAAAGATGTCACAAGCTCCAGATGGACCGCACGAAAAACAGCACACGTGAACAAACAGACTCAGGCTTTCTCTCCTCCTCTCAAAATCAAAGGTCCTGCAAAGTCTACCCCTGATATCTCAAAAACCGAAGCCTCTCTCACTCTGTCAACGGGTAGATGAGCCTGTTCCGCTTCAAGATGTTTTCCATGGTATCTTCGGCAGACAACACATGATGCAATTGCACTCTTCACAGTTCTTCTTCCACCAAGGATCCAGTATTTCTGTCGGAGCCCGCTGAGCAGAATCTGTGTACCAGCATGACATAACTCTTTGTGTTTTTCCCTAATGAGAGCACGAACTAAAGCATGTTTTGCAGGAAGGATAATAGGACAGCGGAAAGCATAATCATCCCGACGTGCTATTATCTTTGTTTTCAGTCTCATCACTCCCTCGTCATCAGTGAAAACACAGAGTGTGCTAAATCTCTCGTCCTTTACATCTACAAAACACTCTTTTTGTACGAACTTCATCACAATTTTCTCCGCTCTGGTCGTCTCCTCAACTGATAGTTCTGCGTATATCCTAGTTAATTTTTGTTGTCGACAATTGTGCAGAAATCTCAAGATCCACCCCATCATGCGAACTGTTTTCCGAAAACTCGAGAAATAGTCGAGGTGCCACTCTTGCGTATTTGACTTATTTTCTATTGCGGTCATAGTGTTGACTTTTCTTCTTTTTTCTTCGAACACTTCTTCATCGTTTCTTGTAACTTCGGAGCAGGGCCATTGAGTAGGGGATTGTTTCAGCCATTTCGGACCCTCCCACCATCTCTGTTCCAGTAAATGCTTTGGATCACATCCTCTTGATGCCAGGTCAGCTGGATTCATGGTTCCAGGAACATGTCGCCACTGTTCAGTTCTGGATAATCTTCGGATTTCTTGAACTCTATTCCATACGAATGTTCCCCAAGGTTTGTCTAATTTTATCCAGGATAACACTGTCGATGAGTCACTCCAATAATGAACAATAATTTCCTTTGACCTTAATGATGGTAACACTGATGTGGCAAGTCTAACACCTATGGTAGCTGCTAATAGTTCCAGACGTGGTATGGTGATCTTCTTCTTGGGTGCCACTCGTGCCTTTGCTTGTACAAGCCGTAGATCCACGTTATCAATCCTCTGTACTCGCAAGAATATAACTGCTGCATATGCGGTTTGACTAGCATCGCAGAATATATGTATAGAGATATCTTCAACCGATTGCAGCCTTCCAATCAGACATCTGTGAATCTTAATCTCAGCCAGGAGAGGTAGTTCTGCCAACCATTTCAGAAACCTTTTCTTTGTCGATTCATTTACCTCAGTGTCCCAGTCCAGCTGAGAAGCCCAAAGTTCCTGCAGAATTAATTTAGGGCAGAGAGATACAGGACATGAAAAACCAATAGGATCAAATAATCTATGAGCAGCTCTTAGTATTGTCCTCTTTGTTATTACATCAGGTATGATATCAATGACATGTGCCAGATTCAACTCCATAGTGTTGTTTGAGTCATCAGTCCATAGACTGGTTTGATGCAGCTCTCCATGCCACCCTATCCTGTGCTAACCTTTTCATTTCTACGTAACTATTGCATCCTACATCTGCTCTAATCTGTTTATCATATTCATACCTTGGTCTACCCCTACCGTTCTTGCCACCTACACTTCCTTCAAAAACCAACTGAACAAGTCCTGGGTGTCTTAAGATGTGTCCTATCATTCTATCTCTTCTTCTCGTCAAATTTAGCCAAATCGATCTCCTCTCACCAATTCGATTCAGTATCTCTTCATTCGTGATTCGATCTATCCATCTCACCTTCAGCATTCTTCTATAACACCACATTTCAAAAGCTTCTATTCTCTTTCTTTCTGAGCTAGTTATCGTCCATGTTTCACTTCCATACAATGCCACGCTCCACACAAAAGTCTTCAAAAACATCTTTCTAATTCCGATATCAATGTTTGAAGTGAGCAAATTTCTTTTCTTAAGAAAGCTCTTCCTTGCTTGTGCTAGTCTGCATATTATGTCCTCCTTACTTCTGCCATCGTTGGTTATTTTACTACCCAAGTAACAATATTCATCTACTTCCTTTAAGACTTCGTTTCCTAATCTAATATTTCCATACTAATACTCCATAGTATCGTTTTCTTTATTCCAAACGAGTCCCAACACTTGTGATAGGTTTTCAGTTGTTTTGTCGTGAGAATACTCCCACCCTCGCAGGTTGAAAGATGCCTTCTCCATAATTATTTTTGCCTCTTTCATGAATGAATTGAGCTCAGCTTCATTGTTAACACTTGTAGTACAATTATCTACATAGAAACATTCTCTCAGTCTTTCTATTGTCGGAACCAAGTAGGGATTGTTATCAACTGCTTCTCTCTTCATCTCGTTCAAATGGAATTCTATTGTTGCCGACAGCAAGAAAGGAGAACATGCAAGACCGAAAACAACTCTATTATGACGAAACACTTTCATCTTTTCTGTACTTTCCTTATCCCACCAAAAAAATCTTAGAAAGTCACGGTCTCTAGGATGGACGCTTATTTGGAGAAATGCCTTTTCTATGTCTGCGATGACTCCAATATCATTTTCTCTGAACTTGAGTAATGAACTAGGAATCAACTCTATAAGGTTAGGTCCTTTTTCAATACAATCATTTAGAGAAGGAGCGTTCCTCTGTTTCGCAGAGGCGTCAAATACAGGTCTTATCTTGGTGGTGCTGTTCTCTTTCAAGACAGGTCGATGTGGTAAATAGTGTCCGCCATTCGCCAGCTCTTCTTCGGGTACCATTGCAATAATTCCTTGCCCATCCAATCTCGTAAGACGCCATCGTATCCCCCATAATATTGTTCAGCTTGTAGTTTCATGGTGCCTGTCTCCAATCTGCGCTGAGCTATTTCGCTATTGTCCGGAAGAGGTGGATGTTGCTCGCTCCAAGGTAGACACACTTCATATCTGTTGTCTTCATTCAGCCTCACAGTCTCAAGGAAATTCTTCCTAACTCGTTCATTCTTCTCGACGGTAGATTCCTTTTCTGCAGGATCAGTAATTCCAAGAATTTCTAAGTCCCAGAGATCACAAATTTTTGTTTGTTTTGAAAACAATGATGCCACCAACAGTGACGCTGCATCCCTTCTAGGTTTATTACTTATAATTTTTCCCATTAGTGTCCACCCCAGAACAGTCTCTACTAGAACTAGACCACACTTTAGTTGATGTGTCTTTCCAGTAAGCAATTCACCTGCGACATCTGCCCCCAGTAGAATCTGTATGGGTCCTCGGTCTTGTACGTCTGTTAAACAAATCTTCAGATCCTTTATCTCATTACTCCAAGCACCATTTCTAACATATGGAACATCTTCACAAATTATTTCTTGGCTCAAAACTTGCAGTTCCTTGGAATAGTTTCCCTCTAATCTTCTTAAACTTATGTTGTAACAATCATGCTTTACCTCTTGGGAACGTACTCCCCCAAACAAAGAGTGTATTAGAGTTTCCTTTCCGACTGACTGGTACCCCATTTGTTCAGCTAAGCCACGCACAATGTAAGATTTAGTAGACCCGGTATCAATGATCGCTCGCACTGTTTTTTGTTTACTCTTACCCATAACAACAACCGCCAGAGTTTGTAAATATACCTCAGGAGAACAAGAGACGTTAGCCATAGACTTATCTACATGAGTGGCATCCTCACTAATCGACTTTCTTTCTCCCTCAAAATTATTTTTTGAAACACTTCCTTTGTCTTTGTTACCAAGTTTATAACACATTAGTACCACATGCTTCCCACCACAAACAATACATCTAATAATGGATTTACAAGCTTTACTTTGATGACCTCTCTTTAAACAATTAAAACAACAGTGCTTGTTACTCAAGATTTTCCTTCTTTCCTCCACAGTCATTTGTTGAGCTTTAATGCATTCTGAACTTGAATGAAGTTTAAGACAAAATACACACTCCTGTCTTTTAGAAATATCAGTAGATAACAAGGCAGAAGCAGTGGGGATATTTGGTTCAGCGGCTTCCCTTGGTTTTTTGCCTCCCTTAATCTTGAGCCCTTGGGATGTATTAATGTTGAACCCTTTCATTGCTAATGAAATTCTTTCCTCACTAACAACTTCACTTTGGAGAAAAGCCATGAGCTGTTTCAAACGATCTTTGGAGACAGAATCACATCTGAAAGAAGTATTCCTTTGCCAGGCCCTTAGTAAGTCTTCTGGCAAGGATGATTCAATTAAGGGGTATAGCATTGCAGTGCACTTTTCTGTAGTAACTCCTAAACTTTCCAGAGACCTGAGATGTGATTCTAATTTATCATATAAACTACTAAGTGTTGGTTTTTCTGTAGAATTTACTGCATTGTTTAAAACTAGCTTCAGTAGTTCACGAACGTAAACTTCTACCTGTAAGTCCTCCCTACCAAATCGAGCTTGAAGACTGTCTATCGCTTTATGATAACTGTCGGCAGTCGGAGGGAAACTTGTGACTAACTCGTACGCTCTAGAACCTTCTATCATAGCTTGAATGAGATACTGGAATTTATCTTCCTCCCCCATGTCCTCATCTTCGTGTATTTTACGGAACTGACTCCAAAAATATAACCAGTCAATTATTTCCCCAGAAAACTTCTTCAATTCTATTTTTGGAAGTCTGTATTTCTTTCTTTCAGCTATATTTTCATTTACTACACTTTGGGTAGAGGAAGCCGGCACAGTGGTATTCAAAAATCTTGTTGCTTTAGCCCTACAGCTCAAGAATTTACGTCTATATTCATCAGCTGATTCTTCCTCATCTGCTATTTGATCAACCTCACAATTATCATCTATCATCTGTTGAAATACCAATCCATCTAAATTAGCGATAGTATCATACCTTTCTTGAAGGATTTCTAGTTGTACCTGAATTTCTTCTGTGTCTGGTTCACCATCTTGTAACGACGACATAACCTCGTTGTATACTCGTGTAAATAACCGCCGCTTTACGGTCCTTGCTTTCGTGAGGTTTTCCATCTTTTTTATTTTCACGGGGATCTTCCTTTATTAATGATGTCCTATCACGGTCGCCAATAAATGTTAGGTTCACCAATTAAAAATCAGAAAACACCCCGCCGAAGTCATATATTTTTACTTTTTATTCAGAAGAAAAAACAAGCATTTCTCTATGTCAGCCATTCACATTTTTTTCAACACCCACACACACTCTCCAACCCAGACATCTCTCTCTACTGCCAACCCCATCATATTACATTTAATTTCAAATATGTTACAA
Source organism: Anabrus simplex (assembly GCF_040414725.1). Taxonomy (NCBI): domain Eukaryota; kingdom Metazoa; phylum Arthropoda; class Insecta; order Orthoptera; family Tettigoniidae; genus Anabrus; species Anabrus simplex. The sequence continues at coordinate 448,386,308 of NC_090269.1, forward strand.
ACTCAACACCTGGAGCAACGTTAGGATAAAAATCGTAAATGGAATGTGTACGTTTTCCGTTTAAAAATGCACCGCTTGCAATATTGCACTCTACACGGATAACGTTAATGTTCGAAATGCAGATAGGGGAAGGTGAGATATTAGTTGTGTTTGGTTTCAAAATAGTTCGCCCGAAACCAAGAATAGATGCCAAAGAATCGTCAACGGTGAAATCGATTGTATACTTGCTGTAAAGTTTTGATTTTAAAGTATGTTTGTCAAAGGTTAAAGTAAAATTACTGTTGGGTCTGTTTGTACTATTCTTTTTGTATTCATGTGTTTGAACGGGAGTATCTCCTATTCGTGCAAACTTTCTATTTAAAACATCTATAAGATCCTGAATTTCATACATTCCTGGTGGTATCTTTATATTATGATTGATATCTTTATGTTTACCTACATACCTAATTCTCAGAAGATTATTATTTTTAGTTATGTTAGGAATCGTGTATGAGGTATACAAACTCTTCATGCCTACTTCGTACGAATAGTCATCTAAAACAAGCGCTGGAGGTAGTTCCATGCTCAATTCCGACCCATTTCCAGTCAACGTGTACACCGACTCCTTTCTACTCTTCATGATGAATGATGTGTAGTCAACACTTATCAGCAGTATTTATAGTTAGTAGAAACTGTAGACATAAATGTCCACAAATAACGGTATCAAAAGATTGGTAACGTTCGTAGTTATATAGAATACGGTTACAACCACGCAAATAGCGTGATACTTCACAAGCTGGCCTCAAATCACCAAAACTGTCAAAATAGTGTGCATGCTTCCCTCTTTTATATATTGCTACCCAGTGTGAACCTGAAAGGGAAGAGGGTTCTAGATTTACAATACAACTCTCGTTTTTGTGTGCGTACTTAGGCAACGTGTCTCTCATGTAAACACCACGAAAATAAGGAATTCCTAACTGTAAGGCATACTGATGTAATTCAATGTTAGAGAGCGGTTTGTATGGTAGTTTCAGAGGTATAGACCCAATCTTTTTTGTAAGGAGCTAAATAGAGGCCTTTTCCGCCCCGTAAAGCTACTGCTTCCATGACATGGTTGTGACGTTGCATCTCGGACAGTTGCTCTCTTGCTTTTTTGGCTTTGTTTATAGCGTTCACTACACCTGCCGCTCCTCCCGCTAGGCTTCCTAAGGCTGATAGGCCTGCGAATAGTGGAATAATCCCCCCAACTTTTTTGTGGTAATGGGATAACTCTTCTTCTTTTTCCTACACTGTTGTTGTTCTTGTTCTTGTTTCCTACAGTTTTGCGTGCAGCTCTGAGTGCTGCGGAAGCTGCCTGCTTGATGCCGACACCTGGTCCTAGACGTGCGAGCGCAGAGCGAGCTTTCTGAATAGCTAACAATAAATGGTTTTTCCTTTTTTGTCTTCTTTGTTTTCCAGCTCCTAGCTTTATCTTGCCTTTCATAATTCCAGCTACGGCTAACGCCGCAAGCCTTTCCCGTACGCTTGCGTCCCGTGACTTGACTCGAGCCCAAGCCTTAGAAGCTAATACTCGATCGGCTTCACGTCGATGATTTGCATCAGTTTCTTGGTACGCAATATCGTGCTCTTTGCACGCTTTATCTAGAGGATTGATGCCTGGATCACCACGTTTCAATCGTTTTTCGAGTCGGGTGCCTGGTCCACAATACTGGTAACCTAGAATGTGTGCTTCAAATGGGAGGTGGTCAATACCTTTGTTTATAATTTTATTCAATAACCCACGTCCACAACAAGTCTTCTTCTTCTTCTTCTTCTTATTTTTCTTCGTCTTCTTTGTTGTACTAGTAACGTTGTTGTTACTCGTTCGAGTGACAAACATCGTGTGAAAGCTTTCACCTCAAGGTAAGCATATATATAAGCATGCAGGTGATGCATATCATTCAGTCCGCTATGGTTAAAACGGTAAAACAAACCATCTCTCTACCTGTTCGTGTAATAGAAGACGGTGATGGAGGAGGAGAACAAAATGCTGTGCGACGCCACAGTGTTCTCCTTCCAAACTCTTTGCGTTGTATCATATGTAGTCCATCGAATTGTGGAAAAACTAATCTTATGATTAATCTGTTGGAACACCCAAATGGTTTGCGTTTCGCCAACGTCTTCGTCTATTCGAAATCGTTACAGCAAAGTAAATATGCTCGCTTAGAAAAGGTGCTGGCTTCCATTCCAAGTATCTCCTATTACAGCTATTCTGAAAACGAAGATGTTATACGTCCTGAAGAAACAAAACCTCACTCTGTGATTATTTTCGATGATGTAGCGTGCGATAAACAAAGTATTATGAAAACATATTTCAGTATGGCCAGACATTTTGGTGTTGATGTGTTTTATCTGTGTCAAACTTACACCTGTCTACCCAAACATTTACTTCGAGATAACGCAAATTTTCTTATATTATTTCGACAAGATGTTGGAAACCTAAAGCATGTGTATGATGATCATGTTAATACGGATATGAGCTTCGATGAGTTTAAAGAACTCTGTGCTCAGTGTTGGAATGAAAATCGATATAGTTTCCTTGTTATCGATAAAGATAGTGAATTACAAAACGGACGGTATCTTAATGGATTCGATAAGTATTTCGATACACGGAAGGTATAAATACTGCGAATATAATATGGATTATGTTCATTTGATCTACTGAGTAGTGAGTGTAAACATCATGGAGGTATGTGGAAATGTTAAGGTTGCTGTATCTTACCCAGTACTGGAAGATGATATACCAACTAAGGCTTATGTGGATGGTATTTTGTTTGAAGCTGTAGCCAATAACTTATGCCGCACTGAAGATGGAGATTATTCTTTAAATAATAAGCGACTACGTTGTGTAGCCGACCCTATACTTGAAAATGATGCATGTAATAAAAAATTTGTTGTAGATTCTCTTAACGAATTCAAGAAAACAATTGTTAACAATTCTGGAGTGGGAAGTTCGGAATTAGGATCCACTACAGTTACCGGAATAGTAAATCAAAACGCAGCTTCTAATGCAGTGACCTTGGAACATCTTCATAATTATACACATTCTAAAGAGTATTTAGACGAATAAGTTGTAAAAGAACTTAATGAATTGAAACGTAAGATTGGCACTTACGCTGAAATTTTTGATATTCAAACAGAGTGATATAGATGTTAAGAAAAGAAGACTAACCGGTTTAGAAGATCCGAGAAAACCTCTTGATGCGGTAAATAAACAATATTTGGAACTGTATGCATCTAGTCAGGAAGATGTTAATGCTGTTGTAGAAAGCATAAACCAAGCTGTAAACGAACTCAAATCGAACTTAAATAAGCAAAATGACATTATAGAAGTAAACACTGATAACCTCAATATACACAATAAACGCATATCGAAAGCTTCTAATCCAATTGATTCTCAAGATGTTGTTACGTTGCATCATCTTGAGAATTATGCATATAACAAACAATACACAGACTGTGTGATAGCCAACCATCAAAATGATATTAATGAACTTAAACAGAACGTTGCTCACTTTGATATAAAAGAAGAAACCATTAACATAAAAGGTAAACGTCTATCTGATGTTTCAGACCCTGAAAATGATCAAGATGCTATTACTCTACACCACTTAAAAAATTATGCATACAACAAACAGCATACCGATAGCATAAAGGCTAACTATAAGCAAGACATCACTGATCTCACTCATATAACTGATGTAGTAACCAATGATATCAATAAACTTAATAATAACATTACCAATCATGTTGCTCACTTTGATATAAAAGAAGATACTATCAACATAAAAGGCAAACGTCTATCCGGGGTTTTAAACCCCAAAGAAGCTCAAGATGTGGTGACTTTGCAGCATCTAGAAAGTTATGCATGCAGCAAACAACATACTGATAACATAGAAATTGACTATAAGCAAGATATTGCTGATCTTAAAACCCGTATATCAGATGTGGTGGTCAAAAATATCAATGAACTCAAAAATAACGTTTGCAATCATGTTGCTCAGCTTGATATAAACGAAGAAACCATTAACATAAAAGACAAACGACTATCTGGGGTTTCAAACCCTAAAGAAGCTCAAGATGTTGTCACTTTGCAGCACCTAGAACATTATGTGTACAACAAACAGCACACCGATAATATAGAGACTAATTATAAGCAAGACATCGCTAATCTTCAAACTCACATAACTGATGTAGTAATCAATAATCTTGATGAACTTAAAAATAACATTACCAATCACGTTGAGCACTTTGATATAAACGAAGATACTATCAACATAAAAGGCAAACGTTTATCTGATGTTTCAAACTCCAAAGAAGCTCAAGATGTCGTCACTTTACAGCATCTAGAAAATTATGCATGTGGCAAACAAGATATTGATAAAATAAAGGTCTACCATAAGCAAGACATGGCTAATCTTAAAAATTTCATAACTGATGTAGTAATCTATGATATCAACAAACTTAAAAATAACGTTAGCAATCACTTTGCTCATTTTCATATTAACGAAGAGACTATTGATATAAATGACAAACGACTATCTGGTGTTTCAAAAACCAAAGAAGCTCAAGATGTTGTCACTCTGCACCACCTGGAAGATTATGCGTACAACAAACAGCACACCGATAACATAGAGGTTACCTATAAGCAAGACATCGCTACACTCAAAGCTAGCATGACTAAAACGCTTAATTTGTTAAACGAAAAGAACATAGAATGGATCCAAAAATCCATCGTTGAAACAAAAGATAATATATTAAGCATTGTAAATGAACGCGTTCTATCTATAGTACAGGCTTTAAAAAATAAGCTGCTTGTTCATTTCCTTCTACAAATAACAAGCATACCATCAATGTACGATAATCCCTTTTATCGTCTCAATAATGGACATCTTACATACACGTTACCACACTCGGGAACACTTGAAGTATTGTCTATTGTTCCTGCAGCTAACAAGACTCAGTGTAAACATAATGAAAATGTTATAACAATCGGAGAAGGAACTATAATTACTGTTCACGCAAAAGACAAACTGCAATTTAAATATGTTGGAGACGATGGTAAGCATTCAACGACTACTTTACCTTTACATATTGTGTTTGACTACACAACAAACCTGGATTTCTCTATGATAGAATAAAAACCTTTGAAAAACGTATTACAATACCATTATGGGTTTGTCTGCTCATACATACAGAACAAAAGCTAAAGATCTACAGAACTTCTTTGAAAAAACATGAATTGTTCAACGAATACTTGTCCGAAGAACACTCGTTTGAAAAACAGGAGCCCGTCGAAGAACTCCCGTTTGAAAAACAGCACCCGTTCAACGAACACCCATTTGAAAAACAGCATCCGTTCGAGAAACCAAGTACAATCTGACATAAAGAAAGGCATATATGACAATCAATATCTTGCGCAAGCTATTAAAAATGTAAAATATAAATATGATGCGCTTAAATCAGGAGAGCTTTTACGAGAAAATCAACTTGAAAAAACATTTAGTCCTATATCCAAACCCTTAAAATCTCTACTGGCTACCGTCTCAGAAAAATCTAATTCATTCAACTCTCCTACAGCACCTCCTATCAAGCAAGAAGAAACAGAAGAAACAAAAGAAAACAAAGAAAGAACTCTTCTAGAACAACCCTATGCAGAAGTTCCATTCATTTTTAAAGCACAGAAGCCAATAATAGGGAATATTGCTTCTTCTTACTTGGATTTATTTACACAACCACACAGTGTACGCAAAGTATTAGATCGAGTTTATGGGGTACGAAAAGAAGAAGCTAGATGGTTTCTTGGTGATTCAGAAATACGTTTCCACGGTAACTACATAGTAATAAATAACAAAAGCTATAAAGGCACACGAGGTCTTTATGAATTAATTTTTAAATCCTTCCCCAATAATAGTATATACACAAAGAGAGATCTTTCAAATTATGTAAATATATTAGAATCTACAAACGCACACAGAGTTCATCATCGATCGCATAAAGAGTTAATGTCTAATCGAGGGTATGAATATACAAACATTATTAAACCACTCTTCTCTACAGAAAGTTCGCCATGTAGAAAAAGAAAGCAAACAGGCATGGGTTTGAAGTGGAAATATAATCAACAACCTATTGTTGACTATGTACACTGGGATGATCTTAATGAGCTTGTACAACGTCTACAGCTGTTAATGGCTTCTAAATCAGCAGGTCATACTGCACACGAAAACGAAATTTTATCTATTATTGAAGAACTTCGAGAAGCTCGAATTATTGCATAAATAACCAGTCTTCGTTTTACACCACATCAGAATGAGTGTTGACATCAGAGCTAATATTGCTAGAGAGTTACACCGCCCCGCTCGCAGATGTTACATGCGGCGGAGGGTTATTACTAAAGGATTAGATGATCTACACCAAATGGATTTAGTAGAAATGATACCCTATTCTTGAGAAAATAATGGTTTTAAGTATATGCTAACCATTATAGATGTTTATTCTAAATATGCTTGGGCACAACCTTTAAAAAGTAAGAGTGGAAAAGAAGTTGCTGCAGTGCTGCGTAAGATATACAATAAGAGCAAACATTTTCCTAAACATATTCAAACAGACAGAGGAAAAGAGTTCTACAATGCTGAGTTCAAACGATGGACCACATCACACAACATTAATCATTACTCAACGTACAGCAATGTGTAAGTTTGTGTTGTAGAACGTTTCAACCGAACACTTCGTGAACGTATGTGGAGAATGTTTACTAAACAAGGAACTCATTCATGGATACATAGGTTACAAAAGCTTATCCATGATTATAATCACACCTATCACCGTACTATTAAAATGAAACCTTGTGATGTAAAAGACAATCGACTACTTGCAACAGTGTATAACGCAATTAAAACAGTAGATACTAGAAAGAGAAAATTTCAAGTAGGTGATATTGTTCGCATCAGCAAGCAAAAACATCAATTAGAAAAAGGGTATACACCTAACTGGACTACTGAGCTCTTCACTATTTATAAGGTGCAACCTACTAACCCTGTAACATACCTCTTAAAAGATTGTCAACAACATCTAATAGCTGGTGCTTTCTACACAGAAGAATTGCAAAAGACTAAACATCCAGACATCTACCTAGTAGAACGCGTACTTCGAAGGAAAGGAAATAAAGTGCTTGTAAAATGGTTAGGGTATGATGATTTTCATAATTCTTGGATTAAAGAAACTAATGTATTGTAAGGAATAGATGGTAATAAAAAAAATAAAAGATGTTGTGCTTTTTTTTTGCTTCCCTTTTTCCTTCCTTCTGCTCTTAGTAATAATGAAAGGATACAGACAAAGGTTTAAGAAATAAAAAAGATATAAAAATAATTATATATTTACAAAAAATAGTGCACAAAATACAATACAAAACAATATTTAAAAAATATTTATGCATTTACAATTTTTACAAGTATAAAATTCTCCGTTGTTACTTCTTTCCAAATTGGGTGCTTTGCAACACCCTTGCTCCTCAAGCCCCCTTTGAGCAACTGAATCAAAACTGAAATTTTTTTTTCATCTCTTTGATGAATGTCTTTTCATCATTATCATCATCACTATCTTCTTCATCATATAGGTCTTCTTCTTCCTCTTCCTCCTCCTTAAAGAGGAAAAGATTTTTTTTCTGCCGTTCCTCTTCTTCCTCTTCTTTTCTTATTAATATCACCACTTCCTCAATCCATTTTACAATTGAACTATTGTGCAGCTCCTCCTCCTCCTCCTCCTCCTGCCGTAAACTGCAGTCCATATCCTGCTCTTCCTTCTCCTGATGCTGCTGCTGCTGCTGCAGCTGAAGTTGAACTCTACTACGAAGTGGTGGTGTGGTCTGCAACTCCTGCTGTCGCAGGCTGTCGTTACAGCTCAAGTCCAACAGCATCTCTGCCTCCTGGTAATGTTGCTGCCGCTGCTGAAGGCTACCACAGCTCAAGCCCGGTAGTGTTTGGACTTGAGGAAAGCACTGCATCTGTGGTGGTGTAGACAACATCTCCTTCTCCTCCTCCCACTGCTGTTGTTGATGCTGCTGCTGCTGAGGTTGAACTCTACTACGAAGTGGTGGTGTGGTCTGCAACTCCTGCTGTCGCGGGCTACCGTTACAGCTCAAGTCCAACGACATCTCCTACTCCTGGTAATGTTGCTGTCGCTGCTGAAGGCTACCACAGCTCAAGTCCAATAGTGTTTGGACTTGAGGAAAGCTCTGCATCGGTGGTGGTGTAGGCAACATCTCCTCCTTCTCCTCCTGCTGTTGATGCTGCTGCTGCTGCTGCTGAAGGCTAAACCTCAAGTCCAGAGGTTTATAGCATCGCGGCAACGTCTGCTTCACTCGTACCATTTTGCTGTTGAAAAGTATTCCCTTCAATAACTGAGACGAATCTCTGATACAGTCTACAAAACCCTCCAGCATATATACTCAATCTCTTACCCCTACTCTTAGGCACTACACGCTTATTTACTAGCAGGGGAGCGCACGTGATGAAACTGTAGGTGGTTAGGCTAAGGGGGGAGAGCGCTCCCCCTGAAAGCGTACGTGCAAGCCAACAACGCTCCTAATTTTATAACACCTACTTTTTTCTTAAGCACTCCTGCTGCACCCGCATGCATTTAAAAATAAGAGATAACGATGTTGACTCAGCAGGAGAGCACACGTGCACACATTTTCTTTAAAAATAACAAAGAGAAAAATGCTGACTCGGCAGGAGGGTGCACCTGCGAAGGGAACAATGCTGACTCAGCGGGAGAGCGCACCTGCATGCATGTTTAAAAATAAGAGATAAGGGAGGCTGACTTAGCGGGAGAGCGCACCTGCCACACACAAAAGAACAGAGGAAGGGGGGAAACGAGGCTGACACAGCGGGGGAGCGAGGGGGGAACGATGCTGGCTCAGCGGGAGGGGAGCACATCTGCACGCCATGCTGACTCAGCGGGAAGAGAGCGCACCTGCCACACACAGCTGCACAAAGGGAAACGCGGTTAAGGCTGACTCAGCGGGGGAGCGAGGGGGGAACGATGCTGACTCAGCGGGAGGGGAGCGCGCACATGCCACACACACACAGCTGCACAAAGGGGGAAACGTAACCCCGCCAAGGGGGTGGAGGCCACACCCCGCCCCCACCACCCTGCACGCGCACGCACGCTCACCTCCCCCACAGAGACAGACCAACACACCCACCCTCCCCCCAGCACTACCCACCCCAACCAATCAGGGCAAAGCCCCGCCCCCACCCACCCACCAATCAGAGCACAGGCCACGCCCCCACCCCCATCCCACCCACCAATCAGAGCACAGACCACGCGCCCCGCCCACCGCCACCCCACCCCAAAGTGGATCAGAACCGGCGTCACACCACTACTGCCGTGGCCTGAATTAAGGTACAACCCCAGCATTTGCCTGGTATGAAAATGGAAAACCACGGAAAACCATCCCCGGGGCTGGCGACAGTGGGATTCGAACCCACTATCCCCGGATGGAAGCTCACAGCCGCGCGCCCCTGACCGCACAGCCAACTCACCCGGTTTGCTCTACTGAAGCAGCCGAGGCAGACGACCAACGATGGAATGGTAAGTCCAAGTGTTCAGTATCTCATTGATTAACATACCAGGCACAGTCTGCACTGGCATATTGGAAGGGAGGATGCGATCAGAGGTTGAGACGCAATTGGATGAAAACAAATGTGGTTTCAGACCACAGAGGGGCTGTCAGGATCAGATTTTCAGTATGCGCCAGGTAAATGAATAATACTACGAGAGGCATAGACAGGTGTGTTAATATGCCGTAGATCTAAAGAAAGCAAATGACAGGGTAGTAAGGGAAAAGACGTTCACCATACTGAGGGTACTTGGATTAAGGGTAAATTATTAAAATCAAAGGCTTTTATATTGACAACTGGGCGGCAGTGAGAATTTAATGTAGAATGAGTTCTTGGTTCAGGGTACTTACAGGGGTTAGACAAGGCTGTAATCTTTCACCTTTGTTGTTCGTAGTTTATATGGATCATCTACTGAAAGGTATAAAGTGAAAGGGAGGGATTCAGTTAGGTGGAAATCTAGTAAGCAGTCTGGTCTATGCTGACGACTTGGCCTTTATGGCAGATTGTGCCCAAAGCCTCCAGTCTAATATCTTGGAACTTGAAAATAGGCGCAATGAGTGTTGTATGAAAATTAGCCTCTCAAAGACTAAATTGATGTCAGTAGGTAAGAAATTCTACAGAACTGAATGTCAGCCTTGCAGACTGCAGACTGAATGCTGAAAGGCATAATGGTCTATAATAATTTACAAAATTCCCTCAAGTTCAGAGTATTAATTGCAAGTCAGAGAGGACAGATGGAGCTGAGTTGCTTTCTTTGCTTTCTTCAGAAATTCTGAAGGAAAAATACTTGAGTAACATGAAGCAGTATTTCTGGTTTTCAAAACAGAAATAAAATCCACAATTTCAATTTACATTGAGTACCTAAACTGATTTTAGTTCTTTCTTCAGCATTAATGTGCAGTAGTCAGAACAGAATGCATTAGCCTGCATATCTTATCATACTTGGGAACAACATCAGTTCCACGAATGTTCATTTGGTGTCATCTGTCCAATTCAACAGAAGAACAGTCATCAATATGAAAAGCTACAAAATGGTTCTGAAGCACATTCACTGCATCCTCATCAGACTCGGCAGCAATGATGGAAATCACTCCAGAAAGAATTGTACAGAAGAAAACTGAGTATCTTCAATTTTTGAAACATCTGCACCCTTTGCATGTTTCAGTACTTCTTCACTGAGAGGGTACTCGTTAATAATATACTCACATACTGTGCAGAAGAAACCCCTGGCAGATGAAAAGAATGTTGATTTATCTCTAGCATTAAGTTTCTTCACCAAGTCCATTTTCTCAACAGAATGACTAGCTCATCAATGTCACCCTGATTTTCTACAGAATATTATGGAACTTTTAATAAATGGGAATTTTTGATCACATTTGGTTTAACAAATCTGGAAAGCAGCTGATTAACAGGTTCATCTTTAGTTCTAGTAGTTTATGAATGTGAGGGAAAGCACTCTGAAGTGTAGAACTGAGATTCTCAAATACAGGAATGACAGCATACAGCAAGGCGCAGTATGCCTTATTTAGGCCTGATGACAAAACCATAAACATTTTTCTTCATGATTTTGAATAATGTTCTTACTTATTAGCAATGAGTCTCCGATTTTGAGACAGATGCAAATTTATGGGAGTGACCAATTCTGATGATTCATTAGTTTTCTTCTTTTCATGGTCTTTAGAAATACCTTGGCATTAAAGAAACCAAGCACTGGATCCCATTGCTGTAACAGCCTTTGCAGACATTTTCCTAATGATAGCCATCCTGTGCTAACATGTTTCAGTATCTTCTTCCCCTCTTTGCTGTGAAGCTCTTGGAATTTCTTAAGGTGTTCCTTCATCTTACACCTCTTTTCTAGATACTGTAATAGAAGATGTCGACTAATGGTTCATAAAATTTAACAGGCAAACAGCTTGCAAATTTCTCAGCAGCCAAGTTGACTAAATGGCATGAGCAACCAATACGAAGAGAGATGACTGTGCTTCCCCTAAAACTACACAATTTTGAATCGGTGCTTTGTAACACTCTGTGAAATTACTGAATTACAATGTTGCATCCTGTTCAATCACCCACCAAAGGCTGAGACAGACATCTGGGCTATCTATTCCTGCTTTGCCACAAAACAGGTGATGACAATATGGTAAAGTTTAGCATTACAATTATTGCTCCCACTTAAGCTAAGGGAAATGGATCACGTTGCATGTAACCACAGAGTTCGCTTCTAGAATCTGTACCCATTTCTTTCCAAATGTGTGTAGTTCTCGTACGACCAGAGCCAGGTTTTTTGCAATTTCTGAACCTGGAAATATTTTCCCACGCAGAGCAGCAGCATGATCGGCAACAGCCAACGGGATATTATGATCAATAGAAAATAAAGTGAACAAGCATTCCGCTCTTACTCTATCAAGGTCGGCTCCAGAAAAGGTAAAAAACGAATTAATTTTCTGACTGTCATCCTTACATTTTTTATGAAGACGTGCTTAACAGATTCAACGTGATTTACTAATTATGTTCTCCCTCCTTAAGAACCGTTTATATCACATGAGTACATTGAACAGAAAGCAAACATTTCGCCTTTCCATGATCGTTTAAAACAAGAAAACTCAGCAGAATATGCCTCCCTAAAAGATTGATAATAGCTTTTCTTAGTTGAACTCCACTAAAAATACTAAATCACTTACAAATTTGACACACAATTTCACGAGTATCAGAACTATGATCAATGTTACACCAACACACAAGCGAAGTTTTGAGCTGCTATGAAGCACGACGTAATTACTAAAGTTCTTATATATAAATTCATAGCCTGCTATCTCTCAGTGCCTTCTTTTCATCAAAATCATAGCCTGCTAATTGGTTGGGAACATCTTAGTGAATGAAGTAACAGTTGAAGTCGAACAGGTGGCAAAAGCACGGTGATAATCGATAATGAGATTATCGATACATTTATCGGTTGAATTTGGAACACTGCATCTCATATTACCAGCTACTATCAAAAGTCAAATAAACTTATGTGAGTGCAAAAATCGAAAAAAAATAGCGTGGAAATTCAAAATCCATAAAATAATGCTCTTCATCGGTACAACCGTAACACACTCAACAAAATCTGTACATTTTATGGAAATTCCAGTTACATCGCAGGTATGTTAGTGGAATGGTAACATCATTAGTGTAGCATAGAAGTCTGTGCCTGTGTCCTCACTGCAGAGTGGTGTAGATATTCTAGGATGAGGAGATGGAAATACAAATTACTTGGTTAAAGGTGGAATCCGCTTACAACAGGCAGATGGGAAAAGTCGATCACACAGACCAAAATAAATCATAACATGAAGTGGTACTCCCAATTGACTCTGTATGCCCAGTATTTATATGGCACCGCGGGATGCATGACTTCCTCACAAGCAAAGAAATGGGAGGCTCGACCTCGTCTTGTTGATGTTGCATTCATAGGAGAAAATCAGTGGACAAAAAAGGGGGATTAGTTTCCAGATGCGAAAGGCTAGACCACTTGATCACAACACAAGATACTGCCACCACAAGACAAGACGAGGCAGAAAATATGACAGTGATTTGTATGCCATGCATTTTGTGGCATATCACATCAAGGAAAAGGTGCAATACTCTGCAGCAATTCTTCTTTACGTGATTCGGTTTTTTGGTGACAAGTGATTTGTCCGGTTTCCATTTAGATTGTCAATAAAATGGTATTTCATGTTGCATTGATATTTGCTACAAACCAATTATGATGCTGTAACACGCTACTCGACCGGCAGGAAGCGCAGGACACTTGCGGAACTACTATGACAAAATTTCAATCTTGGAATTTCCCCACCTACCAATCCCAACCACCTATGCTGTAATGGTCCAAAGAAGGAAACTGACATCACCTCAGTCCAGGCTGTGCAGAAAGAGATGAAACCAGGGAAAGCCGATGATCCTCCGGCAGAGTTTTGTTCTCTCAATGGCTGGATGCACCAGTGTGGCTAAAACAGACTTTCAACCAGTTCATCCAAGAAGATCAAATACCAACAGATTGGCGACGGAAGCCCTGCCGATTTTGCTAATTACCACACAATCAGATTTCTGAGCCATGCAATAACAGTTTTTGAACAAGTCCTTGAGAAAAGGATTAGCGACTTAGCCAAACATACAACAGTCAAGCTGGATTTGTGAAAAATTGTGGCACAAGAGCTGCAATCCATACTACAGGATTATTAGGTGAGAAATGCCATGAAAATAATAAGATGCTTCATCTCCACATTCTGAACTTTGAGAAGGCCTTTCTTTGGGTGGCACATGTCCAAATCTAGTCAGCACTACGAGAACATGGCATTCCAGAGCACCTTGTTGTACAATTGCTCTACGAAAAAACAAGAAGTTTTGTTCAAGCTGACGCAGAAGCATTCCATGACTTCTGCATATGCCTTATCACCACTGCTGTTCATTCTTGTGATGGACACGTTACAAGCCAATACCTTGTACACTCTCCATGCTAAAAGATATAAACTTCATGGTTATGATCCATATTGAACTGTGATCACAGTAACGATTATTAATGTTGTATGGTCCACCATTTTCAATACTATATTATGCAATATTTTTGAACTACATTTCTAAAATAGGGACTAGTTTTGGCCTTGGCTGCCCATCTTCAGCCTTAATGTGACATCTAATAACTAAACAAATGTAAAAACACAAATCAATATTTAATCTTCAATAAAATCTGAAAGATAAATTAGGCTCTAAACTCCTAGCACCTGGAGCATGCTCACCACTCAGTCAGACTTTTTTTGTATTGATATTCATACAATTGTTAATTCCATCACTGCTAATCATTACAATTTCAATTGAAAACTGCGGACTGGTAAATGTTCACACTACAGTCATATCAGCAATCACCAAATCTACTTGAGTGATGTTCGCAGAATGCGAGCCGCTGGATGCCACTGTAAATAACCACCAGCTGACGCAGAATTGCTGGATGGTGTTTCCGGAGAGACCAATGTGAATAAAATGAAATGCTCCCACAGTACTTGTTAAAATCATGCTGAAATGCCGTTGGACATTGTCAGCACGGCACATGAAGATATGGTTAAAACTGACACTTCACAATTTGTAGCAGGTATAAATTCGCAATTCATTGCGGTGTCCATGAAGTTAACCTGAATAAATGATAGGTAAAATTAGAAAAAAGCAATGAATAAAAGGAGAGATAGAGAGTGTGTTAGTCAAAAGTCATTGGATATATGAGACTAACCTCTCGTTGCGGCATGTGGTGCGTGATACATTGTTGCGTGCCTCATACTAACGGTTGTGAGATTCAAAGGATAAGGAAGGGGCGGAGCAAGGAGGGGGTGAAGAGAGGGAGAGGGGGGGCAAGGGGCGAGCAGGGGAGTTTGGGAAAGGAGGGCAGATGGAGGGGAAAGGGGGAATTACTCCGGGCCGAAGGATGTGGCTCTTGATGAAAGGTGCTGTGAATATTATGAAAAACTGAATTATGACTTGTTGGTTTGACGTTTCAAAAATTGGAATTAGAAGATCAAATAGGATATTTGGCTTTTCTGAAATGTCATAAAGATTATGATTCAGGTTAAGATATTGATCTAAAGGTATGAAGCATCGTTCAATAATGTTAAGGAGGGGTCCATTGTTGATGATATGAGACTTTCCATATCTTGCTTTATATCTGTGAATTTGTGATTATAGTCATTCATATGCTGCCCTTGAGCTGAAAATATATTGTACTTCCGGGCATTGTCGTGTTCTGAGTACCTTATAATAAAATTCCTCCCGGTCAGTCTGACGTAGGAAGAATAACAACAGTTGGATATAACCCTGATTTTGAAAAACTATTGAACTTGTTTGTGCATGAGGCATTATGTAAGACTTGTACATCCCTATTATTGGTTTTGAAAATTACTTTTACATGATACTTTTTAAAGATTTGGTGACTGAAAATTTGTTCGTTGGACGTAAAAATGGAAAGGGAGGAGGTTTTTCAAAGTGGTAGATGTGGGATATTCAAAAATAACTATGCTAAAGAAACCAACAAAAACACTAGGCCTAACACACAAAAGCAATTTCACCCTCCGGTCATACATTTCTCCAAGGTACCACTGAATGAAGAGGAAGGTTCCATTTTAGCCAAGGGCCCTAAGCACAATTGGCCTAAATTAACACTCTGAACACAGCCATCAGTACAACAGTAGAAAGCAGAATTATCCATTAGCCAATTGCCAGCAGATAAACAAGACAAAGTAAGAGCTGAAATAAAAATAAAATTAAATTCCATTCTTACCCTAAAAAACAATATTAACTACCATAATTCACCCCCTATTTATCAAGATGATAGTAGCTACAAAGATTTGTCTCTCAAACAAAAACAAATACATGCTTTCAAGAAGAAAATCAATGACGATAATCTTATACTTGATATTGTAAACATATATCCTGGCATAGAAATCTTCAAGGTATACCCCATTATTCAAAATAATTTAAGCAAACACAGTGGCCAAAGTATATCAGAAATAGAGGATTTCATATCTTTCCTTAAATTAGTTATAAGCAACAATTATTTCACTTTTGATAGTGTTATTTATCAACAGGAAGGATTGGCTATTGCCCCTGGTACCTTACCTGAGATTTACTTGGATTTTTGGAACACACCAAAATTTAGAATAATAATAATAATAATAATAATAATAATAATAATAATAATAATAATAATAATAATAATAATAATAATAATAATAATAACTTTGACAACATTATCTTCTGTGCAAGTGTCGATCACACCATAGTAATTACTGATGAGAGCAACGCAAACACTACTCCCACACCCGTTACTCTTAATAACTTTGACCCGCATATAAATTTCACATTTGAATCCAAAATTGAACGGAAAAATATGAAAGACCGAAACAGTCACAACAGTCCGTCCATATCCTTCACACCCCCAAATTCATAAACGAGCTACGTACAACAGCATGTTGTACCAACCCTTCAATGCTCCAATGTCTAAAAGAGACTTCAAAACTGAGTTGGACAGCATTCGTAACATAGCTAAATCTAACGGATACAACAGTTTCCTTATTGAAAAAAACAATCAGTAATATAAATATCGCACATCTACGACTTTGAAAAAACTGAAACAAAACAACTCCTCCCTTTCCATTTTTATGTTCAACGAACAAATTTTCAAAGTCACCAAATCTTTAAAAAGCATGATGGAAAAGTACTTTTCAAGACCAATAATAGGAATGTACAAGTCTTACATCATGCCACATCCATAAACAAGTTCAATAGCTTTTCAAAATCAGGAGTATACAGGATTGTTTGTGACAGTTGCTATTCTTCTTACGTCGAACAGACCAGGATGAATTTTACTCAGAACACGTCAATGCCCTGAAGTACAATATGCAGTATTTTCAGCTGTATGACAGCATACGCATGACTATAATCACAAATTCACAGACATGAAGCAAGATATGGAAATTCTCAAAATCGTCAACAAAGGACCCCTCCTTAACAGTACTGAAAGCTGCTTCATACATTCAGATCAATATTTTAACCCAAATCATAATCTTAATGGCATTTCAGAAGAGCCAAATATCCCATTTGAACTTCTAATTCTCATTTTTAAGAACCTCAAACCAACAAGTCGTAATTCAGTTATTCATAATATTCACAGCACCTTTCCTCAGCAGCCATCTCTTTTCCCACATCCTTCAGCCCTGCAATAATTCCCCCATTCCCTTCATTGACCCTCTTTTCCAAACCTCCCCTCCTCACCCCTTGCCATGCCTCCCTCTCCTTGCCCCGCCTCTCTCTGTATCTCCTTGCCCCACCCCTTCCATTTCCTTTGAAACTCACAACCATTAATATGAGGCATGCAACAATGTATCACGCACCAAATGCCGCAACAAAAGGTAAGTCTAATATATCCTATGACTTTTGACTAACATGCTCTCTCCCTCTCCTTTTATTTTATTTTTTTTGCTAGGGGCTTTACGTCATACCGACACAGATAGGTCTTATGGCGATGATGGGATAGGTTAGGCCTAGGAGTTGGAAGGAAGCGGCCGTGGCCTTAATTAAGGTACAGGCCCAGCATTTGCCTGGTGTGAAAATGGGAAACCACAGAAAACCATATTCAGGGCTGCCAACAGTGGGATTCGAACCCACTATCTCCCAGATGCAAGCTCACAGCCGTGCGCCTCTACGCACACGGCCAACTCGCCTGGTCCTCTCCTTTTAATCATTACTTTTATCTAATTTTATCTATTATTTATTCAGGTTAAGTTCATGGACACTGCAATGAATGGTGAATTTATACAGCCACAAATTAAGAAATGTCAGTTTTAAACATACCTCATGTGCCATCCTGACAGTGTCCAACAGCATTTCAGTATCATTATAACAAGTATTACGGGAACATTTCATTTTATTCACGCTGGTCGATGTCGAAACACCAACTAGCAGTTCTGTGTCAGCTAGTAATTATTTACAGTGACATCCAGCAGCTTGCATACTGCTAACACCACTCAAGTACATTTGGTGATTGACGACCTGACTACAGAATCAACATCTACCAGTTCCATTTTGCAATTGAAATTGTAATGATCAGCAGTGATGGAACTAACAATTCTACAAGGAAAAATCTGAATGATGAGCACGCTCCAGATAGAGCCTAATTTATCTTTCAGGTTGTACTCTTACAAGGGAAACGCTCGGAACTGCACGCAACCATGCTCAGAATAACAAGCAACCATAAACAAAACAGTGATGTGAGTCATTTCCATGGAAAACGTTGCATTCTACCTCAAGTAACATTTTAATAGAGAGAAACAAACTAACAAGATATGAATGCCATAGGAAAGAAATTATATGTAATATAATGGCGTCAGTATATCATTACATTTTAGCCCACCTGGTGGCCATGATCGTTAAGGCGCTGAAGTCTAAACGGTCTGACACAGGGGTTGGCTGGTTGAGTACCGCTGGTCGAAAAAAATTGACCGTCAGAATGTTGACCGGCAGGATAGGGGAGGTGGTATTATACAATTTCTAATCACTAGATTGCGTGCCAAAAGCTGGATTAAATTCCAAACCTCTCCGCAATGCTCTTACGGAGTGAGGGCATGTGACGCTGTCCATTGGATGGGGACGTTAAGCCTTGAGCAGGCCCCTTAGTGTTATTTGACAGGAGTGGGCTATGTGCCAGCACCAGATTTCACCCTCTCCGTACTATCATACTGTACCGGTAACAGCGGTACAAAACTAAGTCCCCGTAATGGAAATTTAAAAACTTATGCGTTACGCTCCAGACCGGCAGCGAAAGACTGACTGAACAGCAAGCAACAGCTGTGTGCGTGTGACGTAGAACAAGTGACGTCACAGCCTGCCTCACCGCAACACAGAGAGCCTAGACTAGTGTAGAATGTTCCTCGAGTTTCTATGGATAATAACTTTCCCCACAATAATAATTAAATAAAATTAACCATATCATCATGTAGCCCAGTCCTTTATCTACGTTCCTGCAGAATTTCACATAAATCTGACATGAGACGACGAAGTTATGGAATGAGATGTGAAGGCACAGATCGGATATAAATACAGTACTGCTTCGCTTAGGAGAGCAGTGTGTGACCAGCGTGTGTATGTGCACACATGGCAGTGGAATTCGTCCAGTCAGTTCGCGAGGACCGCGATATAGCGTGAAGCGGCCGTCATACTTCGAGTCCGTGGACTTTAACTCAATCGCGACGAGTATGAACTTGTACGAGTTTCTTTCAACTGTGAGTGATAAACTTCTGCTCCAATGGGGCATGATATAAATTGTGCTTCATCTGAACATCAGCAAGTGACTGTTTATTCTACACGAGTGTCTAAGTCAGCAAGATCTATTAGACGAGAGGACTTTGTACCTCAATGTGTTTTTAACTCACCAATCATGATCACTGTCACTTCACATCATGACGATTTTTAATTTGTTTGTATATTATGTAATCATTGTTTTACTACTGAAGATGGCCTTGAGATTAGGCTGAAACATGTATAGACTTTGCTTCATCTAACAGATGACTTGACTTGTATTGATAGGAGGATTTTATAAATATTTTCTTTTGTAAAGTGTCTAAGACTTGTAAATTCGTAATTTAAAGCTTAATGTTGTGGACAGGATTTGGAACAGTTTGCTCCTTACAAAGTACTGAATACTTCAAGTTAACGAGACAGTGCTTTAATTCAGAATTACTCGAATTGCAAGCATGACTAGGTCACTAATTTACCATTTCATGAACTGTGTAAATATTTGTAGGTAATGAACTGTAGACTGCGTGTGTGAACTGTGCATTTCAATTCTACTAAGAACTGTACATTTCAATTCTACGAACATTCAGCTGTGCGTTTCGATTCTATGAACAGTCGAACCGAGGACTATTGATGCATGATTAATTTCATTTTTTTTAAATGTCATTACCAATGCGTGAACAAGTCTGAATTCACGAGTGAAACACCCTTATTTTTCCCAATCCAAAAGATTTCATTGAACAATGCTTCAAACTTAGAACTAAGTTGTGTGGCGTAACTTCACATTATGCCAAGTGCTACAAACTTTAAGCGACTATTTTGAAATTTGAAAAGTTTCGAGTGGACTTCCATTTTATGACTGTTAAACTTATATACTCATTCAAGTTTAATGACCTTCTTTTTCATTTCAAATGATCGAGGATTTAACACGGGATAGATTTCTACCGTGTGATAAACCTTCAAACATACATCCTCATGTGTCATGAACCTTGTTAAAACCAGTGATAAACCTTTATCTCATCTGTGCAGAAGCAGTTTTTTGCATTAACTCGCCCCAAGGCTTAACGGTGTTCATTCACGTTCGTCATTTACGTGGTCTGTCTCAACGCCCTTCATCAGCACCGTATGGATCATCTAGTCGTCGAATGGATCTTCTAGAACTTCCATGGAGGGACAAATGGTGGTCCACTGGTATGGAACGGCGAGGAGCTGCCGGAATCCAAGGACGTCGCCAGC
This sequence comes from Anabrus simplex, assembly GCF_040414725.1. Classification (NCBI taxonomy): domain Eukaryota; kingdom Metazoa; phylum Arthropoda; class Insecta; order Orthoptera; family Tettigoniidae; genus Anabrus; species Anabrus simplex. Next base: position 448,406,995 of record NC_090269.1, read on the forward strand.
CCTAGGACGGGGAATACTTCTACTATATCTGCTGTCCAGAGGTGACATGGTTTTGAACTTATTAATAAATTCAGAAAAATTTTTGAAAGATTTTCTTCTAAACACACCCTCTCCCTCTGTATGCACTTCAACAGATTGGTACACGCCCTGCATTTCTCGTGCTCACCGAAGTACCACATTTACTGTTACAATATATCGTGTCATTCATTTCATATCACCAACTCCTCTGATGAAGCTGATGTCAGGATGGGCATCCGGTCATAAAAACCCGCCACGACAGATTCATCTCACCTCATACCCAACCCCGTACGGAAACAAGACAAGGGTTGGACAGAGTGCATCGTTATATTTTCAATCAACAGTGCCAAAAACTCTCCGCTTAAAGTATTTATAATAGCACAAAACACACATATAAAGCAGTACCACACACCTGAAAGTGCTGATATTAGGCCTCAAAGCGCAGATGCGGGATTTCAATGAAGTGGTTAAAACAAAGTGAGAGAGAACAATGTGCACACCTCACTAAAGCCACGTTATCACATTCCAAATCACTTTCGCATTCACGCAGTCCAATATCAAAAGCCATACTAATTACATTTTCAAATTATGGTTTTGGTATGTCAATGTCATAATCTGACTCTTATACGTAGGTGCAGCAAAATGATTATAAATCAGAGAGTGAAGTTTCATGATGAAATAACGACCATGTACCATCACTTGTGGTTTGGCACATTGTAGTCTTACAAAATCAGTAATCCTTCTGATATAGTTTATTACTGCCAAAAGAAGTAAACATCAAGGGGTTGGCCATACGTGTGACAAATGCAATATGTCTGGATGATATGCCATATTCAGCCTTGAGATGGTCGATAAAGGAAATGGAAACTTTGAAATTGACCAGCCAACCATTTTAGCCCTTTCTAGTGCCCACATCTGCACATGCCAATAGTGAACCGTAGATCCATACCTCCTTGCACACTCTTTTATAGTCTGTAATTGTGACAGTCTGTTTCCTTTGAAACGACCACCTGCTCCCCGTATTCCTAGACACATAATTTAGAATGAATGTGCAATTTAATTTACTCTTGATGCACTTATAGAGCTTCATTAGTTTGCTATAGCCACGACTGTAATAGTCTTCAAATGTTCTCTAGTATGCTGTCATCAATATCTTTTAATACACTGGACCTCGTCTTTTTGGGTGGAGAGAGTTCGTACTGTCCCCTTCTAATTTGGTCTACAATAAGCATTTATTGTATTTGCGCGTGTAAGATTTTATTTCATTAGCGCGGGCGATATTCTCCAGCCCTGCATTGCAGAGACAGCTTCACCAGTCCGAAATCAGTCTCATTGGTAGGGGAGCGATGTATGTCAGTTTCAGCTTCTACTCCATGAGAAGAAGGAAGAAAATCGCCACGTGTTGGAACGAGTGTTTCAAGATGCTGTTGCATTGTGAAGAGGAAGCTTGCCGCAACTTTACTTGGGACATCGAGGCTACAATGCTCTGCTAAAATGTAGGCGATCTCCGGCATGGGGAGATAGCGACCACGGGCAGATAACTTACCACATGTTCCAGACCATTGGCAAAGATCCGGTCTATCATTCATTTAAGTACACTTTATTAATGTTTATCTGTTCATCTTTGTAGAAATAATGCTTTCTTATTCATTAGTGGTAATATTTCTTCTAGTCTTGCAGTATATTCGAATATTTTCACTCTTCTTACATATGGGAGATGGTAGTTTGTCATTTGTTTGTGAATGATTATTGATCTCTATTAGAACAGCTAGAACATGTGTGTGTCGTCTACGATTATTCTAACTGTCCCATTTAATAGTCTAGTGTGTTTAAAAATCATTGTCCTCACCGATAATTAACAATTTAATTTTTTTTAATATTTTTTCGGACGTCATGTGGGACAGATTTACGGCATGTTGTTTTACGCTGGATTTCTATGTAAGAGTTCTTCATGTGTGATTTTAGGCGTGTTAGTGTCATCTGGCATATTATCGTATCCCAGTTTCCGCGAATTTGAGATCTCGCACATCTAATAACAATAATAATAATAATAATGAATTTTCATCTCGGGTTAAATAAATGAATAAGGGTCAAGAGTTTAAATATTGCTTGATCTTGTGTGTATGATGTTAATGTGTGCTGAATTAGGATTAATATGAGCCTGGAATATGACAGATTCTTGTCGGATCATTTATTACATTTTAGTGACTTGAGGATGGATTATTTACTGTGTGTTAGTGACTTGTGAATCCATTTATTGAGTCTTATTTTGGAGAATACGTGTTGTCAAACGTAATTTCTTCAAGTGGAGCACATGTTAATTGATAGACGTGGAGTTGAGTAATAATAATGTCGTGACTCAAGAACCATGAAGGCGAATGCTTATATTTGACCTGTTCTATGTGCATTTCTGTAGTCGACAATTTCTTCAGACATCAACCGCTGATATTATCATGATCAACATTGTTAATTTCATCTTCTTTAATTAAGTGATTATCCAGACTTCATCGCATTCCTGAGGGACGTAAAATATTTTTTCTTTGCCCGATACCGTCATCGAGAAATTTCAAATATTTAGGCTTAAAAATCAAAGATTAATATTCAAAGGCTAGAATTCGTTGAAATAGTGTAAACAATTCTTGTGTGCCTTAGTGTGAATGCTGTGTGTGTGACTGATATTATTTCAGTGCATTGTGATATTTTCTTTGACCATGATTTTGACCCGGCCACGTGTTTGTTACATAGAGTCCTGTTGTTTGTGTTGGCATAACTTTTTGAGATTTAGACCTTTAGTGAATTTTATTTGGTATTTAAGTAAAGAAAGGTTCAGAGTATCACACGGTAATGAATAAAGAAGGATCATTTCTGTGGACTCGGTTCACCATTTAATTTTGTAAAGCCTATGACGTTAAAATTTTCCTTAGAAGTGTTGAATTCCAAAGACTGACTTTACGTTTGTCAGACGAAATATTAGAGGAAGATTACGAGGAATAATTATTGTACAGGCACAATTGTGCAAAATTTAAGTCCAAGAGAGACTTTTTTAGTAATATTTTGATAAGATTTTGGTTTCATTAATTTTCAATTTAATTGAGGTAACGCTTTATTCAGCACATTAAAGAAGGAAGGATTTACTTGAGATAAATGTTGAAATGGATAAATCTGGTAATTCGACGTTCAAGATAAATAGGAATCAGACAATTTTCACTTTCTTTTAACTTATAAAGAATAATATCATTATTGAGAGGAGGTCCTCCCACAAAAATTTTATTTTTGTTATTATTACGTTCAGCCAGAAGTAGGCTAATAAACGTGTGTATATTTCCAGAATTATGTCGACCGAGAATAGTGGAGATTATGTGCAGTTAAAAGGAACTGGCGGAGAAGAAAAAATAACTTTCTCATCAAGATTGTTAATTACATTTGTTATTGTTAAATGTGTCAGTTTATAATAAATGTCAGAACCTATTGTTTTATATTTTTGTGTTATTGTCGCTAGTCCTTGTCTCTTTCCCTGCCTTCGAAAATAAGTAAAGCCAGACAACGAACAGTCCACCCTCGGGACTCTCGTTCTCCGGCTGAACTATGCCCGGTAAGAAGGGGGCAGTACTCACTTTGACTTGACTGTTCCTGTTGCTCTGGAGATGAATGCCGTGTACTGTTTGAAGAGCAACCTTCAGGTTCAGATTCCTCCTGTCCCTCAAAATCAGTATATCTATCCAGTGTAACGTCATGTATTTCTGGACCATTCAAGATCTAATGTTAATTATGTGTTTTGTACATTAGTTTTCATGTCAATTGTGTGTTTTTACATTTGTTTAGTTATTAGATGTTAGATCAAGGCTGAAGATGACCAGCGAAGGCCAAAACTAGTCCCTACTTTAGTAATGTAGTTCAAAAACATTGCATAACATAGTATTGAAAAAGGTGGAACATATTATTGTACTATGCTAAAGGTGTCGTTTTGACTGCAGAGAATTAGCTTCATCTCCAGTACCAAACAGAAGATTGGAACAATCCACTAGAGCAATACGGCCTACACCTCAACGAAAAGAAGACAGAATACATGACATTAAGTCCTTTTTTTGGATGGGGTTTAATTTTGCTTTCTTCTTCCTATAATATATTCGGGAGAGGCACTCTCTAACCAGGAAAGTAACAAGATAGCTTACTGTGTCCTGTTACACAATAATTACAAAGAAACAGGAGAATTTGAACCTCAAAGAGTTGATATATTAGAGCATTCTCCAGCTGTGTGCATGGCTCTGCTATGACTAATGACAGAATATAAGCTGTTACTGGATGGTTCTGAGGACTAAGAAAAGTATTTCTGCCACTAGTTGGGAATGTACAGTAGGAACAAGTCAATGCACCACATAACAGACGAGAAGATGCAAAAAAAAAAACTTTCAAAATTCATAATTTCCAGCATGAATGTGATTTGAAGTCAACCCTTAGGCCGTGACTAGCATTAGCAGAACCTGCTGATACACGGCCACAGGTGAGCGTACAAGACTGAGCTTATATAATCACATCCCGGGGAGCACAGGAGTGACAATCATAGATTATTTTATGCAGTAAGCAGCAAAGACCTAACTAGCAAATAGCCAAGTGGCACACCCACAGTTAAGAGGATATATAGTGCCACTACTCCTTTACACCACAATTATATCATCACATTATTATTTACCTACATTTATGAGACAGTCAATTTACTTATACGAAGATATTTCAGGCCATCCTAATAAATTTAAAACTTCTCTTGTAGCTGCCCATTTGATTACTTTATACAGTAAAACCTTGTTAATTCGAAGTCGTTGGGACTCAAAAATTGGACTTCGAATTATGTGACTTCGAATTAACCGCCAATTCGCAATTCAGAAATACCAACCCTCGCCGAGTTACAAAACATTCTAAGGCCCGTTACTGCATGCAGTTAACCTTGATTCACAGTTCATACCGTTCCAATGCCATGATAAAAGAACTGTTTCCAAAATGTATCCAAGAAGGTGCATTTACAGTATTCAAATAATGCACTTGGTTATCTCACTGGCAAACATGACCTCACGCAATGAAAGGAAGAAAGAAAAAAAAAAGCACGATTCAAGGACGAGGAGAAATATATGCTGGCTCCCATGTGCAAGTGCTTTATTTATTGGATTACTATACTGTATGCATTTTAGATGCCTTGTATTTACACAGAAAGTACCCGATGCTCTTAAAATCAAACTTTCCTATGACTCTATCCTTGTACGATTTCCCGCCATGGCACTTCTCTCGTACTTCAGAAATGTAAACCCTTGCCGCGTCACAAAGTATTCTAAGACCCATTAATACATGCAATCATCTCGATTCACAGTTTAAACCTTTCAAATGCCATGGAAAAAACTATTTCTGTCCAACGAGGTGCATTTACAATGTTCAAATAATACACTTCGATAAATCATTGAAAACATAACCTCGCGCAGCGAAAGAAATAGATCACACAATTCAAAGACGAGGATAAATTATGCTGGTTCCCCTGTGCAAATGCATTATTTTTTGGATTTCTGTACTGTTCGCATTTTTAGATGCTTTGTACTGGCATGGAAAGTGCCCGACGCCCTCAAAACATTCTGGCTCATCGAACTTTCCTATGACGAGGGGATAAAGTTTCTCGCTTCCATGTGCATTGCAACGCACTACAATGACCCCAATCCCTCACCCTTGTACGATTCTCCGGCTGGCACTTTCTCCTTTAAAACCATTAAAAGAAAGCAATGCAGTTTCATCGGCAATGACAATGTTGTTCGGCGCCTACATATTTATTATATGAGCCACGTTTCTTCGTCAACTGTCGGCATCGCCAGGGTTCGCGGATTCTGTTTTTCCGCACACTGCCTGTTGCGTGATATTACGGCATTTCTTAAAAGGTTGAATACAAAAGAATTCCGATTACATTCAACTTAGCAATCATGAACCGCAATGTAGACGCACCGAAGAGAGAGTAATTGCGGAAAGCTACCCCTCCACGTTCCGGAACAGGCGTTCTATTATGGCGCGTATAAATTTCGAGTTGAAATTACTCTGTAACATACTATTATTTCGAATTAAAAGTCTGAATTTCGGTAATGGGGCTGACATTGTACTTCAAATTACGAATTATCCTTATTTCGAATTAAACAATTTAATTAACATGCAAAACTGTATATAATGTTTCCGGGAATGAGAGCTTCTTCGAATTAGGCGGGATTTTGAATTAACAGATTTCGAATTATCGACGTTCTACTGTACTAATCATATACTAATTATACTAATTGTGTAAATGTGTTTGCAATCAACACAGTACAAGCACTTGACTGATAATGAGTACTAAAATGAAAAGTAGGAAATGGCAACAATCAACCAGTAAGACCATAACACTGGAACAAACTTCAAATCAACATCATAATATCTTGTTACACCTTCAAAAATGTGGAAATTTTAGTTCAAAACTATGATATGTAAGATGTAGATCTACTGCTCTGAATGTTTCACTTCTACAACCCTTCTGCTTCGGTGTCCACAAATGGAGGAATTTGACTTAACATAAAATAGAACTGGACAGATCATAAGATACGTAATTTAACCACAAAAATAATTTTTTTAAATAACAATATTCATTGCGTTATTGTACTACTGAAAGGAGCCACCATTATACAGATTAAAGGAGCTAAATTATTGAACTTGAAATAATTACATGTTTTCCGTGTCCATAAAAAATGAATAATTTTGAATTTGTAGATTTTGTGTATAATGTATACGCATGGTTTCCTCTGTGTGTCACTGTTGGTACACACACACAAGATTTCTGAGAATATCTGAAGGTAATAGTTTCACATGATATTTCAGGTGGGAAACGTATGATGAAAATGATGCAGTGACAGTGAAAGAAAGAATACATTTTTCATTGTTGCTTAAATGTATTATAAACAAATACAATTCAGAAATATCTAGATCTACCAGATATATTTTTGTGGATATATATTCAATAAAACTACACTGAGAAATCTTAATACAATCTTGAAGTTCCTGAATATTTTTGATAATTTTAACAAACCAATTTTTAATATATTAGAGTATAAATGTAAAATTGTAAAGGTAAGATAAAACTAATGAAAATGGCCAGTTTTTGGAGGTAAAACATCCACAACTGAACACAACGGTGAACAGGTAAAACATATTCCTTGTGGTGTACATACCTTGTTTCTTCTTTGATGTACGGAACGAGCTGATCAACAGTGTGTTCTTCTATGAATATTTCCTCCTTTGTGTCTTCAGAAGGCTACAAGTAAGAAATAAGAAAAGTAGAATAAATAAGCAAGGAAGAAAATATAAACAAGAAACAGCTAAGGAAATAATTTTCATATTGGTACAATAAGACTACAAGTAGTTTATCTCCAAATGTAAAAATATAAGAATGGAAAAGAACAGACAAGTGATAAGAGAGATAAGAACATAAAATGAAACACATGACAGGACAGCACTAGGCAAGGTAGCAACTGAATAGGAGAAACATGAGAGGACAAAGGCTGTCTCCAAATCCTTACACTATACCATTCCTTGTTCACTTTTTTTGTTTCTTTTGATTCCTATTTCCACACTGAGTAGCTATTTTCTTTATCCTCTTACATACTCATCCACCTGTTCCCATTTTTCTACATATGACTTGACTTGAAGCTTCTTTGTTCTTTTCCATTTTCCTATATACATTCTTTCCCAAAACACCTCACTGTAATATAAAAATTATCCCACATTATTCCTACCACTTTCCCAACAAGTGTGCAATGCTTAAATCATAACCACACACATATCCATCGACGCTCTGTATACATCACATTAAGACTAACAAGCATAAACAAATAAATAAAGTAAATGAATAAATATATAAAAACATATATTATTAAATTCATAAATAAAATAAATAAATGAAAAACCAAACCAAAACCCTTGGCACTTTGGCCCTTGAAGGGCCTTGGCCTACCAAGCGACCGCTGCTCAGCCCGAAGGACTGCAGATTGCGAGGTGTCATGTGGTCAGCACGACGATTCCTCTTGGCCGTTATTCTTGGCTTTTGAGACCGAAAGAAATAAATACATAAAATAATTAATTGATACATAAATAAATAAATCAGCCATAAAATCCATCAATCAACACTGATCAGCATTTAGAGCTGCCACACAGGTGGCAGAATGTTTATCAATTGTTTATGTAGAAAAAAAATTTGGAAATTTATGAAACTACTCTCTTGGTAAATTATTCCTATCGCTAACTCCCCATGAACATTTGCCAATATTTGTTCCCCTGAATTTCAAATTATTTTCATGTTTGATCTTTCCTACTTTAAAAGAACACTGACTTAAATTTAATCATCTACTAAATGTCATTCCAAGTGATCTCTCCAATGACAACTCACAATATACCACTAAGTCAAGCAGCTTGTTTCCCTTCTCCAAGTCTTCCCAGCTGCAACTCTGCAAAATCTGAGTAACATAACATTTTTCTTCAGAAATCACCCACAAGAAATGGAGCTGCATTCTGCGTATTATTTCCTGTTATCTAATCAAGTAATCCTCCTCTAATTGTGGCCTTGATGGAGATATAAATGCCCTTCCCTTTACAACCCTGAAATAACCTCACATAATCATTACAGGACCAAATAAAGCTTCAGCTACTCTAATGCTCTTAAAGCCTTTAAGTCACTATTTTATCCAGCTGAATTGCATTTATTTTAGTCAGTATTCTTGGGCCCCATCAAAAGCCTTATGTAGGTGAATCATGATACAGTCCATTTGACCTCCTGAATTCAAAATATCTGCTATATCTTGCTTGAAACCTATAGGTTGAAGTACAGTAGAATAACATCTCATAAACCTGAACCAGTTAGTAATTTTGTAAACATGTATAATATAATAATAAAAAATGCTTTGCAAGAGCTTGCATGCAACAACGGTCAAGATGACTAGCCTGTAATTATTGGCATTATGTTTATCAACTTTCATTTATACAACTCTTCATTCGTTTGGTATACTTGCTTCCGACAAGCAGTAATCAATTAAGCACTACAGATATATATATATATATATATATACTAACCTTAGTATATCCCCGGAATTCTTATCAAACACAGCAGCATTTCTAATTTTGAAGTTTTGTATCTTATTGTCATGGCTTTGCTGGCGAGACCTAGTGCTTACAGTACGTTATGTCTTCTGGTATGTGCTAGAAAATTGATGTTACTTTCAATGATCTGTCACAGTCTTATCCTTGGCTTTGAAAACAGAAAAGTGACCAAGGTATGAGTGATGCTAGTAGTGCCATTACTTATGCAACCAATCCCTGCTGTAAATGGTATGAAAGTGCTGCCCATAGGGTTCGTAGTTCCATGCATTTCGGAGGGTTGGCAGAGTCATATGCTATAGCAACTTCTGGCTCAGTGAGGAAAGCAATTGGGAACTATCTCACTCTTCATTTCCCCAGTATGCCTCTTCAGTGATGCCTAGGCCATCTATGACAGCTAATGGTTGATGATCCAACAAGCCTTCAGACTGAGGACTAAACATACATACATCTTATTGTCAATGTCCGTGTGGAAATGGGTGAAACTGTCATCTGTGTCAGGTACTGCAGAAAGACATGACCATAACACTTTTCCTGTGCCTTCTCATTGATGGATGCAATGCCAATTTGCTCATCAACGGTGTCTCTTTTAATGTGATACGGGAGTGTGATGCCCATCAAACGAGTATACATAATAGGTGCAGGCCTGTACACCAACGAAGTCAACAGCATTCCTGTTGGACGTACTCAGGTAGATTAGTTTAGAGACATCTCTGACGTCATGAGATTTCTGGCCTTCCCAAAGCAAGCAAACTTGTAAAGATGTGTTAATCGTCATTTCTGTGGTTTACAACCCATCTAAATTTCTGTTTTCGTAACTGATACCTAAATTACATCTGCAGTATGCCATTTTAAGAAGTTGATATCCAAGATGATTTCCTCTTAATTTAAAAACTTTCTAAATGCTATTTATTTCAAATTCTACAAATTTTACTTTTATATCTTTTATTTATCCACCCACTGTTCTTATTATTACATTCAATTTTGGTCTTTAAACTATGGTATATATTGTTATTTCAGGTAATTGTTCTATTTCTTGTACTGTGTAAGATCCACTCCTCAGATGCAGTCAGTTGAGCTTGGTACCTGCCCAGATATTCCACCATCGCTTCCAGACCTGTCTTGTGCTATGAGGCATCCCTCAGAAGTTAGTGTGATGTTCGCGTTGGGATATCTGATTACATAAAATCAGTTTCATGGTCCATATCGCACTTCAATATATTCACAATTAAGTATTTATTATTTTCCACCTAGTCGATACAATGATTGCATAAGGCAATTTAATGGTTAAAAGTGGTACATGTTTTGTATTTTATCAACATCTTCAGCCACATAACACTGTTTAGATGAAAAATATATAAAATTGACAAAGTAATGCTTAAGAGGAAGTGTCCTTAAAATTAACATAAGATTGACAACATTAAAACAAACAAAAACTCAAGAGAAAATGTATAAATTATTACTACAATTGAAAGCAGTTGTCAAGGAAACACTTGTACAATATTCCATAGAGAATATGTCCTAAATGAATATTCTTTTCTTAATAATTCATAAAAAAAGGTCAAATTATAAAGTTTATAAGTAATTGTCGAAATGCAATAATAATAAGAACCACATTGTGATATCTGGTTTTCTTCATTCTGACAATTACTTATAAACTGTATAATTTATAATTTGACCTTTTTCCATGAATTATTAAGAAAAGAATATTTATTTAGGACATATTCTCTATGGAATATTGTACAAGTGTTTCCTTGACAAATGCTTTCAATTGTAGTAATAATTTATATATTTTCTCTTGAGTTTTTGTTTGTTTTAATGTTGTCAATCTTATGTTAATTTTAAGGACACTTCCTCTTAAGCATTACTTTGTCAATTTTATATATTTTTCATCTAAACAGTGTTATGTGGCTGAAGATGTTGATAAAATACGAAACATGTACCACTTTTAACCATTAAATTACCTTAAGCAATCATTGTATCGACTAGGTGGAAAATAATAAATACTTAATTGTGACTCTTTTGGGATATCTGCTCGCAATTGACACTGATGCTTGCTGTGTTTTGCTCTCACTTGTCTTACTGTTGTGGTGTTTGATTGTTCGTATGCCACAAAATGAGTGGTATAATATGCTGTCCGAGGACAAACCCTCTGACTCAGTGTCCAAACGACTAAAAGTGAACATAATCTTCAACAATTCACTTTGTTGGCATGGTCCGAAATGGTTGAACTAAGATGCCTTGGGTTGGTGAAAATCAAATCTTAATGTTCACATTTATCTCACAGAATAAAGAATGCCACCAATGCTTCTTACAGCCATGCACGATGATCTATTCATAACAAAAGTGTCGAGATTACACAAAGTACAAAGAGTAGTTGTGTAGGATGCCATCAATTTATATTAAGACTATAAATCGAATCACAGATCAAGAAGGCAATCTTGATGTCAGCAGAGCAGAGTAGCGTCACAAAAATGTTGCAAAGTTTGGGCTGGGAAGATTTGGGAGAAAGGAGACGAGCTGCTCGTTTAAGTGGTATGTCAAAACCATATCAGATGTAAGGCTCTTCAGGCGTTTGCTCTATTAACCAGCGTTTCGTTCTGAGCTGTCAGTGGAGAGATGGTTTGGGAGGACATCAGTAGACAAATAAGTTTGAGTGGTGACTTTAAAAGTAGGAAAGATCACAATATGAAGATCAAGTTGGAATTCAAGAGGACAAATTGGGACAAATATTAATTTATAGGAAAGGGAGTTAGGGATTGGAATAACTTACCAAGGGAAATGTTCAATAATTTTCCAATTTCTTTGCTATCATTTAAGAAAAGGCTAGGTAAACAACAGATAGGGAATCTGCCACCTGGGCGACTGCCCTAAATGCAGATCAGTAGTGACTGACTGAGTGATTGACTGAGAATGGAACAGTGCCCAAATTCTAGTAGAGTCAAAATACCACATCTATCTGCATCCAAACCACCATCTAACAAAGCTAATATAAGTTAATATTCATGGCAGAACACCTTCAACTACTTCATCCTGACACTGCACTCTTAAACACACCTCTAATTCAAAGAGAAAATTTTTGTATCCCATCAGCAAAACGTACGGTAAAGAAGCCACGTCACAAGTGTTGCAACTGTTGTTTATAAGTTTCATTTCCGTATTGATGGATATTACTTTACATAAAAACAATATATATACAATTCTCCACCTTATCAATACGAATTTATTTTACATTACAAATATTCAAGACTAGTTTCGACCCCTATGGGGTCATCCTCAGTTGACATGCATTGTAAATTGTTCATAAAAACATCACGTGGTAAAAGTTAGACTAGTTTAGGCTGATCATTAATGTTTGGTATGTCTAGTACATGACTAGTGTGCATTGTTCATAAAGACACATATTACCTTACTGCTACTACTATCCAATTTTAAGTTATGTAGTATGGAACACAGATATGTTTGTGTAACTCAACAGTGACAAGTTCAAATATTTACAGAATTGGCTGTTGATTAGTCACATGATATTATAGAACACAGGCTTGAACATTTTTGATTTAAGTATCAGTGCAACATCTTGCTTTTATACATACTAGAAGCTAAATTCATTTTGTAAAGTCATTACATTCTGATTGAAACTTAGTGTGAGGTTAAAATTGAATAAAAATATATGCTAATGTGGACATTAAAATATTGTTAAAATGGGCATATAATCAAAAACAGTGGTATGTATGCCACACATGTCTAGTATAAAAACTCATTACATTGATGCTGTTAGTGTGCAGTACAGCATATACACTGATTTGGAATAAATGGATTTGTATATATATCGTTCCAACAAAGTGGATCCATAAAAATATAAGATGTATAGGTAATTAGTATTATAATGATCCACTGCAAATTAGGTAATGCTGTTGTTTATCTGAAGATCTATTGGCAGCTACAGATGTTAAAGTTATTAAAAATGTTAATGGAGCATGTTTTCTTCCGTAGACGCGATGTTTAAGATTGGTGGCATTAGTCAAATATGATGAAAGTTATGCGTCTTGGTGCGTTCTGGAAGCTGGTATGTAATGAGAAACCAAGGTGGAGTGTCTGGAAATAGAAATAAAAGTGTGATAATGTTGTGGATAGAAAGTGTGATAGTGAAACGTATGTCGTTTACTTACGTAAAGTGCTGGAGCCGTGCGTTCTTAGTAGCTGCCTGTTGGGATCTGGTGCGCGTAGCTCTGAGATTGTAGTTAGCGGCGGTAGAGGGGAGGTTTGGGGGGATAGGTGGAGTGTTAGTAATAGGAGTGGGGTTGGAGGGGAGAGGGTTTTGAGGCGGTTGATTTGAACATATCGATTTTTGCTTGTTTATTCTTTTGATATAGAAATCTTTTAATAAGGGAATTACTGCATGAAAAAGGATGTTGTTTCTGTCTATACTTTCATTTAGGTTGGAGTTTGGATTCACATATTTGTCTAAATTTATGTAAAATTCTTCTATTATACTGAGTAAGGGACTTTTTGGGTTCATGTTAAGGATTTGCATGTCGTTCTTAATGTCTGTGAAATTATGTTTTTCATCGTCAATATGCTGACCCATAGCTGAAAAATGTCTGTGTTTGACGGCGTTTACATGTTCATTATATCGTATTAAAAAACTTCTACCGGTAAGTCCTATATAGCTGGCTTGGCAGTCGTTACATTTTAGGCGATAGACTCCTGAATGATTGTATTTGTTTGTGTTATTGACTAATTTGGAATTGTATAGTATGTTGGTGTTGTTGCGTGCCGTTTTGTATGCTATTTTTAGGCCTTGTTTTTTGAAGATGTTTGTTATGGGATGTATATGGTTATTATTATAAGTAAACAGTGCATATTCTTTTTTATTTTTAGTGATTCTGGTTAACTTGGTTTTAGGTTGGTTTTTGACTTTATTGATGATCCGGTTTATCATTTCTCTTTTGTATCCATTTTGTTTTGCTATTTCATGGATTGTGTTTAGTTCTTTATTTAGATTTTCTTTTGAAAGTGGAATGTTGTATGCTCTATGAATCATACTATAGTATGCAGCTCTTTTATGGGCATGTGGGTGGGTGGAGTCTATCTTTATTGTATTTGATGTATGGGTAGGTTTCCTATATATATTGTATGTTAGGTGGTTGTTATGTCTGGTTATGGATATATCTAAGTAGTTTATGGTGTTGTTGTGTTCAGTGTCCATGGTAAATTTAATGTGGGGATCTATTTTATTTAGTTGTTCTAGGATTATGTTTTCATTAGTATGTCTGTTGTCCATGATTATAAATGCATCATCGACAAACCTGCACCAATAGATTATATTTTCTATTTTTTTAATTTCTTGATGTTCTAAGTGATCCATATATATATCAGCTATTATGCCTGATATTGGTGATCCCATGGGTAATCCTTTTTGTTGATAAATAGTGTCATGGAACTTGAAATAGTTGTTGTTGATAGCAAATTGTAGAAGTTTAATAAATTCATCTATTTCCAATTTGCTTAGCTTACTGTGGTTATAAAGGTTGGATTCTATGATAGTGATAGTTTTTTGTGTGGGTATATTAGGATACATGTTTGTTATATCATATGTAGCTAGCTTGTAAAAATGTTCTATTCTAATATTCTTAGTAATGTTGCAGAAATCTATTGAGTTTTTTATGGTTTTGTTTGCTTGAAAAACATAATGTTTTTTGAGGAATTTTTGTATGTATTTGGATAATTTATAAATAGGGCTTGGTCTATAATTTATTATGGGTCTCATAGGAATGTTGTTTTTATGGATCTTAGGATAAGCTTTAGCTGTAGGTATCCCTGGATTCATAGTGGTTAATTTTGCAGTTTCCTGTTCGTTCATAAGAAAATTGGTGTTTTTAGGAGAATTTTTAAGTTTTTCTGGATACTGTTAGTGGGATCTTTAGTCTTAATTTGAAAGGTTTCATCTTGAAAGCAGGTTTTTGTTTTTGTTATATATTCCTCTTTATCCATAATAACTGTAGTGTTTCCTTTATCTGCCTTTGTTACTATTAGGTTATTTTGCTGTATTTTATTTTTGAGTACCTTAATTTGTGTTTGGTTTGTGATATCTTGATTCTGAGGTTTTTGAGTGATCTTATCAACATATTGTGGTAGTGTTTTTTTGATTTCATATCTAATTTCATTTTGTTTTTCTTGGGGTATTTTATTTAGAGCATCTTCTGTTTCAGTAATAATGGTGGCTATGTTTTCAAATACTGAATTGTTTTTCCAGTTATGTTTTGGTCCCTTGCTCAGTATAATTGTTTCTTTTTCATTGAATGTTGTGTTAGTTAGGTTTTGGAGTGGGGGATGGAAAATATGTTGGTTGTTATCAGTAGAAACAGTGATATGTTGTCTATGTTGTGTATGGTTGGTTTGGTTTAGTGATGTCTTGAGTGCGTTAAGTTTCTTGTTTAAGGTATTCTGCTTCTGTATGGCTATGTTTTCTATCTTTTCGTTAGTTATTTGTTGGAAATTGCTCCAGTATGTGTGTGGTAGCTCATGTGAGGCTTTAAGGTGCGCTTCATACATTTGTGTGTTTAGGTGTTGTTTTTTCCTATACATGAATTTAATTTCTTCTTTCAGCCATATTCGATTGGTTTTGTTTTGGGTGTTTTGAGTTTGATATGTGCTTCTATGTTTATTATTATATTTCCTAAGAAATTTAGGAGTTAGATTATTAAGTAGGCATTGTTTTAAGAAAGTGATGTTTTTGACAATATTTGTGATCTTAATCTTCAGATTTTGATATCTGTGTGCTATTCTTCTTGCCTGGTTGGCTTTTCCACTGTTGTTTATAAGTTTCATTTCCGTATTGATGGATATTACTTTACATAAAAACAATATATATACAATTCTCCACCTTATCAATACGAATTTATTTTACATTACAAATATTCAAGACATGAGCTACCACACACATACTGGAGCAATTTCCAACAAATAACTAACGAAAAGATAGAAAACATAGCCATACAGAAGCAGAATACCTTAAACAAGAAACTTAACGCACTCAAGACATCACTAAACCAAACCAACCATACACAACATAGACAACATATCACTGTTTCTACTGATAACAACCAACATATTTTCCATCCCCCACTCCAAAACCTAACTAACACAACATTCAATGAAAAAGAAACAATTATACTGAGCAAGGGACCAAAACATAACTGGAAAAACAATTCAGTATTTGAAAACATAGCCACCATTATTACTGAAACAGAAGATGCTCTAAATAAAATACCCCAAGAAAAACAAAATGAAATTAGATATGAAATCAAAAAAACACTACCACAATATGTTGATAAGATCACTCAAAAACCTCAGAATCAAGATATCACAAACCAAACACAAATTAAGGTACTCAAAAATAAAATACAGCAAAATAACCTAATAGTAACAAAGGCAGATAAAGGAAACACTACAGTTATTATGGATAAAGAGGAATATATAACAAAAACAAAAACCTGCTTTCAAGATGAAACCTTTCAAATTAAGACTAAAGATCCCACTAACAGTATCCAGAAAAACTTAAAAATTCTCCTAAAAAACACCAATTTTCTTATGAACGAACAGGAAACTGCAAAATTAACCACTATGAATCCAGGGATACCTACAGCTAAAGCTTATCCTAAGATCCATAAAAACAACATTCCTATGAGACCCATAATAAATTATAGACCAAGCCCTATTTATAAATTATCCAAATACATACAAAAATTCCTCAAAAAACATTATGTTTTTCAAGCAAACAAAACCATAAAAAACTCAATAGATTTCTGCAACATTACTAAGAATATTAGAATAGAACATTTTTACAAGCTAGCTACATATGATATAACAAACATGTATCCTAATATACCCACACAAAAAACTATCACTATCATAGAATCCAACCTTTATAACCACAGTAAGCTAAGCAAATTGGAAATAGATGAATTTATTAAACTTCTACAATTTGCTATCAACAACAACTATTTCAAGTTCCATGACACTATTTATCAACAAAAAGGATTACCCATGGGATCACCAATATCAGGCATAATAGCTGATATATATATGGATCACTTAGAACATCAAGAAATTAAAAAAATAGAAAATATAATCTATTGGTGCAGGTTTGTCGATGATGCATTTATAATCATGGACAACAGACATACTAATGAAAACATAATCCTAGAACAACTAAATAAAATAGATCCCCACATTAAATTTACCATGGACACTGAACACAACAACACCATAAACTACTTAGATATATCCATAACCAGACATAACAACCACCTAACATACAATATATATAGGAAACCTACCCATACATCAAATACAATAAAGATAGACTCCACCCACCCACATGCCCATAAAAGAGCTGCATACTATAGTATGATTCATAGAGCATACAACATTCCACTTTCAAAAGAAAATCTAAATAAAGAACTAAACACAATCCATGAAATAGCAAAACAAAATGGATACAAAAGAGAAATGATAAACCGGATCATCAATAAAGTCAAAAACCAACCTAAAACCAAGTTAACCAGAATCACTAAAAATAAAAAAGAATATGCACTGTTTACTTATAATAATAACCATATACATCCCATAACAAACATCTTCAAAAAACAAGGCCTAAAAATAGCATACAAAACGGCACGCAACAACACCAACATACTATACAATTCCAAATTAGTCAATAACACAAACAAATACAATCATTCAGGAGTCTATCGCCTAAAATGTAACGACTGCCAAGCCAGCTATATAGGACTTACCGGTAGAAGTTTTTTAATACGATATAATGAACATGTAAACGCCGTCAAACACAGACATTTTTCAGCTATGGGTCAGCATATTGACGATGAAAAACATAATTTCACAGACATTAAGAACGACATGCAAATCCTTAACATGAACCCAAAAAGTCCCTTACTCAGTATAATAGAAGAATTTTACATAAATTTAGACAAATATGTGAATCCAAACTCCAACCTAAATGAAAGTATAGACAGAAACAACATCCTTTTTCATGCAGTAATTCCCTTATTAAAAGATTTCTATATCAAAAGAATAAACAAGCAAAAATCGATATGTTCAAATCAACCGCCTCAAAACCCTCTCCCCTCCAACCCCACTCCTATTACTAACACTCCACCTATCCCCCCAAACCTCCCCTCTACCGCCGCTAACTACAATCTCAGAGCTACGCGCACCAGATCCCAACAGGCAGCTACTAAGAACGCACGGCTCCAGCACTTTACGTAAGTAAACGACATACGTTTCACTATCACACTTTCTATCCACAACATTATCACACTTTTATTTCTATTTCCAGACACTCCACCTTGGTTTCTCATTACATACCAGCTTCCAGAACGCACCAAGACGCATAACTTTCATCATATTTGACTAATGCCACCAATCTTAAACATCGCGTCTACGGAAGAAAACATGCTCCATTAACATTTTTAATAACTTTAACATCTGTAGCTGCCAATAGATCTTCAGATAAACAACAGCATTACCTAATTTGCAGTGGATCATTATAATACTAATTACCTATACATCTTATATTTTTATGGATCCACTTTGTTGGAACGATATATATACAAATCCATTTATTCCAAATCAGTGTATATGCTGTACTGCACACTAACAGCATCAATGTAATGAGTTTTTATACTAGACATGTGTGGCATACATACCAATGTTTTTGATTATATGCCCATTTTAACAATATTTTAATGTCCACATTAGCATATATTTTTATTCAATTTTAACCTCACACTAAGTTTCAATCAGAATGTAATGACTTTACAAAATGAATTTAGCTTCTAGTATGTATAAAAGCAAGATGTTGCACTGATACTTAAATCAAAAATGTTCAAGCCTGTGTTCTATAATATCATGTGACTAATCAACAGCCAATTCTGTAAATATTTGAACTTGTCACTGTTGAGTTACACAAACATATCTGTGTTCCATACTACATAACTTAAAATTGGATAGTAGTAGCAGTAAGGTAATATGTGTCTTTATGAACAATGCACACTAGTCATGTACTAGACATACCAAACATTAATGATCAGCCTAAACTAGTCTAACTTTTACCACGTGATGTTTTTATGAACAATTTACAATGCATGTCAACTGAGGATGACCCCATAGGGGTCGAAACTAGTCTTGAATATTTGTAATGTAAAATAAATTCGTATTGATAAGGTGGAGAATTGTATATATATTGTTTTTATACAAGTGTTGCAAGTCGAATGCTGGCACTTCTGCACTTCATCATCGTCATTTCCCTTTATCCAGCTGTAGCCGGGTAGGAGCAAATATGGTTCCTCTCCATTTTCTTCGGTCTTTCCACCACTTCTCCCCTAATACTGTGTCCCAGTCCAGGTTTCATTCTATAATACTGCATTGGATTGTGTCCCTTCATCTCAATCGTGGCTGTCCACAGCCTATCCTTCCTTGCATTTGCATTTCCATCAACTTTTTTGGAATTATTTTATCACTCATTCGCTTTATGTGCCCAAAGCATCTTAGTCGGCTCTTCTCTATTCTATCATTCGTTTTTTCCACACCAATTTCTTCCCGCATTTTCTCATTCCTTATTTTGTGTCTTCTAATCTTCTCTATCATACTCCTCAAGAACTTCACTTTGACTGTCCAAGTTTCTGCTCCGTAAGTTGTTATGGGTATGTAGAACATCTCAAACAGAGTTTCCTCTGCTTCCATTGGCACATCTTTGTCCCATAACATGTTTCATACAACAACTTGCAGCTTGAATCCTCGTACTAATCTCAGTATCCAGTCAAGCATTCTCCATTAATTCACTTTTTTTTTTTTTTGCTAGGGGCTTTGCATCGCTCCGACACAGATAGGTCTTATGGCGACGATGGGATAGGAAAGCAACAAAATTTTGTTGTAATCCCACTTCAATACGGAACCAATGAAATTCATAACTATAAGGGATAGGAAAGGCCTAGGAGTTGGAAGGAAGCGGCCGTGGCCTTAATTAAGGTACAGCCCCAGTATTTGCCTGGTGTGAAAATGGGAAACCACGGAAAACCATCTTCAGGGCTGCCGATAGTAGGTTTGAATCCCACTATCTCCCGGATGCAAGCTCACAGCCGCGCGCCTCAACGCGCACGGCCAACTCGCCCGGTCATTAATTCACTACGCAGGTATTTGAACATTTCCACTACTTCCAGGGGCTTGCCTGCAAGTCTAATCTGACCTTTCCCTTCTTTCTCCCATCTAATCTTAACAAGAGTTTTACTCTTTTCTACACTTATTTTCAATCCACATACTTCGATTATCCCATGCACCACATCCAATTGTTCCGCAGCGGGGGGGGGGGTCGCTGGCGAGGAGTAATATCCTGAAAACCCTAACGCTGGACCTTGAGCGTGTATCGTGACGCGTCGGTGGGTGGGGGATAGCCGGCACCAGCCCGGTAGTGTCAGTTGACCACTGATGAGCCGGACAGGTGGTTTTCTGAATGTATTGGAGATCGCGGACCATGTCCCCAACCCCAAGGTGTTAAGTGTGGCTTGCCTTAATCCATGCCAAAGGTGTGCATGCCACATGGATGATGCGTCACTAGAAACTGGGTGACCTCCCTGAGTAGGTA